>NC_090266.1:549103850-549727036 GCF_040414725.1 Anabrus simplex | reverse complement strand
AGAGCATGATCTTGAAAGTCAACTAAAAATCTTAAGAATGCAATGACGTCATTAGAAGAGTTAACGGAAAACGTAGAAATACTCCTAAGCAACATTGCTAAAGGATGGGGCAAACTGCTGAAGCCAGGTGCTATAACGGGTAAAGGCCTAGGGGGCGGAGAAGCTATTTCAGCGACTGCGTTATTCAAAACGAAGGGTGTAATTGATGTACGACGACCGGACTCGGTTTCTAATGCGGCAGATGTTAGTTGGACTCCTACGGATTCCCTACTTCTTCCCCCTTGGATGAATCCTCCTCACTTACAATATTTACCACCGTGGGCTGGTCGGTTTTTGGAATATCAGATCCAGATAACAATTGACTAACCTTACTAGACATTCTAGAAAGGTGTTCGGCAAGAGAACTAGCCTCCTTACCCTGAAGGTCGTTTAATTTGAGAGACAATAGATCACAATCCCTATAGTAAAAATGAAACAGTCTAGCTAGCACACGTTTAAGTTGATTAGAGAATGGATCATTCACTTCAAAAAATCTAACTACCGATGCCGGCTCAGTAGTATTGTCAGTGATAGTGGAAAGAGCCTCATCAATATCTTTCTCTCCCAAGGTTGGGATACAAATTGGTAACGCTAATGACTCCTTTAGTTTGTTTGTGTCTACCGCAACCGTGCCTCCAGATTGAACATTTCTAATGGTTAATTCGTAAATCAATTCCTCCTTGCGCAAATAGCCGGGATGGAGGACTTCGCGAGGGCAGGATATGATGACAGAACTTTATAAATTGGACATGAACATTCCAGCAACTGAGAAAATTGTTAGAGTTTAAATTAAATGCAATGTTTAGCCGTCAAAAGGGACTTAAATGAGACCCATTCAAACACGCTCTGCTACCACTTGTTACATGGTTACCCGTGGAATGCAGAGGTGAAAGAAATTGCGGGCTGGAATGGGTCTATCCACAATATGAGACTAAATTAAAATTTAAATGAAGATTATATTTTCAATAGACAACAAGATTTAACAAATTTCCACTACGTGAAATAACAATGAAATATCAGGTACAAGGAATAATTTTACACACAAGAGCACGAAAGCATAAGTTTAGGGGACTTTACAAGTTCTGGGCTTCGAGCCCTAATTTTACAATCCTTTAGCTATTAGCTCAACTTTATCAAGGCACAAATTTGTTCAAAGGGCAGAAATACCCTAATACGCGGAGCCCTTGTTCCTCCTTGCAATATCCGGCCTCCCAGAGGCACGTTTACAATACATAAAAGAGCTGACCCGCTCTCACGTTCCTAAGCCTATTAAAGGCCATAACAGACTTTACAATCACTTGCCATCAAGGCACAAATTACACAACTGAAACGGGGGGTATCTTGTACCCAACCTACTGGGACTTAGTCGAAAAATAATAGGTTAAGTGAATGACCCCAAAATGCTAAAATGAATACACGCGAGTACCTGCACTCCTACATGAAAGCTTGTTAAAACCTAAGTGGCACTAGGCCGATTAAACAGGTGCTATTCCCACACCATGGAGGTGACTCGTATAAGAAAAATTTAAGACATTACAGAACGGAAGAAAACAGTTACAAATCGTAGTCACATCAAACCAAAAGGAAGGGGAATCCGAGATGGTAAAGCACTCTCTATCAAGGGTTTACAGGTTAAGATATGTGAAGTTTTACAAAAACGACGGAAGATTACATGTTTGAAAGATGGGTTACATCTTAAAGGTTTCGTTGCTATGCAGCTCCACACGTGTCAGCTTCTGAAATACCATGCGTCATGCAATCTAACTGTTACTAACTTTCTAAATGACCAAAAATGTAATCGAATTTACTCTCAACGTAGCAAGTGTTTAACTTGGATACTGGATGATCTTGTCAATCTAATCCTCCTATCACTAATATACAAGAAAAAAATCGGAATAATACTAAGCTAATTATCATGCATAATATAACAACAAATAATCCTAACAACTCCCTCGTTATTCCATCTAACTAATCGTAAATAAAAATAAAAGTAGGAAGATCATGCATTCCTCTCTTATCAGTATTTACAACATTACAAAGGTGAAATAAACACATGCCGTCAGGCTTAATTTACGTTAAAGAAAATCCCTACACTAAACTGCACTAGTATTTTATCATAACCCATATAACATGCCATAATTAAAACATGCGTCTTATCTTGGACGACTCTTAGGACACTGGCAACGGCTGGCGCGTGGTTACTCCATGTTGATCACTGCTCTAACTCATAGAAACAATCTTTCTTCTTCCATGGGCGATGCCATCTTCTTCCTGAAAGTTACTGAAAACTGCAACGCAGAAGGCTTTAGATGAATGTCTCTTCACTGCTCAATTCTGCACGTGCCGAACAAACCCTTGTTAGCTGTGAACACATACAACACACTGACAAACAAATGCACAGTTATTTAGAGCGGCTCGCGGTACGGATAGTAAGTTTTTCGCGAAACGCGACCGACACGAAAATGTGAAACAACTGAGCGTCTCTTCTTCACTTTACAGTCTGCGGCTAATTATTATCGTCTATTTCTCTGTAATAAACTTTGCGCCATCATATAATCGGCAATTTAACACGACACCAGTTGATTCAATCAACTGCACGACTGAAAACACTGTTTATCGGTCTTAAAACCATACACTGTTATTTATATATTCACGTGGCAAATTTCACGTACAAGTATCGGAGCAATACCGAACAACATTCACATCACGTTTGCTTCCACGATCAGAGTGACGCTCTCCAGAGCTTGGGACGCTAAGGAAGCGTGGCTAACGCCCTTGTAGCTATGAGATTCCCGCATGTTTAGACTAACCACCAATCAGCGTGCTTTCCATCCATCATGACGTAATATTAATTATAACATAGCATAAAACACACTCCAAGTATCATCAAATTTCTTCAGATTATTTCTATCACGTACTCCTTATTATACTTCACTTATCGACCTGTGGAAATCCGTCAACTAACAGAACTGATTTTAAGCAATTGTCCATGTTGGTTAACGACTTCGCGCGATCCAGACTCCATATTTGCCACCCCGACGCGTTCTCATTGGCTGAATATTTCTCTTAGCCAACATCATCTACAAGTGCCGAGATGTGCTAAATTTTGGTGACGCTAAGCCTTTCCCACGGTCCCGAGGAAGTATCGTGCAATATCCAGCAACTTGATGTCTCCATGGACTTCCAATCTCAGCTATCCTGCGATTCATTACTTTTACCAAATATGACTGAAATGTATATAAAAAATTATATATTATGTCTAATATTGGCGTAGGGATGTGGCGACCCCATCGCCCAGTGGGAAACCACTGCAATCAGCTACCCGAGTATTGGCGGGAAAACCATAACGTTCGCGGGGTATGGAGGAAATGCCTACTCCCAGCCCTGAACAATTAGGATGAAATAAGGCAAAAAGCCTTCTTCACAATTCATCTTTCATCACCCATCATTCACCATTCATCACCTTGCCAGATCACATCTTGCATTGTAAGCCCTGACTTTCGGTCAGAAATATATTGATCATTGATCAGACAATCAGCCTATTATGATTAGTCTTCTAATGAAATATCCACCGGTTTGGATACACACGATCATCAGATCCAAACAAAGACACCATTCGGATACGGTGGGGTGTCACATGGAAGACCAAGGCGAGTCGGAGCGCCTTCAACCCATTGAACAACATGCAGACCCATCCGATCAAGAGGAAACTTAAATTTAATAAATCAGGACAGTTCTCATACTTCGCTACAGTGAACATAAATTCATTAATGAAAGTGGGCAAATTAAAACATCTCACAGACGTCTTAGATCAACATAAGATACTGATAACTGCTCTTCAAGAATTGCGTAATACGGATCAAGACCCCCTTGAGTCAGGGGGATATCGCCTATACAAGGGTCCCCCAGGTGAAAGAGTACTAAAGAGTGTTCCTCAGTTTGGAGTCGGTGTTTTGGTTCATACTAGTATTTTAGATTCAATTGAAGATTTTTTCCACCTCCCCCCGAACGGCATTGATGACAATCAGAGTAGAGAATAAAACGTACACATTGATAAAAGTCAATGCCCCAACGAATGAAAAAAACAGGACCAACAGGGAAGAAACAGACAAATTTTGGGAAGAACTAGACCAACTATTATCATCCATTTCCGATAACCATATTAAAATCATGCTTGGCGATTTCAATGCTAAAATAGGCCGTGAGAAAAAGTTTCGTAATGTTGTAGGTACAGAGGTGTGAAAATTATTAGAATAATTGGCATTAACAGCACTTTTTTGTTTTATCTTCTAATTAGGTGTACTATTTCACTTTCATCACGAGTTTAAATATTAGTACATTTCATTTTCATCTTTCAAGAGTGATTTGCAATATTTATTTCCCTACAAAAGAGTAATTTCAGAACAACTGGGACATTTCTTCAAAATTGTGTCATGTTACCAAAATTGTGTGTTTGAACAGTTGACTTAAGAATTCAGGTAATGTCATTGTCAGAGTATTTTGGTATTGTTATGATTGTTGTTATATGTTACCATAGTTTCCCAGCTGATTTATCTGCCTAATTTATTTTGATTTAGTGGTTTTTATCGAACTGTTAACATTGTTAATTGTGTGGGTGGGTGTTTTTGACAATGGGCAAGAAAAGTGACCTTTCTCTTAGGAAAGTGGCGTTGGTCAAGTGTCTTCTGAATGAAAAACGTTACACGCAAGGAGAAATAGCTGGTAGATTACAAATTTCACAATCATCTGTGTGTAGAGTGAAGAAATCTTTGAATTCTGGTTCCGAATATGCAAATCTCGGGTAGGAAAAAGGGGAAGGAAAAGTAAATTCAGTCCTAGGACTGAAAGAAAACTACTTAAAATGGCAAAGAAAAATAGAAGAGTCAATAGCGGAGATTTAAAACGGAGTTTGTTGCGATTCGACTGTTCGTCAAAAAGTAATTTCTGCTGGTCTCCCTGCACGCCGTCCAAAAAAGAAGGGTAAGATCACGCCTGCAATGACAAAGAAGAGACTTTCCTGAGTAAAAGACGTCAGAGAACGATTCGGAGATGACTGAAGCAAGGTATTATAAAATTAGTATTAGTTACTTAGAATAATACTAGTCAATGAACCTGAATTGTAATATGATATTCTGAAGTAAGAAAATTCCAAATTTAACACTAATGGAGGAAATTCTCTTTGCAAGCAACTTATTCATTTAATTTTCATTATACTGAAGTGTGTACGGTATAATATATGTTTTTAATTTTTCAGGTATGTTTTTCCGACGAATCAGTGTTTGCAATAACAGACGAAAGTAGTCAGTACGTGAGGAGAAGCACTGATGGAGAGTTCTTGCCCCAATGCAATGCACAAACTGTCAAGCATCTCACCCAGGTTATGGTCTGGAGTGTTATGTCAGTTCATGGTACAGGACGTCTGTACATTGTAGAGGGTATGATGAACCAGCATCAACACAAAACAGTACTCGAAAGAAGATTATTACCGCAAATGGGAGAGTGGTTTCCCAATGGTGGCTTTGTATTCATGCACGATGGTGCTCCATGCCATAAAGCAAAGTCTGTGACGAAGTTTTTAAGTGAGAACAAAATGAAATCTCTTCCTTGGGCTGGTAATATTCCAGATCTAAACCCTATTGAGAATATCTGGGCCATTATGAAGAGAAAACTGAAGAAAAACAACATTACAACCAAGATAAATCGCATAGAGACACTCATTAATAAATGGCACCTTGATAAGGAAATCAAAGATTCCTGCAAAAAAGTTGTAGAAATCATGCCAAATCGCATTGAATCTGTCATACAATCAAAGGGCATGCATACCAAATATTAAATATGTGATTAATTTCAATTGGAAGGAAAATACCAATAAATAAATATGATTTTATTAAAAATATCAAATAATTTTCACACCTCTGTAAGTGGCCAGCTCATCATCTACCTAACAGGAATGGTCAGAGACTGATCGATCTTTGTATTGATCATGGGCTACTTTTGGAAACCACACGATTCAAACGACGACCACATAAACTGATGACTTGGAAGTGCCCTAATGTTAAATTAGGGGAGATCCAAATTGATCATGTGGCTATGGATAAGAACTATCATAAGGAAATTTACAATGTGAGGGTCCTCCGTGGAGTGGACATAGATTCAGATCATTATCTGTCCAAAATTAAAATAAAATTAACTCCAAAAAAGAAACGCATTCTCTCCAAATGTAATAGGAAGAAAACATATGACCCGAGCTATCTCATTATTAATAAATTATATTATGAACAATCTAAAACCTATCTAAGTGATGATTTGGGAACGGTAATTAACAAGCTAAAAACCATTGCTGAGGAAAACGCTCCCGTTAAAAAGAGGGAAAAACCTGCTTGGTGGAATGAGGAGTGCGATGCAGCGATTCAACACCGACACAAGGCATGGTTGATTGATCAACAACGGAAAACAGAACAGTCACGCGAAGAACTTGTTACTGCTAGACGACATGCGGCTAAAATCATCCGAAGGGTTAAGAGAAATTATCACACGGAGATGTTACACTCTATTGACGAAGCATTTACTCAACATAAGACAAGAGATTACTATGAAACATTTCGGCAATACCAAACTAATTATACTCCCCCAACACTCCTAATGAGAGATACTAATGGAAAACAGGCACATACTAATCAAGATAATGCTGAAATTTTAGCTAGATACTTTGAGAACTTACTTAAGAGTGAGGAACCTTCAGAATATCTGCAACATGACACACATCCAAAAAAAAAGAATACCTTTAGAAAAGGTTACACCGCCCGTTTATAATGAAGTACGAGCAGCAATTGATTCCCTTAAAAATTATAAAGCACCGGGAGAGAACCAAATCGTCGCAGAGGTATGGAAGAATGCTAATGACCAAACCGTTCAGAATCTACATAAACATCTTATAGATATTTGGAATACTGCTACAATGCCTGAAGAGTGGAATATGGCAATAATTCAACCATTGCATAAAAAGGGCGATAGATCTGATCCACATAATTATCTGGGAGTATCATTATTGGATATTACATATCAGATTTTATCTAAGATTATCTATAACAGAATACAGGGACATCTTGACTGTGAACTAGGGGAATATCAAGGTGGATTTCGTACAGGAAGAAGCTGCCCTGACCAAATCATCGGTTTAAAATGGATTATGAAACATCATAGATATAGAAACAAAAATGTAGTTATTACGTTTGTTGATTTTCAAAAGGCGTATGATAGTGTACATCGTGAATCACTGTTGAATGTCCTTCAGGAATTTGGTCTACATTCCAAACTTATTAGCCTGATTGGTATGACTCTTAAGAATACTCAATCTAAAGTTAGATTCAGAAATGAGTTATCTAAATCATTTGCAATTACAACAGGCCTCCGCCAGGGAGATGGACTTTCGCCATTATTGTTCAATTGTGTATTGGAAAAGGTCATGCGAGAGTGGACTAAGGTATGTCCTCCAAAAGTCAAAATTGGAAAAAATATCAAACTAAATTGCTTGGCATTCGCGGATGATCTTGCGATACTGGCAAATGGTTTCGAAGAGGCTAAAGTTCAATTGGAAGAACTTTCAAATGTAGCGAAAAAAGTTGGATTGCAAATTTCGTATGATAAAACAAAAATAATGCCTACTTTCAGAACTTTAAATCCAGAGCTATTATTAAATAATAATAAACGAATTGAAATTGTAAGTACATTTAAATATTTGGATGAAAATCTCACTTGGAATTGAAATGAAAAACCATCAATAGAGAGCAGAATATATAAACTGAAGCAGGCACAACGGATAACTTGGCCTACATACAAAAAGAAATGTCTTTCGCTTAATGCTAAATTTAGGCATTATAACTGTTATTAAACCAGAAGCAACTTATGCTTGTGAAACATTATTTAAACTCAATACTAGATCAACAAAAGAACGCTTACAACGAGTTGATCGAAGGATACTCAGGACGATCATAAACAAGAAACATCAGGTGGATGGACAGTGGAGATTGTTGCCGAATGAGGTTATCTATCGGGTGAGTCCATCACAGACACGATGAGAAAAAGAAGAATTGCCTTTTTTTGTCATATATTTCGACTAAGTGATAACAGAGTTTTAAAACAATTATTTAATTACTTTTGGAATAGTAAATCAAAAAACAATTGGTTTAAAGAAGTTCAAAGTGATTTGGAGGAGTAGAATATTACCATGCAAACCATAGAAAACAGAGGCGAGAAAAATATTTCGAAGAATAAATGCATCAGGCTTCCTCTGACCACTGTACAGAGGAAACAGAGAGCGCAGCCAGGTCAACCAGACTCAAGACGTTTTGGGAGAAGAAAAGGAAGACAAATTTTTTGTAGTCTGATTTAAGTGCTCCAATGTGTGCGTAAACTCTGTAAATAAATAAGTAAATAAATTATGTCAAATAATAATCTGAGTATCTCTTATGGGCCTTCAGGATACGGCTCATTAAGTCTTCTGTTCATAATCAAATACACGAAAAAGCATTTTGGTATTTGGTATAGATTTATTTTAGAAAAATATGTATGTGACTAATTCGTCCCATTATGCAGTCTGATGGAATGACGTATGCTGCTTATCCACTTTATTGCATTTTATGTTTGTAAATGTCAACGAATATATTAATTCCATTTTGAATAATATTTTAGGTGAGAAACGTGATAGAATGTCGTTCTTCAGCGAGCAGGTATTACAGGCACTTGCATTCCGGGAAGATTTAGCCCTTTCACTTAGTCAAGTGGGATTATCAATCATCCCAAAGCGAGGACAGCCAAGAAGGAGACCTCGTAAAGAAGCGGAAGAAGTCCTCAGCAGCAGTTTACCCTCCACAACCAGTCCGTCAAGATCGTTTGGAATACTGGTCAATTCACAAAGACACTCAACAATGGTGCAAATTTCCCTCGTGCAAGGGGAAAACCCTTATATTTTGCGAAAAGTGTGATGTGCATTACAAACAAAAAGAACTATTTCAAGGACTTTCACTTCAACTTGAAAATGGGAAGTGAACCTTTAAAACAAACATGTCGACAATGCACGGTGGGACTAATTAGGCACATGTCAGTTTTCATCCAATAAATCTCTCAAAATCATTTTAAGAATATTTTAACTATTTTCCGTTGCTACGGAATAGATTATACATGTCCAGAATTAAAATAAAGAGAAAATTTAAAAAATCATGCAGTGTAGGGTTAAAGTAGCAGGATGTGTGGTATATAGAATGTGAAGAACACCTGGGTCATAGCGAGTAGAAGTGTGAAATCTTCCCTAGTTCATCGGTTCCTCCGCTAATCCGCTCTTTCAGCACTAAGTAAACTTGAGCTTACAAGTCAGCCTACGAATAAAATACAACTATTGCATGCAAAATATTATGCTTTTGCTTACCATTTCAGATATTTTAGATAGTTTCCGGGTACACTTTGTGGTCTTAGAAGATTTCAGTTCCTTTTTCATGTCTTGTTACAAAATAAAATCGACACTTCAAATAATGTAACACTAGTTTAGAGATAATGTCCGCAACATGGTCATCGCAGTGATACTGTGCAAACTGTCCAATATATCGCCCCATAGACTATGTTCAACTACACTTTCAACTTGCACGAACACATTATAAACTGCTCTTGAAAGACGGGTGAGGAAAGTATTTCTGTAGTCTCTAATAAATGTGAGGGCTGCGGCAAGTAGACTTTCTGTGTAGCAGGCTGACACATTTATGACATTTTGTGACCTTGGATACGTTACGTACTATATATCCTCCTAGATAGTAAATCAAACACTCCTTTGCAAGACTGCGGCTATCACTGTTAATTAGAAATTTTTCTCCCAGTCCGGCAAGAGGTCATCCATGTTCTCAGTGAAGTCTATTCCTTGTCTTATTTTTTGTGCATTTTGTACTACAACCTTATTTGTCTCTTCCTTCTTCTTAGCCAGTGTTCTCATTTGATTGACGAATGATGCTAATGCCAGTTCAAATTTGCCTGACGCTGAACGTATACCCATGCGGCATATTCTGATCTCAAAACTTGGCCCACCCTGGTAATAATGAGGGTTGTCAGTCTGCCCGCCTTAGTCAGTTGTCAGTCGGTTTCTTTTCACTGGACACAAGCGGTACGTGTCGTTTAAAATGCAACAGAGCGCTGTCAAGAGCAAAGTTGTCATATTTTGCGTCGACTATTTAAACATGTTAAAATTTAATTTATTCTAAAGTCAAAATATAAATATAAAACTGGTCATGAACCACAACACAAACCAATTTCGCAGAATAATTTTATTCGTGCTTAACCCGCGCGGTGGTCGCAGATGTTGGAAGAAAGAAAGAAAGAAAGAAAGTAAGGAAGGAAGGAAGGAAGGAAGGAAGGAAGGAAGGAAGGAAGAAGGAATTGGCAAATAAACTCGACAAAGAACTCTCAAATAGCCGTAAATGATCGCCAAGAGCTATTTGTGCTTGCAAAAAGGTCTCCTAAAATACTGAACTTAAATTGATACAAAAGTAGGCCTATTAAAATATTAATTTAATGCTGCTAATATTTGTGTCTCGCTTTCAGTAAAGAAAGGGAAAGTACAACATATTTTTTACGTCGCACGGACACAGATAGGTGTTATGGCGACGATGCGAGAGGAAAAGCCTAGCAGTGGGAAGGAAGACCCGTGGCCTTAATTAAGGTACTTCTCCAGCATTTGCCTAGAGTGAAAATGGGAAACCACTGAAAACCATCTTCATAGCTGCCGACAGTGGGGCTTGAACTCGCTATCTCCCGGATGCAAGCTCACAGCTGCGTGCCCCTCACCGCACGGCCAACTCGCCCGGCAAAGGAAAAGTAAAATCCCGAACTAGGGACTTGGATAATAATAATAATAATAATAATAATCCCGTGTGGGGATTTACCGGTTACCTCGATCGGGCGCGTCCCATTGGAATTGGGGAAGCTCGCTGGCTCTGCCCCCAGCAGAGTCCGAGTGTAGTAGGGAAACAAAATACCACCGTGAAAAAAAAACTGGTCCCTTGCCAGGGTTACGGCGAAGACTGGTAAATGACCAGCAGCCAGAAAACATCTTGAGGCAACCTCTAGGGCTAACAACCCTAGTTGTAAAAGGATGGGTACCCGTCCAAAGCAATGTCAAGTCAAAAAGCATGATGGCACAACATTTCAAGAAACATACCCCAGGGGGCAAATCTTCGGATAAATCCCTCGTCCTGAACGCCACGGCGCACGAGTCTCGTTCGGATTCTGGGGGAGACTCGACATCATGCAAGAGACGAGTCGGAGCGTCTCGGTGTACCCCGAAGAGTCAAAAACTCAGGCCAAAATCTAAAACCTTTCTAGCAACTTTCAACATAAATTCACTTACACAAACTGGCAAGCTGAAAACCCTCACCAAAGCTCTTCACGAAAATCAGATATCCATAATGGCCCTACAGGAAACTAGGTACCCAGATGAAGAGAGTTTTGAATCCGAAGGCTACCGAATTTTCAAGAGCAAAGCCCAAAGAGGAATCCTCAATGGAGCTGTGAGGCGTGGAACCGCATTTGCTGTCAGAACCAAGATCCTTAAATCGGTTGCAAATTTCGAACCTGTGATTGACAGATTGTCTATACTCACAATTAAATGCGCGAACAAAACCTACGCCCTAGTTAACGCACATGCTCCTACAAACGATAAGAACAAGTCTGATCCAGACGGAGTTGATAATTTCTGGGACCTACTGGATGAAAAATTAAACAAAATCCTCAAACACCATGTCAAGCTTCTTTTGGGTGACTTCAATGCCCAACTAGGTCGTGAACAGAAGTACAAGAAAGTTATAGGAAATTACCCTGCTCACAAAAGAACCAATCCCAACGGCAAAAGACTGGTGTCCATTTGCTAAAATCACAACCTGCAGGTCATGTCGACCCACTTTCGCCATCTACCCAGAAAGCAAATGACTTGGCGTTCTCCCGTCCAAGCTCTCGGAGAGTTCCAAATTGATCATGTTGCAATCTCCAGGAGAAACAGCCGTGAGATTACGAATGTCAAGGTAAAGAAAGGCATCAATGTGGCCTCAGATCATTATATGTATCTTATCAAATTCAAACCAATTCCCGCAAACACAAGGAAGACAACCAAACAGATCACACGCTTCGACAATGATAAACTTCGGCAAAGGGTCGAGGAGTTCCAGGAGAAGGCTAGACCAAATGACTCTGACTTTAACAACGCCAAAAGTCTCCTCGTTGAGGCCGCCAAAGACGTTGCAGAAATCAAGAGAAGCAAAAAGCATGCCTGGTGGAATAGTACCTGCGACTCAATGCGTGGAAACAGTACTACTCTACGAAATCAGAAAATGATTGGAAAACCTACAAAACCCAACGTGCCCAAGCAGCTAGGGTGTTCAGAACTGAGAAACGTAAATACGAAAAATCTCTCACTGAAAAGATAGAACAAAACGTTAGGAAGAATGAAAGCAGAGAGTACTACAGAGCCTTCAAACGCAAACTCACTGGCTATAAACCACCATCTCTATGCTTTGAGTGAAAGGACGGCACACTGGCGACGTCAAATGAAGAAAATTGCAGCATTCTGGAAGATTACTTCAAGAATTTACTTAATTGCTCTAAACCGCAAAGCGCCATTGAGACCAAGGAACCCTTACTCAGGTACCCAGATTCCAGACCACCCGACAGAGATGAAATCAAGCGCCACATTGCCCGTCTCAAAAATAACAAAGCACCGGGGGAAGACTCAGTAGTAGCAGAACTATAGAAATATGCCCCAGAGGAATCACTTGATATCTTGCAAAAGCAAATAGAAGAAATTTGGAACAAGGAGACCCTACCCGAAGATTGGAAAATAGCTTTGATCCATCCATTACACAAAAAAGGCAGCATGAAGAATATCAACAACTACAGAGGAATATCTTTGCTACCCGTGACTTACAAAATTCTATCACTTGCCATCCTGGAGCGTTTGGAAGCACAAGTCGAACATCAAATAGGTGAATACCAAGGAGGGTTCAGAAAAGGTCGCTCAACAGCTGAACAGATCCAAAATCTCAAAACGATCATCAGATATTGTACACTAACGTCCAAGCAGTATGTGTCTCTCTTTGTGGACTTTAAGAAAGCGTACGACTCCATTGACCGGGAAGTCCTGCTAAATATCTTAAATGAATTTTGAGTTGATTTGAAACTGCTGGCATTAATTAGAGCCACCCTGACCGATACAAAATCCAAGGTGAAGTTCCACGGATGTCTCTAGCATTCCTTTGATATCAAAACAGGAGTCCGACAAGGTGATGGGCTATCCCCGATACTCTTCAACTGTGTTCTTGAAAAGATCATCAGAACTTGGCGTGTGAGATTACAGGAAACCAACTACAGTCCATTGAGAATAGGAACCAAATCCAAGGGGATCGCAACAGACTGCTTAGCATTTGCCGATGATATTGCTGTTCTCTTAAACGACATAGAAACCGCTAGAGCTCAAGTTGAAATTTTAAAGGAAATTGCCAAACAAACTGGTTTGCAGATATCGTTTGAGAAAACAGAAGTAATGACTAACATAAAAAATAGGCTCCACCAAAACTCCATACAAAATATGGGGACATCACCCGAGTAGACAAATTAAAATACCTGGGTGAGATCATCATGAAAAATGGACTGGACAAAGAAGCACTTCAGGAGCGAGTACGCAAACTGGAAATAGCCTACCAAACATCCCGCACAATCTAAAACAAAAAATACCTTTCCCAAAACAACAGGATAAGTCACTATGAAACAGTTCTGAAGCCAGTAGTTCTATATGCAGCCGAAACCCTGTCTCTAAATGCCAACAAAAGACTCCTTGAAGAACTGGAGAAAAGAGAACGCAAAATTGTGAGAGGAATCTTGGGATCAAAGTACAGAAATGAAATCCATCAAAAGAGATCCAACAAGGAAGTCTGCAGCAAAATAGAGAAAATTACCGACACAATCAGAAAAAGACGGGCACGATTTTACGGTCATCTGAAAAGAATGGACGAAAGAAAGTTAACTAAGTAAATCTTTCACTTTTTTATTCAAACCCCAAAACCACAATTCCCTGGTTTAGAAATACCAAAGAAGACCTGCAAATGCTACATATCTCAGCTGAAGGCGCCCTTAACAGAGATCTCTTCCGCAAGAAAATATTGACGAACGGGCTAAACCGAGACGAGCAACCGAAGAGAAGACATGGTGCCCCTTGGACAGAGGAGCGTAAGCAGGCCCACTCACAAAGAATGAGGGAAATTTGGGCTCTAAAGAAGGCCAAGTTCAGTGTCAGATGCAACAAGACTTAACGTGGTCCTTGATGGCCCCAGGGAATTATATATATATATATAATAAAAATAATAATAATAATAACAACAAATATCGGAGTATGTTGTTTGGGCATAAAATAGCCAGAAAACGTAGCTATATTTAAAAATAAAATCCAGTATTTATATACCTTTCCTCTATTCGTCGTCCTCGTCATTGTCTGATAGGTGAATTACAAATCTATCTTGGTTGCTACCCGTGTCGTGTCTTATGTCTTAATAGTGCTTCAAACACAAGCAGACCACCTCTCAGGACCGATGGCTCCAGCTTCTTCACGCAGTAGTTGACACACACTAGCACTCAAAGTTGGCGTAACATTATTTTTCCTAACATACGCCTTCAGTTGAGACCAGATCACTTCTATGGGGTATGATATGGAGGGAGTCGCAAAACTTCGTGTTCACACGAGGTTGCGATCTCCTCTACAGCGTTCCTATTACTGGTATCGGCTGATTTGATTTCCCGCAATATAACTGCCTTGATGGGTATAGATTTTGGCACTGGAATATTATTGCACTCCATAAACTCAATAGGCCTAATGTCCTTAATATTAGTGTTCTTGGAATGAAACCTAAACAGCTGCCGCGAATGATAGCTTGCGTTGTCCATCACGATTACACACTTTTGGTCACATGGTTGGTTCTCTAGAAGATGAGACCTAAACAATTTTTGGAAAATTTGAGCTGGTGCTGGTGACATTGTCAGCAATGACAATGGCAGCAAATGTAATTTACCGCCAAGTAGCGATCTTGCATCTTGCTGTAGGGTCCAGAACATCATTGACAATAATAATAATAATAATAATAATAATAATAATAATAATAATAATAATAATAATAATAATAATAATAATAATAATAATAATAGTTATAAAGTAAATTCAAGTAATATCACCCACCGTATTAATAATAATATTCCGGACCGTCTTCAAAATATGCGGACAGCGCTGGAAATGAATCTTGGCCGGGTAATGACTACGACTGCAGTCCGGCCGCGGGTTCAGTACCGCTAAGGCACCCGAGACGACACCACGCCGAATCTCCTCAAGGATTTGATCCATATTGTGCCCGTTTCGCATCTCGTAGACCGTTTGCAAAATGGCGGCATAGGAAGGTATGGCCCATGCGAACCTATCAGATACAATGAACTCCTTGGTAATGCGATGTTATAGAAGGCGATGCACGTCTCGGAACGGACCATTTTGCAAGGCACTACGGGACAGTAGAGGGTCATTTGGATTGTTTTAAAAAATATAGCAGCGAGGTGATTGTTTAAAAACTTCACTGTAAAAAATTTGCATCGGTAGAGGAAGGACGCAACTGCAAGTCGAGCTTCAAATCGGAAGATTATATAAGAATTTAGAAGAAGGTATCAAAGATTTACGATCGTCGTTCAGAAACTGACGAAATAATTTACCCCCGGACGATATAAGGAGAGCCGAGGAATAAAAAATAAGTAAAATACGGAGATCTGCATTTTAACAGGGTCCCGTAAGCAACCATCCTACGTTTTGGCAAAGGAGAACCTACTGTAAAAGAGGAGCGATAATTTCAATCGGGATGAAGATTATCCCTGTTCAATTTGAGAAGAACAAGAGTAAATTTCGAATTCTACAGAAAAAGGCTGATGTATATAAATACTTATATACGGAGATCTTATTTCCGACCACAGCAAAACTTCATCCCAAAGAACAAGGAAGAGAATATCAACTGAGAAGTATCATTGTGAAAAAATGGAATTTATTATGACTGAATTCTTCGTCGAAATGTATATCTTTGCTGCCTACAGTACTGAAGTCATGTCTGCTTGATAAATGTACAAGATGGACCGAACTGCGGAAAGGTACATCCTAACCAGATGACCAACCTATGGCGGAGGAAGGCAACGGCCAACCAGACGTCCTGCCAATGACGAGGAAAGCGATGTCCAACCCGATGTTCAGACCATGATGAGGGAGAATCTCAACCCACCAGAAGGCGAATCCGAACGCGTGGACGGAGGATGACCAGACCCGGATCCCAACCGCGGGTCTAACCACATCCGAGCACTGGAGTGACTACTGGACCACATATAACATCTAACGAGCTAAGTCTTTACAATTTTTTCTAGTTACGTAGTTTCTTTTGATCTGCATCCGCACTCTAACTTCGGCATGTGTCGATTAATTGGTAATATTAACTACTTAATTAAGAATGTGAGTGAGTTATTCAGGTGAAGTGTGAGATATTTAAGGCTATAATATAAGAAGGCAGTGTAGAATAAGATCTATATTACATTTACAATACGCGCTACCGTACTTGGTCAGAAATTGTATAAAGTGGCATGAGTAAATGAAAGAAGTGTTTTTTTCAAAGATCTGATAGCAATGAGTTAACACACGTCGTGGAACTTCGATAGATCTCGTATTAACTGTACAATATTTACGTCACGTTTGACCCGTGCGGCAGATATGAATGGATTTCAGTTACGTACTCTTTTTTCTACGGAATGAGGACATTGAACTCTGTTTTGTGTTAAAATATACGAGGTTATTGAAATGCGTTTTATAGAAGGCAATTCTGAGATGTTTTGTATAGCGGTATAAAGGTAATCGGCGATATGAATTGATAGTAGTGCATTGAATTGAAGATGTAATATGATTATTCGACGAAGTCTAGTGAGGAATATTCAAACGCGGATATTTATTTATGTGCTTCGATGTGGATATGAATTGCTATTGCTGAGGAAACGTTATGTTACGTTAATATGAGGTGAGATGCCGTATTAAAATATAAAGAATACGTGAAAGAGAGCACATCGCGCAGATGGCCTATTTTGAGGTAAGATTGATATGTACTATAGTAGAATTGAGATTCGTGACAGAATTATCTGACAGTTGTTGATGCTGTGTATTATATACGAGAGTTCATTGACATGTTATTTAACTGAGCCCATGGCCAAGTGTAATTATGATATTCTTTGATGCGGTGACATATTTCCAAACATGAATGCGTATTATTTTCATTCTAACTGACCATATGAGTTGAGTAGCTCCCAAGGATGAGAGATATTTTGTAATATGAGAAAGGGAAGGCACATTGAGCCTGAGGTAGATGTGTGTGTGGATCGGAAACTATGTAAATAGTTAGGTTAGATGATTTATTTCTTTTAACGCAGAGATTATTTGACTCGACGTTCTTGAAAAATATAATGAATAGGGAAATGGTAGGCTAGGAGCCGTGTGTCACAGGCACTAGGGAAGTATTGCCTTAGCCCGTAAGCTGTTATTCAAGCGTATTTAAGAAGAAGGACAATATAATTAGAGTTCAGATTTATGGATGCCAACTTAGAGGAGCAATTTTATGAGTTCATATTCATGCTAGGGTTTATTTCAGAGACATATATCCAAAGATACGCTCAGTTTTATATTTACAATCTGACTTTAATCTATTTAATTATTATTACGCTGCATTTTGGTAAACTAAACGTTTATTCAGGTGTAATTAACTTGAATGTGGTGAGAACAAGTAATATAATTAACATGACAGTATTTATCTCAACCTAAGGAAATATTTTAATCAAGACCGTGATTGCTCAGTGATCAATTGTACATAATAAGGGACATTTTGATCTCATTTCGGAATACTAATATAATTATAAATATGGAACATGAATATCGAATAGTGATATTGAATATGAATGAACATAAGTATAAATATGAGTATGAATGTGTGTAAATAGTTTGAAATTCAAAGTACTTTTCTTTTATTTGAGCCAGCGCTGAATCTAAACTATTATGCGTGTATGATACCAAGATACTACTACCCAAATTCACATTAATTTTTCGTAGGTTGATATTTTATTTCAATAAATATTATTATATTATTTTTCTAGAATGTGTTTGTGTAATGAATTCTTTCTCTTACGTTTAGTTCATAAGTTAGTTGTTAAGTTATGTAGGCCTAAGTAAATGAATGGATTGATGAATGCTAAGAATTTTTCGAGGATTTATGTAGTCGGTACTCTCTCATATGAATTGATCCTCCGGTGATACGTCTTCGATGGACTGATGCTCTTCAGAACTCACGTTAAGCGCAACCAAATGTAAAATCACAGATTTTACGAGAGAGATGGAGTACCCTGAGAAGAAATCGAGCCGCCGGGAAAATAATCTGCTGACCGTGCTACCACGGGCGCATTATTTAATTGGCTCCCATACGTGGGGCCCGAAGAGAAAGACCACGTGGGACTCAGAAAGGAGGTAACGGACAAAGAAAAAGAGCTACCAGTGCATTATTTAATTGCCGCTCATAACTGGAACTTGATCAAGAGAAAGACACCGCGGGAATGTAATGTAGAAGCGAACTGTGGATTATGAGCGGTTGATGTCGCAGCTCAAGGCGAAACTTATTTGATCACGAGATGTTATAATGAAGAAATGATGTAACGAGGAGAAATACCAGGAATGTAGTATTGAGAGGACACATGATGGGAACTCTATGAGGAAAGGAAGATGGAAGATGGACAAAGATGTAATTCTAGCTGTAGGAATAGATGATGCTAAAGAATTACAGTTATTTGTCAGATGATTTCATTTTTTACGACAATAATGTAGGATAGGGTGATTTTTAAGTCTATATTAACTGATAATGAGTTGATTTTGACTATGGTGGAGGCTGATGAGCACTTATGCAGATGTTGGGTGCCGCATAGCGGAAATGTAATTTCTTTTTCTTGTAACCTCTTCCGAAATGAAATCAAAATAAAAAATCTGAACTCGTGGTCCAGTTGTTGATGGTCTATCTGGTGGGATGGTACAGATCTCCAGGCAGGTCCATCTGTATTATCATTTATTGCAAAAGGAAACTTAAGATTAGTGAATAAGGTGGAAACTTTGGACTGTTTTGAAAGTAGTAGATTAACATATTGTTGACTGTGTGGTATTATATGTTGATATTTTGTGAACTTAGAGAATTATTAGAGAAATTTTAGGAAAATTAGAGAACTTATTAGGAATTTAGAGAGACCATACAAAATAAAATTGAATTTAACAAAAATATGGCAACACAGGGAAGAGTACAGACTAGAAGGGAGCAGGAAGAAGAGATGAAAAGAATACAAGAAAGACATGAAGGAACTCCCTTATGGAATACCCTGAGAAGAAATTGAGCCGCCGAGAAAATAATCTGCTGACCGTGCTACCACGGGTGCAATAATAAAATGCTTATAGGAAAGGATGGCAAAGATTTAGGGACCCAACTGACCGGGTGGAATACCTGGACCTAGCCCGGGAAGTACGAAATCGATTGCTGGAAAGAAAGATTGAAAAATGGGAAGAACTTTGCCGTAATCTCTCAGAAAATGAGTCAGATCGCGAATTTTGGCGGAATCTCCCAGGAAACGAGTTAGATCATGAATTTCGGCGGATTATATATAAAACCTTAAGCATTGAAATATAAATTTCAGTATAATACCGTAGCGAGGCGCTGGTATCTTGCTAGTCAATTTATATAAAATAACATGTCCTGACTGACTGACTGACTGACTGACTGACTGACTGCCTAATTCATTAACGCCGAGCCAAAACTACTGGACATAAAGACATGAAATTTTAGGGATACATTTATATTAGGGGGTAGGTGCTCACTAAGGAAGAATTTTTGGATATTCCGGTGATAAGGGGTGAAAGGGGGGATTACTTTTAAAATGAGAATATCTATATGTAAAAACCTAAAAGTTTACATACATAACAATTGGTGTTTGGAATCTCCTTTAAAAATAAATAAATACGTATTTTTTTCGGAAAATCCAATTAGGGGCTGAAAAGTGGTTGAACGCCTTTTGTGAGGAGACTTATATCTCAAAAACTGAAGATGTTGCAGACATGAAAATTAGTATTTGTAATTTCCTTTGAAACTAGGAAACACGTGTTTTTGTATTTTTGTATAATCCGATGAATAGGGGGTGAACAGGATTGACAAACGTGGTAAATTTAAAAAAGGTTATATCTGCAAATTATCTCAGACAGGTAACATATTACAGATTTGAATATCCTGTAAAAGTAAAGAATCATAAATATACAGTATTTTTCGGAAAATCCAATTAAGGGGAACTGAACAATTGGGTGAACTTTTATAATAGCATATCTACAGTATATCTCAAAAATTTCAGATGTTTCAGTCGTGATAATTCGTATTTGGAAGCTCTTTAAAAGAAACTGGTACTGTACATTTTTGAAATATTCACTAAATTGGGGAGTGTGAAAGGAAGTGAAAACAATGGAATTCTTTTTCTGGAGAAACTTATATCTCTAAACTGAAAATTACAGACGTGGAAATTAGCATTTGGAATCTCCTTGAAAAATAAAGAAACACACATATTTTTGGTGGGGTGAAACCAATTTAACGGGCTGGGTGGAGTGAAAAGGAGTTGAATTCTTTTCATGAGGATACTTATATCTCAAAAACTGAAGATTTTACAGACATGAAAATTTGTATTTGGAATTTTCTTTCAAAGTAAAGAAACGCGTAATCTCTTGTCTTTGGTAAATCCACATAAGCGGGCGAAATAATTGAAAAAATAATTAAATTCATTGTATGAGGATATTTATATCTCAAAAACTAAAGATGTTACACGCATGAAAATTAGTACTTGGAATCTCCTTTAAAAATAAAGAAACACGCATTTTTGAAGGGGGATCAACTTAACGGGCCGGTGCGAAAAAGGATTTGAATATTTTTATTAGGATACTGCGCCCTTTTCGAGGTTTGAGTACATGAATCGGTTGTTGTAGTTCTTGACCATGGCACCAGAATAGAAAACTCAGACGATATCTTCGGATAATCCCCGGCATCGAAGTCCCATCTCCTCTACTAGAATAATACGCTGGCTGCATCGGTAGAGCATACGGGTCAAGTGGAACGTCCTAAAGGGCAGTAAAATATCTATACAATAGGGGAATCTTAATTATGAGAAGAATGCTATTTAACTATGAAATGAGAAGAATGAATTGTACTTTTTTCAAACACACAATGTTAATACCTGAAAAACCACATGGATATTATTTACACGGATATGCCACCATACTACACATAAATATATACACTACGATTTTCTTGGTGATTTAATGTCCATTCCAGTCCTTCATCTAGATTCGCATTTCACTCTTAAAATAAGAAAACATCTCTGACCAATTTAACACTTGAAACATTTATCACTTTATACACTTACATCGCTACACACGAAAACAATAAAATGAATGCATATCTTGTATTTAGCTCGCCTTGCTTGCACTATTAAGTTATATGTTAAAATTACAAATTATATCGTCCTAGCCTTGATTATTAAATATTAGATGTCGAGTGAACCGGGAGATTGACATATTTATATACGAGCACATTTCAAAATATATGAACGTCGCATCGTACCACTTATTAGAAAACCCTATCTCACTATCTCATAACTGAGCAAATATATTACATATCTCGTATTCCATTGGGATGTCACTTAAATACTATTATACGACTCGGACATTTATACAACTGTGGTCACTGTAATGACACATTTAGCCATTAAAATATTGAAATAAATATCACTATCTGTAATAAATGGCAAACAAAAATACACTTTGCATTTACGTAATAAATCGTGGACGGTATCATCCGTCCGCAGTTGGCAGCAGTGGGCATAACTGCCTCTGGTGCTGCTGAGACACGAACTCAGCTCCTGTGACAGTGTGAGGTGGGAACTCCAATCACCCCTAGGCGGTTTAATTAACGTAAAGAATTGGAGGGAACTCTCTCATCTTTTGAACCGTAGATCTACCCAACTGTGTTATTTTCTGAATGGTTGTATGTAATTTCGACACCGGGAAGGGTGATGAGCCCCCTACAATGCGTTCTTCTCAATACGGTAATAGTATTCTATCTCCTTCCTTGCCTGGCTCGGCTATAAATTCCACAATCCAGCCTTCCGCTCACTTTCTCGTTCAAATCAAGGGACCCAGGTGGTCCAGTCAGTGAATTCATTCAGTGAACTATCTCGTCACTCGACATTCAATATCATTACTTTCCTAGGATGCCATTTGCATATATAACACACATCGGCTTTCATCTAGCCTTATTTATATCCTCAGTGCGGAATTTATGAATCGCGCCCATTTTTCACTCATTTGGGTAAGATTCATATTTCATTACCATCGCATTTAATTATATCCATTATCCGCTTGAAAAGCTCGACCCCATCTCACGGCATGCCCAATACATACATGTTATAGCAGGAAATGTCCTATCACTCGGGACAAATATGTTAACATTCGCGATCTAGGTAAAACAAAAACATTGTCACACATTCCCCCCTGTCACTCCTTTATTTCTTCTTCAACATCCTTAACTCATATAGGGGAATTACCTGACATTTTACGTGAAGCATCAAAACAAAGAGCTTTAGAATATCTGGATGACTCATATTGGTTATAACTGATGATAAATGGAGTGATTTTACGCGAATATTAAAAATTCCTTTAATTCCCATAATGCTTCACAATTAATCAAATCTAGCGCCATAAATATATATTATGTACTAGTTCTCAGAGTAAAATAAATGAATATGGTTATCTAACCGTGAAAATATCAATACAAACCCTATTAAGTAGCTATTACCTTCCCTTTGAAAACAGCGAAATCCTACACCACATTTCTAAAGAATTAGCATACATTAAGCTATTTACATTTTTACCATAAATTTGACTTTCAAATATTTTAAGTGGAACTCACCTGGTCTGAATCACACCCACAGCTCACTCAGAAAGCCACATACAGGGGTTTAGCTACACATTCCGTCTACATCAACAGCATGGAGTCCTATGTTCGGCTGCAGTCGGGTCGATGGCATGACGACTTGATTTACGTAAAATGCGGGAAGATCTCGATGTTCTACGGCGTGTTGAATAGGTGTAGGTCTCCCGTACGCCGGTATTCTTCCTCGGAGAGTGATGTTATTGGCACATAACACAATGAGTGGATCTGACTTTATTGTAGTGATAATTGATGACACATTATAATTAATATCGACAGACTTCCACGTCCACTATCAAACGATTTATTTCACTGACAGCACTTCAACTTTGTAGCCACTGTTGAATAATTATTGATTTGCCACTCAATTTGCAGCACTGTAACAAAGAATACTATTACTGAAGAGTCACTTACAGCATGTACCACCTCACAATGCGACTGGAAGAAGCGAAGTATGACACTTGATTCGGTTCGCATCCCTTTTTACAATGAAAACATGTAAGGCTTGAGGGAGAGGGTAAAACTCCTCTTATTTACGAAATTCGCTCCGTTAATCGGAGGTTCACAAGGTCGGTTAAGATATCAAATTAAAGCTAGATTACCCGAGTTTCCACTGACCGATTCCCATCCAGATCGCTTCGTGCGTTTTGCTACACTATTCGAAGCATCCCTTGGTATCCCAGTGAGGGAGGAGCCTATAGCTTCGTTCTCGCGGCCATCTTTCACCAGATGGTCTACACCTGTCAGGATGTTTGTTTTCTGCGTACATGATCTCATTACAATCATGCAAAACACTTCTTGGTGTCCACCACAAAATTCGCTGCTTGTAATGAACCTTGAGTCATGGAAATCTGTCTTGTATTACGCAAATTATGTTACTTCTGTCCCTGAAAACAGTTGAAAACGGTGTATTGGTAGTGGTGATTTTGCGGGAAAAAGAACGAAGAAATAATATTTTCCAGAGTTGACTGCATTGTTCGTGACCTACTTCGCTCTTTCAAATTGGCGTGGGTATTCTCTTCTCCGTCTCACCAAAGTGAGAGCGCTTTCACTTGCAGGCGAAAGTATGAATCGTTTACGGTGAGTACGCGTAAGTAGAGCCAAGTCCACTGGACTGGTGGCACGCGTCTCGCATTCCGGGAAGGGTAAACGTGTGATAGCTTGGGAGCTAATTAGCATAGAAGAGCGCGGAAAACGGCATACTCTATCTACAGGATACCGTAATATACTCTTGGCGAAGTGGTGAACGGTCACAATACTTATATCTCAAAAACTGAAGATGTCAGAGGAATGAATATTTGTATTTGGAATCTTCTTTCAAAATAAAGAGACAAGTGTTTTTTGTCTTCCGAAAAACACTTAAGAGGGGTAAATGAATCGAAAAATTAGTTGAATTCTTTGTATGATGATACCCATATCTCAAAAACTAAATATTCTAAAGACGTGAAAATTGGTATTTGGAGTCTCTTGAAAAATAAAGAAACGCATACTTTTGGGGACGGGGAATCAACTTAACGGGTAGGAAGGGAGGATGAAAATGGAGTTGAATTACGTTTATGAAGATACATATGTCTCAGAAAATGAAGATGTTACAGTCGTGAAAATTGGTATTTGGAATGTCCATTAGAAATAAAGAAACACGCATTTGGTTGGGGGGGGGGGGGGAAATTGAGGTAAGAGGTACGGGGTTGAAAATAGGTAAATAAGGAATTGAAATATGTTTATGAGGATACTTTATCTTAAAAACTGAAGCTGTTACAGACATGAAAGTTGGTTTTTTAATTTCCTTTCAATATAAAGAAACACCTAATTTTTGTTTTTGGAAAGGCCACTTAAGCCGGGAGAGGGGTGGAAAGAAGTGAAGAAGAAGAAGAAGAAGAAGAAGAAGAAGAAGAAGTTGAATTGTTTATGTTTATACATTTATCTCAAAAAATGAACGTGTTACAGAGGTACAGACATGAACACTGGTATTTGGAATATCTTTTAGAAATAATTAAACACGTACTTTTTTGTTTCCTGAAAATCCAGTTAAGGTTCTGAAAAGAATTGGAAAAGCGGGTGAATTTTTAAATGAGTACCGGTATATCTACATTATATGTCAAAAACTTAACATGTTAGAGATAAGAAACTTGGTAATTGGAAAGTCTTTTAAAAATACGGGAACATGTACCTTTTTGTTTTCGGAGAAGGCATTTAACGGGGGGGGGGGGGTGAATAGAAGTGAAAAATAGTTGAATTATTTTTATGAGGATAATCGTAAAAACTAAAGATGTTACGGACGTGAAAATTGGTATTTGGAATCTCCTTTAAAAATAAAAAAAAAGCATTTTTGTGTTAGGAAAATACACTTAAATGGGGGCGGGTTAAGGACTGATCAAGGGGTTGAATACTTTTTATGGGGATACTTATGTATATCTCAAAAACTGAAGATGTTACAGATGTGGGAATAGGTATTTAGAATCTCCTTTAAAAATGTTATGTACCGGTATTTAATTTTTCGACTTGAGGGAAGACTGTTTCTCACAAGTACAGTTCTATGTCGCATGGTCGTTCGTCTTGTTTACAAAGAATTTCTGGGGTAAATGAAACTCAATTTTGGGTGAGTTTTTATACTTAAAGAATTTTCAGAAAATGTCTTAGTACAATGCCGTGGAACGATTACTTTGATTAAATTACGAAATCCACGCGAGTGAAGCCGCTAGTATGAAGATAAAGTTGGAAATCAAGAGGACAAATGGGGCAAATATTCATTTATAAGAAGAGAAGTTAGGGATTCAAATAACTTACCAAGGGGGCTGTTCAATTAATTTCCAATTTCTTTGAAATCATTTAAGAAAAGGCTAGGAAAACAATAGATAGGGAATCTGCTACCTGGTCGACTGCCCTAAATGCAGATCAGTATTGATTGAATATGTAAAACAGTCCAGATTCGTAGGAGACCGTGCATGTAGTTTTCACCAGCAACAGCTAAAGCCTCCGTTTATAGGAGGAATGAGGAAGTTTAGCCAGAAACGACGAGGAAGACGGGAATTCGTTCACACTTTGGAAATCGGTAATTCGTATAGGTGACTGTTGCCAGAACATATCTGACTCCATGTTCATAGGCAACAATCTCAAGAGTGTTAAGTTCAGTCAGTTCTGCATTTTAGCTCATTTCAAGGAGTAAAAATAAAATTTAACTTAAAAAATAATAATTTGAAGTTGGTGGTCATTATTGGATTAAAATGTCGAAACACCGTAACTAGATGTATGCAGTTAGTTTTTCACACATCTCCAACGAAGAACATTGTAACTTCACATACGATGTTCTTCACTGGATAATTCTAATTCAGTAATATCATAACTACATGTACAAGAGTTATTTAATACATAAAACACCCTTCGTGGGGCAAAAAACTAGGCACTAAATGCATTCCATAGATCCTATAAACGTTAATATTGAAAAACTCTCTGATTTGTTGGTAATTTTCAAAACTTTAAACTGCGCTCCTCAACAACTTACTTTATGCAGATACGATGTTCTTAGTTGGAGGGGTCAAAATGTTGATGATGTTCTCCTCTTTCTATACGTGGTAACCCCAGTGCCTCATTCAGTATGGCCTCTTCTTTGTGAAACATACGAAGAGATGGGACATTGCCTTAACGGATTGCTCGATGGATCTCAATTTCTTCAGATAGCGTGCCTTCAGCAAAAATCCAAAGATCCATATTTTAAATCAGAACAAAACATTATGATATAACACGCATGTTCTTTTTTTTTCAGATGGGGCGACTGCCCGTGGCGGTGTTACCCCTGGGTAAGTCCTTGCTGATAGCAGCAGTGATTCTCTACACCCTCAATGTGATCAACGAGATGAATTATCACAGCATTGTACCAGGTAAAATTTATTTATTTATTTACTTATTTATTTATTTATTTAATGAATTTATTTATTCAAATTAGCGTATGTATTCTAGTGCCAAGAGTGTCCGAGAAAATACCTGACTACTTCTATTTGACGCCCATAGGCAACCTCTGCGTCTGGATGTGAGGTGGTTGTGATGGTGAACATTGCTTTAAGAAGACAACCATTCCCTATTAATACTAATCAGAAGGAAAATGAAAGAGTTCTGACACTTCGAAATATGAACTCATCGAGAGAGGAAAGGAGTATCAGAAATAGATTCGGGCACAACTCTCAATAATATGATTGAATAGAAAAATTTATTAAAACATTGTCTCAACTCAACTCTACACTCAACAACACATTGCGCCACTAATCACCACAAGAAAAAACAAAAAAATCACAGTTTTAGTCACAGAGTAAATATAAATTTAGCGGGGTTTCGTGTGAGAAGGTTGGCGACACAATCTCTGGATAATACAATTAAATAATAAGAAACAATACCAGATATGAAGAATACTACACACACTACGAACTATTTTTCTCATCATGTTAAATTTGAAATGACACTCAATACAGAAGAAAATTATTAATTCCAATACCTCCCCTTGTCATAAAAATTTGACCACAAACACAAATAAAAAGTAAGCAACATACGTAGATAAACATGTGGACACTAATCAACAAGTCCTAACAAGTTTCTAAATTTAGAAGTTCCCTCCCCTGACAATGCTTTTGTGAAAACGTCTGTCACGTTTTCATCTGATGGTACATACACAAACTTTACCAATCCCTTGGCCACAATGTCCTTTCAAACAAATTGCGAACACCCAAATGTTTATTTTTTCAGATACAACATGAGTTGAGCTCACATGTATAGCATCTTGATTAGCACAAAGAATTTGAAATGGCACTTTAACGTAATTATAATCATCAAAGTCATTGAAAAAAATACTCAACCACATTTCCTTTGTGCACACCACCATTGATACAATCTCACCCTCCACAGTTGAAGTAGCAACAATCTGTTGTTTCTTACTAGACCATATAACTGGACAACCAGCAAATTTGCACACATACCCAGAAATAGATTTCCTGTCCTCATAGTTAGCATAATCAGCATCGCAATAAACACTCACTGAATCATCACTAGCTTTGTAGCATAATTTCACACCTCTTGTTTTCTTCAGATATCTAAACACTTTCTTTATTCTTTGCATCTTTTACGCTAGCGTTTGGAGATTACTGGCTCAACTTGCAGACCGCAAAGGATATGTCCGGTTTGCTATATAAAGTAGATTGCCTACAGCCTTTTGATACAAAGTCTGATTACAACTATCAGCCTCCCCTGAAATCCTCTTGTCCCCTACATCCAACGGAGCAACACACCCTTTGACATTTTCTAAGTTATACATATGTATCAGATTATCAATGTATTTGCACTGATCAACATACAACGCATCTTTGGTTACAATCATAGACATCGATAAGAAACTCCTAATTTGCCCAAGATCCTTGAAGTCTAGATAGCGACACAACTCTGACTTAAACCACTCCAAAACTTCAACAATACCAACAGCTATCATATCATCAACATACACTCCAACTAGCATATTTTTACCGATGTACACACATGGTTCACAAACATATCTTTTAAGACCGACTGACTTCAAAACACCATCAAAACAAATGTTCCAGTCCTTTGAAGTTTGGTGTAAACCATACATGCTTTTCTTTAACTTGTAGACACAGTTGGGTTTTCTTTCAAAACTACTTGGTTGCTCCACAAACACTTCCTCCTTAATGTTACTCTTTAGAAATGCCGCATCTACATCATAATGTTCAATACTCCAACGTTCGACAACCGTAAGAGCAATCAGGATTCTGACAGTCTGACGCCTCTAAACAGGACTATAAGTATCATTACAATCAAGACACTCTCGTCTGTTTCTGATTCTCTGTGACATACGTAGTTCAGGAATTATGGGCTCTTCGTGCACTTCAGCATTGGTGTTATTGACACTGATTTCAGGACCTATCTCTGGCTCATCTCTTACTTGCTCATCAGTTCTGCGCACCAAGTTAGATTCATTATCAGAGTCAAACAAACTTAAATCTGCAACCAATTGTTTCTCACATGACTTAACAGGTAATACAGTAGCAGGTCCTTCCTTAGTTTTCATGGGAAACACTCTCTCCTCAAATACTATATTTCTGGACAAAACAACACACTTGTTTTCCAAGTCCCACAGCCTATAACGTCTTCTATTTTCAGGATATCCCAAAAAGACACATTCTTTTGCTCTAGAATCTAATTTCTCAGCTTTGTTATGTTCCTCATGTGCCCAGGCACGACATCCAAATACTCTCATTCTACAAATTTCCTCATCAGGCAATTTTTTATTAAACCACAACTCATAGGGCACACTGTTTTCAATAGCAGATGATTTACACCTATTCTTACTGTAACAGGCAGCACAGCGAGTAGAAGGAAGAAGTGTGATCACTTTCCTAGTTCATCGGTTCCTCCGCTAGGCCGCTCTCCCAGCAGTATTTGAGCTTGAGCTTACAAGTCAGCATACGAATAAAAGACAATTATTGCATGCAACATATTATGCTTTTGCTTACCAATCCAGAAGTCAATTGTCAGATAGATTAGATAGCTTCCGGGTAAATTTTGTGGTCTTCCTCATATGTCTTGTTACAAACTAAAATCGACATTTCATATAATGTAACACAAGTTTAGGGATAATATTCGCAACGTGGTCATCGCAGCATTCTATTTTTTTTCGACTTAATGGTGATACTGTGCAAACTGTCCAAAGTCTCGTAAAATATATCGCCCCATAGACTATGTTCACAGTGGAGTTTTTGTTCCCCTACACTTTCAACTTGCACGAACACATTATAAACTGCTCTTGAAGGATGGTTTAGGAAAGTGCTGTCAGTGCTGCATTTATTGAATTACATTTGGCTAATAAATGTGAGGGCTGCGGCAAGTATTTCTTCTGTAGGCTTTCTGTGAAGCAGGATGACACATTTATGACATTTTGAGACGTTGGATACATTGCGTACTGTATATTCTCCTAGATAATAAATCAAACACTCGTTGCAAGACTGCGGCTATCACTGTTAATTAGACCTAAACTGTTCTTCCTGTCCGGTAAGAGACCATCCATCTTCTCAGTGAAGTCTAGTGCTCGTTTTATTTTATTTTGTGCATATTCTACTACAGCCTTATTTCTCTCTTCCCACTTAGCCAGTGTTCTCATTTGATTGACGAACGATGTCAATGTCAGTTCAAATTTAGGCTCACAATAATTACTACCCCATGCCAGGGCAAGTTTGGTTTTGATATAAAAAGATTGCAACATGTGTAAATTCAGAAAATGAATTGTTGAAAGCTGGTCATCACAACTTAATGAGCGTAGTATACCAAAGTGCCGTTCTAGTGGATCTTGGCTGTGAGCACATATCGGAATCCATTATTCCATAAATACTCGGACGCCTGTATGGGGCATTCTTAGGGATTCAAGAGTTCTTTCTGAAGCAAAAGTATTATTCTTCCCACTGAGGTTATCTCTCCATCTTCCTTCCTTCTTTTCCATTTATTTCTAAACATTTCCACACTTTTTACTAGACTGACTTCCGTCCGAGGTGAAACGTATAATTCTGGCGCCAATTTGCTCCAGTTGTAAGACCACCTGGATTTAAATTCGTGACTTTTTTAGCATGGTGTCAATAATCACCTTTTGCTTTCTGCTTAATGTCGGCTCACTTGAAAAATTTGGCTGTAATTTAGAATCTCCTAGTTGTTTTTCTAGCAACAAAATCTTAGCATTAGCTATTTTCAATTGATTCCGGATAGTCATAATATTATGTCTCTGTCTATTTAGTCTGTTTCTAAATGAACTTATTGTACTTTTAGCTGTGTATGAATCTATTTCATTTCTTTTAGGACTCTCAAAAAAAGCATCTAAATTTAATTCGCGGGGAGGCCTGTGTGATTTGTTTCTTGAACCTCCCTCCGTCTTCGTAGGCTGTCTTTTACGGGGTGATTTTCGTTTGTCTAATTGTTTCGTGAGATATTGTGGCAAATTGGGGAGTATGCGAGGGACAGAGCCAATTTTCAGTTTCCATCTATCTCTAGGAATGTCTACCTGTTCTCCTTGTATTACAAATGAATCTGATTTAACAATAAATTCATCAGAAAAATGTGAATCGCACACATAACACTTATCAAGAAAGCTTTTTGTCCTTTCTGGGAATCGCCTTTTCCCAGTTTGAAAATTCTGCTTCATTTTTAGGTGGTTTGAAGAAGTATTTTCCTTTCGTAGTTTTGTAGCCGGACTTACAGTGCATCGTGGAAGGAAGCATGTGAGCATTTTTTCCTCGTCGGAATTTTTGTAAGTTTTATAAACTCAGCAGTATATTTACACTAAATAAAATGATATCATCACCAAATCACACGGTCTACGCTTTCACTTAACAATAATGCACGACAATTAAGTTCTTGCCTTCACAGGACAACACTTACGAACACAACCATGTTACAACTACAGATAGCAACAGTGCTTCCCCTAGCCTATGCATAGGCACTGAACAATTCTTCATCTCCATTCCCTTTGTCATAAGCTTTCCATTGTCTATCTCAAAACGCGCATTAGTTTTCTCAAGTTGCCTCACCGACAAAATATTATCAGATGCATCTGGAACCCACAGCACTTCGGTTAGTTTCAAAGTCCATCCACCACACTGATCACTTATTTTCAGTACCGTACTATGGGCCCACTGCCTTTCACATCACATACGACACTTTTCTTTCCCACCTGCACTGAACCTGACACATTTCTTGTAAAGTTGTTCAATAATTCACGGCGAGGTGTAATGAGAAGGTACAGCCATTGTCCACAATCCAAGTGTTTGCAGCACTTGACTTTTCGTCCTGTTTACATTCTTTGTCCTCATGTCCTCTTATCAAATGCACACCATATTTCACTTTCACAGTGCTATTTCCAATCTTCTTTTCTTCTGTCTCCGGTTATTTCTTCTCTTCAGTAGTGGCAACTTTATTCTTGAATTCTCTCTGTGGCTTATTGTTGTCATGGGTATTCCCGTCTGAGTACCTATTTTCACTTGTACTAGCTTCAGAGTTTCTATACTTAAACGAAGGATGTCCCTCCTTGCCACAAGAGTAACAAATCACATTTTCTCTTGACTTGGCTTATCTAAATTTTGAACATTCTCTTGCAAAATGCCAAGTTGACCACAATAGTGACATGATCTATCAGAAGAGCTGAATTTTTCACCAGAAAAATTGTGTTTCTTCTCAAAATCATGGAATTTTCCTTTGTACTACATAACATAGCTTCTCAATTCTTGATTTTTCAATCAATCAATCAATACTGATCTGCATTTAGGGCAGTCGCCCAGGTGGCAGATTCCCTATCTGTTGTTTTCCTAGGCTTTTCCTAAATGATTTCAAAGAAATTGGAAATTTATTGAACATCTCCCTTGGTAAGTTATTCCAATCCCTAACTCCCCTTCCTATAAATGAATATTTGCCCCAGTTTGTCCTCTTGAATTCTAACTTTATCTTCATATCTTCATTCATATCTTCTCACGTTCATCCTTCTCTCTCTCTAGTCTGTCATCTTCCAGCAGCAATTTACTCTCCACATTTTCTGACGATAGTTTTTCTTCATTTAACTCCATCACATGGGCAATGTGTTTGTAATTTTCTTGTTCCAAACCTCTCAGCATGTAGGCCTCCAGGTCTTGATCATTGATGTTGGATCCAAGATTTCTCAGTTTTTCCACTAATTGCTCAACTCGATTCAGATATTCCAAAACAGGTTCATCATGTTTCTTGATGCAGCTTGCCTGTTCGTCCATGGTACTCACAAATTGAAAAGGAGAAATCTTGAAATGGATGGCTTTAAGTCTGTTCCAGACATGCTTTGCTCATTCATGTCTGGTTACATGATTCAAGTAACAGTCCTATACCAATTCCGCCAAGTAACTAAGTGCAGTGGCGTTTAGGTCCTCTTCGTCTGTAGTTAAATCTTCGTCATCATCGTAACCGGGATCACTTGCACCGCACCACATAGTTTTTCGGCCCAAGTCTCTCAATCTTTGGCTTATCCGCAACTGATGCTATTTTTACTCACGACTTACTGACGCACTGGGCCCATAACCTATCAGAAATAGATTCGGGCACAACTCTCAATAATATGATTGATTAGAAAAATTTATTAAAACATTCTGTCTCAACTCAACTCTACACTCAACAACACATTGCGCCACTACTCAGCACAAGAAAAAACAAAAATCACAGTTTTAGTCACAGAGTAAATATAAATTTAGCGCGGTTTCGGTGTGAGAAATTTGGCGACACAATCTATGGATAAAACAATTGAACAATCAAAAACACTACCAGATATGAAAAATACTACAAACACTACGAACTATTTTTCTCATCACGTCAAATTTTAAATGACACTCAATACAGAAGGAAATTATTAATTCCAATAAGGAGAGATCCACGAAGGATGTAAACATGACTCACGCCCTTGGCCTTGCAAACCTAATAGCGTCGGGGTCGGAAAAGAAAAGGTGTTGATCAAGGGACGCCAGATATAAAAATAAAATTGAGCTACCTGGCACATGTAAGTAGAAGCAATCTCTGACGCAGCTAGGGAACCTGTGGTCGCCAAACCACAATCCGAATTTGAGAGCCCTTGGCTCCTGTTTAAGTCGCCCCCTGCCGCAATTTGTATATAAAAAATTTTGATCCACTACAGCCACCTCAAACCAGGAATGAGAGAAAACAATGTATAGAAGGGCTGTTGTCTTATGGTCTAATCCTTTCCTTTAATTTCTTTAATAATTTACAAAATTCACTCGACGGAAATATGCACAAAACTCATTCAACGCAGTTAACTAATTCGTACAGCGCCAGAGCATCATGTTTGCGCACAAATGAGTTTCGTATGTGAACGCGTAGGGTGACTAGGCTTCATTTCCCTCCCAATAGCTCAGCAGTAGTCAACCCTTCGACTAACTTCCTCCCCCTACTTTCCTCTCCACGCTCCGGTCTTCGCGCAGGTTCATGCCATCAGATGGTAATCGCATTTCTAGCAAGTGCTATGAGGAATGGAAACAGGAGTATAGTTTTGCCAATGGACAATGACGTATGATTCACCCGCTTGGCGCGCACATTCCGCATTCTTCAGTCTGGCAGCCTCACTCAGGCAGTTTGTCTGTGTGGTTCTTTCTAGCATCTTACTTTCTTAGTGTGTAGTCAGACACTAAATGTTTTTATTTTATAATCACGCTATACTTCTATTTAATAGTATTGTATGTGCAATTGTTCCCTTTGGTGAAACTGTTACTGTAGTATTGAATAAAAATCTGGAAAAAAACGATTATTACTGCTGTTAAGTTGTGTATGTAATATACCCTATGGGGCATACATCAATGGATCAAACACATAAAACAATAGTGGGTTACATAACTTACCAGCTTACTTGTCCATAAAGTAAATTACACCGAACTAGCAGCAGCCGGACAGTGGGCTTTACTGGTTGCTATTTACATAATTAATTGCTAACTTTCTGCGTAATTGCCACTAATCCTACCACATGATTACAAATTCCGTTCACTTATCTCGTATTCGGTGACATTCTCCTCCCTCGTTCAGGACTCATTCAGCCACGCATGGTGAAGACGTTGTTCATTGCTGCTGGTTCTCTCGTACTGATGTCTTCGGGTTGATGCGTTACCGGCATCATCTTGAGGCTCCGCCTTAAGGTTCCTCTCCAGGTGGTCTTGAAACTCGGTTCTCGAATTACTACATACATACATACATACATTATAATTATAGACTGTTATGCCTTTCAGCGTTCAGTCTGCAAGCCTCTGTGAATTTACTGAACGTCGCCACTATCCTCGATTTGCAACTAGTGTTGTGGCCTCATTTAGTTCTATACCTCTTATCTTTAAATCGTTAGAAACCGAGTCTAACCATCGTCGTCTTGGTCTACCTCTACTTCTCTCACCCTCCACAGCAGAGTCCATTATTCTCCTAGGTAACCTGTCCTCCTCCATTCGCCTCACATTCCCCCACCACCGAAGCCGGTTTATGCGTACAGCTTCATCCATCGAGTTCATTCCTAAATTAGCCTTTATCTCCTCATTCCGAGTACCCTGCTGCCATTGTTCCCACCTGTTTGTACCAGCAATCATTCTTGCTACTTTCATGTCTGTTACTTCCATCTTACAAATAAGATATCCTGAGTCCACCCATCTTTCGCTCCCGTAAAGCAAAGTTAGTCTGAAAACAGACCGATGTAAGGATAGTTTCGGCTGGGAGCTCACTTCCTTCTTACAGAATACTGTTTATCGCAACTGCGAGCTCACTGCATTAGCTTTACGACACCTTGATTCAATCTCACTTACTATATTACCATCCTGGGAGAACACACAACCTAAATACTTGAAATTATCGACCTGTTCTAGATTTGTATCACCAATCTGACATTCAGTTCTGTTGAATTTCTTACCCAATGACATCAATTTAGTCTTCGAGAAGCTAATTTTCATACCATACTCATTGACCTATTTTCAAATTCCAAGATCTTACACTGCAGGCTTTCGGGACAATATGCCATTAAGACCAAGTCGTCAGCATAGGCAAGACTGCTTACTACATTTTCACCTAACTGAATCCCTCCCTGCCATTTTATACCTTTCAGCAGATGATCCATGTAAACTACGAACAGCAAAGGTGAAAGATTACAGCCTTGTCTAACCCCTGTAAGTACCCTGAACCAAGAACTCATTCTACTATCAATTCTCACTGAAGCCCAATAGTCAACATAAATGTCTTTGGTTGCTTTTATTAATCTACCTTTAATTCCATAGTCCCCCAGTATGGCGAACATCTTTTCCCTCGGTACCCTGTCATATGCTTTCTCTAGATCTACGGAACATATACACAACTGCCTATTCCTCTCGTAGCATTTTTCAATCACCTCGCGCATACTGAAAATCTGATGCTGACAGCCTCTCTGTGGTCTGAAACCACACTGGTTTTCATCCAACTTCCTCTCAACGACTGATCGAACCCTCCCTTCCAAGATGCCAGTGAATACTTTGCCTGGTATACTAATCAATGATATACCTCGATAGTTGTTGCAACCCTTCCTGTTCCCTTGCTTATAGATAGGTGCAATTACTGCTTTTGCCCAATCTGAAGGTATCTCACCAAAACTCCATGCTAACTTTACAACTCTATTAAGCCATTTCATCCCTGCCTTCCCACTATCCTTCACCATTTCAGGTTAAATTTCATCTATTCCTGCTGCTTTATGACAATGGAATTTATTTACCATCCTTTCCACTTCCTCAAGCATAATTTCACCAACATCATTTCCCTCCTCCCCATGAGCTTGGCTGTTCGCAACACCACCAGGATGATTTCCTTTTACATTGAGAAGATGTTCAAAATATTCCCTCCACCTCTCCAGTGATTCCCTGGGATCTATTATGAGTTCACCTGAATTACTCAAAACACTGTTCATTTCCTTTTTCCCTCTCTTCCTAAGATTCTTTATTACTGTCCAGAAAGGTTTCCCTGCTGCTTGACCTAGCTTTTCCAGGTTGTTACCAAAATCTTCCCATGACTTCTTTTTGGATTCAACAGCTATTTGTTTCGCTCTGTTTCTTTCATCTACATACAAATCCCTGTCTGCCTCGGCCCTTGTTTGGAGCCATTTCTGATAAGCCTTCTCTTTACGTTTACAAGCTGCTCTCACTTCATCATTCCACCAAGATGTTCGCCTTTTCCCATCTTTACACACAGTTGTTCCTAGACATTCTCTTGCTGTTTCTACTACAGCATCTCTGTATGCCACCCATTCACTTTCTATATCCTGAACCTGCTTACTGTCTACAGTTCGAAAGTTCTCACTAATCATATCCATGTACTTCTGTCTAATTTCCTCGTCCTGGAGATTTTCTACCCTTATTCCTTTGCAGACAGATTTCACTTTCTCTACCCTAGGCCTAGAGATACTTAGTTCACTACAGATCAGATAGGGGTCTGTATCATCGAAAAATCCACGGAAAACTCGTACATTCCTAACAGATTTCCTAAATTCGAAGTCCGTTAAGATATAGTCTATTATGGATCTGGGACCCTTAGCCTCCCATGTGTAGCAGTGAATAGCCTTATGCTTGAAGACTGTATTCGTAACAGCTAAACCCATACTAGCACAGAATTCCAGCAAACTCTTCCCATTCCCATTAGCTTCCATATATTCCCCACATTTACCAATCACCCTTTCGTATCCTTCAGTTCTATTCCCAACTCTCGCATTGAAATCGCCCATTAGCACTATTCTATCCTTACTGTTGACCCTGACCACGATGACACTCAATGCTTCATAAAACTTGTCAACTTCATCCTCATCTGCACCCTCACATAGTGAATACACGGACATAATTCTAGTCCCAATTCCTCCAACTGACAAATCTACCCACATCATTCGCTCATTTACGTGCCTAACAGAAACTACGTTGCGTACAATGGTATTCCTGATAAAGAGCCCTACCCCAGACTCTGCCCTTCCCTTTCTAACACCCGTCAAGTACACTTTATAATCTCCTATCTCTTCTTCGTTATCTCCCCTTACCCGAATATCACTTACTCCTAGTACATCCAGATGCATCCTCTTTGCTGACTCAGCCAGTTCTACTTTCTTTCTTCCATAAGCCCCATTAATATTGATAGCTCGCCATCGAATTCCATTTCGTTCGCCAAGTTGTTTCCAAGGAATCCCTCGCCTGTCAAATGGGAGTGGGACTCCGTTACTCCCATATGTCCGAGGCTTGCTTAAAATGTTCTGAGCTCGGTAAATTCATGAAGTAAGATGCTACCCTACTTGCACATAGTCCAAGTGAGGATCTCTCCTCTAACGGGTTATGGACCACCGGTGAATTGTATAGTTCTAGCCGCCTGAGCACAAGGAGGGCCACGACTCAGAATATGTCCGAGATGTCACTCCCATTCCATAGCAACTGGTATCCCGACTCTCAGGACCACTTACTAGGCCACTCAGCCGTTGCCCATGGTTCACGAACTAGGACGTGACTACAGTAACCCGCAAACATGAACCATCCGAATGAAATATTCAATTATCTATCTGCACAGCACAGTCATCATACAGACGTTGTTTTCCGGCGTATACTAAGCAGGTCCAATCGTACTGACTTTAAGACATAGTTTTATGTGTCGTTAAAAACAACACGCACTACGGTGTGTGAAGGCTTATTTATACATGAGTTCATAGCCTATTTTGTTGAGTTAAACTAATTGTTCTACCAAACTACACACGTGAATTCTTCTAAAACACAAAAACAATTTCAGTTCGCAGATTACAGTCTACTGACGATCTAAATCATACTACGAGATGACCCGTACCACTTATGTGAATAAATCTATGCTATGGGCAAAATTTCAAATCAGTTATTTACACGCTCATGAACACAATATGACGAAACAAATCTAATCTCACTAGAAAAACTATTATTCACATATCTACAGTTCGAATGAAACTACCGCGAACACTCCAAAAGTAATATTAGTCTTTGTTTTAGACAATCGTTTATGGCGCGATAACACAGACAGACCCGCGACACGCACCAGCAGCAATCTTACCGTCGAATGAGATGCCTCCCTGCCAATCTCTCATCTCTTATAGGGAGCAAAAAGCAAAGCCACGCCGGGTGAACTCCCATAAAACACACTTGAGTTTGGTATGCAGCCACTAAACAGCTTCCCACGGTGGTTGGATTAATGCGGAGTTATCATTTCGTCTCTTATTAATGGCGTTAGACATATCATTGTGTTCATAAAATTCTGGGGATAATTTTAATCATTTTATTATTATTATGGAAAACCTTCAGGTAGAGGAGATATCACGCGATTCCCGTGACATGGTGAACCTGACTCTTCCCGCTTTAAATGTTGTTAAGGTGGCATGGTACTTCCCAAAACAAAAGTCTTACCCCTCTTTCCTGCTCCTAAATTTCTGTTTCACTCATGCGTGGCCACGCCCTTCCTAGGGAACCACCTCGAATTTCCCGCATTCTATACTGCATCGCGCCCTTATACTTGGCGTCATGTTGCGCAATATTACAATTGCGTTAAGTATCGCCTATTAAGTAATGAACAGAATGGTTCAGTAAACTGTCAACGTTCATTACTCTGTCGAAATTTGTTCAGAAAGCATCAAAATCTTACCATTTTAAAACTTTTAAAATTTTATCTATCCCCCCCCCCCCCCAATATATCCCCAGATTCCCGGTACTTTTATGTTGTCTCTATATTTTCCCCTTCATTTCTAATTCCCAATCGCCAATACTGGCGAGGATCTGCCTTGCAGGCTGGTGTCACGTAGGTTATACGAGGGTCATTCCGTTAGTCCTCACCCCCTCCCCTGATTAATAATGAGTTTTTAACATTCCACATTGTATACAGCGAAAATTACCCACATGCCATGTTTTAAGTTTGTAGGGTGTTGGGAAACACTGGCTGTGACATATAGAACCACGCGCACCATAAGGGTATGGGTACCACAATGGGACGCTTGGTTTTCTACCTACTTGTCAGATAACGTTTTCTTCGGAAAGTTTATCTAAAATGCCTTTGGATGAGGGCTATGGTTGTGATTCATATTACATAATACAAACAAATGGTATCTCTGATCAGATAATAGGGACACTGGGACAAACAAATTTTAAAATAAAGTTATCCGAATGAATTCTGAACAGGTACAATGCTATTTTTGAACATGCATTGAGAACCGAGGACGTTATCTCCCTCTCTCTAAGAAACTGAAGTGAGGAAAATGATTGAATGAGTAAGTTCAAATAATAAAACAAAACTGTAAACTTATACTACTAGAATTCAGAAAACTGCCAGTCTATAGTTGGGCCCATGAGACTTGAAATCTGACGTTTAGCGCCATCGGCGAGAAAAATTTGACTAACGCTGCTCGAAAATGGTCTGTTGCTATGGCAACGATAACAGACATGCCCCATTTAAGGAAGCTATCGCCACGTAGGTTGGCTTGCTCTCGGTAGCTTTTGCGATATTATTCGGAGTAGTACTATGTTAGATGTGTTAGCTGTTGCTGGTTTATGTAATAATTTAAGTGTTTGTTTCCTGAATATTATTTTCGTTGTTATTTTATTTTTAAGTTAATCAGTGGCTAGTTGTACAGTTCTATTCGAGCAGATGACCTTAGATGTTAGGCCTCTTTAAGTAACAAGCAACAGATCTATTCTCTATTTAACATATGCATTTGTTGAGGTTATTGACAGCTTAGTGAAAATGAAATCTCATATTTATCGACGATAACGTGTTCTGTCTTAATTGCCGGAATTATTAGCACCAGTTTAGGAACGGGTCAAAAAGTATTGAATTGCATTAGGCCAACATAGTTAATTAAATATTCAGCCTGTATGAAAGCGTGATATGCCGCAGATTGAGGTAACTATGACAACGCAGCGTACTTTGTAGTTACTGCTTTCACCGCTCAAAATGTTAGACTTCAACTTTCGTGGGCCCAATTCTAGTTGGCCGCTCTATCAAATGGAATTTTCTTTAAGGTTCCTGTAGACATCCCTTGTCATTTCTTCCTCTCAGCATTTCGGTGTGTTCACGATGACACTTCATGCTCTTCAAAGAGATGATCACCAATATCCATTGTTAACGCTCGCACAAGAAAGCCTGGGCACGTTTCCTTGAGCTCTTGCAGCGGGCCTGCGGGGAGCGGTGGGTTGCTATTCTGTCTCTCTTCCTGCAGTGTGGCCAACCAACCGACAATGGAACCAACAGTAATAGCGTTCCTCATATCGACATAAAATTCAAAATATATTTTCATAAATCCCCATTTGCATTCTAAGTACTAATTATGGCATATTGTACGGAATATTTTCAATCGTAATTCATTCACTGCTGTTTGATAGTGAGTTTACGGAGGAATACATGCCATTCTTATATTCTGAAGTATTTGTCTTTGATGACGAGACGTAATGTTTAGAGTGCACTATGTCTTCTAGTATGGGCTAGAATATATGTGTTACTTTCATTGACCTGTCTCAGTCTCATCCTTGGCTTTGACAGAAGAAAGTGACCGAGGAATGTGTAATGCTAGTAATACCATTCCTTATGCAGCCAGTCCCTGTCATGAATGGTGTGAAACTGTCTCTCGGAAGGTCGGTTGGTGCATGCATTGCAGTGGTCTTGGAAGACCAATATGTAATACGGCCTGGATTCATATGCGCTAAAAATTCCAAAAATACTTGTCAGCCATATATACCCAACAATGCACACATTTTTAAAAATTAAATGGAAGGCACAAGAATAAAAATATCAATATGAAAGTGTGTCAACTTTCAGAATATACATCACAAATTATAACTGCATATAAGTCATGTCCCTAAACCAGAAAGGTTCAATTTAAAAAATAACAAATGCGTAAACAAAGTAGCAACTTTCAGATTTTGATAGTTTTGAAGTAATTCTGAAAAATGGTGTTCAATGCACAAATTTGTAATTGGTGTTAGTAAAAAGGTCATATTATCGTTTAATAGCATTGTAAATACCAAGATTCTATCGGCTAAATGAACTGTCTTTGCCATGTCAAACGCGATAAATAACTAGGCCTAACCTAAATTAACTATATACGACTAGGCTATATCTAATATTTCGCATACATTATGCACCCAATTACCTAAGAAAACTGCTTAATGAATGATCTATCAAGTAAACTAAATACAATGCAAATGATACTGCTTAATTTCACTACATAATCAGTATCATCAACAAAACAAGAGAGAAATGTTCGCATGTGTGCCGCCAACCATGACAATCAATTAATCAATAAATACTAATCTACATTTAGGGCAGTCGCCCAGGTGGCAGATTCCCTATCTGTTGTTTTCCTAGCCTTTTCCTAAATGATTTCAAAGAAATTGGAAATTTATTGAACATCTCCTTGGTAAGTTATTCCAATCCCTAAAACCCCTTCCTATAAATGAATATTGGCCCCAGTTTGTCCTCTTGAATTCCAACTTTATCTTCATATTGTGATCCTTCCTACGTTTAAAGACACCGCTCAAACTTATTCGTCTACAGATGTCCTCCCACGCCATCTCTCCTCTGACAGATCGGAACATACTTTACTATTTAATACAGCAGCTCGTCTCCTTTCTTCCAAATTTTCCCAACCCAAACTTTGCTATGTTTTTGTAACGCTACTCTTTTGTGGGAAATCACCCAGAACAAATCGAACTGCTTTTCTTTGGATTTTTCCAATTCTTGAATCATGTAATGCTGGTGAGGTTCCCATACACTGGAACCACACTCTAGTTGGGGTCTTATCAATCAATCAAAACAATCAATACTGATCTGCATTTAGGGCAGTCGCCCAGGTGGCAGATTCCCTGTCTGTTGCTTTCCTAGCCTTTTCCGAAATGATTTAAAAGAAATTGGAAATTTATTGAACATCTCCCTTGGTAAGTTATTCCAATCCCTAACTCCCTTTATTATAAATGAATATTTGCCCCAGTTTGTCCTCTTGAATTCCAACTTCATCTTCATATTGTGATCTTTCCTACTTTTATAGACGCCATTCAAACCTATTCGTCTACTAATGTCATTCCACGCCATCTCTCCGCTGACAGCTCGGAACATACCACTTAGTCGAGCAGCTCTTCTTCTTTCTCTCAATTCTTCCCAACCCAAACATTTCAAAATTTTTGTAACGCTACTCTTTTGTCGGAAATCACCCAGAACAAATCGAGCTGCTTTTCTTTGGATTTCCTCCAGTTGTATAATCAGGTAATCCTGGTGAGGGTCCCATACACTGGAACCATACTCTAATTGGGGTTTTACCAGAGACTTATATGCACTCTCCTTTACATCCTTACTACAACCCCTAAACACCCTTATAACCATGTGCAGAGATCGGTACCCTTTATTTACAATCCCATTTATGTGATTACCCAGTGAAGATCCTTCCTCATATTAACACCTAGATACTTACAATGATCCCCAAAAGGAACTTTCACCCCATCAACGCAGTAATTAAAACTGAGAGGACTTTTCCAATTTGTGAAACTCACAACCTGACTTTCAGCCCCGTTTATCAACATACCATTGCCTGCTGTCCATCTCACAACATTTTCGAGTTCACGTTGCAGTTGCTCACAATCTTGTAACTTATTTATCACTCTATAGAGAATAACATCATCCGCAAAAAGCCTTACCTCCGATTCCACTCCTTTACTCATATCATTTATATATATAAGAAATCATAAAGGTCCGATAACACTGCCCTGAGGAACTCCCCTCTCGACTATTACAGGGTCAGACAAAGCTTCACGTACTCTAACTCTCTGAGATCTATTTTCTAGAAATACAGCAACCCATTCAGTCACTCTTTTGTCTAGTCCAATTGCACTCATTTTTGCCAGTAGTCTCCCAGGATCCACCCTATCAAATGCTTTAGACATGTCAATCGCGATACAGTCCATTTGACATCCAGAATCCAAGATATCTGATATATCTTGCTGGAATCCTACAAGTTGAGCATCAGTGAAATAACCTTTCCTAAAACCGAATTGCCTTCTATCGAACCAGTTATTAATTTCACAAACATGTCTAATATAATCAGAAAGAATACCTCCCCAAAGCTTACATACAATGCATGTCAAACTTACTGGCCTGTAATTTTCAGCTTTATGTCTATCACCCTTTCCTTTATACACAGGGGCCTACTAGAGCAACTCTCCATTCATCTGGTATAGCTCCTTCGACCAAACAATAAACAAATAAGTACTTCAGATATGGTACTATATCCCAACCCATCGTCTTTAGTATATCCCCAGAAATCTGATCAATTCCAGCCGCTTTCCTAGTTTTCAACTTTTGTATCTTATTGTAAATGTCATTGTTATCATATGTAAATTTTATTACTTCTTTGGCCTTAGTCTCCTCCTCTATCTCGACATTATCCTTGTAAGCAACAATCTTTACATACTGCTGACTGAATACTTCTGCCTTTTGAAGATCCTCACATACACACTCCCCTTGTTCATTAATTATTCCTGGAATGTCCTTCTTGGACCTGTTTCTGCCTTAAAATACCTATACATACCTTTCCATTTTTCACGAAAATTTGTATGACTGCCAATTATGCTTGCCATCATGTTATCCTTAGCTGCCTTCTTTGCTAGATTCAATTTTCTAGTAAGTTCCTTCAATTTCTCCTTACTTCCACAGCCATTTCTAACTCTATTTCTTTCCAGTCTGCACCTCCTTCTTAGTCTCTTTATTTCTCTATTATAATAAGGTGGGTCTTTACCATTCCTTACCACCCTTAAAGGTACAAACCTGTTTTCGCATTCCTCAACAATTTCTTTAAACCCATCCCAGAGTCTGTTTACATTTTTATTAAACCGTTTTCCACCGATCATAGTTACTTTTTAGAAACTGCCTCGTACCTGCTTTATCAGACATATTGTACTGCCTAACAGTCCTACTTTTAAGACCTTCCTTTCTATCACATTTATTTTTAACTACCACAAAAACAGATTCATGATCACTAATACCATTTATTACTTCAGTTTCCCTATAGAGCTCATCTGGTTTTATCAGCACCACATCCAGGATATTTTTCCCTCTGTTTGGTTCCATCACTTTCTGAATCAGCTGTCCTTCCCATATTAACTTATTTGCCATTTGTTGGTCATGCTTTCTGTCATTCGCATTTCCTTCCCAATTGACATCTGGCAAATTCAGATCTCCCACTACAATCACATTTCTTTCCATGTCGTTTCCCACATAGCTGACTATCCTATCAAATAATTCCGAATCCGCATCAGTGCTACCCTTTCCCGATCTGTACACTCCAAAGATATCATGTTGCCTATTATCTTTAGAAATGAGCCTTATACCTAGAATTTCATGTGTCTCATCTTTAATTTTTCGTAGCTTACAAATTCTTCTTTCACCAGAATGAAAACTCCCCCTCCCACCTTTCCTATCATATCTCTACGATACATACTCCAGTGCCGTGAGAAAATTTCTGCATCCATTATATCATTTCTCAGCCATGATTCAACTCCTATTACAATATCTGGTAAATATATATTTATTAAATTACTTAATTCTATTCCATTTTTTACAATACTTCTACAGTTCAACACTAACAATTTTATGTCATCCCTACTTGATTTCCTGTTCCCTGTTCCCTTATCAACGCTCCCTAGGCCATCCCGTTTCCCTGAATGTACCTCCCTATTACCCTTCCAAACAAATTTCCTGACTTATACATACCACTGCGGTTTAAATGAAGGCCATCCGAGCGCAGATCCCTATCTCCTACCCACCCATTAGGATCTAGAAATTTCACTCCCAGTTTCCCACATACCCACTCCATAGTCTCATTTAAATCCCCAATCACCCTCCAGTCAGTATCCCTCCTACACAGTATTCCACTAATAACAATCTCCGCTTTCTTAAACTTCACCCGTGCTGCTTTTACCAGATCCCACACATCTCCAACTATGTTGGTACTTATATCAGCTTGCCTTACGTTGTTGGTACCAACGTGAAACACTACCACCTTCTCCTTCGCCTCCTCCCTCTCTTCTACTTTCCTCAACATCTGCCTCAACCTAATTCCTGGATAACATTCTACCCTAGTTCCCTTTCCTCCACACACTTTCCCCACGTGTCTAACGATGGAATCCCCCATGACCAGAGCCTCAACCCTACCCACCTCATTTGATGCCCTCCCCTCCTGGTCAGCCCTATCTTTCCCGATAGCTGCAGAAGCTACTTCCTCCTCCCTTTTCTCCTTCCCATGACCCTGTTCCACCTGTCTTTTCCTATCCTCTACTCTACATTTCCCTTTCCTACCTTTTCCCTTCCTCCTACTTCCACGCATCTCAGCAACAGTTCCCTGTCCCTCATCTTCCCTCTGTTGTCCTATCTGGAGTGACTCGTACCGATTTCGCACAGACACCTGTCCTGAATTCTGATCCTGAATAGAGCCTTTGGCCTGCAATCTCCTTCCCCTTAGAACATTAGACCACCTGTCTTCTACAACTCCTCCCTTTCCTTACCCTCCCTCTTGCACACCTACTGTAACCTGTACATTGTTTGAGGGAGTCCTATCTTCCTTCCTGTCTTCTGTGAGAATCCTAATTATCTCCCTCAAACTTTCCAACTCCTCCCTCATACCCCTCAATGCCTCACCACACCCACAATAAGTACACTCGCGCTCCTTAGCCATTCATACGGGGGGGAAATTTTAAATTAAAAAATAAAATAATTATTTGCAAAAAAATAAATGAACAGAGGGATATATTGTCTGGGATAGTACACAACAATAAGGTAATTAATATACGACTACACTACAATACTACTTAGTCGTGCTCTATTTTTTTATCCTACAACCCCTAACAGGATAAAAAACTGCTGTTAATTACTGAATATCGATAGTAATACACAAGAACTACACAATTCCAAACTGCAATTAAGCCTATCCTAATTTCAACAATATTTTAGTAAGAGTTTCTACGGATACCACTACTACACCAGTACTACACAAATATTTTACAATAATAAAATAAGCACACTAAATTCTAATAGGATATTACTCGTATACTACTGTACAGTACACTACCGTAATTACTAAACTACTTTCAGACGTATCCTAATTACGATACCGGTACCGTACTGTATGTCACTATTAAGCACAACAGAAATGAAATTTGCAAGAACTACTGTACTCAAAGATTACCAACGAAGCTAAATGCTTAGACAAATTATTATTAGTATTGCGGTCTAATAGATATACACGAAAGATAACACACGAATATAGCAGGCAAGATACGGCACTATCTAAATGTACTGTATCTATACTGCAATGTATCTACACTACACTACACTGAATAGAGCCCTTGGCCTGCAATCTCCTTCCCCTTAGAACATTAGACCACCTGTCTTCTACAACTCCTCCCTTTCCTTCCCCTTATATGCCCTCTTCTTTACATCCTTACTACAACCCCTAAACACCCTCATAATCATGTGCAGAGATCTGTACCCTTTATTTATAATCCTATTTATGTGATTAACCCAATAAATACCATTCCTTATATTAACACCTAGATACTGATAATGATCCCCAAAAGGAACTTTCACCCCATCAACGCAGTAAATGGAACTGAGAGGACTATTCCTCTTTGTGAAACTTGGAACCTGACTTTTGACCCCGTTTATCAACGTACCATTGCCTGCTCTGCATCTCACAACATCTTCGAGGTCACGTTGTAGTTGCCCACAAACTTGTAACTTATTTATCACTATATAGAGAATAACGTCATCCGCAAGAAGCCTTACCTCCGATTCCACTCCTTTACTCATATCATTTATATGCATAAGAAAACGTAAAGGTCCGATAATAATGCCTTGAGGAATTCCCCTCTTAATTATTACAGGGTCAGATAAAGCTTCACCTACTCTAATTCTCTGAGATCTATTTTCTAGAAATATAGCAACCCATTCAGTCACTCTTTTGTCTAGTCCAATTGCAATTATTTTTGCCAGTAGTCTCTCATGATCCACTCTATCAAGTGCTTTAGACAGGTCAATCGCGATACAGTAAATTTGACCTCCAGAATACAGGATATCTGCTATATCTTGCTGGAATCCTACAAGTTGAGCATCAGTGGAATAACCTTTCCTAAAACCGACCTGCCTTCTATCGAACCAGTTATTAATTTCACAAATATGTCTAATTAAATCAGAGAGAATGCCTTCCCAAAGCTTACATACAATACATGTCAATCTTACTGGCCTGTAATTTTCCGCTTTACGTCTATCATCCTTTCCTTTATACACAGGGGCTACAATAGCAACTCCCCATTCATTTGGTATAGCTCCTCCGACCAAACAATAATCAAATAAGTAATTCAGATATGGTACTATATCCCAACCCATTGTCTTTAGTATATCCCCAGAAATCTGAACAATTCCAGCAGCTTTTCTAGTTTTCAACTTTTGTATCTTATGGTAAATGTCATTGTTATCATATGTAACTTTTATTAATTCTTTGGCCTTAGTCTCCTCCTCTATCTCGACATTATCCTTCTAACCTACATTCTTTACATACTGCTGACTGAATAATTCTGCTTTTGAAGATCCTCACATACACACTCCCCTTGTTCATTAATTATTCCTGGAATGTCCTTCTTGGAACCTGTTTCTGCCTTAAAATACCTATACATACCTTTCCATTTTTCACTAAAATTTGTATGATTGCCAATTATGCTTGCCATCATGTTATCGTTAGCTGCCTTCTTTGCCACATTGATTTTCTAGTAAGTTCCTTCAGTATCTCCTTACTTCCAAAGCCATTTCTAACTCTGTTTCTCTCCAGTCTGCACCTCCTTCTTGATCTCTTTATTTCTCTATTATAATAAGGCGGGTCTTATTCATTGCTTACCACCATTAAAGGCACAAACCTGTTTTTGCATTCCTCAACAATTTCTTAAAACCCATCCCAGAGTCTGTTTACAATTTTAATTACCGTTTTCCACCGATCAAAATACTTTTTAGAAACTGCCTCATGTTGCTTTATGAGCCATATGGTACTGACTAATAGTCCTACTTTTAAGACCTTCCTTTCTATCACATTTACTTTAACTGCCACAAAATCAGCTACATGATCACTAATACCATTTATTACTTCAGTTTCCTTATAGAGCTCATCTGGTTTTATCAGCACCACGTCCAGAATACTTTTTCCCTCTGTTTGGTTCCATCACTTACTGAATCAGATGTCCTTCCCATATTAACTTATTTGCCATTTGTTGGTCATGCTTCCTGTCGTTCGCATTTCCTTCCCAATTGACATCTGGCAAATTCAGATCTCCCGCTACAATCACATTTCTTTCCATGTCGTTTCCTACATAGCTGACTATCCTATCAAATATTTCCGAATCCACGTCAGTGCTACCCTTTCCCGATCTGTACACTCCAAAGACATTAAGTTGCCTGTTATCTATGGAAATGAGCCTTACACCTAGAATTTCATGTGTCTCATCTTTAACTTTTTAGTAGCATACAAATTCTTCTTTCACCAGAATGAACACTCCCCCTCCCACCCTTCCTATCCTATCTCTACGATACACACTCCAGTGCCGTTAGAAAATTTCTGCATTCATTATATCATTTCTCAGCCATGATTCAACTCCTATTACAATCTCTGGTATGTATGTTGTTTGAGTCATCAGTCCATGGACTGGTTTGATGCAACCGTCCATGCCACCCTATCCTGTGCTAAACTTTTCATTTCTGAGTAACTACTGCATCCTACATCTGCTCTAATCTGCTTGTCATATTAATACCTTGGTCTACCCCTAACGTTCTTACCACCTACACTTCCTTCAAAAACCAACTGAACAAGCCCTGGGTGTCTTAAGATGTGTCCCATCATTCTATCTCTTCTTCTCGTCAAATTTAGCCAAATTGATCTCCTCTCACCAATTCGATTCAGTATCTCTTCATTCGTGATTCGATCTATCCATCTCACCTTTAGCATTCTTCTGTAACACCACATTTCAAAAGCTTCTATTGTCTTTCTTTCTGAGTTAGTTATCGTCCATGTTTCACTTCCATACAATGCCACGCTCCACACGAAAATCTTCAAAAACATCTTTCTAATTCCGATATCAATATTTGACGTAATCAAATTTCTTTTCTTAAGAAAGCTCTTCCTGGCTTATGCTTGTCTGCATTTTATTTCCTCCTTACTTCTGCCATCGTTAGTTATTTTACTAGCCAAGTAACAATATTCATCTACTTCCTTTAAGACTTCATCTCCTAATTTAATATTTCCTGCATCACCTGCCTTCGTTCGACTGCACTCCATTACTTTTGTTTTGGACTTATTTATTTTCATCTTGTACTCCTTACCCAAGACTTCATCCATACCATTTAGCAGCTTCTCAAGATCTTCTGTAGTATCAGATAAAATAACAATATCATCGGCAAATCTCAACGTTTTGATTTTCTCTCCTTGGATTGTGATTCCCTTTCCAAATTTCTCTTTGATTTCCTTTACTGTCTGTGCTATGTAAACGTTGAAAAGGAGGGGGGACAAACTGAAGCCTTGCCTTACACTTTTCTGGATTGCCGCTTCTTTTTCAAAGCCCTCGATTCTAATCACTGCAGACTGATTTTTATACAGATTGTAGATCATTCTTCGTTCTCGGTATCTGATCCCAATCACCTTCAGAATCTTAAATAGCTTGGTCCAATCGACATTATCGAATGCCTTTTCTAGATTACGAATGCCATGTACGTGGGCTTGTCCTTCTGATTCGATCCTCTAATATCAGACGTAAAGTCAGGATTGCTTCACGTGTTCCTACATTTCTTCTGAAGCCAAGCTGATCTCCTCCCAACTCAGCTTGTCTTTCCATTCTTCTGTAAACAATACGTGATAAAATTTTGCAGGCATGAGATACTAAACTAATGGTGCGATAATTTTCACACCTGTCAGCACCGGCTATCTTGGGAATAGGTATAACAACATTCTGCCGAAAATCAAATGGGACTTCTCCTGTCTCATACACCTTACACACTAAATGGAATAACCTTGCCAAGCTGGTTTCTCCTAAGGCAGTCAGTAATTCAGAGGGAATGCCATCAATTCCAGGTGCCTTGTTCCTCTTTAGGTCGCTCACAGCTCTGTCAAACTCTGACCTCAAAATTGGGTCTCCCATTTCATCAGCATCAACAGACTCTAATTGTTCCAGAACCAATTTCCCTACATCTTCACCTTGATACAACTGTTGGATAAGTTCCTGCCATCTTTCTGCTTTGTCTTCTTTCCCTAGGAGTGGCTTTCCATCTGAGCTCTTAATATTCATACACCTAGATTTCCTTTCTCCAAAGGTTTCCTTGATTTTCCTGTATGCAGCATCTACCTTTCCTAGGACCATACAACCTTCGACATCCTTGCACTTCTCCTTCAGCCAGTCTTCCTTAGCTACCTTGCACTTTCTGTCCACTTCATTCTTTAATCCCTTGTATTCTTTTCTGCCCTCTTCATTTCTAGCATTATTGTATTTTAGTCGTTCATCAATCAGGTCTAGTACCTCCTTAGTTATCCACTGATTCTTAGTTGATCTTTTCTTCCTTCCTAACATTTCTTCAGCAGCACTGCTGACTTCACTTTTCATGACTATCCACTCTTCCTCTATTGTGTTTCCTTCTATTTTTTCATTTAGTCCTTCTGCAACATGTTCCTTGAAACAATCCCTCACACTCTTATCTTTCAACTTGTCTACATCCCATCTTTTCGCATTCTTTCCTTTCTTCAATTTCTTCAGCTTCAGATGGCATTTCATGACCAACAAGTTGTGGTCAGAGTCCACGTCTGCTCCTGGGAAACTTTTGCAATCCAACACCTGGTTTATGAATCTCTGCCTAATCAAAATGAAGTACTGTATATTTGATACTTTCCAGTGTCTCCAGGTCTCGTCCACATATAAAGCCGTCGATTTGTGGTGTTTGAACCAAGTATTGGCAAGGACTAAATTATGATCAGTGCAGAATTCAACCAGCCGGCTTCCTCTTTCGTTCCTTTGTCCCAATCCAAATTCTCCTACTGTATTACCTTTTCTTCCTTGGCCTACTACTGCATTCCAGTCTCCCATCACAATTAGATTCTCGTCACCTTTTACATATTGTATTAAATCTTCTATCTCCTCATATGTCTTTCGATTTCTTCATCATCTGCTGAGCTAGTAGGCATATAGACCTGCACTATTGTGGTGGGCATTGGCTTGTTGTCTATCTTAACGACAATAATTCTTTCACTATGCTGGTCATAGTACCTTACCCGCTGAGCTCTTTTCTTATTCATTATTAAACCAACTCCTGCATTCCCTCTGTTTGATTTTGTGTTGATAATTCGGTAGTCGGCTGACCAGAAATCCTGTTCTTCCTGCCAACGTACTTCTCTTATACCAACTACATCTAACTTTAGTCTATTTATCTCCCTTTTCAGATTCTCTAATCTACCACAACGATTCAAACTTCTAACATTCCACGCTCCGACTCACAGAATGTCAGTATCCATCTTCCAGATGATCGCCCCATCTCGTGTAGTCCCCACTAGGAGTTCCGAATGGGGGACTAGCTTACCTCCGGATTATTTTACCCGGGAGGAAGCCATCATCAGTACATCATTCATACAGAGAGAGCTGCATGTGCTCGGGAGTTATTTACGGCTGTAGTTTCCCGTTGCCTTCAGCCGTGTAGCAGTATTAACACAGCTAAACCACGTTGAGTGTTATTACAAGGCCATATCTGTCAATCACCCAGACTGCCGCCCTTGCAACTTGCGAAAAGCTGCTACCCCACTTTCGATGAACCATTCCTTAGTCTGGTCTCTCAAGAGATACCCATCCGATATGGTTGCACTTGCGGCTCGGCTATCTGCTTCACTGGGACACGCAAGCCTCCCCAGCGCGGCAAGGTGACATGGTTCTCAGGGGAGGCTGGTAAATATATATCTATTAAATTACTTAATTCTGTTCCTTTCTTTTCAATACTTCTACAGTTCAACACTAACAATTTTAAGTCATCCCTACTTGATTTCCTGTTCCCTGTTCCCTTATCAACGCTCCCTAGGCCATCCCGTTTCCCTGAATGTACCTCCCTATTACCCTTCCAAACAAATTTCCTAACTTATACGTACCACTGCGGTTTAAATGAAGGCCATCTGAGCGCAGATCCCTATCTCCTACCCACCCACTAGGATCTAGAAATTTCACTCAAACTTTCCCACATACCCACTCCATAGTCTCACTTAAGTCCCCAATCACCCTCCAGTCAGTATCCCTCCTACACAGTATTCCACTAATAACAATCTCCGCTTTCTTAAACTTCACCCGTGCTGCATTTATCAGATCCCACACATCTCCAACTATGTTGGTACTTATATCAGTTTGCCTTACGTTGTCGGTACCAACATGAAACATTACCACCTTCTCCTTCCCCTCCTCCCTCTCTCCTACTTTCCTCAACATCTGCCTCAACCTAATTCCTGGATAACATTCTACCCTGGTTCCCTTTCCTCCACACACTTTACCCACGTGTCTAACGATGGAATCCCCCATGACCAGAGCCTTAACTCTACCCACCTCATTTGATCCCCGCCCCTCCTGGTCAGCCCTATCTTTCCTGATGGCTGCAGAAGCTAATTCCTCCTTCCTTTGCTCCTTTCTATGAACCTGTTCCACCTGTCTTTTCCTATCCTCTACTCTACATTTCCCTTTCCTACCTTTTCTCTTCTTCCTACTTCCACACATCTCACCCACAGTTCCCTGTCCCTCATCTTCCCTCTGTTGTTCTACCTGGAGTGACTCGTACCGATTTCGCACAGACACCTGTCCTGAATTCTGATCCTGAATAGAGCCCTTGGCCTGCAATCTCCTTCCCCTTAGAACATTAGACCACCTGTCTTCTACAACTCCCCCCTTTCCTTCCCCTCCCTCTTGCTCACCTACTGTAACCTGTCCATTGTTTGAGGGAGTCCTATCTTCCTTCCTGTCTTCTGTGAAAATCCTAATTATCTCCCTCAAACTTTCCAACTCCTCCCTCATACCACTCAATGCCTCGCCACACCCACAGTTGGTACACTCGCGCTCCTTAGCCATTCTTTACTGAAAAAAATTAAATTAAAAATAAAATAACTTATTTTCAAAAAATAAACGGAGGAATATATTGTCTGGGATAGTACCTACTCAAAGATCACACAACAATAAGGTAATTAATACACGACTACAACACTACAATACTACTTAGTCGTGCTCTATTTTTTATCCTACAACTCCTAACAGAATAAAAAACTGCTGTTAATTACTGAATATCGAAAGTAATACACAAGAACTACACAATTCCAAACTGCAATTAAGCCTATCCTAATTACAACAACAGTATTTTAGTACGAGGTTTTACGGATACCTCTACTACACCAGTACTACACAAATATTTTACAATAATAAAATAAACACGCTAAATTCAAACAGTTTATTACTCGTATACTTCTGTACAGTACACTACAGTAATTTTTTAACTGCTTTTAGACGTATCCTAATTACGATACCGGTACCGTATATCACTACTAAGCACAAACAGAAATGAAATTTGCAAGAACTACTTTACTCAAAGATTACCAACGAAGCTAAATGCTTAGACAAATTATTATTAGTATTACGGTCTAATAGATACACACGAAAGATAACGCGAATATAGCAGGCAAGATACGACACTATCTGAACGTACTGTATCTATACTACAATGTATCTACACTACACTACACTGCGTTTGGTTAAATACTTAAGTATCGAAAGGATTGCCGTACACGAAGAAAAACACGAATATAACTGTCAAGATACTATCTAATATATTATACCTTATCTTCACTACAATTCTACTGAAATATGGTTATTTGATTATTACACCTGGTGGATTACTATTATTTTCCCTACTCCACGGGATGGAGAATAATAGTGTCCTTATTTAGGCCTACTGAAAAATACGAGGTTGTCTGCAATAATTTCTCAAATATTTCTATCAAAATTACTCCAGGGACTTGAACTGCAATTACTGGGATATATGAACTTTATTATTTTTAGCTAACCGCTCATAAATACTGAAAGATCGAGAGAGCGAAATATAAATTACGGATACTTTAACTACCTACTCAGAAATACAAATGATTGGAATACAAGGTCAGCTGATTCTTATTTATATTTACTTGACCACACTACTCCCCTTGTTCACGACTGTAGCCAACGATGCAATATTTGAATATGAGCAACGGCAATAATCAATAACCATACAACAACTGTTAACTATTACCGTGTAATCACTTTAACTACTTTTTAAATGGAAGTTTACATGCGTATCGTGTTTTTTAATGTAGTAAATTATTACCTTCGCGATAGTTTGGACGGATGTCTATACGAAATACCGGAGAAATTTCGGCGGAAGTTACGGTACTATTCCTTATGATAATCTGCCTTTGTAAGTATTATACCAACGAACCTACAGATATCTATATAAATAAAACTGTAGGGGGTCCGCTGTCTGTAATTTCTTTTGTTTTGCCAATTTTTCAGATATTTATCCGTTTTAGGTCAACTCAAGACCGAATCGGTGGTTTTTACGTTTCGTGTCTGTTTGTTTGTCTGTCTGTTTGTCTGTTCCACCATCACGTCGAAACGGCTGGATAGATCTCAACCAAACTTCATATTTAGAGTATACTCATCTCGGGGAAGGTTTCGATATGCATATCGTTTTAAATTCTTTGAGTACTCGGGGGGTTTATAGCAAAACCAGAAAGGTTTTTCCACCATCACGTCGAAACGGCTGGATAGATCACAACCAAACTTCATATTTAGAGTATACTCATCCTGGGGAAGGTTCCGATATTCATATCATTTTAAAATCTTTGAATAGACGGGGGGTTTATAGGGAAACCTGAATGGTTTTTGCACCATCACGTCGAAACAGCTGGATAGATCTCAACCAAACTTCATATTTAGAGTATATTCATCCCGGGGAAGGTCCCGATATGCATATTATTTTAAAATCTTTGAATAGACCGGGGGTTTATAAGAAAACTAGAATGGTTTTTCCACCATCACGTCGAAACGGCTGGATAGATCACAACCAAACATCATATTTAGAGTATACTCATCCCGAAGAAGGTTTTGATATGCATGTCATTTTAAAATCTTTGAATAGACGGGGGGTTTATAGGAAAACCTTAATGGTTTTTGCACCATCACGTCGAAACAGCTGGATAGATCTCAACCAAACTTCATATTTAGAGTATACTCATCCCGGGGAAGGTCTCGATATGAATATTATTTTAAAATCTTTGAATTGACCGGGGGTTTATAGGAAAACTAGAATGGTTTTTTCCACCATCACTTCGAAACGGCTGGATAGATCACAACCAAACTTCAATTTAGAGTATACTTATCCCGGGGAAGGTTTCGATATGCATATCATTTTAAAATCTTTGAATAGACGGGGGTTTTCTCTTATACTATTGATTTTCTGTAAACTTCGTTTACCGTACGTGAAACGTCTATTCATTATAAACATCTTTCGTTATGTTAATAATTTACCTTACTCTTCACATGACGGAGAAATTTACAATTTTCCGCTGGTATCATGCTCTGCATTGAGTGACCGACAGACCGACAACGAACCTACAGGTTACCATGGCAACGTCTCTGACTGCATGCCAGCAGGGTAGTAACGTATTGCTATTTTCCTCATCATGCTTTTAAATTCGTGGTTGTTCCTTGGGTAGAAGGCAAGAGAGGCGTCAATCGGCCTATCTGCGGAATATTGGCGGAATATCGTTGGATGTTATAACCTCCCTCGAATAGATTAAGTAATAACACCATTAGTCATCTTATTATTTTTTGTTTACCTAAGAATCACTGGACGTAAATTTCTCCTCTGTTACCGCTTTATTATATCAATAACTCACACTAGCATAATTTATTGAGGAGCATTTGATTTTCCAATACATTCACTTGGCATTTACATATTTGTCGTTATCTGGCTGACCTCAGTTATAATCCATTTTCTATTACTTTCAACTTTCTTAGCTGTATTATTTTCTTCCTTAATTACGCAGTATGTACGCGAGTGCTACAAACTACTGGATGTATTTCCACCAAGACTCATATTTAGAATACACCTGTCCTTGATAGGTTTTAGGGCAAATATTGTTTCTAAATCCCTAAACTGACTGGGGGTTTATACGAAACCGAAACAGTGATTTTGCACTTCCACAAAATATACACAACCAAATTAATGGAAATCTACCTACCTTGGTAGAAATTAATTTCTAAACCTTTTTTCTCATGTGCATCATTTCGATACGAGGATTAATAAGGGAGATATCATTAACGGACCGTTTTTCTGTACAAGTCCCATCGGACTTGACTCACGAGTGGGTGCGTGTAAAGCGTATTCCTTACAACTTGAAAACTACTGAAGACATTCGAACCAAAATTTATATTTAGCATCCACCTGTCCAAAGGTAGGTTTTAAATGTAAATAACATTTCATGTTCCGGAATGGACTGGCGGTTTATAGGGAACACAAATGGTGATTTTACTCTTCCACAATATATACAGAACAAGACCAACCTGACTGGAAATCGACCAAACGTGATGAAATTCCACCTCTAAACTTTTTTTTCCATGTGCATTTTTTCGTCAGAAGGATTAGTAAGGGAGATATCATGAATGGTCACTTTTGCAGGTTAAGTCCAGCAGACATAGCCCAAAAGGTGTTTTACATGGAGCAGATTCCTTATCTATATAAATCAAATCGTAACGACTGTGTGCCTCTACACTGACTATTTTGGCGAAATTTTCGAACAGCTTTCCGTTTAAGAGGTAATAATGACCACCTTCATAATTTTTGGTTTAGTTTCCTGAAAGTCCTAATTTTTACCCGCCTCGCCCAAAATCCAGATTGCGGCATAATCTGCCAGAAGAAAAAGAAGATAATTGAAATTTGACAAAATTATACGTTTTAGCCTGTAATGAACGGAAAACATCCTAGATCATTAAATTTTTATCCCCGAAGAATATCGAAATATGCAGGCAATTTTAATGATGGTGCAGACCTTCTGAAATTCCTATCACATAACGGATTGCACAATCTCCGTTCAATTTTGGAATGATCTACAACCTTGGTCTTATGACTTTTTGCCGTATCTGTATCCCTTTAACATTTGATTTTTCTCTATTAATGGATGTTAAGTCAATTTGGACTTTTCACATGCATAATTCATACTTTCAATTATATGAAATACAGAATCATCAAACTCTTCACGAAAATTGGCCCACCCAGTAGCCATATATGAGCCAAATGCTATGTAAGTAGCTGCACATAATTATCCGAAAAGTAATGTAATGTGAGATAATCTTACAAAATCTTTACCCTGTTCCACGTTTCTAACTCAATCTGACCCAAGAATAGATGACACATCATAGGACCAGCCATTTAGGCCACTAAATCCGGCGTGTCTTATGGTATAATCCTTTGTCGATATGACGTACGTTTAGTAGCAGTTAATCTGTAAATGAAGGTCTTCAATATTGTAAACACGCATATACTTTCGTATGTCGATCTATATATATTCACTGATGTCGATTTTTAGCGATCGAGAAAGGGTGAGTCTGATATTGTAATCAGTACTCCCCACACCGACTTTGACTGGCAGTAGGAAAGGGTTCCTTCTCCCACTCCTGTGTAACTGTCATTAGTAAGGAAGGTCTACAATTGTAATGAATAGTTCCCTTCTCGATTTGACTTGCAGAAGGCAAGTGAGCATGCAGTTTTTTTTAAACTCCCCTACCCGATTTTGTTTGGCAGTAGGCAAGGGTGCCCGCTATTATAAAGAAATATCCTCATCTAAAATGTGACTGGCATTAGGCATAGTGGCCTGCTAATTTGATGGAAACTCACCATCTTGGTGTGACTGGCAGTAAGCTGGCTGGCAGTAGGAAAATGGGCCTGGCATTATAATGATAACTGCACAACTCAACTTCGAGTGATAGTAGGGTAAATTGCCTACCATTATAATAGAAACTCCTCAACTGTAATCTGTCTGGAAGTAGGAAAGGGGGGCTGCCATTTTAGCGAAAACTCCCCAAATCGATTCTGTCCGCTTAGTAGGCAATGGGGCCTGCAATTATAATGTAAACTTCCCAACTCGATTGTGAATGCCAGTAGGCAAGTGAGCCTGCCGTTATATCACAAATCCGTAACAAACACTTTACATTGGAAACAACGTACGAGGACCTCCCAATGCTGGGATAACGCAAAGAGACATGCAATTTTAAAACAATCGTATTTACTGCATGTACACTATTTACTTCGATATTCGAATACAATGTAGAATACCGTAGCGAAGCACGGGTACATTCGCTAGTTTACAAATATTTTTAAAGTTAATATTATTACCTAAAGTATTTCTTAAACCTAAATTCGAAACAAGGTACACCTAGCTAGCCTACGTAACCTAAAAAAACGTAATTTACTGAAGACTGTGACATTTATAACGTGTCGAAAGCCCTCTGGAACCTTTTGGACTGGGTTCTCAAGCCCGTTGAAATCTGTGTCGACGAACTTTGTGTATGAACTCTATCCCATGACATTTAGTAGGTAATATCATGCCTGTCTTATTTGAATTAATTGATCATACTGACTCGCGGTATGATGAGCTACACTCTGTTGGCTAGGCTTGGAACTCTCGGGCCGCCGCAAGTATTCTGAGCGCATGCTAGGAGGAGAAGAAGTTCCTGTGTGACGCGTGTGTTGCACCAGCAATATGTCTGGGAAAATTAGCTTTGAGAGCGGCTAAATTAAGTCCCTTGTGGGCTTTTGGCTGCCCTACAGATTGATTGTTGGCCTCGAGTAATTTTTGGTGTGGCACAAGCAGTTAATCTGCATATTTTACGTCTGTTTGAAAACCATGTGGTGAGAGTAACAAGGCAACCTTTCAGCATCACTTCGTACTCATGGATCGAAACTGTAAGTTCTTTTAATTAATTTTTAATGTGGAAAACTGTGCTCCAGCAAGATGGAAAGTCTTCAAGAAATCTCCTGGTCTGAAGTGAGAAAAGATACTCCTTTTGGTAATAATAATAATAATAATAATAATAATAATAATAATAATAATAATAATAATAATAATAATAATAATAATAATAAACTGTGTAACGACTGCATGTGTGTTACATCGCAATGTAAACAGGAAGAAGCTACAGCTTGGTGTTATAGCAGAAACGTTCGCTGGGGACAAAAATTATATTGTTTTAAGCTTAAACATGTTTTCTGTTTGGTAAATTTTTCTAGAAATTTCTGTTTCGGCAAAGCAATCGCAAGATTTTGTTTGATATTCGATCTTGCTTACTAATTTATTTTTGGTCTTTGGTTCACGTTAATTATTGTTTCTGCTTTGATAATTCGGTCCCTTATTATTTTTATTTTTCCGGTTTATGGGCACTTTCCTGTATGAATTGTGTCCTCGTGGACATGCTTTGTTGTTGTTGCCTTAGCAACGCTTTGTTGATGTGATTGTTGGGTGATATGGTATTTTAAAATGGAGGCGTGGCCTTTTGCTTGGTACATTCTTTAATATGGGTGTTTTGACTTTCGTGTGCTCTAAGTGAATTGTTACCTTTTATTTTCTTGCCTTTTCATTTTTTTCTTCTCTGGTAAATTTGATACCTGTTTCGTGTGTTCTGGGGTTTTTAAAATACTAACTCTTGCGAAGACTTGCTGTGCAGGAAAGGTTTTACGGTAGAGAATGTTGCTTCAACCTTGGATTAATTAATTAATTAATTAATTAATTAATTTTTAGAGTTAAGGTTTTTTACTAACGTACGCGACCGGTCGGTAGGAAGTTTTATTTCTTGTGTGCCATTCATTTTTTATCAAGGTCAGCATTTCATTCATTTATTTTAAAACTAATCTATTGTATTGATCGGTTCTCCACCTGTTTGGTCACAATTTATTAATGTTAACTGAAGAATTTTAAGGAAGTTAATTTCTAGTTGAGTTTCTGTTTTCTTTATTTTATTGCAAGTTTGTTTTCTTTAAAAGGACGATTAAAATAATTTATTTTTACAAAGGTGGATTTTCATTCATTCAATTTTTTCAATGAGGCGCTGTCACTGTCACTGTTACTCCTTAATATAATTTTCTGACCGCTGCCTTTTCCTGCTTCCATCTGTTCGGTAAGGTAAGTGTGTTTTTCCTCTGGTTAGATGTTGTTTCGTGCTTTGTTGTTTTCCTTGTGCCCCTTGCCCTTCAGTGTGTTCGCTTTAACTTCCCTTTGGGGGCGAACACGGTAACAACCTTCTGTCCAGGGTTCTCGTTCTCTATTGCTCTCTCTCTCCCTGGCGGGTAAGGTTATGAACCCATCATCCATAGGTTGTTTCGGGTACCTACTGGATGGTGTTGGTTTGAAGACCAACTGAATACTTGTTAGAAAATTTAAATAAATATCACTACTCCCAATTTCTACCAACAAGCACTAAACACCACTATATAAATAGCACTTAATGAATCACAAATACAAAAAATTAAGCTACTTTAATAGGTTTTAACTACTTTATCACTATAATAATGCAAGAGCTCTCCCAACAGCCAAACGTTTTCAAGCGCATCCAACAATCGTATCAACAAACAAGACGTAAACAAGACACCGAACTCCAGTAAGCACATGCTTTAAACTATAAGAATGTCGATAAATACGGATAGTCGGCAGTTCTCGCGGAGTATAACGTGGTTAAAACTGTGCCCTTATTCCATGCAAAACTGCTGCTATCTGGCGCATAAATAATGAAATAATAATAACAATAATAAAGGCGGGTAACGACGGATCGTTACCGTGACAGTTTTCGCAGGGCCTGTGGGTAACGATAGATCGTTATATTGAGTGCCAAAGGGTTAATTTTAACTCAGTATTAAATTGACAAACATGTTTCATTCCTTGAGAAACGATGCTTGGCAGTAGGTTTAAACATTTCTCAGGGTCAATGACTTTCAGTTGTCGGACATAATTTATACGCTGAAAATGGTCGACGAACGTAACTGGGCAGTACTTGTGCACTGGCACTGACTGCTCGGAACATTCTTCTGGCAAAGTCTGCCTGATTCCACTTATGTAGTTAATTGTGGATTGAATATTCTTCAGTCCTGGGTGTGAATCCAAAACCGCACTGAGTTTCATTTTTTTTTACTTTTTCTCCAGTGTCACCATGGACACAATTTAAAGAAATGATGGTGTTTTGAATTAACTGAAGGGATTCGTGTAGGAGTGCACTACGAATTTCTAGGCCCTTAATCGCCTTCGAAATTGACGAATAATGCACATGGATCAAACTGATATCTTTATGTACACTTTCAGATTCAAATGCGCACTTTGCTTCACGAACGCACGCAGTATGACTACTGTATCATCAAGACTTTAACTACATCTACCGGCCGAGTTGGCCGTGCGGTTAAGGGCGCGCGGCTGTGAGCTTGCATCCAGCTGGCTGTGGGTTCGAATCCCACTGTCGGCAGCCCTGAAGATGGTTTTTCGTGATTTACCATTATCACACCAGGAAATGCTGGGGCTGTACCTTAATTAAGGCCACGGCCGCTTTCTTCCAACTCCTATGCCTTTCCTAAACCATCGTCGCCATAAGACCTATCTGTGTCGGTGCGACGTAAAGCTACTAGCGAAAGAAAACTACATCTAACATTTGACTAAAGTTCTGAGAACGATACTGCGGATAACCAAGTTCCCCTTCCTGTGAGAACAGGTTCCGGTGGAAGAGAAACCTGAGACAGATGAGTGTTGTACAACTGTACTCTTAGGAACGGTTGTTTCCCACTTGAAATTACTTTGTTGACCGATGTACAGAGGGCACGTATTTCTTCTGCAATACGATGCAGTCCAAACGACAAAGACGTGACATGGATCAGATTTGGAAAAAATACTCGAAGAGACTGACCAGTTTTCAACATACCTTCGTTTATGTGGATGTGTTCGATTTTCGTGTGCACTAAGTGTAAAGTGATCTTAAATTTAATTTGTCATTCATTTATCTCGGTTTGGAAAGTTTTTGAAAAGGGTTTCGCGTGTTTCGGTGGTATAATATGCTATCCTTGCATGCGCTCGCCGTGATGTAAAAGAGATTCCTTATTGATGAATTTTACTACAAGCTAGGGCTAATAATTTTCTAGATATTAAGTTTAATTAATTTTAGGGTAGGCGACCGGTCGAGTAGGTAAGCTTTATCCTTCTTGTTTTATTAGTTTTCTTATCGAGGTCAGCATTTAAACTTTTTTCAAAAGCCCATTCTATTGACTTACGTTTTATTGTTCCTGTAAATTTGTATCAATTTAAATTACATTTCATTTTATTTTAACTATGTGAAGTGGTTTTCAACTTGTTTGTTTTGAATCATTCCAAAGCTGAATAATGTCCATAGTTTCCTAGATTTATCCAGGAGGTTTCAATAGCATTCACGAATTTTTAATTTCAAGCAGAATTTTAATTTTCAACTTTTATTTAGTGCAACATGTTTTCTTAAGTCAATTATAGTCAATTTGTGTTACAAATTGTGGATTTTCATTCCAATAAATCAATGAAGCACTGCTATTGTCACCGTTTCTTATTCAATTTCTGACCGCGGCCTTTTCTGCTTGCTTCCACCTTCTAAGGTAAGTGTGCCTTTTCCTCTTGTTAAGTGGATTCTGGTGTGTTGTTGTTGTTGTTTTTTCGACAATTTTTGGCCTCCATTGTGTTCGCATTAACTCCCCTCCTGGGGCCGAATACACAATCAACCTTCTCACCCTTTTTTTGGCGGATAAGGTTATAAACCCATCGTCCGAAGGGTTATTTCGGGGACCCTGAGAATAGTGTCGGTTTGAGTGAACCGCGCTCTGCTACTTGAAATCGTAAAAGACTTTGAGAGAAACCACACACGAAATTTCTACAAGAGCTTCAAAACTAAGCTTGTAAGATATCAGCAACAAAGTCTCTGCTTCAAGAAAGAAAATGGACAGTTGGCACTAAACAACCAAGAAACCTGTGAGGAACTCGCCAGATATTTTAAAGAATTACTGAACTTCCCAGAACCAACACAAAGATTGTCTCCACAAGAACATGAAAATACTAATCCAAATTCATTGCAACCAGATGAAGAAGAAATTACAAGATAGATTAAAAGACTTAACAGCAACAAAGCATTAGGGGAGGATGGAATCATAGCAGAAGTACTCAAATCTTCAGAAAAGAAATCACAAAAAACATGCAAGACACTTGAAGAACAGAACAAATCCCCTGAAGACTGGAACAATGCATTAATTCACCTATTACACAAGAAGGGAAACAGAACAGAGGAATCTCACTAGTATCTGTTGCATACAAAATTCTATCCCAGTGTATTCATATTAGCACTGCCTTCGTGGTGTGCAGGCCGTACTGTACCTCCGGTGACGTCACACAAAGAGGCGAACTGTTTCCTCCGTCCGACCCGTGTAATGCAAGCCATGATGCGTCTGTACCTTTTGTAATAGGGGAATATTCAAAAATGCTACATTAATGTTACAGGTAAGATCACTAAAACCTGTAATCGCATCATAACGCGTGAGTCAGGTCTATGTAATTTTATGAGAAGTAGGTTTGAAGTGCAATCTACGCGGTCAAAGCTTCAGTGTTTTACTCGTCAATGTACCCAACAAATAATCATTATGCATTAATACAAATATGGAGACAACAAACGTGCAATAATAAACCTTATTCCATACCTCTAGATGGCCATAAATACAATAGCTTTCTTGTTTTTTTTTTGTTGTTTGACACTTCTGGCACAATCCTTCAAAGACTTTCTTGAGCTGTTTCTTCTATACTGAAATCTTTTTCTTAAATAAATATAAACTGATAATAACTAATGGAATTTGGGAGCCATAAATATACTAATAAATAATTCTTAAAAATTGCTGGCTGTTGAAACTCACTTTCCAGGGTCGTTGCCTTGTAACAAGGAGATCTGAATCACTGATACCTGGAAAATAATATTGGAAAAGGAGTCCATCTGGTACTTTCCCCCACCCATAAAATTAAACAGATTTTATCTTAATATCATACAAATTTACTTAATTAAATCAGAATATATCTTAAAATCTGAGCATAGCTCGTCGTAATACACCCTTGAACATATATATATATATATATATATATATATATATCAAAATAAACAGAATATTAATATGAATAATTAATGTCTCTATTATGAAGTAACGCTCTCTCTCTCTATAGGAACTCAGTTTATCCCGAAACGCATATTATACACACGCAGTCATGACTTTTTCGAAAATGGACTCCATTTTGCTGATAGCGTTGATATACTGTATTTTGGAACGGCCCAACACGTTACCTGATGTAGATATTCTTAACCATAGAATATTGTCCCACTCCAGCATCACTCTTCCTGGTTCCGTCAATTGAAGATCTCAAAAACTCCCAACATGGCATGGGACCTCTTCCCTCAACTCGTACCAAACACTTCTCTCATTACCACAAGTATCACCTCTGCACACTGCCAGCTCCAACTTCCGACTACTGACGCGTGCTTGCACCACTCTAGCCCAAGGCAACACAACAGCATCTTAAAATAGCCCAGTTCCGGGAATTTCTCTACCTCAGCTCCGTCAACACGTAAACATCCACTCGGAGAATCGTCACGTAGGTACACAACCAGGAGATAAACTGAGTGAACTAAACACGCTAGTCCCAAATAAATATCGAGATTATGTACAATAATGAGAGTCCCAAAAAGAATTACTAAGCCGCGACGGCTAAATACACATATAATTGAAATATACACATGAATAAATAATAATAATAATGATAATAATAATAATAATAATAATAATAATAATAATAATAATAATAATAATATATGACCGGGGTTTGTCAGGTTACAATACAGTTTAATCATTTTTGTTTAGGAATAGCCCATGTCTTCCCAAATATGAATGCACTGATCAGCCAGATCTATTAGTAACTTCCCACATTCACGGAAAATGCCGAGGAATGGTTTTTACTCGCATTAATTTTGGGGAGAAAAGGCAGCGCGTAATCAACATTACGAACCCAAGAAATAACCATATGTAAGTTCCATTGGTTACTGTTCACATTTATACTAAATTGTTCTGTATCAACAATAAAACGCTCTGCTGTAAATCTGTGCAACAAGTAAGTCAAAAGCAGAACTCATCATCAGCTCTAGAAAATGAGTGAAGCATACACCTTTATTCTTCGTAATAGGTACTTTTCCGGTTGGGATTTTCGTTTTTCATAAAGGTAACCTGCCCACATACGAAGAAAATGAATTTATGTCTATTTACTTGCATAGTTGTATTTTCGCCGTGGTACGCACAAGTTCTTAGCGTTGTGGCAAATTCTAACTTTGACACACTGTATTTCCACAAAACGTGTTATACGTTAACAATTACACGAGAACTAATTTACATTACTCACCACGTGAAGATGCCATGCCTAACCTCATTATCTTAATAACAGCTGTTTACGTAAATCCTGACGCAATAAATTAAAGGAAAAGCATGCAATATACTTAAATATAAATTTTCGTCTCTCAGCGGTCACAATTACCCTAAAAATGCCCCCAATCCTTATGGATTACATTCACAAGTACCATTTGTAACATTCCCTTACCAAACCAAACCAAACCCCATGGCACTACAGCCCTTGAAGGGCCTTGGTCTACCAAGCGACCGCTGCTCAGCCCGAAGGCCTGCATATTACGAGGTGTCGTGTGGTCAGCACGACGAATCCTCTCGGCCGTTATTCTTAACATTCCCTTAGCTCGCCTCAATTGATCAGCTGATTGGCTTGGCGCGCCTTCTACAGTACGGCCTGTATATTACGAAGGGAGTGATAATAGAATACAACAACAACTAGAACAGCAAATCAGAGAATGTATAACAATGGCGGTGTGAAGACGTATGCGTGCAGTGCTCCGATTAAAATGTTTAATTTAGACGTAACATGTGCTGTTCATTAGCTGTAAATGGTGTCTTCTGCTGCTGTGAGTACTATGTATGTATGTTTAGTCCTCAGCCCGAAGGCTGGTTGGATCCTCAACAGTTCCGCCATCAGCTGTCATAGATGGCCTAGGCATCACTGAAGAGGCGTACTAGGGAAATGAGGAGTGAGGTAGTTTCCCGTTGCTTTCCTCACCGAGCCATAAGTTGCTATTACACATCAGTCTACCAAGCCCACTGAAATGCATGCACCAACTGACCCTATGAGCAATATTTTCACACCATTCATAGCAGGGACTGGCTGCAGAAGGAATGGCATTACTAGCATTACTCATACCTCAGTCACTTTCATTTTGTCAAAGCTAAGGATAAAGCTGAGACAGGTCAATGAAAGTAACAAAATTGCTCTAGCCCATACCAGAAGACATAGTGCACTGTAAACACTAGGTCCTGCCAGCAAAGGCACGCTGTGAGTACTACATAACAAATTAATATCATTGGCTCATGTAGTTGACTTCGATATTAAAAGTTATGAGAACAAATATTCACTTTATGTAGTGACAAACTAACGTTTGGAGGTTATATGAAGTCGATGATGGAAGACTGTCAACCACGGTCATTCTGCCAATTTACCGCATATTAGCACATTTGAAACGCCTTTTCTCGCAAGGTAGAGTTTTAGTTGTTGCCGTTAGATATCAATGTATATACTCCGTGTTACTGAATTTGCTCTGCATTTCATGTGAGGTATTTCTTGCTGCTACAGCTGACATAGATGATTCTCATCTTCAACACTGGTCTCAGGAAGTGGTACAAAGTTGTCTGCTTCTGTGTCACCTTCCAGGGTTACACTTGTGCCATTTAGGTGTTTGTCATGGCAGTTTTAGCGAATGGTGGTGCATTTCATTGCAACTTTTCTGCACCTGCACTTGTCTCCACTACCGCCAGTTTAGAACTGCCGCAGTTGTCACTGCCATGAGCTGATTCTGTTTTTGCTCCTATCCCCAGAGTTTGACAGGTAATTAATTGCCTAGGCATAGCTGCACTTGGTGGTAAACACAGAAGGGATTGCTGTTAGGCTACTCCTTCCGTTGTTGGCAGTGCAGAAATAGCGGTTTGATGTTGGATACAGACTTCGTGAATGAACGTAGCGGTGCACTTTAAGAGGGGTCGTTTTAGCAAGTGCTCCATATGATTTCAAAAAACATTTGTTCCCTGATTCTACTACTGCCTCCTGGGAAAAGCTGGAAATGTTGAATTCTATAGACCAATGTGCTTCTTAAACTGTTTTCCTTTTCAGAATGCTGCTGATGTATCCAAACTGCTATGAAAAATATGCTATTCCTCGGTCTCATCTCTTGTAAATCCTTCCTTGTTTCAACCTTGCCATGGCTTGGCTTCACAAATAATATTTCTCTTTCATTTAGTGTTAAATCTGTGAACAGATCCATCAATAACTGACAATAACTGTTACATTGTCACTGATCATGGATTTGTGTAATATGACAAATTATGAATGAGTAATTTAGTTAGAAATATTGTAATATCTTTGGGAATAGGGTGTACAAAGCTACAGATTCTTCTGTAACAGATGTATCTAAAGTCACACATATAGATACTAATGTACCATTAGTATCTTCAGGTACTAGTACAGAGGCACAGAAACAGCTGTACATCAGTGCCCCAGGAGAACAACACTATGAACACAAGTACAGGAGTAGTTATAAAAATTCCTTCGCCTTGACATTGGCAACTCTGTTGGAAAGCAAAATATCCCTGACGGGATAAGCTCCAAAGCACTGTTGGAAACCTAGCAAGGACAGCAAGAACTTCTGATACTGTCAATTATTCGCACGTATAGTCGGGACCTGTCAAAATCAGAAAGTGTTGTGGAAAATGAATTTGGATGCGCTTGTGAACGGTTGGCTGTTGAGAGAGCTCTTGCATTATTGTAGTAAAAATGTAGTTAAAACATATTGAAATTATTTAAATTTTGTGTGTGTGCGTTCCATTTAGTGCTATTTGTTTATTGGTGTTTAGTACTTGTTGGTAGAAGTTGGGAGTAGTGTTATTTATTTAAATTTTATAACAAGTGCTTCATTTTGTGTTCAGTAAGTAGGCTAGCTAGGTGTACTTCCTTTCGATTTTAGGTTTAGGAAATACTTTAGGTAATAATATTAACTTTTAATTTTTTTTAAATATCTGTAGGTTCGTAGGTATTATACTTACAAAGGCAGATTATCATAAGGAGCTGTAACTCATTGTAATTTCCGCCGCCAGTTTTCCGATATTTCGTACAGATATCCGTTCAAACTATCACGAAGGTAATAATTTATTACATTAAATTACACGATAAGCCTGTACACATCGATTTAAAGAGACGTTAGAGAAAATTCACGGTAATTTCACTGGATAATTACGGTACTTAACAGTTTTTTGGATTGTTGACGATTGATGCTACTGCACATGATAGTAGTGTAAATAAATACTGTTTTGTGCAGAGCCGTGTTTATCTTCACATAAAAACATAATAATAACAAGATGAAAATAGAATAAATAACAATCCAAAGAACATGTATCAGTCTCAGATCGCGTCACCAACATGCCGTCCACCTAATTCGAGAAACAAATTACGGAACCAGAATCAAGAAAACTTCACATAAATAACAAGGAAGAAACATACACGAGCAAGAAAATGGTTCAGGATACTTGAAAAGTTAAAAAAACAATTTAAAATGTTATTGAACAAATTATTCTTGAGGAAACACACAAATTTTTGAAATACGGCGTTTGTACATGCCCTTTGGAGTGCGCACTGATCCAACACGGACTTGCCCATCAGCCCCAGGATGAACCGCCTCAATTACCCAGTCTGCCACATAAGAGGGGGTAAATTGTCCTCCTTCACGATTACCAATGTACCAGGTTGTAGACTGGGTAGTCCTGTAGACCATTTACTGCGTTGCTGAAGTTGAGACAGATAGTCGCTAGACCATATTTTCCACACCTGTCGTCTGCATCGCTGAATGAGTTCCCATCTTAACAAACGTGACACTGGACTTGGAAGCAAATCTCGCTCCGGCATGGAAACAAGAGGTTCACCTACTAAGAAGTGGCCAGGTGTTAAGAAGGAAAATTCATCAGTACTCTTAGGTAAAGGAGTGATGGGTCTGGAATTGAGGCAAGCTTCAATCTGTGTGAGGAGTGTGTACATTTCTTCAAATGTCAGAACTGTGTTCCCCACTACTCTCCTTAAATGGTACTTCACTGATTTTATCCCGGCTTCCCACAATCCACCAAAGTGTGGTGCTTGAGGGGGGACAAAATACCACTCAATTCCTTCTTGAGAGGCAAAGGCCAGTACTTCACTTTGATGACTCCGTGACTTAAATAGAAGATGCAATTCCGTGAATTCATTTTTTGCACCCACGAAGCAGGTGGCATTGTCACTGTAAATGTTACTACATCTACCACATCTACCTCTCCGTGCTAAAAAATCTTCGTGGTGCAGCCATGAAAGCCTCTGTAGTAAGACTGCTCACCAACTCAAGGTGAATTGCTTTAATAGCCAAGCATACGAATAAGGCAATATAACATTTTATCTTCACCTTGCTGCGTCCCGTACCTTGCTTGATGTACAATGGTCCACCATATTCTATACCACAATTAAAAATGGCTTACTTGGTTTAACTCTTGCAGGAGGCAACTAACCCATGAGCTGTTCTGTTGTAGTAGTCTTCAGTCTGAAACAACGAAGACATTTTTGGATGGTCTTTCGGATGACAGATCGCCCGTTGGGTATACAAAAGCGTTGTCTTAGGGATGCAAGGAGCAATTGAGGGCCGGCATGTAATAACCTTTGATGTTCATACAATATGAACAGTTTTGTTACATGATGCTTTGGAGGCATTACCAGTAGATGTCTTTGATCATAGGGTGCTGATGAGTTCTCTAACCTACCGCCCACCCTGAGCACATTATTGGCACCCAGGAAAGGATGCAGAGGTTTTAACTTGCTATCAACGGGAAATGACCGACCTTGTTTCAGCGTTGTGATTTCTTTATTATAAGTACTTAGCTGAAAATTATGGACAATGACGTTCGTAGATATATTAAGCTCTGTGGTTGTCAGACTTCCAGTCAGACGTCGTCTCGTATCACTGCATTTGAGATTGTATATAAATCTTAGAACATATGCCAAGGTTCGCAATAACCTTGACCATAAGGAGAAATAGTTCAGAAGGTGTTCCCATGGCAAATGCACGGAAAGTAGACTGATGCCAGCTTGTTTTCTTTCTGGTACTTCCTTCGCTTCGTTTTCTTGTAATTCTGGCCAAGTGGCTTGAGGTTCCTTAAGCCATGAAGATCCCGTCCACCACAGCCGAGTTAGCTTCAAATTTTGAGGATCAACTCCTCTTGAAATGATGTCGGCAGGGTTATATTGAGTTGGAACATGTCTCCAAACCTTTGTATCAGACAGCTCTTGTATTTCAGGAACAAGATTTGCCAGATATGTCTTCCATGAGTTAGGTGGTCCAGCTATCCAAGCTAAGACTATATTAGAATCAGTCCAATAGAATTCACCTTCTGATATGTCGTTGATAGCAGTTCTCACTTTCTTCATTAGCCTAGCTAGGAGTAAGGCACTACACAGCTCAAGACGTGGCAAGGATACTTTTCTCAGTGGTGCTATTCGAGATTTTGCAGTTAACAATGAAACAGTTGCGTTCCCTTTGGTGTGTACACATCGCAAGTAAATGCACCATATGCTTGCTCTGAAGCATCTGAAAATCCATGAATCTCTGCACGGGTGCTATTACTACTTCCGAGAACATAACGAGGAATGTGTATATCATTAAGAGATGAAAGTGTGTTGTGTATTTGCTGCCACTGTTCTTGGAGCTCACCACATAATGTTTCATCCCAATTTACTCGTAATTCCCACAAATGTTGAAGAATTATCTTGCATCTTACTATGACAGGACCTAGTAAGCCAAGTGGGTCATATATTGCGGCTACACTGGCCAGTATTTTCCCTTTTGTCCAAGTTGTTGTTCTTTTTGTATGCTTAGACGCGACAAATTGGATTTGATCACTCGATGGGTGCCATAACAAACCAAGGGTTTTTGTGGGTTCTTTTTTTACTGTCAAGACTCCATGGAACTCTAGTTTCTTGAAATTCCTTAGGGATGGCTTCAATGATCTTGGGGTGGTTAGCACACCATTTTCTAAGTGTGAAACCCCCGCTGTGAAGCAATTTCACCAACTCCTTTTGCAGCTCAACTGCGTTTTGAATTGTGTCCATTCCTGTAAGTAGGTCGTCCACGTAAAAGTCTTTCTTCAGGATTTCTGCAGCCCGAGGATATACTTCTTGTTCGTCATGAGCCAGCTGCACAAGACACCTGGTTGCCAGAAAAGGTGCTGCTGCAGTACCGTATGTCACGGTGTTCAATTTATAGATTTCGATAGGTTCTTGATATGAGCTTCTGCAAATTATTCTTTGCAGATCTTGATCTTCTGGGTGCACCTTTATTCCTCTGTACATTTTTTCAATGTCTGCGGTGAGAGCATATCTATGCATTCTAAATCTTAAAATAATGGAAAACAGGTCTTCTTGTACTGTTGGGCCCACCATCAGAATATCATTTAATGAGAGGGAATTAGTAGATTTAGCTGACGCATTGAATACTACACGAAGTTTTGTGGTGTTACTATCTTCCTTAATAACAGCGTGATGTGGCATGTAGTACGATGATTGACTCGGTCAGATTTCTTCAATGGGTTCCATGTGATCTAATGCAGCATATTGGCTGTCAGTAACCCTAATGATTGCAGTTGATAGCAACACTTCACAGGTGTGGTATTTTCCCTTTAAAGAACAATATGATTGTTGTTGGGATATGTTACCGGTATCCTTGTGTAGTAATGTATGATGCTTTTTGTTGCACAGTTTACAGTTTCGAGAAGAACAGTGGCTGGTTTGATGACCACTCTTCAAGCAATTGTAACAAAGATTATGCCGCTTTACATACTCTAATTTGTCATTAATTCCCATATCCCTAAACTTTAAGCACTGGAATAAGACATGAGGAACGTCACAGAGGTTACACACAAGGTAATTACATTATTACGTAGGCTACTCCGGAGGTTGAAACTCCCATTGGCTGGAGCGCTATGACGTCACGCGGTATGAACGATAGCGAGTAAGGTACACAGTCGCTGTACAGCAAGCCTGTCAATTCTCGCGTCTGTGAAACAACTTCCGAATCTTTCAATAATAACCTGGTTTACTCCGATTCGATAAGTAACGGTACTTCCAATAAATTTAAAAACAAGAGGAGTGAAAATGCGTTAAATTTTATCACATGCTGAGCAGGCATCAACTATCAAATAAAATATTGCCATGCAACTCCAAATGATTAATTTCTTTCCTGATGAAGTAAATATTTAGATCAATTGGCGTAGGAAAATATGCATCATATCGACATCTTTATAGAATTATATTAAAGTATTAAACTTACGTGTCAGGAGACTTAATTAGTTGATGAACCAGCCCAAAGCTTAGCCTTCTTATTGGCATATTTTTTCAGTGCTAGCTCCTTACTATTTGCATTTAAGTGCCGTATAGTAATAAATGTCCTGGTCCTTACGTATAGACAAATTATTTTGTCATGGAATACTGGAAATTTTGACTTAATAATAGAAATAAGGGTTTTCATTACTTTTTTGCTTCTGGATACAGTCTGACCGTGAAACACATCAAATGTAATTTCGAACTGGGCTATATTTTACAACCACTGATGACTGGGATGTGTAAGGCCCCCTTTTGAAATAACCGAGATCCAGTTACATTTTCATTCCGTCATTTATATATGACTCCATTTTACCGTAGAGCTGTAATAATGGAAGAGTTTATTACAAAGTGTATCAACAACCAAGCACTGCTGACGAGGAAGTATTGTTATGCTATCACAGTAGCAAACTAACTGGCTATTATGGTTGTTGTCGTTATTGTCTTTATAATATGCAAAATAATAATGTTATTTGTATTACGTCTCACTAACAACATTTACGGTTTTCTGAGACTCGAGGTGCCGTAATTTTGTCCCACGGGAGTTCTTTTACGTGCCGACATTTATAGCACCACACACGATTCCATAATAGGTTGACTGCATTTTAATCAGTACAGTAGTTCTGCTTCAGATACTAACAACACGAACACGTAGTGAACTACTATAATATTATTATGTGCTAATAGCCGGACTGAGTAGCAACGCAGATGGTAGAGCGCTAGCCTTCTTAGCCCAACTTGGTAGGTTCGATCCTGTCTCATTCCGGTAGTGAAGGTAGTCTCGTCCGCGACATCGCACTGTACGGTTGGTAGTGTTCGAGGTTTCGTGTTCGGTGTCTGAAGTTTGTAGAATTTACTCCTGCATTCGAGTGCTAGCTTGCGTGTGATTGTGAAGTGGTGGCATTAGTTCTGATAGTGGAGGTACTCGGGACTTTCTTCCCGCGTCAAATAGTAATGTTGAACGGGAAGAAGAGGTGAAAATGGATACAAACGTGAGTGGTAGTTCTCCTACTACACCTTCGTTGCAAACTTCGACCCAATGCAAAAATAACCCTCCCCCTCCTGCTCAACGTCCTAATACTATTGCATGTAATTTATACCCATTAAACCACCCAGGACCATATCTTGTTTTTGTTTCATTCAAACAAGGTAATAACATTGGCAACCTGCACCCTGTGGCTATTGGGCGTTTACTCCATGAAAGAAACTTTCCTGTTAAATCCATCCAGTATAAAGGCCGTAACAGGATTCAGGTAAACTTTCACTCTCCTAATCATGCTAATAACTTTTTGCAGAATAAGTTCCTTGATACACGCAAGTTGCATGCCTTTATTCCTCACTCTAATATCTTCCCAGTAGGCAGTATACGCGGTGTTGAGAAAGATCTAACTGAATCAAATATTCTTACTTTACTTAAGAGTGACATTAAAGTTCATTCTGTTCATCGCCTACGTCGTAAAACCCTCCAAGATGGTCAGGCACTATATCTACCTACCGGCTCCGTAAAGATTGTTTTTTGCTCTAAAACTTTGCCCAAATATGTTTCAATCTATCACGTAATGTTAGAAGTCAATCCCTTTATATTCTACCCCATTATTTGTCCCAAATGCCAGCGTTATGGTCACACCATACGCAATTGCCAGTCCACTAACTTTCGCTGTCGCAACTGTGGTATGAATCATGCTACCTCAGACTGTATTGCTAATGTCAAATTATGTGTACATTGCAATCGGGAACACGAAACGGGCTCATCTGATTGTGCTGTTCATCAGAAGCAAGTGGAAGTCAAAAAACTCATGTGCACTGATAACATCTCCTTTTCAGAAGCTTCTGCTCGACTATTTCCAACTACTTATTCTGAGTATAATAACATTCAACAATTTCCTCCCCTACCCTCTCAATGTCCTTCTCCAATACCAGAATTCCCTCGCAAACGCAAATTCACACAAATGATTGTCAAGGATTTGCCACCTAAGCCTTCTCCCGGATATGATAGAGCTGGATATCTCCAGCCTCCTCTGCGAACCATGTGACCTTGCCGCGGTGGGGAGGCTTGCGTGTCCCAATGATGCAGATAGCCGAGCCGCAGGTGCAACCATATCGGATGGGTATCTGTTGAGAGACCAGACTAACGAATGGTTCATCGAAAGGGCGGTAGCAGCCTTTCGGTAGTTGCAAAGGCGGCAGTCTGGATGATTGACTGATACGGCCTTGTAATAATACTCAACATGGCTTAGCTGTGTTGATACTGCTACACGGCTGAAAGCAACGGGAAACTACAGCCGTAACTAACTCCCGAGGACATGCAGCTCTCTCTGTATGAATGATGTACTGATGATGGCTTCCTCCCGGGTAAAATATTCCGGAGGTAAACTAGTCCCCCATTCGGATCTCCGGGTGGGGACTACACGAGAGGGGGCGATCATCAGGAAGATGGATACTGACATTCTGCGAGTCGGAGCGTGGAATGTTAGAAGTTTGAATCGTTGTGGTAGGTTAGAGAATCTGAAAAGGGAGATGGATAGGCTAAACTTAGATGTAGTTGGCATAAGTGAAGTACGTTGGCAGGAAGAACAAGATTTTTGGTCAGGCGACTACCGAATTATCAACACAAAATCAAACAGAGGAAATGCAGGAGTTGGTTTAATAATGAATAAGAAAATAGGGCAGCGGGTAAGCTACTATGACCAGCATAGTGAAAGAATTATTGTCGTCAAGATAGACACCAAACCAATGCCCACCACAATAGTGCAGGTCTATATGCCTACTAGTTCAGCGGATGATGAAGAAATCGAAAGAATATATGAGGAGATAGAAGATTTAATACAATATGTAAAAGGTGACGAGAATCTAATTGTGATGGGAGACTGGAATGCAGTGGTAGGCCAAGGAAGAGAAGGTAGTACAGTAGGAGAATTTGGATTGGGACGAAGGAACGAAAGAGGAAGTCGTCTGGTTGAATTCTGCACTGATCATAATTTAGTCCTTGCCAATACTTGGTTCAAACACCACAAACGACGGCTGTATACGTGGACGAGACCTGGAGACACTGGAAGGTATCAAATAGACTTCATTATGATTAGGCAGAGATTCAGAAACCAGGTGTTGGATTGCAAAACTTTCCCAGGAGCAGACGTGGACTCTGACCACAACTTGTTGGTCATGAAATGCCATCTGAAGTTGAAGAAATTGAAGAAAGGAAAGAATGCAAAGAGATGGGATCTAGACAAGTTGAAAGAAAAGAATGTGAGGGTTTGTTTCAAGGAACATGTTGCACAAGGACTAAATGAAAAGGCTGAAGGAAACACTATAGAGGAAGAGTGGAGAGTCATGAAAAGTGAAGTCAGTAGGGCTGCTGAAGAAATGTTAGGAAGGAAGAAAAGATCAACTAAGAATCAGTGGATAACTCAGGAGATACTATACCTGATTGATGAACGACGGAAATACAAGAATGCTAGAAATGAAGAGGGCAGAAAAGAATACAGGCGATTAAAGAATGAAGTGGATAGAATGTGCAAGGCAGCTAAGGAAGAATGGCTGAAGGAGAAATGCAAGGATGTCGAAGGCTGTATGGTCCTGGAAAGGTAGATGCTGCATACAGGAAAATCAAGGAAGCCTTTGGAGAAAGGAAATCTAGGTGTATGAATATTAAGAGCTCAGATGGAAAACCACTCCTAGGGAAAGAAGACAAAGCAGAAAGATGGCAGGAGCATATCCAACAGTTGTATCAAGGTAAAGATGTAGATAATTTGGTTCTGGAACATGAAGAGGCTGTTGATGCTGATGAAAAGGGAGACCCAATTTTGAGGTCAGAGTTTGACAGAGCTGTGAGTGACCTCAATAGGAACAAGGCACCTGGAATTGATGACATTCCCTCTGAATTACTGACTGCCTTAGGAGAAACCAGCATGGCAAGGTTATTTCATTTAGTCTGCAAGATGTATGAGACAGGAGAAGTCCCATCCGATTTTCAGCAGAATGTTGTTATACCTATTCCCAAGAAAGCCGGTGCTGACAGGTGTGAAAACTACCGCACCATTAGTTTAGTATCTCATGCCTGCAAAATTTTAATACGTATTATTTACAGAAGAATGGAAAAACAAGTTGAAGCTGAGTTGGGAGAAGATCAATTTGGCTTCAGAAGAAATGTAGGAACACGTGAAGCTATCCTGACTTTACGTCTGATCTTAGAGGATCGTATCAAGAAGGACGAGCCCACGTACATGGCATTTGTAGATCTAGAAAAGGCATTCGATAATGTTGATTGGACCAAGCTATTTAAGATTCTAAAGGTGATTGGGATCAGATACCGAGAACGAAGAATTATCTACAATCTGTATAAAAATCAGTCTGCAGTGATAAGAATCGAGGGCTTTGAAAAAGAAGCAGCAATCCAGAAAGGAGTGAGGCAAGGCTGCAGTTTGTCCCCTCTCCTTTTCAATGTTTACATAGAACAGGCAGTAAAGGAAATCAAAGAGAAATTTGGAAAGGGAATCACAGTCCAAGGAGAGGAAATCAAAACCTTGAGATTTGCCGATGATATTGTTATTTTATCTGAGACTGCAGAAGATCTCGAGAAGTTGCTGAATGGTATGGATGAAGTCTTGGGTAAGGAGTACAAGATGAAAATAAATAAGTCCAAAACAAAAGTAATGGAGTGCAGTCGAACGAAGGCAGGTGATGCAGGAAATATTAGATTAGGAAATGAAGTCTTAAAGGAAGTAGATGAATATTGTTACTTGGGTAGTAAAATAACTAACGATGGCAGAAGTAAGGAGGACATAAAATGCAGACTAGCACAAGCAAGGAAGAGCTTTCTTAAGAAAAGAAATTTGCTCACTTCAAACATTGATATCGGAATTAGAAAGATGTTTTTGAAGACTTTCGTGTGGAGCGTGGCATTGTATGGAAGTGAAACATGGACGATAACTGGCTCAGAAAGAAAGAGAATAGAAGCTTTTGAAATGTGGTGTTACAGAAGAATGCTGAAGGCGAGATGGATAGATCGAATCACGAATGTAGAGATACTGAATCGAATTGGTGAGAGGAGATCGATTTGGCTAAATTTGACGAGAAGAAGAGATAGAATGATAGGACACATCTTAACACACCCAGGACTTGTTCAGTTGGTTTTTGAAGGAAGTGTAGGGGGTAAGAACGGTAGGGGTAGACCAAGATATGAATATGACAAGCAGATTAGAGCAGATGTAGGATACAATATTTACGTAGAAATGAAAAGGTTAGCACAGGATAGGGTGGCATGGAGAGCTGCATCAAACCAGTCTATGGACTGATGACTCCAACAACAACATCTCCAGCTAGTGCAATCCACTACATCCTCTCGCCCCTCTCAATCTGTGAGTTATCAATACCCCATTCAACCCAGTCAGACAACTCCCTCAACATCAAGCCCGTCAATCCCTCTGCAACCTGCACAGCATCACCAAACAGCTACTACACTCCCACAGCGAGAACATGTTCAACAGTGTGTTCTCAACCTTCTCATGCAACTTACTCAACTAATTGGGCATCACCCCAATATCTTACCAGTTATTAGTCAACTTAGAGAAAGTTTACACCTTATCTTTAATAATGGTAGTACGCATCCTCCAATGGAATGCTAGGAGCCTACAAAATAAAAAATACGAATTCAAAATTCTAATGCACGAAACATCTCCTCATATAGTCGCTCTGCAAGAAACTTGGTTTACTCATAACACCAACTTTTATTTTCCAAGTTATTCTATTGAACGCCATGACGGACCAGGATTTGATGGTGTCGCACTTATGATACATAATTCGTTATCGTACACTCCATTACATCTACAATACATAATACCAAATACCTACTCCCTCGGCCTTATATATAATAACACATATGTTATAAACTTGTATAATCCTCCTGATAATTACATCTCCTTCGCCCAATGGTTCAAATTTTTTAATCAGTTTCCATCTGATAACCAACTCCTTTTTTGGGAGATGTCAATATTCATCATAGTCAGTGGGGAGCCCCGCCCGAAACATCTAAACGCACACAGTTCTTACATGCTGTAACTCAACATAATCTATTGTTTCTTAATGATGGTTCCCCTACCAGGCTTACTCTTCCTGGTTCGTTGCCTAGCGCAGTAGATTTATCACTATAACCACGTGGCGAGTACTAAGTGACACTCATACAAGTGATCACTTTCCTATCCTCATTACGTAAGGACATGGGTATATCACTAAAAACACTCTTAACCACCGTTATACCGCTCAAATTCGTTCCATGAAACATTTCAGTGCTTCGTGCTTTAAGTCCTTCATGGTAACCCAATTAGAGACATTCCCTGTAACAGATTTATCCTATCACTCAATTCTCAACATAATAACACAGTATCTGGAACTTTACCACCCTTTTAAAGCACCATCATACTCCATAACAACTGGTACCTCTAAATTAAAGTGGTGGGACACTGAATGTCACCAATTAATCCTTAAACGCAAGAGACTCTTCAACATATATCGTAAAACTTTAACCCCTTCACACTAATTTCACCTCAAACATCATATTGCTCATATCAGACGTGTATTCAATCAAAAACGACGACAAGCCTGGAAACCTTTTATATCCTCTTTCCATACCCATATATCTGCATCTCAGTTATGGAATGCTATCCGTGCCCTCACTCGGGCTTCCACTCATGTCCCACGCCCTCAAATCACATCGGATATTCTGAATCAATTTCTAACGTCCCTCACTCCAGATTATGTACTGCAACCGTAAGCTACAGTCGGAGAACACCGAGACACCTCACGTGTGCTCAGTTCATAAATTAGACGCACATATAACAAATCGAAGGATGTGGCATGCATAGGAAATATGACTGAATTGTGGCATATAACAAATAAAATACAGAATAAAATTAATATATGGCATGGTTTATTAATAACCAAAATACTCTCAAATTGTCATCCTCCTAACTTGTGATGATGTGAATGATCGTTAACGAATTAAAAAATGTATCTCTTGAAGTACAAAAGAAATAATCAAATGGGGTGGTACATGATTTCACACCCTATCTGGTCCTAGCAAATCATAATTACATATCCATTTAATATTTTGATCAGATAGACAGATTCCGTTTGATTTACTTAAAGTTCTGGATTCAGACGATCAGCTCTGAAATATTAAAAAAAAATTAAATTAACTTTTGCTCAAAATTCCATTAAATTTCCACTTATCGTTTCAAAAATTTACGATTCTTTACAATTACATAATTTGATGCTTCAATTTCAGTTTAAAACTGAGTCGGCTCAATGAAATAATAATCTGTTCCATTACCAGTCGCTTACTGGATTAACAAAATTAAATAGATAAATTACTGATGTCTGGAAATGTAATACACATTTAAAATGGTCTGCATAACTCAAAATTCAATTTCTTCAATGCCATATCACAACTACTAAATGCAAATAACGAAGAAATTAACATCATCCGCACCGTGTAACAATATCTGAGACAAAAGAAAATCAACTCCAAAACACCATAACCATACGAAATACAAAAATACACTACTATTTACACCCTATTTTACATTATCTACACATGTGGCTACATAAAGACGATCATATTGTCAGAGTATTACTGAATAATTTGATCATATTGTCGGAGTGTCATTGTATAAGTTTATCATAGCTGAAGGTATCGTGAAATTTCCAAAGTTTAATCCGATGACCTGGATAAAAATCCTCGAATATTCTGGTAATCTCGAGTTCAGGCAAAGTCTCGAATGGTGTTCTAGAACCATTGTAAATTATCGTAAACATTAAAATCGTGAATTATAGAGAACTCGGAATAGATCTAATTAAGATTACCTCTTCGAAAACGTACACAAATTCAAACAGACGTAGGTTCCATATCCTAAATCACGCAAATATCTATCATAATCCACTATCAACTTATCACTTGCCTCAATAACTATATGGCGTGATTCTACTCTCGAAGAATTACTTCGCTTATTCATTATAATATCACTTCTCTCGAAGACTAAATTATGGCATTAACCGTAGCAAAATTTCCAATAACGATTCCTACTATACAATTATACATTTGTGATCCACCCCGGGATATCACAAACTCAATCTAACATCACATAACAAGTTCTACGCGTGTAATTCTCGAAGATTCAATCCACCTACCGGTTCTCATATCTGGATTCAACTATCTTTGTTCCGCAGGATTATCTACACGGGTTCTGATCCAAAATGACGGAATCATCTCTCTTTTAAGACTTTAAGTTCCAATATTTTACGATTATACACCCAATAGATACCATGCACGGTTATATCTCATCTCTGTACGATGACTGTACATCCAGAAACATTTATTATACATAAACGAATGCTCTAACATTATTACCACCAATCGTGGCTATAATAAAGCTGAAAGACACACTCCGAGAATTGTCACTACCTGACACACTTACTATACACATAAGCCGTGTACGCCGTTCCAATATCACCTTATTATCTGACAAAAATAAATAGGCTATGTGAAGATCTTCTATTGTCTTTATGATATGGTAAAGTACTACAACAACATAACTAAAATATACTGCCAGACCATTTACTAATTACTACTACGTAACTACACTTCTACCAAACAGATTATCTTAGATAATTGTGTCGACTTAGCTTTAAGGCGTCTTCACGATGTCATATGACGGGTCCTCCTCAGGAATAATATAGTCATAGGTGCCTTCCTCTCATCCTATTGCCTGTCAGCTGGTCACATGGGTTTAAGCTTCCATTTCAGCACCAACACATATAGTAGTATGTGACAACACCATGATAATATTCATCAATATCCTCTTGAATTTCAGGCTGAAACTAGTACAAGAAAGATTAGTAAATTTGTCACACAACACTTCCTGTAGATATCGTTCAAATATTACACACGGTAGGCAGCTCAACTTAACTTGACGTCCGCTATGTTACGTACGTTGACAAGAATAATATTCTGAGTAGTATATTTGAATGGTCCAACTAAGTTAATACAGTCCAACTTCCACAATTCACTCTTTAATTATCGCCGTCCGCTCTCGAACCAAGGACTTATCTCAAAAGCGTGTCAAGCTCCACTGAAGTCCGGCGACTGGCAGACACACTAACCCAATAACCTACTTCTCTTCTCAGCTGACCGGTTGGAATCCTTGATACTCCACGCACGCGCGTTAGAGCCGCGACTCTAATCAAGTTAGCAGTAGTAATAATTTTCCACACTGGTTTCATTTGTAAACTAATGTTCAGGAGCGTTGTTATCATTATTACTATAATTGTTATTTTTGACATACACATTAATTTTCTATCATGCTATTCTGATAGTATCACAAATCGTTCATATGGTTTGTTATGACCGGTGTGAAACTGTAAGTTTCTCGAATGCTAGCGATGCGCGCTCTGTTTTCCTTTTTCTTTTCTTTCTTGGACGGTTACTCCTAGTCGTTGACATCAAAATACAGTTTTATATCTTAAACCATTAATTCGAAAATTATTATGCTCACAGGTGAATTCATTGAGACTCCAAAGAGTACTAGTTCGAAGATATGCCACTCCATCCACATATTCAAGCCATCCGGCCTATTGAAACTGTCACATACACCCCTTACATCAACAAAATTTTATTCTATGAATAAAATTTTCCAGATAGATAACACGTGGCAGTTTCCAATCATGTCTTACTGTTAGAATAATTGAGGGAATTCACACCTATAGTGTTTATCAGGCTAAGGTCTCTAAATATGACTTGTCTTTATTCATCTGGCATATGGTATAATCTTAAATTTGCGGAATTGTAGATGAATTCATTCCGTCCGTCCAGACTATGTACTTTATACGCGTTGTTGTTGTTGTTGTAACTTTTCACAACCTTAAATGGACCCACATACAGCTTAGCAAACTTGCCGTATATTCGTTCCTCAGGATTAGACATAACTGGTTTGCGGACTAACACGAGTTCAGATACTCTTAGTGGTCGGTGGAATCTTTTCTTTTCTACCCTCTTAAGGCGAGTGTTAGCCCGTTTCCTTAAGTGTTCTGCTGTTAGTTCGATGCATCTGTCATGTGACAGTCTAGCATCAGGTGGACATAGAAGAATACTACTCCATGGTCGGACTGGGTAACACTTGTGATGAGTAACTGCTGGAATTTAGGTATGGTAGCTGGTTGACAGTCCTCAATAAGATCTTCCGATTTGATTTACCAGGAGTTTACTTGAACAATCGTCCATCCCTCGTGTAGCCTAGAACTTTGTCCGGAAATCTCAAATCCTGTTACAAAATCGGCTTTTTTTGCACCTTTATCCTCTCCTGAGGTATTACTAGTGTATGTGTCTGGTGGTTTGCCTTCCATGACAGCTTTCCGATGTTTCTGATATTCCAATCCCTCTGCGCCTTCGACTCTGTCAGGATTTACATCTTGGTTGGTAATTGCTTGCTTCCATTTCTCCTTTTGTTCCTTTTCCTTTCCTAATTCATCCAAGTATTTCCTACTTTCTTGATAACGGTTTTCCATCTCTTCCCTGAAATTCCGCGATCCTTGTCGAAAATATCTGGGTCGATCGTAAGGCCTATTTCTTCGATTTTCCCATTGTTGACTAGGTATTCTGGTATTATTCCTATATCTAGTGTTTCTACTATCATCTCTTCCTCTATCTCGAAACCTTCTTCTGCGATCATTTCTCCTACCTTGGAATTGTCTCTGACGACCGCGAATTTCCTGGGGTTGATAATCTCTTTTTTTCTCGTATCCTGTAAGTCAACATGTTGTTCACCAGCAGCGTCCATAACATTAATTTGAGGATTATTGGTTTTAGGTAGTCTGGATACTATTTGACTATTAGTCGTATAATCCAGCTGTCTGAGAATGGCCTCTGCTTGAACTGCGGTATTAACGTTCGCGGCAATTAGAATACGTTGAACATCTGGAGGAAATTGTTTTGCAAGTGCTTGCAGCAACGCAGTTTCTTCCAATGGCTGATCTAACTCCTTCATGCGTCGTAATTGCAAGGAAAAGTAATCTGCGTATCTAGTAGGTCCAGAACTTGTATATTTCCTCGAATATAGATCAAGCTGTAGGTGTTGTTGAAGTTCAACTCCCCAGTACCGTTGTAAAAATAAGCGTTTGAAGCTATCAAAGTCGTCAAATAAATACCGGAACGCATAAAACCAATTAAGAACGTCACCCTCTAAGAATTTCTCTACTGTTCTCATGTGTCTTTCGGGCGAAATCTTATTATCCTTCATGTATTCCTCTAAGTTATGAATACAAATTTTAGGAGAAATTTCTTGGCGGCCATCGAATTTTCTGGGCTTATCCTCACTCATTCGGATAATATTTATAACCTGCTGATTTGCCGATGTTGACGTATCGGATGGGTTTAATGTCTGACCTGTAGTATTACCTAAGTTGGGTTGCTCCTGCTGACATTCATTCATAACTACTTCCGAATCGACCATCCCTTCCTGGACGACATCTTCTACATGATTCTGCCTATCTTGTAAGGATTGTACTAAAGCTCGAGTACTGCGATCCTGAAGTTTGATCATGCTGACTTCCTTCTCTAACTTCTTTATAACGTCTGTATTTTCCTCAACTTTCAGATTGCTAAGTTTAATGTCTTCACCTAAATTAATAATCTGTTCTAAAACATCGGTTTTATCGTTTTCTCCCCTTGTCTTAACATCCACGATTAACTGTGTTAACTCCGCGATGTCAGCTTGATTTCCACGCACATCTTTTCGAATGCCACTAATGTCTGCTTCTATTTGTGTTTGAACTACTTTAAGGTCCCCTGTCAACTCTTGTTTAACTCCCTGAATTTTCTCGTCCATGTCCTTTTTCATAGAATCCATTTCATTCCTCACAAATTCCATAGTAGTTTTAATTATCGCCACGTCACTGTGCAAAGCTGTTACTTTTCCTGTAATTATATTATTTTCTTCCTGCAACTGCGTGGTCAAGTTTCCAACCTTTTCTAGAGTTTTCTTTTGGTTTTATCGACATTCCAAAACAATGTTGTCAAGCCTACATTGTGTTTCCACAATTTTAGCCGTTAATTCATCTCGTCCTTTCTTGGATTCTTCCCGAAGTACTGTCCCTACTATATTTATTCGTTGCTCTAACCGCTCCAGATTTTTCTTACTTTCTTCCCTTATTTGTTCCAAATTTCGCTCCGCAGTTTTCTTACTTTCTTCCCTTATTTGTTCTAAATGCACCGCAGTTTTCTTACTTTCTTCCCTTATTTGTTCCAAATTTCGCTCCGCAGTTTTCTTACTTTCTTCCCTTATTTGTTCTAAATGCACCGCAGTTTTCTTACTTTCTTCATTAATTCTTTGCCCTAACAGTTCCAAGTTTCTCGTCTGCTCTTCCAATGCTTTCTTATTATCTTTACTTTCTTCATTAATTCTTTGCCCTAACAGTTCCAAGTTTCTCGTCTGCTCTTCCACTGCTTTCTTATTATCTTTACTTTCTTCATCAATTCTTTGCCCTAACAGTTCCAAGTTTCTCGTCTGCTCTTCCACTGCTTTCTTATTATCTTCCAATGCCGAAATAAAATCATTTCGTCCTCTCCTGGACTCTTCTCGCATGTCCTCTAACATAGCTCGCCATGCCTCAAAATCCATGATAATCCTATCACTTGTCAACTGACCTACGCTAACAGACGTCAAGATTTCGAGTCCGCCACCCATGACTATATTATTGAAATTATAGCATCAATTATGTACTTTAACCAGATCTTTCATTATTGTAAGCCTCAAAATCGGTTAAATATAAAGCTAATTGCCAAATACGCAATATTTGCTAGGACCCTACCTATCCAGGATGACACAGTCACTAATATGTATAAATTCATACCAACGTATGCCACGTAATGCCACAGTTAAATGAAATAAAGTTAGACCATCTAAAATACGGATAAAGTAGGCTTATCTCACGTCCTATGCATGGGAAAGCTATGATCGAGCCCCACGCTTGTAAAGCCATTAATGCAACCGTAAGCTACAGTCGGAGAACACCGAGACACCTCACGTGTGCTCAGTTCATAAATTAGACGCACATATAACAAATCGAAGGATGTGGCATGCATAGGAAATATGACTGAATTGTGGCATATAACAAATAAAATACAGAATAAAATTAATATATGGCATGGTTTATTAATAACCAAAATACTCTCAAATTGTCATCCTCCTAACTTGTGATGATGTGAATGATCGTTAACGAATTAAAAAATGTATCTCTTGAAGTACAAAAGAAATAATCAAATGGGGTGGTACATGATTTCACACCCTATCTGGTCCTAGCAAATCATAATTACATATCCATTTAATATTTTGATCAGATAGACAGATTCCGTTTGATTTACTGAAAGTTCTGGATTCAGACGATCAGCTCTGAAATATTAAAAGAAAAAAATTTAAATTAACTTTTGCTCAAAATCCCATTAAATTTCCACTTATCGATTCAAAAATTTACGATTCTTTACAATTACATAATTTGATGCTTCAATTTCAGTTTAAAACTGAGTCGGCTCAATGAAATAATAATCTGTTCCATTACCAGTCGCTTACTGGATTAACAAAATTAAATAGATAAATTACTGATGTCTGGAAATGTAATACACATTTAAAATGGTCTGCATAACTCAAAATTCAATTTCTTCAATGCCATATCACAACTACTAAATGCAAATAACGAAGAAATTAACATCATCCGCACCGTGTAACAATATCTGAGACAAAAGAAAATCAACTCCAAAACACCATAACCATACGAAATACAAAAATACACTACTATTTACACCCTATTTTACATTATCTACACATGTGGCTACATAAAGACGATCATATTGTCAGAGTATTACTGAATAATTTGATCATATTGTCGGAGTGTCATTGTATAAGTTTATCATAGCTGAAGGTATCGTGAAATTTCCAAAGTTTAATCCGATGACCTGGATAAAAATCCTCGAATATTCTGGTAATCTCGAGTTCAGGCAAAGTCTCGAATGGTGTTCTAGAACCATTGTAAATTATCGTAAACATTAAAATCGTGAATTATAGAGAACTCGGAATAGATCTAATTAAGATTACCTCTTCGAAAACGTACACAAATTCAAACAGACGTAGGTTCCATATCCTAAATCACGCAAATATCTATCATAATCCACTATCAACTTATCACTTGCCTCAATAACTATATGGCGTGATTCTACTCTCGAAGAATTACTTCGCTTATTCATTATAATATCACTTCTCTCGAAGACTAAATTATGGCATTAACCGTAGCAAAATTTCCAATAACGATTCCTACTATACAATTATACATTTGTGATCCACCCCGGGATATCACAAACTCAATCTAACATCACATAACAAGTTCTACGCGTGTATAATTCTCGAAGATTCAATCCACCTACCGGTTCTCATATCTGGATTCAACTATCTTTGTTCCGCAGGATTATCTACACATGTTCTGATCCAAAATGACGGAATCATCTCTCTTTTAAGACTTTAAGTTCCAATATTTTACGATTATACACCCAATAGATACCATGCACGGTTATATCTCATCTCTGTACGATGACTGTACATCCAGAAACATTTATTATACATAAACGAATGCTCTAACATTATTCCCACCAATCGTGGCTATAATAAAGCTGAAAGACACACTCCGAGAATTGTCACTACCTGACACACTTACTATACACATAAGCCGTGTACGCCGTTCCAATATCACCTTATTATCTGACAAAAATAAATAGGCTATGTGAAGATCTTCTATTGTCTTTATATATGGTAAAGTACTACAACAACATAACTAAAATATACTGCCAGACCATTTACTAATTACTACTACGTAACTACACTTCTACCAAACAGATTATCTTAGATAATTGTGTCGACTTAGCTTTAAGGCGTCTTCACGATGTCAAATGACGGGTCGTCCTCAGGAATAATATAGTCATAGGTGCCTTCCTCTCATCCTGTTGCCTGTCAGCTGGTCACATGTGTTTAAGCTTCCATTTCAGCACCAACACATATAGTAGTATGTGACAACACCATGATAATATTCATCAATATCCTCTTGAATTTCAGGCTGAAACTAGTACAAGAAAGATTAGTAAATTTGTCACACAACACTTCCTGTAGATATCGTTCAAATATTACACACGGTAGGCAGCTCAACTTAACTTGACGTCCGCTATGTTACGTACGTTGACAAGAATAATATTCTGAGTAGTATATTTGAATGGTCCAACTAAGTTAATACAGTCCAACTTCCACAATTCAATCTTTAATTATCGCCGTCCGCTCTCGAACCAAGGACTTATCTCAACAGCGTGTCAAGCTCCACTGAAGTCCGGCGACTGGCAGACACACTAACCCAATAACCTACTTCTCTTCACAGCTGACCGGTTGGAATCCTTGATACTCCACGCACGCGCGTTCGAGCCGGAACTCTAGTCAAGTTAGCAATAGTAATAATTTTCCACACTGGTTTCATTTGTAAACTAATGTTCAGGAGCGTTGTTATCATTATTATTATAATTGTTATTTTTGACATACACATTAATTTTCTATCATGCTATTCTGATAGTATCACAAATCGTTCATATGGTTTGTTATGACCGGTGTGAAACTGTAAGTTTCTCGAATGCTAGCGATGCGCGCTCTGTTTTTCTTTTTCTTTTCTTTCTTGGACGGTTACTCCTAGTCGTTGACATCAAAATACAGTTTTATAGCTTAAACCATTAATTCGAAAATATTATGCTCACAGGTGAATTCATTGAGACTCCAAAGAGTACTAGTTCGAAGATATGCCACTCCATCCACATATTCAAGCCATCCGGCCTATTGGAACTGTCACAGTACTTCCACCTTATACCCAAACTATGTCTGCTTACACTAGTCGGTCTTCAGTCCTTTCTCGTCCCATCACTCTCCCAGAGCTCACGTCCATTATTAACTCCTGCAAATCGTCCAGCCCAGGTCCTGATTATATCTCTTATGCTATGTTACAACAATTACCGATCAAAGCCCTACAAGTGCTTGTTCAGTACTTTAATTTTGTATTAACCACTACGACTCCTCCTCCGGAATGGAACACTTTTTTTCCTATTGCCCGTTCCTAAGCCTCGTCGTCGAATGACCACCCCTCACAATATAAGGGGAATAATATTGCCATCTTGTCTACGCAAACTATTTCTCAAAATCATGCTCCAAAGGTTTCTGTGGTACTTAGAGTATTATTCCCTTCTTCCCAAGTATCAGTATGCTTACTGTAAAGGTCGAAATGCTCAGGATGCGATCAATATGCTTATTATTGACATATTATTAGCTAAATCGAGGAAACAGCACACTATTGCTGTCTTCCTAGACATACAAGGTGCCTTTGATTCAGTCCCCCTGAATATATTATGGGATGTGTTATTACAAAAAGGAATCCCGACTACTTTCATAACTCTTCTACGTCATATGTTAATATATCGCACCCTCATCTTCAAACCTCCCCTCACTACACAATCCCCTCGTCAGGCTACTGTCGGCATCCCTCAAGGCGATATATTCAGTGGAATACTCTTTGCTTTATATTTATTCGACCTTGAGCAACTTGCCCTCCAATCTGCCAGAATTCTTATATATGCTGACGACATAGTTCTCTATTTTTCCCATAAAGATCTAGATGTTGCCCGGAAATGCATAACACAGCTCCTGCTTAAAGTCCGGTCTTGGTTACACTCTCATGGGTTATCCTTATCTCCTGGAAAATGCTCTGCGGTAATTTTTACTACCAAGCGTGTTTATAATTCAGAGCCTTTACTGTTCGATAGATACGAAATTCCCATACGTTCGCACCATAAATGCCTTGGCATTATACTCGATCGTAAATTACAATTCTCCCACCATATACAACACCTACGAAACAGTACTGCCACATATATTACCCTATTAAAAGCTATTACACGTCGTTCCTGGGGAGCTGATCCTGTCACAGCAAAATTAGTGTACTGCTCCACCATCCGTGCTCGTTTCGACTACTGTGCACATATCATTGATCTTGCATCACCATCCTCCCTTCAATCCCTCAATACGACACAAAATCAAGCGCTCCAGTTTGTTTTGGTGCATTATATACCACTCCTACTAATGTGTTATTAGTAGAAACTGGTGACCCTCCTCTTCTCCTTCGACGCAGATTTCTAGCATCTAAGTATCTTCTCAAACGACTTCTAGTGATCTCCAATAACCTTCTCCCCAAACTACAACTACTCGCTCAATCATTTCCATCCCCTCTCACAAAAAATTGCCGAGCCCCTGCCTTAATCTGGGCATTAGAGTCTGTCTCTCCATTTAAACCTAATATTATTCGTAGTCAGGTGTTACCATACTATTCTGTGTCATATGACGTGATTCAATATACTCCTACTATTATTTATTCTAAAGAATCCTCCTTTTCTATGCTCCCTTACCGGCTTTCATATTTTCTTCTATATTCTAAAAAAAGTTCGTGTCTCACCCACTAATGCATGTACCAACTTTTATACCGATGGATCCAAAAATTCTTGTGGCGTTGGAGCTGCTTTTTACTACGAACAAACTCAGTATGCTGAATTGTTTCATTTATCGTCACACTTTTCCATTTTTTTTTTGCCGAACACCTTGCAATACGACAAACGTTATTGTACTTAAAAAATTCATCCATACAATCTGCTAATATATTTACTGACTCTCTCTCCGTGCTCCAAACACTACAATCTACCAATTTTACGCTGAATTGGTATGTATATAACGTAAAGCACATCCTATTTCTTTTAAATCAATTAGGTGTCCAAGTTACATTCATTTGGATACCGGCACATAAAAACATACCGGGTAATGAAAAGGCTGATCGATTAGCAAAAGAGGCTTCACTATTATCTACAAACCCAGCTACATTTTTATTCCCGCCACAGATTTCATATCTCTCTTAAAATCAAACAAAAACACTCATGGCAACACATATGGACAACATCTGCACGTCAGAAGGGCAATTTCTATCATAGTCTACAACCACTATTACCTACTACTTTCAGGTATCAACACGCAACCTACACTCGTCGGCATATTATTAATATCTTACGCCTTCGCTTTAATCATGCTCTTACGCCACTATATAAATTTCGCTTTCATTTACAACAGCATCCCCTATGTTATTGTGGATCCGTAGATGCTGATATCAATCATCTCTTTTTCAATGTCCGTTGTATAACTCCTCTAGACGCTGCCTGTACTCAAGCTTAATACATTTCAATTTTCCCCTCCCCACGTCCATTGCATGTCGGGTATACAAGCCCTCTCACACAATAATCAATATATTAAATCAGTTCTTAGATCACATTAATTCACAACTATAATCCCTCATTACCACTGTTCCGAGGTATCTGTGGAACAGCAGAGGTGAAAGAAGGTGCGGGGATGAATAGGTCTCAACTTACGAAATTAAAGTTAATTTAAAATTTAACAAGGTTATATTTTCTTTTCGAGATCAAGAAATAACAAGTATAACAGGTACTCGATAGCATAACAACATATTAAGAAAGTACAATTGCAATTTGTTAATGATTTTTGGCTTCGAGTCCTTAGACACACAATCCTTGAGCAATGAGCCCAACTTTACCTATACAAAGTTCAACAAAGGGGCAGAAAACCCCAATCATGCCAAGGAGCATTTGCTCCCAATTACCCAGTTAAGCCTGCTTGAGGCACACAGAAAATACCATTTAAGAAAGAGCAACCGCTCTCAAAGTTCAAGCCAATCAAAGACCACACCAAACTCCACCTTCAAGCTGTCCTCCATGCACACAAGAACAGGGGTAATAATCCCCAAACCTACTGAGGCATATTCAGTAAAGAAACAGGACAATGACATGGCCCCAAAATACCTACAAGAGTGGAGGCGTAACTTGCACTCCTAATACAACTTTTTTCAAAACCTATTTGGCACTAGGCCGCTTATGCAAGGGCTAATCCCATACTACGGAGGTGACACGATAGGAAAACTTTATTACATTATGAAACGGAGAAAAACGGTTGTGAAAACGTAGTCACCCCAAAAACAATATGAGAGGGAGCTCGAGAGGGTTAGGCACTCTCTATCCCGATAGTAGTTAAAGAGACGGAATTTAATACCAAGTATCTTTTACATTTTAAAGGAAAGTTACATGATAAAAATTTCGAACCTGCCCCGAGGGTTAAACTGCTGAGCTAGCGAGAAAAGAAGTTATTAAAAGGCCATTACCTTATGGAAGGACAGCTGCCCGAAGAAAGCGGCACTTCCCGTCCCCTGCTACATAATCACATTAAGAAAGGTGTTACTGAAGCGGCCAGGAGCACAGAAAATCAGCAGTGTAAATACCCTCGTGGAAAGTTCGAGACGTTTCATGAATGATTACAACCCGCCCACAAAATTTTATTGGTCGGCAAAAGATTACAAGTCAAAACTGAAGAAGACATCTAGGATTGGTGGAAAATTAATTACAGATATTACTCATTGGTCGAATTCAAAACTGGCGGAAGGAGGAGGGTTATACTGCCAACCCAAACAATGACTGAAAGAAATTTAACAAAGAACAAACTTATGAACACAAAATTTCTCAAAAAAAGGTCCCTTCACTTCGCACTAGGGTGCACCATTGTAGTTCTTCAGTAGTGCCATCTAGAAGAGAATGTTCACACTTCTCACTACAGAGAAAACAAATATAAATCGAAAAAGACACAGTTCAGAATTCTTCAAAATTTACAATAGTGACATCTTCTGAGAAACTTTAGAATTAATATGGGGGTTAAAGTTCAGGATTTCTCCAGTAGAGGAGTTTCAACTGGCGCAATGTTTGAATTAGCGGCGCGGAGGTGTACCGCCCGGTACAACCACAATACATTAACATCACTTACTTATTTCATAATATTCTCATGTGACTCACGTCCTCCCTCCCGCCTGCTTTACACCAAGCCACATGGCTACCGTATATTGTCATCAGTCCCCCTCCACCGATCACGTGTACATTTTCTTTGGCGACATATCATCACACTGTCACCCCTCTTAATTTTTTGTTTACGATCTCAATAACACCTTCCGCTCTCTAAATCCCCCAAATACGTTGATCAGATATTAATTTCCCTCTGTCCAAAGTTCCACACTCTTACATATACTCACCCCTCCGTAGTTCCACTGCCCTCTCCTACTTATCCCTCATATGTTGGCCCGGTGTTGTATGTTTTGTAGAAGTCGCTGAGATCGGCCACTCTAGCGTGAAGATTAGTATACCTTGTGTCCCTGTGATTCTCCTATATCTCCTAGTATTGTGTACATAATTTAATCACTCTCATTCGTCTAGGTGCTACGTCTTCTAATGAACTATTTCAAGTACTTTGAAACCATTTTGTGCGTCCACTGCACAATCTACTTTACTCAATCTTCAAGTACTTCTCAATCAGAGAACATTGTGAACTGCTTTGGTGTCCTACTTTATCGGAATTGTACGCGAGTGTCGAACTAGTGCAAATATAATAAAGTATAGTGTCTGGGTGAAATAACGAGCCCACATCAACTTCAAGAACAAGAACGGTAGTGAAGGTGCTGAAATTCATAGTTAGTGGAACGTAAAATCCAATAACATTAACATTATTATGTGCTAATAACATATATTTCTGAATATATTTCGAAGCTCGTGAAATAATACAGTATCCCTGATCCGATATACAGTAAATACGAAGAAAGAGACAAAATGGTCGGACGGTCGGTCACTTGCTTTCTTGGCTTACGCTGCCTGAACCGACAACGATAGACCCCAAGTGTAAGGGTACGAAATGTAGAGCATAGAAACCTCTAAAAAAAGTCCGTGATGGTATATACCTATTTCCAAGCGGTTGCCCTGTAGAGGCGATTTTATGCTAGAGTCCGAGGTAAAAAAATTTAGCTCCTTAAAATTAAACAAATATTACGGTATTATCCTCGAATTCCTCATCGAAATAAATTGTTTGACCTCCTCGAGTATTTTATAAGGATTACAATAACCTTGTCAGGACATTATTGCACGAATGGTTGAGAAGTTAAGACCATTTTAGACTGTAGTAGTAATAGGTGTTAGCAGGACGGGCGAGTGCTGTTTTCACATCCCATGACGTCACGCAGAAGGCGGCCAGGGAGAGAAAAAAGGGAGCGCGATGCGGGAAGACACCCCCCTGGATTACACGTTCATGATGTGGTCACAAAGGCTTGCCCTACACTTTCCTTCTTACTACTGCTGTATCTGGTTCCTTGGGATTGTCTTTGATTCATTAGTTTATTAGTGCTGACTAGTTCTAAAGTTTGACAACTACTTTCAAGGAATGATATTAGTTCTTTCAACCTAGGATATGGTTGGCCTGAGGTTTTGACCTCCCATTGTTTTCTAAGACTAACACTTATTCGTTCTAAAATGTAATGTGACATTATAATTTCATGTAAAGGGGTTTGATGCTTCAGTACTTCAATGGCACTTAAATTACTGCACGTTTGGTTTATTAATGCCCTCAGCTCTTTTGGATGATCACTCTTGGCAGTGGGCAACGATAACAACTGTCTAGCATGCATATCCAGAATCAACCTGGGATTGTTGTATCGGTTACAGAACAATTCCCATGCTAATTTGAAGTTATTCTGTGTAACTGGTAAATTCTCTACCAACTTATGTGGCTCATCTGATAAGCGAGACAGTAAATAGTGGTACCTCTGAATATCTGTTAGGGCATCGTTATCAATTACTAAACTTTTAAACGTATCATGAAAATGCATGAACTCTGACATTGGCCCATTAAATTTAGGAAGTGAAATGGCAGGCAATTTCATATCAATATTATTTTTATGGCTTATGTCACTACTTTCACTAATAGATGTCAGCGGTTTAACCTCTAATAATGATTCTATCTTTGACTGCAACTCGAAATAGAATTCTTCAAATCCCTCACGATCTGAATCATGAGGTTCATTGGGGTCATTAACTTCTGATTGTGTCTGAATCCCGTTGTATTCCTCTATGCTAGTCTGTAAGTGTTTCTGTCTTACTTTTATATCGTTAAGATTAGAGCCCATAGAGAAATTATTAACAAATGTAGCTATTCTAGTTACGCGGGCCTCGATGGTAGCTCGTCTTTTTATAAGAGCTCTCTTCTGAGCTTCTTCCATTGTAGAAAGGAAGGAGTACTGAGAAAAAACTCACGTAGGTTGTGTTGTTTGAGTCATCAGTCCATAGACTGTTTTGATGCAGCTATCCATGCCACCCGATCCTGTGCTAACCTTTTCATTTCTACATAACTATTGCATCCTACATCTGCTCTAATCTGCTTGTCATATTCATACCTTGGTCTAACCCTACCGTTCTTACCACCTACACTTCCTTCAAAAACCAACTGAACAAGTCCTGAGTGTCTTAAGATGTGTCCTATCATTCTATCTCTTCTTCTCGTCAAATTTAGCCAAATCGATCTCCTCTCACCAATCCGATTCAGTATCTCTTCAATCGTGGGTCGATCTATCCATCTCACCTTCAGCATTCTTCTGTAACACCACATTTCAAAAGCTTCTATTCTCTTTCCTTCCGAGCTAGTTATCGTCCATGTTTCACTTCCATATAATGCCACGCTTCACACGAAAGTCTTCAAAAACATCTTTCTAATTCCGATATCAATGTTTGAAGTGAGCAAATTTCTTTTCTTAAGAAAGCTCTTCCTTGCTTGTGCTAGTCTGCATTTTATGTCCCCCTTAGTTCTGCCATCGTTAGTTATTTTACTACCCAAGTAACAATATTCATCTACTTCCTTTAAGACTTCATTTCCTAATCTAATATTCCCTACATCACCTGCCTTCGTTCGACTGCACTCCATTACATTTGTTTTGGACTTATTTATTTTCGTCTTGTACTCCTTACCCAAGACTTCATCCAATCCATTCAACAATTTCTCGAGATCTTCTGCAGTCTCAGATAAAATAACAATAACAATATCATCTGCCTAATCATAATGAAGTATATTTGATACCTTCCAGTGTCTCCAGATCTCGTCCACGTATACAGCAGTCGTTTGTGGTGTTTGAACCAAGTATTGGCAAGGACTAAATTATGATCAGTGCAGAATTCAACAAGCCGACTTCCTCTTTCGTTCCTTTGTCTCAATCCGAATTCTTCTACTGTATTACCTTCTCTTCCTTGGCCTACCACTGCATTCCAGTCTCCCATCACAATTAGATTCTCGTCACCTTTTACATATTGTATTAAATCTTCTATCTCCTCATATATTCTTTCGATTTCTTCATCATCCGCTGAACTAGTAGGCATATAGACCTGCACTATTGTGGTGGGCATTGGTTTGGTGTCTATCTTGACGACAATAATTCTTTCACTATGCTGGTCGTAGTAGCTTACCCGCTGCCCTATTTTCTTATTCATTATTAAACCAACTCCTGCATTTCGTCTGTTTGATTTTGTGTTGATAATTCGGTAGTCGCCTGACCAAAAATCTTGTTCTTCCTGCCAACGTACTTCACTTATACCAACTACATCTAAGTTTAGCCTATCCATCTCCCTTTGCAGATTCTCTAACCTACCACAACGATTCAAACTTCTAACATTCCACGCTCCGACTCGCAGAATGTCAGTATCCTTCTTCCTGATGATCGCCCCCTCTCGTGTAGTGCCCACCCGGAGATCCGAATGGGGGACTAGTTTACCTCCGGAATATTTTACCCGGGAGGAAGACATCATCAGTACATCGTTCATACAGAGAGAGCTGCATGTACTCGGAAGGTAGTTACGGCTGTAGTTTCCCATTGCTTTCAGCCGTGTAGCAGTATCAACACAGCTAAGCCATGTTGAGTATTATTACAAGGCCGTATCAGTCAATCATCCAGACTGCCGCCCTTGCAACTACCGAAAGGCTGCTACCCCCCTTTCGATGAACCATTCGTTAGTCTGGTCTCTCAACAGATACCCATCCGATATGGTTGCACCTGCGGCTCGGCTATCTGCATCATTGGGACACGCAAGCCTCCCCACCGCGGCAAGGTCACATGGTTCGCAGAGGAGGTTCACGTACGTATTTAATGCTAATACAACAGCTTTGGGTGTCCGACACAGATGACTCTGCGTAGGCTTGTTCAAACGTTTTCTCGTATAGTTCTATAGTACTCTTGGCTAATGGGTCCAATCCGCACTAGAGATCGTTGATTGTATCCAGAGAACTCTATTGATATATATTGAGATAAATGATTGTGTTACGGAGACGTCCGTGGTAGTTAGAGGTGAAAGAAGATGCGGGCTGGAATAGGTCTCAACTACAGAATTAAGGTTAATTTAAAACTTTAACAAAGGTTATATTTTCTTCTCAAAATCAACAAATAACAGGTACCAAGTAGCAGATCAACAAATTAATAAATTACAGTTACAAGAATTGGGCTTCGAACCCCGAGTTTAATTCCTGAGCTCTGAGCTCACAACCACAATTGCTAAAGGGCAGAAAACCCCTAAGGAAAAGGAGCACTTGCTCCTAATTACAACGTTAATGAAAAGAGCAGAACCTCTCTCAATATTACAAGCCTATCAAAGGCTACAACAAACTTCACTTCAGACTGCCCTCAAGGCACACCAAGAAACAGGGGTATTAGATACCCAACCTACAGGGCCTTTACATGAGGAAAATAAAACATCAGTTTACGTTACTGTCCCATGATACAACATTGAATGGAGGCGATAACTTGCACTCCTACACAACGTTTTGTCTAAAACCTATGGGGCGCTAGGCCGATCATACAGGGGCTAATCCCAAGCTAGGGAGGCGACACGTATGAGTAAACTTTACTACATTAAAGAAGAGAAGAACGGTTATGAACACGTAGTCACCTGCTTTTTCAAAAATGAAGGGGAGTTCGAGAGAGTGAAGCACTCTCTGTCCCCGCTTTCCAGATTTGTAATTTATAGATAGACAGAAAAGAATTTACATTTTAAAAGGGTAGGTTACATACAAAAGGTTTCGAACCCTCCCCGAGAGTTAAACTGCTGAGCTAGCAAGAAATGAAGATGTTAACAGGCCATTACCTTGTAGATGAACTGCTGCTTGAAGAAGGAGGCGCTTCCCGCCCCCCTGCTACATATTTACACCCTAAGAGAGATGTTACTGAAGTGGCCTCGAGACCAGAAAATCAGCAGTTTATGTACCCTCGTGGAACATTCGAGACCCTTCAAGAATGAATAGACACCCCCCCCCCTCAACTTTATTGGATAGCTTAAAGCAACATATCCATATCGGAGAAGACATACGTTATTGGTCAAAAATTAATTAAAGAAATTCGATATTGGCTAAATTCAAAACAGGTGGGTAGAACGGATCAATGTTGCCAACCCACAAACCACAGGACAAAATTTAGTAAGGTCAAAAACTTATGAACACGAAATTTCTTCAAGAAGGTTCATTCCTTCGCACCAGAGTGCATAATCATAGCTTTTTCTCTGTAGAGACATCTAGAAGAGAATGTCCACACTTCTTGATACAGAATAAACAAACACAACTCGAAATAGGCACAGTTCAGAACACTTCAAAATTACCAAATTTACAGTAGTGACATCTTTCAAGAAACCGTTGAGTAATACAGTTTGTTAAAGTTCAGGCTTTCTCCTGTAGAGAAGTTTCAACTGGCGCAAAATTTAAATTTGCGGGGTCGAGGTGTACCAACCGGTACAGACCTCCTCCCCACCCCAAAAGTCCTTTCAAGGGGTGACATCGAAGAAAACAAAATTTTGTTAAAAAAAGGTCCAAGTTTTCTGATGAGTTGCAGAATTAGGAGAGAAAAATATAACTTTGCAATAGTCGAAAGTCTCAGAAGTTGTTTGATATAAGTGGGATCAAATAAAGTCCAGTTTTGGAATTTCTTGGTAGTAGCTTTTGATGAAAGGTCTCTATGGTTGCAGTAGTTGAATTCCAAAAAAAACTTTAATCCTTGGAAGAAAAAAAAATTCTAAGTCCACCAGATGTTGATGTTGAATCAAAAACGTAGTAATTGTAGATATGGACTGTCCATGTAGCTGAATAAGTACATTAGTAGCCGATTACTTTGACGGCAAGACCCGCCGTCGCTGCCTGTGTCCAGAGGAGGCCGCTCGGACCCCTCAAGTACTCTGAGCTACACCTCTCCCGCTACTATGAGAGGGGTAGTGGTCGTGGAACACGCCGCACACGCGACGATTGTTTACAGTCCGCGGGCAGTTTGCAGGTGGTGCGCTGCACATCAGCCTTGGTCGGAAGGAGGACTCCGACTCGCCGTACACTGGTTGACCTCACTGTAGTGGAGCAGGCCCGTACCGAACCTCAGTGGCGGTACGGCGCCGCACGGCTGCGGGGGCACTGAAACATAAGGATCTCGGCGGCAGAAGTTTGTTGAACAGAAATATTTTTAGAGAACAGTTTTGTGGTTGTGGCGGAGGGGCCAGCGGCGTGGAAACGTTTATTTCATTACTTTTATTTTAATGCCACTGGTGTGGTTTAGCAGGAGACGGGAGCTTGGTAATGACCTTTCGGAGGGGACAGCAGAGTAACTTCAGGGAAGGTTTCACACAATATTTATACAAAGCAGATTCAACCAAATGTAAAAATATAAGGAGCAGAAGGCCTTAAAAAGAAACTAAAAATATAACCTTCAAAATTGTTGCAAAATTATAAGGACCAAGTTAGCACGGAAATTATACAGGTTTCACCTGCGACAGGTGAACCCTAAATATCCTCTCGGTTGCTGGATTGCTTAGCAATAAGGTAACGGGTGTAAGGAAATCGATAATAGTACACGGCCCATGAAATCTGGGGGTAAGCTTGCCCGCGGGAACAAAATTCTTGACCATAACCTGGTCGCCTACCTTCAAATGGGTGGGTCTCCGTCCACGATCATATCTTTCCCTAACCTTTTCATGAGACACTTTAAGATTGGCCTTAGCCTTCTTCCAAAGATCTTTAATATTATCAGGATCTATTGTCTCAGGTAGAATATCACTCAAAGACCAAAGGTTAGAGAGCGGCGAGTTGGGAACAAACTTGAACAGATTGTATCACAGGCTGACGTCACACATTGATTCACACACATCACGAAAGAATTAGTGGTTTATCAATAAGCACTCGCAAATATTAATGCTTACAGTCTATAGCAAATAACACTATCCACATACCGTAAAAAATTATCTTCGAACTCCAAGTTCTAACCAAATTCCGGGAAAGTCCGGCCTTTCGATGATCAAAATATGTTTTGTGCAGAGCCGTGTTTCTTTTCACATAAAAACATAAGAATAACAAGATGCAGATAGAATAAATAACAATCCAAAGAACATGTATCTGTCTCAGATCGCGTCACAAACAAATACAAAGTCAGCTGATTCATTATTCCGATAATTTGTAGTCTTAGTTTCCTGCATACTTTGTACTTTCCACCTTCGTTTATTCATCGAGTAAAACTTAATAATCAAATTCCTATATCCCAATAATTTTGCACTTACAAGCACCCGGCGTGGGTTTGACAGAAATTATAGTAGACAACCTCTTATTCTCAGCATTTAAGGACACCTTTATTCTCCGCCCCGCCTAATGTGTAAAATAATACTAATCCACCAGCGATAAAAGTTCATATAACCACACTTCAGCTGGAAATTGTAGTGTAGATACATTGTAGTATATACAAAACCTTTAGATAGTGCCGTATCTTGCCTGCTATATTCGTGTGTTATCTTACGTGTGTATCTATTAGAGCGTAGTACTAATAATAATTTGTCTAGGCATTTACCTTTGTTGGCAATCTCTATGTACAGTAGTTCTTGCAAATTTTATTTCTGTATGTGTTTACTAGTGACATACGGTACCGGTATCGTAATTAAGATACGTCTGAAAGTAGTTTAAAAATTACTGTCGTGTACTACAGTAGTATACGAGTAATATCCTATTAGAATTGAGTGTGCTTATTTTATTATTGTAAAACATTTGTGTGGTAGTGGTGTAGTAGAGGTATCCGTAGAAAATCTTACTAAAATTATGTTGTTGTAATTAGGATAGGCTTAATTGCAGTTTGGAATTGTGTAGTTCTTGTGTATTACTTTCGATATTCAGTAATTAACATCAGTTTTTCTCCTGTTAGGGGTTGTAGGATAAAAAATAGTGTACGACTAAGTAGTATTGTAGTGTAGTCGTATATTAAATACCTTATTGTTGTGTCATCTTTGAGTACTATCCCAGATAATATATCCCTCCGTTCGTTTATTTTTTGCAAATAAGTTATTTTATTTTTATTTCCATTTTTTCGTAAAGAAGGCTAAGGAGCGCGAGTGTGCGAACTGTGGGTGTGGCGAGGCATTGAGGGGTATGAGGGAGGAGTTGGAGAGTTTGAGGGAGATAATTAGGATTCTCACAGAAGACAGGAAGGAAGATAGGACTCCCTCAAACAATGTACAGGTTACAGTAGGTGTACAAGAGGGAGGGGTAGGAAAGGGGGGAGTTGTAGAAGACAGGTGGTCTAATGTTCTAAGGGGAAGGAGATTGCAGGCTAAGGGCTCTATTGAAGATCATAATTCAGGACAGGTGTCTGTGCGAAATCGGTACGAGTCACTCCAGGTAGAACAACAGAGAGAAGATGAGGGACAGGGAACTGTTGGTGAGATATGTGGAAGTAGGAGGAAGGGAAAAGGTTGGAAAGGGAAATGTAGAGTAGAGGATAGGAAAAGACAGGTGGAACAGGGTCATGGGAAGGAGAAAAGGGAGGAGGAAGTAGATTCTGCAGCTATCAGGAAAGATAGGGCTGACCAGGAGGGGAGGGCATCAAATGAGGTGGGTAGGGTTGAGGCTCTGGTCATGGGGGATTCCATCGTTAGACACGTGGGAAAAGTGTGTGGAGGAAGGGGAACCAGGGTAGAATGTTATCCAGGAATTAAGTTCAGGCAGATGTTGAGGAAAGTAGGAGAGAGGGAGTAGGGGAAGGAGAAGGTGGTAGTGTTTCACGTTGGTACCAACAACGTAAGGCAAGCTGATATAAGTACCAACATAGTTGGAGATGTGTGGGATCTGGTAAATGCATCACGGGTGAAGTTTAAGAAAGCGGAGATTGTTATTAGTGGAATACTGTGTAGGAGGGATACTGACTGGAGGGTGATTGGGAATTTAAACGAGACTATGCAGTGGGTATGTGGGAAACGGGGAGTGAAATTTCTAGATCCTAATGGGCGGGTAGGAGATAGGGATCTGCGCTCGGATGGCCTTCATTTAAACCGCAGTGGTACGTATAAGTTAGGAAATTTGTTTGGAAGGGTGATAGGGAGGTACATCCAGGGAAACGGGATGGCCTTGGGAGCGGTGATAAGGGAACAGGGAACTGGAAATCAATTAGGGATGACATAAAATTGTTAGTGTTGAACTGTAGAAGTATTGTAAAGAAAGGAATAGAATTAAGTAATTTAATAGATATATACACACCAGATAATGTAATATGAGTTGAATCATGGCTGATATAATGGATGCAGAAATTTTCTCACGGCACTGGAGTGTGTATCGTAGAGATAGGATAGGAATGATGGGAGGGGGAGTATTCATTCTGATGAAAGAAGAATTTCTAAGCTACGAAAAAGTTAAAGATGAGACACATGAATTCTAGGTGTAAGGCTCATTTCTAAAGATAATAGTCAACTTGATATATTTGGAGTGTACAGATCGGGAAAGGGTAGCACTGACGCGGATTCGGAATTATTTGATAGGATAGTCGGCTATGTGGGATACGCCATGGAAAGAGATGTGATTGTTGCGGGAGATCTGAATTTGCCAGATGTCAATTGGGAAGGAAATGCGAACGACAGGAAGCATCACTAACAAATGGCAACTAAGTTAATATGGGAAGGACAGCTGATTCAGGAAGTGATTGCACCGAACAGGGGGAAAATATCCTGGATGTAGTGCTGATAAACCAGATGAGCTCCATAGGGAAACTGAAGTAATAGATGGTATTAGTGATCATGAAGCTGTTTTTGTGGTAGTTAAAAATAAATGTGTTAGAAAAGAATGTCTTAAAAGTACGACTATTAGGCAGTACCATATGGCTGAAAAAGCAGGCGTGAGGCAGTTTCTAAAAAGTAACTATGATCGGTGGAAAACGGTAAATAAAAATGTAAACAGACTCTTGGTTGGGTTTAAAGAAATTGTTGCGGAATGCGAAAACATGTTTGTACCTTTAAGGGAGGTAAAGAATGGTAAATACCCACCTTATTGCAATATATATATAAAGAGGCAAAGAAGGAGGTGCAGACTGGAAAGAAATAGAGTTAGAAATGGCTGTAGAAGTAAGGAGAAATTGAAGGAACTTACTAGAAAACTTAAATCAAGCAAAGAAGGCAGCTAAGGATAACATGTTGGCAAGCATAATTGACATTCATACACATTTTAGTGAAAAATGGAAGGGTATGTATAGGTATTTTAAGGCAGAAACAGGTTCCAAGAAGGACATTCCAGGAATAATTAATGAACAAGGGGAGTGTGTATGTGAGGATCTTCAAAAGGCAGAAGTATTCAGTCAGCAGTATGTAAAGATTTTTGGTTACAAGGATAATGTCGAGATAGAGGAGGAGACTAAAACCAAAGAAGTAATAAAATTTACATATGATAACAATGACATTTACAATAAGTTACAAATTTGAAAACTAGAAAAGCGGCTGGAATTGATCAGATGACTGGGGATATATTAAACACAATGGGTTGGGATATAGTACCATATCTGAAGTACTTATTTGATTATTGTTTGGTCGGAGGAGCTATGCCAGATGAATGGAGAGTTGCTATAGTAAGCCCTGTGTATTAAAAACAGGTTGATAGGCATAAGCTGAAAATTACAGGCCAGTAAGTTTGACGTGCATTGTATGTGAGCTTTGGGAAGGCATTCTTTCTGATTATATTAGACATGTTTGTGAAATTAATAACTGGTTCGATAGAAGGCAGTTCGGTTTTAGGAAAGGTTATTCCACTGAAGCTCAGCTTGTAGGATTCCAGCGAGATATAGCAGATATCTTGGATTCTGGAAGTCAAAAGACTGTATCGCGATTGACCTCTCTAATGTATTTGATAAGGTGGATCATGAGAGACTACTGGCAAAAATGAGTGCAATTGGACTAGACAAAAGAGTGACTGAATGGGTTGCTATATTTCTAGAAAATAAATCTCAGAGAATTAGAGTAGGTGAAGCTTTATCTGACCCTGTAATAATTAAGAGGGGAATTCCTCAAGGCAGTATTATCGGAACTTCATGTTTTCTTATATATATAAATGATATATGTAAAGGAGTGGAATCGGAGGTAAGGCTTTTTGCGGATGATGTTATTCTCTATAGAGTGATAAATAAGTTACAAGATTGTGAGCAACTGCAACGTGACCTCGAAAATGTTGTGAGATGGACAGCAGGCAATGGTATGTTGATAAACGGGGTTAAAAGTCAGGTTGTGAGTTTCAGAAATAGGAAAAGTCCTCTCAGTTTTAATTACTGCGTTGATGGGGTGAAAGTTCCTTTTGGGGATCATTGTAAGTATCTAGGTGTTAATGTAAGGAAAGATCTTCATTGGGGTAATCACATAAATGGGATTGTAAATAAAGGGTACAGATCTCTGCACATGGTTATGAGGGTGTTTATAGGTTGTAGTAAGGATGTAAAGGAGAGTGCATATAAGTCTCTGGTAAGACCCCAACTAGAGTATGGTTCCAGTGTATGGGACCCTCACCAGGATTACCTGATTCAAGAACTGGAAAAATCCAGACAAAAGCAGCTCGATTTTTTCTGGGTGATTTCCGACAAAAGAGTAGCGTTACTAAAATGTTGCAAAGTTTGGGTTGGGAAGAATTGAGAGGAAGAAGAAGAGCTGCTCGATAAAGTGGTATATTCCGACCTGTCAGCGGAGAGATGGCGTGGAATGACATTAGTAGACGAATAAGTTTGAATGGCGTTTATAAAAGTAGGAAAGATCACAATATGAAGATAAAGTTGGAATTCAAGAGGACAAACTGGGGCAAATATTCATTTATAGGAAGGGGAGTTAGGGATTGGAATAAATTACCAAGGGAGACGTTCAATAAATTCCCAATTTCTTTGAAATAATTTAGGAAAAGGTTAGGAAAGCAACAGATAGGGAATCTGCCACCTGGGCGACTGCCCTAAATGCAGATCAGTATTGATTGATTGATTGATTGATTGATTGATTGATTGATTGATTGATTGATTGATTGATTGATCGATTGAAGCACGAAATTCTAGGGGTAGGGCTCATTTCTAAAGACAATAGGACATTTGATATATTTGGAGTGTAGAGACCGGGAAAGGGTAGCACTGTCGTGGATTCGGAATTATTTGATAGGATAGTCGGCTATGTGGGAAACGACATGGGAAAAAATGTGATTGTAGTGGGAGATCTGAATTTGCCAGATGTCAATTGGGAAGGAAATGCGAACGACAGGAAGCATGACCAACAAATGGCAAATAAGTTAATATGGTAAGGGCAGCTGATTCAGAAAGTGATGGACCCAACCAGAGGGAAAAAGTATCCTGGATGTGGTGCTGATAAAACCAGATGAGCTCTATAGGAAAACTGAAGTAATAGATGGTATTAGTGATCATGAAGCTGTTTTTGTCATAGTTAAAATAAATGTGATAGAAAGGAATGTCTTAAAATAGGACTATTAGGCAGGACCATATGGCTGATAAAGCAGGCATGAGACTTTTTCTAAAAAGTAACTTGATCGGTGGAAAACGGTAAATAAAAATGTAAACAGACTCTGGAATGGGTTTAAAGAAATTGTTGAGGAATGCGAAAACAGGTTTGTACCTTTAAGGGTGGTAAGGAATGGTAAAGACCCACCTTATTATAATAGAGAAATAAAGAGACTAAGAAGGAGGTGCAGACTGGAAAGAAATAGAGTTAGAGATGGCTGTGGAAGTAAGGAGAAATTGAAGGAACTTACTAGAAAATTGAATCAAGCAAAGAAGGCAGCTAAGGTAACAAGATGGCAAGCATAATTGGCAGTCATACAAATTTTAGTGAAAAATGGAAGGATATGTATATGTATTTTGAGGCAGAAACAGGTTCGAAGAAATGTATTACAGGAATAATTAATGAACAAGCGGTGTGTGTACGTGAGGATCTTCAAAAGGCAGAAGAATTCAGTCAGCAGCATGCAAAGATTGTTGGTTACAAGGATAATATCGAGATAGTGGAAGAGACCAATCAATATTGATCTGCATTTCGGGCAATTGCCCAGGTGGCAGATTCCTTATCTGTTGTTTTCCTAGCCTTTTCCTAAATGATTTCAAAGAAATTGGAAATTTATTGAACGTCTCCCTTGGTAAGTTATTCCAATCCCTAACTCCCCTTCCTATAAATGAACATTTGCCCCAGTTTGTCCTCCTGAATTCCAACTTTATCTTCATATTGTGATCTTTCCTACTTTTATAAACGCCACTCAAACTTCTACGTCTACTAATGTCATTCCACGCCATCTCTCCGCTGACAGCTCGGAACATACCACTTAGTCGAGCAGCTCTTCTTCTTTCTCTTACCAGAGACTTATGTGCCCTCTCCATTACATCCTTACTACAACCCCTAAAAACCCTCATAACCATGTGCAGAGATCTGTACCCTTAATTTGCAATCCCATTATGTGATTACCCCAATGAAGATCTTTCCTGATATTAACACCTAGATACTTACAATGATCCCCAACGGGAATTTTCACCCCATCAACGCAGTAATTAAAACTGAGAGGACTTTTTCTATTTGTGAAACTCACAACCTGACTTTTAATCCCGTTTATCAACATACCATTGCCTGCTGTCCATCTCAAAACATTATCGAGGTCACGTTGCAGTTGCTCAGAATCTTGTAACTTATTTATTACTCTATAGAGAATAACATCATCCGCAAAAAGCGTTACCTCCGATTCCACTCCTTTACTCATATCATTTATATATATAAGAAAACCTAAAGGTCCGATAATACTGCCTTGAGTAATTCCCCTCCTAATTATTACAGGGTCAGATAAAGCTTCACCTACTCTAATTCTCTGAGATCTACTTTCTAGAAATATAGCAACCCTTTCAGTCACTCTTTTGTCTAGTCCAATTGCACTCGTTGTTGCCAGGGGCACCAATAGCAACTCTCCATTCATCTGGTATAGCTCCTCCGACCAAACAATAATCAAATAAGTACCTCAGATATGGTTCTATATCCCAATCCATTATCTTTAGTATATCCCCAGAAATCTGATCAATTCCAGCCGCTTTTCTAGTTTTGAACTTTTGTACCTTATTGTAAAAGTCATTTTTACCATATGTAAATTTTAATACTTCATTGGCCTTTGTCTCCTCCTCTATCTCGACATTTTCCTTGTAACCAACAATCTTTACATACTGCTGACTGAATACTTCTGCCTTTTGAAGATCCTCACATACACACTCCCCTTGTTCATTAATTATTCCTGGAATGCATTTCTTCGAACCTGTTTCTGCCTCAAAATACATATACATATCCTTCCATTTTTCACTAAAATTTGTATGACTGCCAATTATGCTTGCCATCTTGTTACCTTAGCTGCCTTCTTTGCTTGATTCAATTTTCTAGTAAGTTCCTTCAATTTCTCCTTACTTCCACAGCCATCTCTAACTCTATTTCTTTCCAGTCTGCACCTCCTTCTTAGTCTTTTTAATTCTATATTATAATAAGGTGGGTCTTTACCATTCCTTACCTCCCTTAAAGGTACAAACCTTTTTTGCATTCCTCAACAATGTCTTTAAACCAATCCCAGAGTCTGTTTACATTTTTATTTACCGTTTTCCACCGATCATAGTTACTTTTTAGAAACTGCCTCATGCCTGCTTTATCAGCCATATGGTACGGCCTAATAGTCCTACTTTTAAGACATTCCTTTCTATCACCTTTATTTTTGACTACGACAAAAACAGCTTCATGATCACTAATACCATCTATTACTTCAGTTTCCCTATAGAGCTCATCTGGTTTTATCAGCACGACATCCAGGATATTTTTCCCTCTGGTTGGTTCCATCACTTTCTGAATCAGCTGTCCTTCCCATATTAGCTTATTTGCCATTTGTTAGTGATGCTTCCTGTCGTTCGCATTTCCTACCAAATTGACATCTGGCAAATTCAGATCTCCCGCTACAAACATATTTCTTTCCATGTCGTTTCCCGCTTAGCCAACTATCCTATCAAATAATTCTGAATCGGCGTCAGTGCTACCATTTCCCGGCCTGTACTGTCCACATATATCAAGTTGCCTATTATCTTAAAAATGAGCCGTACACCTAGAATTTCATGTGTCTCATCTTTAACTTTTTCGTTGCTTACAATTTCTTCTTTCACCAGAATGAATATCCTTCTCCCACCATTCCTATCGTATCTCTACGATACACGCGCCAGTGCCGTGAGAAAAATTCTGCATCCATTATATCATTTCTCAGCCATGATTTAACTCCTATTACAATATCTGGTAAATATATATCTATTAAATTACTTAATTCTATTCCTTTCTTTACAATACTTCTACAGTTCAACACTAACAATTTTATGTCATCCCTACTTGATTTCCAGTTCTCTGTTCCCTTATCATCGCTCCCTAGGCCATCCCGTTTCCCTGAATGTACCTCCCTATTACCCTTCCAAACAAATTTCCTAACTTATATGTACCACTGCGGTTTAAATGAAGGCCATCTGAGCGCAGATCCCTATCTCCTACCCACCCATTAGGATCTAGAAATTTCACTCCCAGTTTCCCACATACCCACTCCATTGTCTCATTTAAATCCCCAATTACCCTCCAGTCAGTATCCCTCCTACACAGTATTCCACTAATAATAAGCTCCGCTTTCTTAAACTTCACCCGAGCTGCATTTACCAGATCCCGCACATCTCCAACTATGTTGGTACTTATATCAGCTTGCCTTACGTTGTTGGTACCAACGTGAAGCACTCCTCCCTCTCTTCTACTTCCCTCAACATCTGCCTCAACCTAATTCCTGGATAACATTCTACCCTGGTTCCCCTTCCTCCACACACTTTTCCCACGTGTCTAACGATGGAACCCCCATGACCAGAGCCTCAAACCTACCCACCTCATTTGATCCCCGCCCCCCTGGTCAGCCCAATCTTTCCTGATAGCTGCAGAAGCTACTTCCTCCTCCCTTTTCTCCTTCCCATGACCCTGTCCCACCTGTATTTTCCTATCCTCTACTCTACATTTCTCTTTCCTACCTTTTCCCTTCCTCCTACTTCCACACATCTCAGCAACAGTTCCCTGTCCCTCATCTTCCCTCTGTTCTTCTACCTGGAGTGACTAGTACCGATTTCGCACAGACACCTGTCCTGAATTATGATCTTCAATAGAGCCCTTAGCCTGCAATCTCCTTCCCCTTAGAACATTAGACCACCTGTCTTCTACAACTCCCCCCTTTCCTTCCCCTCCCTCCTGTACACCTACTGTAACCTGTACATTGTTTGAGGGAGTCCTATCTTCCTTCCTGTCTTCTGTGAGAATCCTAATTATCTCCCTCAAACTCTCCAACTCCTCCCTCATACCCCTCAATGCCTCACCACACCCACAGTTCGTACACTCGCGCTCCTTAGCCATTCTTATGGAAAAATGAAAATAAGAATAAAATAACTTATTTGCAAAAAATAAAAGAACGGAGGTATATATTGTCTGGGATAGTACTCAAAGATCACACAACAATACGGTAATGAATATACAACTACACTACAATACTACTTAGTCGTACTCTATTTTTTATCCTACAATCCCTAACAGGATAAAAACTGATGTTAATTACTGAATATCGAAAGTAATACACAAGAACTGCACAATTCCAAACTGCAATTAAACCTATCCTAATTAATACAGAATTTTAGTAAGAGTTTCTACGGATACCTCTACTACACCAGTACTGTACAAATATTTTACAATAATAAAATAAACACACTAAATTCTAAATTACTCGTATACTACTGTACAGTTCACTACAGTAATTTGTAAACTACTTTCACACGTATCCTAATTACGATACCGGTACCGTATGTCACTACTAAGCACAAACAGAAATGAAATTTGCAAGAACTACTATACTCAAAGATTACCAACAAAGCCAAATGGTTAGACAAATTATATTAGTACTACGCTCTAATAGATACACACGAAAGATAACACTCGAATATAGCAGGCAAGATACGGCACTATCTAAATGTAGGCTATTGTATCTATACTGCAGTGTTTCTACACTACAATTTTCAGCTGAAGTGTGGTTATATGAACTTTTACCGCTGGTGGATTAGTAATATTTTCCCTACTACGCGGGGCGGAGAATAAAAGTGCCCTTAAATGCTCAGAATAAGAGGTTGTCTACTATAATTTCTGTCAAACCTAAGGCCAAAGAAGTAATAAATTTAACATATGATAACAATGACATTTACAATAAGATACAAAAGTTGAAAACTAGAAAAGCGGCTGGAATTGATCAGATTTCTAGGGATATACTAAAGGCAATGGGTTGGGGCGGAGAATAAAAGTGCCCTTAAATGCTGAGAATAAGAGGTTGCCTACTATAATTTCTGTCAAAACTAAGACCAAAGAAGTAATAAATTTAACATATGATAACAATGACATTTACAATAAGATACAAAAGTTGAAAACTAGAAAAGCGGCTGGAATTGATCAGATTTCTGGGGATATACTGAAGACAATGGGTTGGGATATAGTACCATATCTGAAGTACTTATTTGATTATTGTTTGGTCGGAGGAGCTATGCCAGATGAATGGAGAGTTGCTATAGTAAGCCCTGTGTATTAAAAACAGGTTGATAGACATAAGCTCAAAATTACAGGCCAGTAAGTTTGACATGCATTGTATGTGAGCTTTGGGAAGGCATTCTTTCTGATTATATTAGACATGTTTGTGAAATTAATAACTGGTTCGATAGAAGGCAGTTCGGTTTTAGGAAAGGTTATTCCACTGAAGCTCAGCTTGTAGGATTCCAGCGAGGTATAGCAGATATCTTGGATACTGGAGGTCAAAGGACTGTATCGCGATTGACCTCTCTAATGTATTTGATAAGGTGGATCATGAGAGACTACTGGCAAAAATGAGTGCAATTGGACTAGACAAAAGAGTGACTGAATGGGTTGCTATATTTCTAGAAAATAGATCTCAGAGAATTAGAGTAGGTGAAGCTTTATCTGACCCTGTAATAATTAAGAGGGGAATTCCTCAAGGCAGTATTATCGGACCTTTATGTTTTCTTATATACGAATATATAAATGATATGAGTAAAGGAGTGGAATCGGAGGTAAGGCTTTTTGCGGATGATGTTATTCTCTATAGAGTGATAAATAAGTTACAAGACTGTGAGCAACTGCAACGTGACCTCGAAGTTGTTGTGAGATGGACAGCAGGCAATGGTATGTTGATAAACGGGGTTAAAACTCAGGTTGTGAGTATCACAAATAGAAAAAGTCCTCTCAGTTTTAATTACTGCGTTGATGGGGTGAAAATTCCTGTTGGGGGTCATTGTAAGTATCTAGGTGTTAATATACGGAAAGATCTTCATTGGAGTAATCACATAAATGGGATTATAAATAAAGGGTACAGATCTCTGCACATGGTTATGAGGGTGTTTAAAGGTTGTAGTAAGGATGTATAGGAGAGGACATATAAGTCTCTGGTAAGACCCCAACTAGAGTATGGTTCCATTGTATGGGACCCTCACCAGGATTACCTGATTCAAGAATTGAAAAAAATCCAAAGAAAAGCAGCTCGATTTGTTCTGGGTGATTTCCGACAAGAGAGTAGCGTTACAAAAATGTTGCAAAGTTTGGGTTGGGAAGAACTGAGAGAAAGAAGAAGGGCTGCTCGACTAAGTGGTATGTTCCGAGCTGTCTGCGGAGAGATGGCGTGGTATGACATTAGTAGACGAATAAGTTTGAGTGGCGTTTATAAAAGTAGAATATGAAGAATATGAATATGAAGATAAAGTTGGAATTCAAGAGGACAAACTGGGACAAATATTCATTTATAGGAAGGGGAGTTAGGGATTGGAATAACTTACCAAGGGAGACGTTCAATAAATTTCCAATTTCTTTGAAATCATTTAGGAGAATGCTAGGAAAACAACAGGTAGGGAACCTGCCGCCTGGGCGACTGTCCTAAATGCAGATCAGTATTGATTGATTGATTGAATAAACATTTCAGTTAAATTATAATAACGTGCATTAGGAATACTTAGGAGTATCCCATAAACCTAAATTACAACGAGCGATTGCTTTATCTGTAATTTGAAACTCTCAAACAAATCAGATAAATCTGATAAATTACAGTGTTCCGAGTTCAAACGAACATCGCATGCTGAGTGTATAAGCTTGAGCATAGCGAATAGGAAGAAGAAGTGAGAGAACTTCGACCTTAGCCTACAAGGAATACAAGGCCTGCCCAATATCCACTCATAGCTGTCCGCCCTGTGGATACTATATTTGCCACTAGAGGCGCTGCAATTCAACCTCACATGAACACCTCGTTCGGCGGTATTTCTACACGTTTTATGCTAACTGGTAACGTCGTATTGTTAAAATACGTCAATTATAATACAATGGTGTGCTGTTGCGTACCATTTTGTAAACAAGGCTCTACAAATAAAGTTCCTGGAACTAGTTTCCATCAATTCCATTGCCAAGAGCCAGCTACGGAATTATGGGTTAAAGCAATACGCAGACAAGCTATGGTACAGTAAATACGCAGAAAATGTGACGACAAAATTAGATTACTTATTATTATTGCTCCTGTTCTTATGACATAATAATTTCCTTATTCTGTTGTTTAGGTGGTACCAAGGATAAGTTATGGAACCCTAGTGACCGCTCCGTCGTGTGCAGTGATCACTTTATGGAATGTGACTAAAGCTAAAGCGGTTAAAGCCTGATGCGGTGCCCAGCGTCTTTAGTGATTACCCGCCAAGTAAGACAATTAAACTCTCAGTGCCGAGAAGATCTATTGTAAAATCAAGTATACCCAGTTCTTTCCCGAATAGTTCTTGTGCTCCTCATGACGCCCCCCCCCCCAGTGGTATCTGAAGAAAGATGTGTCTAAACAAACAAAGTTACATGTGTGACATATAAACTTGCGGAATAGGACATTAGAAACACTGCGTAGGTTACTTCGACGTGCAAGGCAGAAGATTTCTGCACGGAGGCGTTACCAACATCATCTAAAAAAGAAAGTCAATAGGCAAGAGAAAAAATGGTCGATTATAATCTAGACGCAGTTGAGGCTTCGAGTGCTGAAGGAAATTTAAAAGCAAAGTTTCTACAAGAACAGCTTAAATAATTTGTACAAATTTGTCAGGTATTGCTATATCTGGCACAGTAGTCCCCGGCAGGTTACAGATTTATACGAAGTAGCGAACTGTTAAGTTTGCCTTCTAAGTCTACTACCAAACGTTATGTTGGAAGCACAACTGGTGTAATGGTTTCAAGCTTAATAGTAAAGAGACTGCACGAAGAAGCAAAATGCACCGAGGGAATAAATACATTTGGCTCGATTATTGTAGATGAGATGGCTATTCAACTCCGCGTGCTTTACTGAAAAGCAGCTGATGAAGTTCAGGTACTTTTGTCACTGGGTGGACTGGAAACCGATTTAGGCATAGAAAAAGTAATTGCAACAAAACGTCTGTGTTTTGTGTTCGTTGGACTTGCTTCTCATTTTAAAATCCCTGTGGCATACTTTTACTAAGGACCTAAAGGATGAAGTACTTCATCAAAATGCTATTGAAGTTATTGGTAAAGTGGAAATGGCTTCTTTTCGAGTTGTACGTACAGTGGCAGATAATCACTCCACAAATATGACATTTTCCGTTTGTTTTCTGGACGTAGTAGCCCTCTACCCGTTGTGCCACATGCCTCGGACAACTCACAGAATGTATTTCTCTCTTATGACCAATGTCATGTATTGAAAAAAATTAAGAAATGCATTACTAGTCGTGAAGAAAGATTTGGTCAAGGATGGGAGACCCATATCTGGTAAGTTCATCCGAAAGTTGTACGACTTACAGAAGGGTTTGAAAGTAAAATTAGTAAGAAGACTGACACACAAACATGTCTAAAGATGCACGTCATTTCGGTGCTCGATTTCTAGAGGCAATACGGGTCTCAGTTTGGAATAACAGACTTTCAGGATGCTGAAGTGCTATTGAGTTCTTGAAGATAGTTAATAAATGGTTCACCATCCTCAACGTGAAGAACACTTCGCAGCATATTCGTTCTCGGAATGAAGACGCAATGCATTTCTTCTCAGTTGATGATGAAAGACTAGATTGGCTGGAGAACGACTTCATTTCGTATCTGGAACTCTGGGACAAAGCGTCAGCAAGTCCGGTGGAATTCATAAGTAAAGAAACTTATCAAACAGCTTGTCTGACAACAAAATCTGCCATCCTGTGTGTCAAGTACCGGTACCTGCTTGAGAATGGCTTCCATTTTGTGCTAACCAGAAAATTTTCTTCTGACAAAGTAGAAAGCTTATTTAGTTGCATCAGACAACTTGGAGGTAGCACCGACCAAACAAACGCTGCAAGTGTTACACAGGCCCTACGTACAATTTTAACAACTGGTCTCGTTAGTGCATCTCTCACGGGAAATGTAGCACTTGAATCCGCCTGCAGTGACTGGATGGGACATCTAACTCAACAGGGAAGCATACTAGCTCCACAATTCACGCGGATGAACCGGCAGCAACGAATCCTGAGTTAGCAATAAATATTCAAACACAACTGAAAAGCATCGAAAAGGAAGCCGAAGGAGCACCATGCGTTTCTATGTCGATTGCTGCAATGGCATACGTTGGACGGTATTTCGTAAGAGTTGTCGAAGACCGCATGCCATGTCGAGAGTGTGTTGATAACATTTGTAGTATCCAAATCCCATCTCCACTAACGTCATTAATAAAAATCGAAGGCAGAGGTGGTCTCAGGTATGCAAAACAAAGTTTTGTTTCACTGCTGATAAAACTGGGGTGATTACGGACGAAACGATATCGGTAACGCTGGGCAGTCCAAAAAATATTCCGAAATACTGTTGCCACATGTTGCTAACAAACCTATTCTACAGTGTAGGAAATGTGATCATCCTGAGGAACTAAGCAGAATAATACTGCAGACGTTTCTGCGCCCCCCTGTCACTAACTACGCTAAAGGCATGACAGATGAGTATCGCCGAGAATACTTCTTGAGAAGAAAACAATTTCTGAGAAGAAAATATCAAGGAAAACTGTTAAAGTCGTTCCTTTTAACTTAAAATGCACGATGCGGTAGTAAAAATATCTTGTGCAGACCTTATATCCTTTTGAATGCCAGACATAAATGTCAACAATTATACGTGTTATCTGAAATGAAAATCCACAGCTGATTTGAACTCCTAGGGGTAAAAGATGATGTTTTCTACTTCTTTCTGCTCAGTAACGTATATAATATAGTGTAGAGGTATAATTGTGCTGGTTAGCAATGCTAGTGGGTGCTGATGTGAGGTGGTATACTAGCGCTGCAGTGGTCAAGACGCGCACTGTTTCTGAAGAGAGCACTGCGAGGGAGCAGGCTTTATATTCCTTGTAGGCTAAGCTTCGACTCGCTTCCCATTACAGCAATGGAGAAACTAATTACTACAGTGCGGAGATTTGCCACTGCAGTACAACGATCGCATTGGGTGAACACATGATATCGTTTATACTGGGTGCGCCCGTTTTTACTTGTAGCGGGAGTGATTTTTTGAGTGTAATAACTATATTTTGGAATATAGTGAGTGTGAAAATACCGTCGTGATTTGTGCTTTGTGCTTACAGGTCAGGTGAAAGTAAACATTTCTTCTCTCCACCTAAAAATGAGCATTTATCTCAGTAGGCTAGAGCGATCCCAAGAAAACATATGCAGCTTACGCGTAAGTCTAGGATTTGTGAGTGTCATTTTTCTGAAGATCTTATTATAAAGGTTTATTACTAATGGGGGAAAAGTTGAAATACCGAGAATAAGGTGGAGCTTAAGGCCAGTAGCTGTCCCTCACATTTTTCCAAACTTACCGTCCTATTCATGCAAGTCCGTGAAAATCCGAAAACCCCTATTAAAATGAGAGTTCGGCCTACTCAAGGAACATGTTGGCAATGACAATATTAACAGCAGTAGCTTAGAATGTAATGAACTAAATTTTCCCTCGACATCCAAAATAATTAATAGGGGTGATAATATAAAAATAAAAGATCCTGGCTTCAGTTTGCCCTGTAAAATAGCTGACAGTGACGTTGATGCTTCTAGAACTATTCTAAATTTAAGGAGACAAGTTGAAAACCTTGGTAAGAATTTAAGTAGAATCAAAAGGAAATTAGTTGCATGCAGAGCTCAATTAAAGCAGATTGCAAATAAAGTCGATGTGTCAAGTGAAGTTGAAGACAGTCTTAAGTTCCTTAGCAAGAAATAATAAATAATTGTGGACACTATGCTCAAAAAATGTAGCATCAGCCCGAAAGGTATCCGCTATTCTAATGAATTTATATTAGATAGTTTGCTTCTGAAAATCAAATCCCCTAAGCGTTACAGACATTGTTTGAAGCATGAGTTACTTCGTCTCCCTACCAAAACTCATTTGAGACGACTATGCAAAGGGTTCAAATATAGTTATGGTATTGATGGAAATGCCGTGAATGCAATTAAAGATTTTTATTTAAACGGGCAAGACGAAAACAAGCGACTAGGTATAGTGATTTTTGATGAAGTGAAATTGAGAGAAGATATTAGATTTAATACAACTGCAGTGACAGTTGACGGTTTTGTTGGTTTAGGAGATGAAACTCCCTACGACAAAAAGAACGTCCTTGCCAATCATGCGCTAGTATTTATGTTTGTCCCTTTGTTGCACAGCTGGATCCAGCCTGTAGCAGTGTATGCTAGCAAGAATGCAACTCCTAGAGAACTATTGTCAAAAATAATAATTCAGGTCATAATTCAATTAGAACAAGCTGGGGTGAAATGAATTGGTTTTACGTGTGATGAAAGTCAGTGTAATTGTGGATGAATTTGGGAATTTCAGGGAAGAATGATAAAATAAAATGCTCCATTGAGAACCCGGCAGATTATCAAAGGCGAGTGTGAGGATTTCCTGATTCCGTGCATATTTTGAAGTGCATACGTAATTATTTCAACGATAACGTTCTTTCGCTGTATAAAGGCAGAAGGTGAATTACAACTTCTCCTGTGTTCGCTGGTCTAAGATAACATCTTCTCACATAGACCCAACTTCATTTCAGAGGATGAACGCCAGGTTAGCTTTTCAGTTATTCTGTAATCGTGTAGCTGTTTAGAGAAATCAAACCTAATGAATTTAGTGATTGTGAACACATAGAAATTTTCACACGGGAAATAAATAATCTTACAGGTCCCCTTACCTCCACATTGCCCGAAAAAGGGCTTTATAAAGGGTCTCCGACACACAAAATATTGCTTAATGTTTTAGAAAACGTCAATCTAAAAAAGAAACATATTTCATATTTGTGTGCTCTAAAACTTTGGAATAATTAAGACTAACCTTGAAAAGTACTCTGGAAATGGCGGACTACTTATGGAGCAGAGGATTTAAGTATGTCCTGACGGCAAAATTTAATCAAGATCCTTTGGCGCGCCATTTTGGGATTTTGCGTTCCCTTACTTGTGACGATCACCATTCCACTGTGGACATTTTACATTTACACACGCTGCAGTCTGTGTATATAACTACCAAACTCGCCTTAAATTCGACCGCAAATTGCGAGTCAGTGGCCGACATCCGGTGTAGAAAAGTTCCTTTTTATTCCCCTTTGACGGAGAAGTTCTTCTTTGAAATACCTACGGTAAAATCGAACAATTATAGTGGGAGAGTTCGAACTGTTGCTGTTAGGGAGCCTATGGCAAACATCAGTGTCAGTTTCTTCAATACTGACATTGAGTGCTCTGCCAACAGCCACCACTTTTTCACTCATATTTTCGTTCTGTTGATGAAAAACTCCATGGATTTCTAAGGTGTTCACCCTGGAATATTATTCACAGCCAGCAATCCTCTCGCTTAAGTTGTCAATCCTTTTTTTCAACTCATTATTTTAATTTTTCATGGACTCGATCATGAGTAGGAACGAGTCAAATTTTCTCCCACGCTCAGCAGTCACAGCAGAGTTACGGTCTGGCTTTTCCTGATATAGTTCTAAAGATCTGCCCATTTCCTTTCCTGAATTTTCTCCGTGTCCTTAATTTGTTGAATTTCTTTGCTTCAATCCACGACTTCTTTGGTACATCCTTCAGAATTGTTAACACTTCCCTCAGAGTCTCTGTGTCATCATTTTTGACTTTCTCATCTCTACGAAATAAACATTCTGGACACTCCACTGGCCAGCGACTGCTCAATACCCCCTTTCCTCACGCCATATCATATTGATGGAAATAAAAAGGTCGTCCTATATCGGACTCGAACCTCCGACAAACGAGCACCGCCTTCCTCCTCTAACTACAAGCCCGAGTTGTCATTCAGCTATCATATTCTCTGTACATCAAGTTTCACAATTCTTTACAATCATTCGGTTAATGCTGATTTCGTTGACACGAACAAACGAATTATAGAAAGCGTAGTAAGACCAGATAACGCTGCGAGTAGCCAAGGGCAATGTTTTTAAGTTTGAATATAATATGCGGGTTGCATAACACTGAGTGAACAGGGGCAGCTGTACCACTCGGTATAATAATGTGCTGTGTAATTCTTGCGATCTTATAGTATTAAATGAAAGTTCTTTTTCTTCTTTATCTGTTTACACTCCAGGGTCGGTTTTCCCCTCGAACTCAGCGAGGGATTCCACCTCCACCGCCTCAGTGGCAGTGTCCTGGAGCTTCAGACCCTGGATGGGTGGATTAAACTGGGGAGGATGACCAGTACCTCGCCCAGGCGGCCTCATCTGCTATGCTGAACAGGGGCCTTGCGGAGGATGGGAAGATCGGAAGAGAAAGACAAGGGAGAGGGAGGGAAGCGGCCGTGGCCGTAAGTTACGTACCATCCCGGTATTTTCCTGGAGGAGAAGTGGGAAACCACGGAAAACCACTTCGAGGATGGCTGAGGGGGAATAGAACACCCCTCTACTCAGTTGACCTCCCGAGACTGAGTGGACCCCGTTCCAGCCCTCGTACCACTTTTCAAATTTCGTGGCAGAGTCGGGAATCGAACCCGGGCCTCCGGGAGGTGGCAGCTAATCACACTAATCACTACACCACAGAGGCGGACGTATAAACTGAAACATGGCTCCATAATTCTATTTATGTTTCTGATGTGGGGGCGATAGGTATCATGTATATCGCCAGGACAGAAATATACAACTCACTAGTAAGAGCAGAAGCGGAGGGGTGTTTAATGCTGTAAAGAATACTATCATCAATAGAAAAAAAAAATTGAAGGAAATGCTGATTCACTCTGCATTTCATTCTTTAGTAACAATCTAAGGTAGGTACATTATTTGTGTAGAGTATTTTCCACCGAATTCTGACCTGCAGACTATAGTTTCTTCGTCGAACATTATTATAACGGGTGACTTTATTTTACCTGAAATACCAGGCAGCAGTTATGATATGAGTCAAGGTAGCAACCAGGTTAAAGAAGTCATGAAGTATTTACACTTGTTTAATTTAAAATCAATAATGTACCTTAGAAAATGGAAGATCCCATGACCCTGTGCTTTCAAATATAGGTACAATTGATATGAGCGAAGAATCAGAGATACTTGTTCCCATTTATCGACACCATCCTCCTTTATTAGCCTCTATCAAATATGCAGAAATTAAAAAAGTAATATTCACAGATGTGAAAATAGATTTAATTTTAAACGAGCACAGTTTTTCACCTTTACGTTCTGCTTAGGGAAGAAAACAGGAATGATATTCTGAATTGTGATGATGTAAATGTAGCTGTAGATGTATTTTACGATGAGTTGTATTCAATTTTTAGTAAATGCGTTCCAGAAACTAAGCTCTATAAACGGAGGTATCCAGTCTGGTTCACTAAGTATTTGATACGTAAACTGAAGCTTAAAGAAAAGACTAGGAAAATAAAAGGAAAAAGAATAATTTGTTTATGTACAAAGAATTAAGAGCAAATATTAAGAAGGAGATGAATATTGCGATAAAGCAATACATTGAAAGTTCTGAGGTAGAATTACAAAGGAACATACATTTATTCTGGAATTTCATAAAAACAAAAGAAGACATGGAATAAAAGTACAGTGATAAAATTAGATGGCAAAGTATTCGATAGTAATGAAAATATTGGGAATTTTTATGCTGAATAATTTTCTAAAGTGTACTCAGAAAATACTGCATCATACAGTTCGTTCTGTTCAAATGGTAACTCAAACGCACAGTTGGATACGCTTCTCTTGAGTAGAATAACTATATTTGACATCGAGAAAGCAGTAACAAAATTCAAGCCGACGAAATCGTCAGGACCAGATGGTATTCCCCTGTTTATTTTCAAGGGATAAAAATATCAGTTACTGTATCTATTGGCAATACTGTTCAATATGATTATTAGGTCTTCGATTTTTCCTGATGTTTGGAAATATTCGAAAATTACTCCTATTCCCAAAATTAGTTACCTTAGCTTAATCAGTAATTATAGATAGTAACTACTGTATATTGTCAACTTCTGCAAAGCAATTTGAAAGCATTCTTTTAGAATGTATAATGAATCATGTAAAACCTATTATTTCTATTCGTCAACATAGTTTCATACCAATGCGTACTACCACCACATATTTAATTCAGTTTACAGAGTATATTTCAGAGCATTTTGTTGAGAGAGGCCTAGTTGATGTTGTATTTACTGACTTTCAAAAAGCTTTTGACAAAGTAGATTATGATACTTTTGAAGAAAGTCGATTCCTTGAATTTCTCTCAGGGCTTTTTCTCCTTGATAGGATCTTACCTAGTTAACAGAAAACGATGTGTGTGTTATGAGGAATGTTCATCTCACAATTTTATAGCCAAATCAGGTGTACCTCAGGGCTCAAGTCTAGGACCTTTACTGTTCCTAATTTATTTTATTAATGTTGTAGATGTCGTGTTTAAGTCTGAAGTATTATCTTTGCCAATGACCTGAAAGATTTCCTTTAATTAAAACCACTGATGACTGTCTGAATTTACAAACTGATCTAAAAGTTATATCATTGTGGAGTAAAGAAAATAAATTACCGTTTAATGTAAATAAATGCGTTAAAATGTTCTTTACAAGATGTCGCCAGCACATCGGGTATACTTGTTACATCAACAGTTCCATCTTGGAAGAAGTCAAACAAAGGATGAAATTAGGTATTCAGTTTAATATTTACTTGAAATGTGGAAGTGATATTGAATATATGGTTAATAAAGCCTATAGGAATTTGGGTTTCATATTTCGACATTTGTTAAATGTTAAATGTACAACGTTTTTTATTTTATACAACTCATTAGTAAGACCGAAACTAGAATACGGTTCTATTATCTGGAGTCCTTCAGACTCTAAGTACATCAAATTAATTGATAGAGTATAAAAGCAATTCTTGAAGTATGTGTACTGGAAACAGTCACACTAGTACTCGACATTTCTGTCCTACTCCACAATGTTATCACACTTTGGTGTTAAAACCTTGGAACAAAGGCGTAAAAAGTGCATGATGTTATTTTTGTATAAAATATTGAATAGTAAAATTAGTGATGAAGAGTTACTTGGAAGTCTTGGAAGTATACCATTTTACGTTCCTCGGAAGTCTGGCAGGTTCAAGAATTTATTTTACATTACGAATCACCAAACAGAAGCCCATTAGAATTCTCCTCCTAATAAAATTCTGAAACTTTATATTCTTGTTTATCTAACCATTGTCCCGTTTCCCTACCGGATCGGGTATGAGGTGAGATGAATCTGTCGTGGCGGGCATTAATGACTGGATGCCCTTCCTGACGTCAACAGTATCAAAGGAGTTAATGAGATGAAATGAATGACGTGATATAAGATAGGGAGAGGTTGAAACCCGGTGCCGGCACATGGCCTACTCCTGTCGAATAGCACCAAGGGGTCTGCTCAAGGCTTAACGTCCCCATCCGACGGACGAATCTTCATCAACAGCGTCATATGTCCTCAATCCATATGAGCACTGCGGAGAGGTTTGGAATTTAATTCAGGCATTTGGCACGCAATCTAGTGATTGTGAAAATTTTGTCAACCAACGGGACTCGAACCGGCTAACCTCGGTGTCAGACCGTTTAGACTTCATCGCCTTGAAGATCATGCTACCAGGCGGGCTAAAATTCTGAAATTTATAATAAATTAAATACATAAAATTTGTATATATTTTTCATGAATCAAATTAACTTTGAATTGGCGTGTAATACTTTCCTATAACACACATTCTGTTGAATACAATCACCGTTTTCTGTATATGTCTCATTTCATTCTTATAGTTGTTTTTATTTCTCTTCTTCTATTTGAATCCACAGTTTTTAAATGACCTATAAATTTAACAATTTATTTCTCTTTTTAGAATATTATTTTGCATAATGTGCTTATTTCTTACTCGTTTTAAGACTGTATAACTGAAAATGTTACTTTGTGTTAGGCACCACTGTAAAATAATAATTATTGTTGTAACTGGATATTTTTATTGTATTAACAACTTTGTATTTTTTGGGTACTTCATTGTAATCTTTGTATTGCCTTGCTTTTTTTAGTTAATGTTTCGTAGTGTAACTATTAATCGTACTGTACTGTATATTGTGAACATTGTAACTGGGCAAAAGCCTGTTATGATCATCATTTAATAAATAAATAAATAAATAAATAAATAAATAAATAAATAAATAAATAAATAAATAAATAAATAAATAAATAAATAAATAAATAAATAAATAAATAAATAAATATCCGGCAGGATTCAGACCAGGCCGGTCGTGTCCAGAGCAACTCTTGAATCTAAAACTAATCGTAAGACATCAGAGAATTCGTAGCAAAAATTTAGTCTGCACATTCGTTTATTTCAAAAAAGCCTATGATTCAGTGGATCGCAAATCACTCTTTCAAATACTGAAAGAACAAGGTTTAGACATGAAAACACTTTCAGTCATAAAACAGACACTGCGAAACACAAAGTCCAAGGTTCAATTCATGGGGAAACCTCAGATCCATCTGAAATCAAAACGGGAGTAAGACAAGGAGATGTACTCTCGCCCTTACTCTTGAACTGCGTCGTGAAAAAAGTGATATAAGAATGGCGCAAACAGAAATTGGTCCTCAAAATTCACCAACCAATCACTTTAGGCAGAGGAAATCTAGCGATAGATTGCTTAGCATTTGCATTTGCGGATGATCTAGTAATACTAACAGGAGTCATTTCAACAGCCCAAAATCAGACTGAACTCCTGAACGAAATTGCGGAAAAAGTCGGCCTTCACATAAGGACAGAATGCATGACCTGCAACAAACATGCACCAGAATTCATAGAAACAAAATATGAAAAAATTGAACGAATATCACAATTTTAAGTGCCTTGGTGAAACAGTATATAAGTAATAATAATAACAACGTAAACGTTTCCACCATTTCAATACTAAAATATATTCACAAAATTATAAATTACACGGTACTAGTTTTGACCCATCTAGGGGTCATCATCAGCCGTATTGGAGCAAAGATCACTTTTGGCGAAATCCTAAGAAAATGTTATTTTAAAGAATAACAAGTGAAATGAGATGTTATTATGGTAATAGTTAATAATACAAGGAATATACATACTAAGAGGTTTTTAACAAAGAATAAAGTATAAATGGGGTGTTGTAAAAATAATAATAACATCTCATTTCACTTGTTATTCTTTAAAATAACATTTTCTTAGGATTTCGCCAAAAGTGATCTTTGCTCCAATACGGCTGATGATGACCCCTAGATGGGTCGAAACTAGTACCGTGTAATTTATAATTTTGTGAATATATTTTAGTATTGAAAAGGTGGAAACGTTTACGTTGTTATTATTATTACTTATATATTATTCTCAGTTCAATACGGACCAAAAACATGAAATGTATAACCATTATTGGTGAAACAGTTCAGAAAAATGGACTCGAAGCAAAAACCAGTGAAATTATATGTCAAAAGACGGAAACTGCACATCAGCTAACCCAAAATATATAAAACAAAAAATGTATCTCCAAGCATACAAAACTGAGACACTACAATGCAGTATTTATGGACCGGAGACGCTAAAGACATTGGGAAAAAGGATCTCAAAATCATAAGGGAAATTCTAGGCCCGAAACTCACCAATGGACAATACCAACTTAGAGGCAGACAGGAAATCGAGCAATACACAAATATTCACAGTGATATTAAAAGCGTGGGTTTATATTCTATGGTAATATTAAACAAATGCATCCAGACAGGCTTACCAAACATAGAGACGAATTCTATGACAATAGGAGTAAGGTTACAACAGACACAATGGCGAAATAAAAACCGATTTGAAACAGGCGGGAATTACACCAGCAGATGTCCAAAACAGGGTAATCTTCAGATCCAAAATTCATAAATGGCAAGTTGACCAAGACGAAAGACCGAAACAACCTGGTCTGAAGACAGAAAGAAAGCACACAGTAAAAGAAAGAAAGAAATGTGGGCACAGTGGAAGGCAAATGCACGCCTCTAGGTACATTGCGTAGTCTTATTCACATATATCTATATATATAAAATAAGAGTTTTGTCTGTACATTGCTCAGAATGTGAAAAGAATGGTATTTCTGTACCGGTCATGTCCACAGTAACAAGGAAATGCACGTTTTACTTTTCCGTAATTTCTGTCTGTCTGTCTGTCTGTCTGTCTGTCTGTCTGTCTGTCTGTCTGTCTGTCTGTCTGTCTGTCTGTCTGTCTGTCTGTCTGTCTGTCTGTCTGTATGTTCACGCATCACTAGAAAACGGCTAAAGAGAATTTAATGACAATCGGTATGCATGGTCGGGAAATAAGTCGCTACAATCTAAGCCATAAATAATTTTATTCACGCTGATGGAAATGGTAGTTTAGGGGAAGACCTAAAATTTCATTCTCAAATATTTATGTTATTAATGGTCCTATCTTAATGAAAATCAGTATGCAAAGTAGGGAAATAAGTCGCTACAATCTAGGCCATAAATATTTTTATTCACTCTCAGTGCAATGGTAGTTTAGGGGAAGGCTTAAAATTTAATTCTCAAATATTTGTGTTATTAGTGGTCCTATCGCCAAATACTACATTACTAAAGTTATACAGTATTAAATTTCCGATCATTTATGTCTTATATATTTTTACCGTACCGGCTATGATAACAGAGATATTCATGAATGTGGATTTTTGTTGCTAAGTCCATATCAGCTCCAAGTCACGAGAAAATGGGTAAACAGAATTTAATGAAAATCGTTATGTGAAGTCGTGGAATAAGGAACTACAGTCTAATATCACAGAGTCGAAAGAAAACTAAATGTGAAGGCCTACAATACAGAATGCTCATAACATTGAACGACAATAACATTACATTGACCATTGTTTGTTGTGATGTGCTTTGTGTCTTTTGTTGCCAGTCATGTCCGATAGATGGGATTACCGCTGTATACCAAGTATATTTTTAATTTGCTTTACGTCGCACCGACACAGAGAGGTATTATGGCGACGATGGGATAGGAAAAGGCTAGGAGTGGAAAGGAAGTGGCCCTGGCGTTAACTACCGGTACAGCCCCAGCATTTGCCTGGTGTGAAAATGGGAGACCATGGAAAACTATCTTCAGGGCTGTCGACAGTGGTTTTCGAACCCACTACCTCCCGGATGCAAACTCACAGCTAACCGCACGGCTAACTCACCCGGTCGTACCGATTATAACAGCCTGCCTGAATATTGGCGGGAAGTAGCTGAGGAGTTAGATAACTTTCTTCTTAAGTATGCCATTCCTCTGGTTCATAAATTTTCTGATGCTACAGGTACGTAACAAAATGGTTCATCATAGCATTCAATCCCTACCCTGAGGCACTGATTGGAATGCGTAGTGTGTATATTTAACGGAAAAATGGCAAAGGAGTGTTCATGGCTGTCTGCGGCCTGGTCATTCCAGCACTGGAACTTTGGACTGTTAGATCGGCATGGTAGTACTGTTCGTTAAAAGTGAGAACATGTGCGGTTTTTCATTTGATCGAGTATTTTATATGATAACATTGCTTTTAAATGCTACATTCCTACTGACGTTTTTGTAATGGCCTAAGTTAACTGTAGTTAAGAAAACCACAAAGACAGTCTTTCTGAGAATCCCGTAGCGAAGCACGGGTACATCAGCTAGTATATAATAATTTTGACTCAGAACCAAAAACAACAATTCCTTGGCATGTTAACGTCAAGAAAGACCTCGAGGAAATGGTCCTACGATCAGAAAACGCACACTAACGAGACCTTTAGAGAATAAGCATCGTGACTTTTGGGACTTTACCGGATGTGAAGTGGACAAGTGGATGAAGGCCGTGCTCGACAGCTACAGTAATGATCAGTCGAAAACTGAGTAAACGCCAGAATGTATCATGAAACTTATTGTGGTCCCCCGTTGGCTTATTAACAAATAATAAATAAATAAACTAATTCTTCTTCTTAATCTATTTACCATCCAGTGTCGGTTTTTCCCTCGGACTCAGCGAGGGATCCCACCTCTACCGCCTCAAGGACAGTGTCCTGGAACTTCAGACTTTGGGTCGGGGGATACAAATAGGGAGAATGACCACTACCTCGCCCAGGCAGCCTCACCTGCTATGTTGTACAGGGGCCTTGTGAAGGAATGGGAAGATTGGGACAGTCAAGGGACAGGGAAGGAAGCGGCCATGGCCTTAAGTTAGGTACCATCCCGGCATTTACCTGGTGGAGAATTGGGAAACCTCTCTATCCCCGCATTAAGTTCCAGAAAACTGAAATTTACCAACAAAAAAAAAAAAAAAAAAAAAAAAAAAAGGAAAAAAAAAGGTTTACATATTTAATCGTTTACATATTAAAGGTTTCGAGCATTCCCCGAGAGTTAAACTGCTGAGCTAGCAAGAAATAAAAACGTTAAAAGGCCATTACCTTGTTGACGAACGGCTGCTTGAAGAAAGAGGCGCTTTCCGCCCCCTGCTACCTATACACACCGAGAAAGCTGTTATACGAGTGGCGCGGAGACAAGAAAATCAGCAGTTTTTATACCTTCGTGGAAAATTCGAGACCTTTCAAGAATGAGTAGACACACCCCCTCAAATTTATTGGTAGACAAATAATTACACATGGAAATTCGAAGAAGAAAGCAATGATTGGGGGAAAATTAATTACATAAATTCGTGATTGGCTACATTCAAAACAGGCGGAAAGAAAGGATTAATATTGCCAACCCACAAAGCACAGAACAAAATTTAGTAAAAACAAAACTTGTAAAAACAAAATTTCTTCAAGAGAGTTCATTCCATTGCACCAGAGTGTATTACCATAGTTTTTGGTAGAGACGTCTATTAGAGAATGTCCACACTTCTTGATCAATGAAAAACAAAACACATCAACATTTACACAGAGCCATCTTCGGAGAAACTGTTGAGTTAATACAGTCTTTTAAAGATCAGGCTTTCTCCTGTAGAGTTGATTAAATTGGCGCAAGATTTGAACTTGCGTCGTAGAGGTGTACCGCCCGGTACAGGATGGATTGCCACGCGCTGTTGTTGGTAGTAAGGGAATGGAGGAGGGGAAAGGTACTGGCCACCCTACCGCACGTAAACTCCGGCTCAGGCACACCTCTGCGGAGGTTCGGACTTGCCTTCGGGCAGAATACACCCTTACCTTACCTATTTTGGTAACAAATTGTACTAACACAAAATTATTCTTCACTAGCTGAAATACCAGTGCTTCGCTACAGAAATCTACACTGTATACGGAATGCTAGTGTACACGGTGTGAGCAAGGTTGTATTAAATTACACAGCTCTTAACGTTATCCCCCTGTGGGTGGGGGTGGTAGAAAAACACCCACGGTATCCCCTGCCTGTCGTTAGAAGCGACTGAAAGGGGCCCCAGGGGCTCCGAACATTGGAGCGTGGATTGGCGACCACGGGGCTCTCAACTGAGTCCTGTCATTGCTTCCACTTACTTGTTCCAGGCTCCTCACTTTCATTTATCCTATCCGACCTCCCTTGGTCAACTCTTGTTCCCTTCCGACCCCGACGCTATTAGGTTTGCGAGGGCTAGGGATTCTTTCATTTTCACGCCCTTCTCCCCCTGTGGGTGGGGGTGGTAGAATAACATCCACGGTATCCCCTGCCAGTCGTAAGAGGCTACTAAAAGGGGCCCCAGGGGCTCTGAACTTTGGAGTGTGGGTTGGCGACCATGGGGCCCTCAACTGAGTCCTGGCATTGCTTCCACTTACTTGTGCCAGGCTCCTCACTTTCATCTATCCTATCCGACCTCCCTTGGTCAACTCTTATTCTTTTCCGATCCCGACGCTATTAGGTTTGCGAGGGCTAGGAAGTCTTTCCTTTTCACGCCCTTCGTGGCACTTGTCTTCCTTTGGACGATACCTTCATTTTTCCATGTGTCGGACCCCTTCCATTTTTCTCTCTGATTAGTGTTATATAGGGGATGGTTGCCTAGTTGTACATCCTCTTAAAATAATAATCACCACCACGACTCTTAACGTTACCCTAGAAACGCGACGGGGAAGTCACCAAACATCTTTTTTCATATGAAGACTGAGTTAGGGAATATTCGCTGTAATGGTAGACCCGCTCGCATACCATCAGTCACAATCTGGTAGGGGAGTTTTCATTATAATACTAGACAATCACAATGCACCTGCCTGTTTACATCCTCAGAAAGACTGTCTTGATTGTTTTCCCCTCTGAAATGAACATACGTTACTATGACGTCAGTAGGAATGGCGCGAATAAAAGCAATGCTTTCATATTAATACTCGATCAAATGAAAAACCACACTTTTCTCACTTTTAACGAACAGGACTACACTGCCGATCTAACCGTCCAAAGTTCCAGAGCTGGAATGACCAAGCCGCAAACAGCCGTGATCCGTGAACACTCTTCGTCTTTTTTCGGCGGGGAGAGAGTCGAATAGTGGAGACCCCCAGGGCAAAATCTATGCCCTTTTACTAACCTATATCCTAGGAATACCCGATGACTCGGAAAATATCAATTCACTACACTCGCGGCGGAAAAGTCTATCTGACTTGGGAGGCAAATTTTACCTCCAAGCCAAAGGAGAAACCGACTCTTCACTGAAAATTTGGAATAAAATAAATGTAGAATTTAAGAGAAGAGAAGAGAAGAGAAGAGAAGAGAAGAGGAAGAGGCTTTTCTTAAGAAATGGCTCTTTTCAGGGTTGAATTTTGAGTTATTTAGTGAATTGTGGTGCTATAATTTCGAACAGGCCTAAGTGTTCCTCTAGACCAGGCCATACTACCACTATTAAGTCAGCCTCTGTAAGTATGCACACTGCTCATTCAAAACAGTGCGTCAGAGTAGCGATCGAATAACTGGAATACTATGAAGAACCAGTGTGTTACGTACCAGCTGTATCTGAAAATGTATGAACCAGAGGAATGGCACGGTAAAGAAAAAAGTTTTCCAACTCTCCGGCTCTTTCCTGCCAATATTCAGTCAGGTTATTATACTCGGTACGCAGCAGTAATCCCATCTATCGGAGTTGAGAGGCAGCATAAGAGACAAATAACATCACAATAAACAATGGTCAATGTAATGTTATTGTTGATCATTGTTATGCGCTTTCGATATTGTAGGCCTTCAATTTTAGTTTTCTTCCGAATCTGAAATACCACTCATTATAGTCGGTACGATAAAACTGAAAAAAACATAAATGATCGGAAATTGTATTCTCTCTAACTTTTGTTATGTAGTACTTTTCGATAGGACCAAAAACATGGGTATTTAAAAATTAAATTTTAGGCGCCCTCCCCTAAACTACAATTTCATCCAGGGTGAATAAAATTGTTTATAGCTTAGACTGTAGTTTCTTATTCCCCCACTCTATACCGATTTTCATTAAATTCTGTTAAATCTTTTTCTCGTGGCTCGGCGTCGATATATGGACTTAGCAACAAAAATACAAATTCATGACTATCTGTGTCATCATAGCCGGTACTGTAAAAATGTATAAAACATAAATGGTCAGAAATTTAACTATATATAACTTTGGTTATGTAGTATTTATCGATAGGACCACCAATAACATAAATATTTGAGAATTAAAATTTAGGCCTTCCCCTAAACTACATTTTCATTCAATGTGAATAATATTATTTATCGCCTAGATTGTAGCGGCTCATTCTCCGACTATGTATACCAGTTTGCAATGAGATAGGATCACTAATGACGTAAATAATTAAGAATTAAATTTTAGGCCTTCCCTAAACTATCATTTCACTCGACGTGAATAAAATTATGTATAGCCTACATTATAGAGACTTATTCTCCGACTTTGAATACCAATTTTTATTAAGATAGGATCACTAATAACATGAATATTTGAAAATTACATTTTGACATTCCCCTAAACTACCATTTGTATTAGCGTGAATAAAATTATTTAAGGCTTAGATTTTAGCGACATATTCCCCAACTTTGCACACCGATTTTCAATAAACTCTCTTTAGCCGTTTTCTAGTGATACGTGTACAGACAGACAGACAGACAGACAGACAGACAGACAGACAGACAGACAGACAGACAGACAGACAGACAGACAGACAGACAGACAGACATTACGGAAAAATAAAAAGTTCATTTCCTTGTTACTGTGGACACGACCGATACAGAAATACCAGTCTTTTCAAATTTTGAGCAATGTACAGACATAAATCTTATTTTATATATGGATATTGGGAAGTCACATACGCAGATTCTTGGCATTTTACGTCCCCCTTATTAAGGTGCCATATACGCAGGGGTCTGTTACCACGATGTTGCTCCAAACAGTTCTTGTATCTTAAACACTATCGCATAGATAAAATACTAATAAATAATAATAGAGCGAAACAAGGCCGTCTCTACATAGCTCATGAAAGTCTTTGAAGGGGTCGAAGGTAAAGGTTTTCACAGTTCGTAACGTCTGTATTGTTGGGAGATCAGAAGAATGCACAAGCCCGGTGGGGCACGGGGCGAAGGGGTTTTCACCAGCAGAGCCAGTGACGCAATGGTTACCGTAGCAACTCCGCTACTACCCAGACGACTTTATATTATCTTCTACTGGCAGCTCTTCGCTCCAGCCAGTTGTAATCCAGTAAACTGCAAAGTATGAGTCAATGTTTTCGTGTAGCAGATACGAGCAGATAAGCGTTCGTGTTTGCAGGCCACATTCCTCATTCTTGCATTCTTCTCATCTCTACACAGTACTAAAAGTCACATCCGTGAGGCGTTCATTTACTTCCGTGAAATTCTGTCAGTGATGATTGATATAGTTTCTTTGAATTTCATAGTCGCAGTAAAACAGTCTTGGGTTCTGGACGTCTCTGTCCTCGATACTAGGCGATAATTCGGCCGTAAATCTTAAAAGAGTTGGTGATTTATGGGCATAACCTGTATTACTGACAGGTACATACTACACACCTCACGGCGTGCCTCATATGGTTCAGATAAACCTCGTTTAAAAGTAGACATTATCTCTGAGGTGGAGGACTAGAGGCGTGTTTGAGCCTAATGAGAGATCTTGAGTTGTGGTTGTCTAGGTACGGTCGCGGCTGAAATACGACCTTCCTAGCTCAAACAAGCTCTTGAGCGGTGCGTGGGCTCTAAGGGGGACGGAATTGAGAATAAGCTCAGAAGTAGTATAAGTGGATGGTTATGGCGCCTCCTCCTCCTCCCGGGAGGCCGTCCCAGAGGCCCGCTCCTCCTCCCGCGGGAAATTTGAAATGGTAAACAAAGCCACGTGCTTTTTGACAGCTGTCTTCGACAACAACGCATCGCTAACCTCACTGCTGCCATCTTAACGGGCCTAAACCTCAATGCGGCCAACTTAACCTCACTAGCGCAAGATTTGAATCGGTAAACAAATCCACGTGCTTTCTTGACAGCCACTTGCATTTGACAGCTATCATTGACAACAACGTATCGCTAACCTCAGTGCTGCTATCTTGACGGGCCCAAACCTCAGTGCTGCCAACTTAACCTTACTAGCGCGAGATTTGAATCGGTAAACAAAGCCACGTGCTTTTTTGGCAGCTGTCATCCGCCACCTTTAATCAAGAGAGCACCGTGCTGCCCTCCTTATTGTAGTAGCAGGCAATTTCGTCAGCTGTTATCCGCCATCTTTAATCAACAGAACATCGCGCTGCCCTCTTTATGGCTACTACCTTAAGCACGTCATAGCGGGCAATTTGAAAAGTTCCGTTAGCTGTCATCAGCCATCTTTAATCAAGAGAGCACCGTGCTGCACTTTTGAGTTGAAATTTGGTGGTGGCAAATTGGCCTCCCGGGATGAGGAGGAGGAGCGAGCTCCTAGGAAGGCCCGCCGGGAGGAGGAGGAGCGGGCCCCTGGGAGCCGGAGGAGGAGGAGGCGCCATAACCATTCACTTATACTACTTCTGAGCTTATTCTCAATTCCGTCCCCCTTAGAGCCCACGCACCGCTCAAGAGCTTGTTTGGAAACAATGCTACGTGCTTTTTTGACAGCTGTCATCCGCCATCTTTAATCAAGAGAGCACCGTACTGCACTCTTTAGTTGAAATGCGGTGGCGGTAAATTCGAAGTGCTTTACAAACTCACGTGCTTATTTGACTGCTGTCAACCGCTATCTTTAATCAACAGAGCACAGTGCTGCACTCTTTAGCTACATACCTTTGAAATGTGGTGGCGGCAATTTGAAAAATTCCGCGTGCTCTTTTTTGGAAACAAAGCCACGTGCTTTTTTAACAGCTACCATCCGCCATCTGTAATCAAGAGAGCACCGTGCTGCACTCTTTAGCTACTTACCTTTGAAATGTGGTAGCGGCAAATTCTACCTGCACTTGTTTGGAAACAAACTCACGTGCTTTTATGACAGCTGTCATCCGTCATATTTAATCAAGAGAGCACAGTGCTGCCCTCTTTAGCTACTTACATTTGAAATGTGGTGGCGGATTTGAAAAGCAGCCATCTTTAATCAATAGAGCACCGTGCTGCTATCTTGCGGGCAACTTCTACGACACAGCCGTCATCCGCCATCTTGAATCACAAACCTTAGTGCTGCACTCTATAGTTGAAATATGGTGGCGGATAATTTAAAAATTCTACAGCAGCCTTCTCTCGACGCTAATTGCACAAGATGGTGGCTATACATGACTCCTTAAGGGTGCTTACGCAAGATGGATGCTATACATAGGTTCTTATGAGACTCCCCTGGGATGCTTGCGCCAGATGACGGCTGTACATGGCTCATTATGGAACGCCCTAGGGATGTTTGCGCAAGATGGCGACTGCTCTTATGAGACGGCTTAAGGGTGCTTGCACAAGATGGCTTGAGACGCCCTAAGGATGCTTGCGCAAGATCGTGGACACAAGATGGCGGCTATACACGACTCCTTATGAGACTCCTTAAGGGTGCTTGCGCAAGATGGCTGCTGCTCTTATGAAGAAAGCTAGCTTAGTGGCTAACGTGCCGTGACGGTTCGATTCATTAAATTTGGGTCTTAAATGCAAAATGTTAAATATCTCGAAAACGGTGCATCGTAGAGCAAAAATGGAAAAATGTTTCTGCCAAATACGTAGCTTCGCAGTATCAGGAACATGATACCATAAGAAAAGCATAGTCTAATGATGAGATCAAGGGTTCGGTTCCTACTAAGGCTCTTTGGCATTTGCTCTCTTTTAGCTTGTATTGAAGCAAGTCTTCGTAACATGATCAGGTCTAGCCATGGTAGAGAGTATAACGTGGCGTGCCGGTTCGATTCATAAAATGTGGGGCTTAAACATAAAATGTTAAATATCTCGAAAACGGTACATCGTAGAGCAAATGGACAAACGTTTTCTGCCTAATACGTAGCTTCGCAGTATCAGGAACATGATAGCATAAGAAAAGAGTAGTTTATTGATGAGATCACCGGTTCGGTTCCTAATTAGGCCCTTCGGCATTGACAGCTGTCTAATTCTACAAGATGGTGGCTGCTCTTATGAGACAGCTTAAGGGTGCTTGCACAAGATGGCTGCTTCTCTTATGGGACTCCCTAGGGATGGTTGCGCAAGGTGGCGGCTATACATAGCTGCTTATGAGACGCCACCTAGGGGTGCTTGCGCACGATGGTGACTATACACAGCTCTTTATGAGACAGTCTAGGGTTGCTCGCACAAGATGGTGGCGGCTACTCTTATAAAGAAAGCTAGCTTAGAGGCTACTGCGCAAGATGGCGGCTGCTGTTATGCATGTGGTAGAGGGCAATTTGAAATTCTATGTGCTTAAACAACAGAGCACCGTGCTGCTACCTTTAGCTACTACCTTTGAAATGTGGTGGTAATTTGAAAAATTCTTTTAATAGCTATCATCTTTAAACAATGGCGGCTATACATAGGCTGTTAAGGCCTCATCATTCTCCTCCTCCTCCTCCTCCTCCTCCTCCACCTCCTCCTCCTACTCCACCTCCTATGTCAAGGCATAGCTCTATCGAACATGGATCACGAAGGCAAGAGTGTGCAGCGATAACATCATCGTGCATGTTTAGACTTGCGAAACATAACAAGACTAGAATCAATGTCGATAACCTCAACATGTTATCAGAACATTGATTGATGTGTTCAGAACACTACATAAGTGATTAAGACTAGAATCGAACACTGTACTCGATACAACATGTGTTACAAAATGTTAGGAGATACCTTTGTTCTAAGAAGATCAGATTGAAACATAACAAGACTAGAATCGAACACTGTAATCGATGTTGTTAACTTCAACAAGTGATCAGAACATTGTTAGATGTGTTCAGAACAAAAGGACTTTTCCTCCACCTCCTCCTGACTGCGTCCTCCTACTCCTTCTCCTCCTCCTAGGGCTAACGGGCTAATGGGCTAAAGGGCTAATGGGCCGATGGGCTAAAGGGCTAATGGCCCGAAGGGCTAATGGGCTAAAGGGCAAAAGGGCTCCTCTACTACCTTACCACGCCCTCCTCCTTCCAGAAGGAGTTAGCTGAAGTAGGTACGTTTTTAATGCCCTCGTCGATCGCTATCCGCAAGAACGCTTCTACTTTGTTAAGTGTAGTAGCCATAAAGAGGGCAGCACGGTGTTCTGTTGATTAAAGATGGCGGATAACAGCTGACGAAATTGCCTGCTACTACAATAAGGAGGGCAGCACGGTGCTCTCTTGATTAAAGGTGGCGGATGACAGCTGTCAGAAAAGCACGTGGCTTTGTTTACTAATTCAAATCTCGCGCTAGTAAGGTTAAGTTGGCAGCACTGAGGTTTGGGCCCTTCAAGACAGCAGCACTGAGGTTAGAGATACGTTGTTGTCAATGATAGCTATCAAAAAGCACGCGGCGGTTTGTGATGCAAGATGGCGGATGACAGCTGTCAAAAAACGCACTTCGAATTTGCCGCCACCACATTTCAACTAAGGAGTGCAGCACGGTGCTATCTTGATTAAAGATGGCTGCTTGTCAAATTGTCCGTCTCAAAGGTAAGTAGCTATAAAGCGGGCAGCGCGGTGCTCCCTTGATTAAAGCTGGCGGATTACAGCTGTCACGTGGAATTTTCCGCCACCACAATTCAACTAAAGAGTGCAGCACGGTGCTCTCTTGATTAAAGATGGCGGATAACAGCTAACGGAACTTTGCCATAAAGAGGACAGTACGGTGCTCTCTTGATTAAAGCTGGCGGATAACAGCTGTCACGTGGAATTTTCCGCCACCACAATTCAACTAAAGAGTGCAGCACGGTGCTCTCTTGATTACAGCTAACGGATCTTTGCCATAAAGAGGACAGTACGGTGCTCTGTAGATTAAAGATGGCGGATGACAGCTGAGACGTAGAAATTACCCACTACTACGATAAAGATGGCAGCACGGTGCTCTGTAGATTAAGGATGGCGGATGACAGCTGACGTAATTGCCTGCAGGAGGGTAGCGCGGTGCTCTGTTTATTAAAGATGGCGGATGTCAGCTGTCAAAAAAGCACGTAGAATTGTTTGCTGATTCAAATTTCGCGCTAGTAAGATTTAGTTGGCAGCACTAAGGTTTAGGCCCGTCAAGATAGCTGCACTGAGGTTAGCGATCCGTTGTTGTTTGTCATAAAGCACGTGGCTGTCAAAAGAGCACGTGGCTTTGTTTACCATTTCAAATTTCCTGCGGGAGGAGGAGCGGGCCCCTGGGAAGGCCTCCCGTGAGGAGGAGGAGAAGCGGGCCCCTGGGATTGCCCCCCGGGGAGGAGGAGGAGGAGCGGGCCCCTGGGAGCCGAAGGAGACGCCAGAACCATCCACTTATACTACTTTCAGAGCCTTTTGAGCTTATCCAAACTCACTTTACTGAGATAAACGCATAGACCCGAATGTATTAGACTGACTGAGCCAACTGAGCTTGGAAGTTTCAAGAAATACAAAAACATTTCTGAATGTCTGAATTTTAAAGAAACGTGATTTTGTTGTCTTATATTTCCGTTGTATTTATGGTTCATGAACTCTACCTATCTCGGCGGCAGGTGGACAACGTACAGTAAATTAAAACTAATAAAAACATGTGTGCGTTCCTCTTCACAAGAATCTTATCTGAGAACGAAATAGTTAAAAACTTGGCTCTCTGTAAAATATATTTTTCCCGCAAAGCAAAGCCAGGCACGAAAAGTGTGTGCGAGGAAATATGGTAGTCTAAATTTTTGTATTGTGGTAAAAAAAAAACACTCGTGTTTCTCGCGTTCCCCTATGTTAGGCAGCTCTTTTCAAGCACCCTCCACAAGGGAGGTGAGCTGCATATACCATTTTAACCTCATACCAACCCTCTTTTTAGTCTTCAACTCCTGGCACTGCTGCCGAGAATCGAACGTGAGCCTCCGAGGATAACAGCCAATAGCGCTAACCATTACACTATCTACACTATCAAGATAAACTGTTGTGTGATGGTGAATGTATCTCTACAAATGTCCGGCTCCATGGCTAAATGGTTAGCGTGCTGGCGTTTGGTCACAGAGTCCCGGGTTCGATTCCCGGCAGGGTCTGGAATTTTAACCACCATTGGCTGATTTCGCTGGCCAGGGGGCTGGGTGTATGTGTCGTTTTCATTATTATGACGCACAGGTCGCCTATGAGCGTCAATCAAAAGAGCTGCACCTGGCGAGCCGACCGTGACCTGGGACGCTACCGCCGCTAAAAGCCATCCGCCGTTCCATTTCATTTTATCTCTACAAATGAAATCATTTGGGTGTTAGTGTGGTTACGCATCGACGACGCAAAGACAGACTGCGAAGACAGCTGCCGTGGCCTTAATTAAGGTACAGCATTTGCTGATGTGAAAATGGGAAATTAGGGAAAGCCATCGTAAGGGTTGCCGATGGTGGGAATTGAACCCACCATTTCCCAAATGCAAGATCACAGATGCACGACCTGAACCGCATATGGTGAATTATACATGTGTTGGCATTTTATATAGTTTTAGCCCAGCTTTATGTCTATGTGTAGGGAAATATTCACTACTTGTTTATCGTCGCACTAAGACATCCAAGGTTTTCGGTGGCGGAAGGTTGTTGTCGTGGCCTTAATTGAGGTACAACCCCAGCATTTTCCTGGTGTGAAAATGGGAAACCATGGAACACCATCTTCAGGGCTGCCGACAGTGGTATTCGAACCCACTCTCTCCTGAATGCAAGCTCACAGCTGCGTGACTGCAATCGCTCGGCGTAAGAAATTCGTTTGGGCTGGGCCTGACGGTAATCATACCCATAACAGAGCTATAAAGATTGCAAACAATATCGTTACCTGATAAAACGAAAGAAAATGCTGCTGCTGGTAAATCTACAAGAAGTTTATCCACTAACTTCCCATTTGCCCTTTCGTTTGATATTGACCTGACCAATAGTCCGTACCAAGTGCATCGCGCCTTAACAGTCCGTAACTTGTGTTTGTCAGCACTCCAGGACAAAGGATATGGAGTTCTTGTATATTATTCTAACTAGAGCTTTAATAGTCCACGGGTCAGTGGAAATAGCTGGCTAATTAAATTAAGCCAATGTGAGACAACTGACGACCCGCAAATACATTTCGACTTGCCTTCGAGGAAATGTGGAATATTGCTGGACATCGGAAAACCCGCACTTTGCATGTGGCCTTCAGAGAGACAATGCCCTTCTCTATTAGCAGAAACTTTACTCGATTGAATTTTGGAAATTGCTTTAAAAGGAATAACATGCGCATTTCAAAGACGTTTCAAGAAAAATGGTCTTTTTATGGTTAAGTTTGTGGCTGGTCATTCTTTATAAAGATAAATCCAGAACTACAGGTTATCGCAGAATTTACTGATCACAGTAATAATAATAATAATAATAATAATAATAATAATAATAATAATAATAATAATAATAATAATAATAATAATAATAATAATAATAATACAGTTTGCTTTACTTCGCACCGACACAGATAAGTCATACCGGGACGATGGGATATGAAAAGACAAGGAGGGGGAAGGAAGTCGTCGTGGTCTTAACTAAGCTACAGCACCAACATTTGCCTGGTATGAAAATGGGGAAACCACAGAAAAACATCTTCAGAGGGATTGGAACCCACTATCCCCGAATGCAAAATCACTGCTGCGTGACCCTAACCAAAGACAAAGACAAAGTCACCTCCGTACAGGCCATGAAGGCCCTTGGAGGAGTGGAAGGTAAAGGCTTCCACCATTGCTAACCGCGGCACGTGATGGTGTAGAGTGGTTAGCTCTACGCCCGGCCGCCTTTGCCCCCAGAAATTAGCCTGGTACTCGTTTTTGGTGTAGGCTGAGTGAACCTAAGGGCCATATGCACCTCCGGAAGTGGAAATCTCGTTTCTTAAATTTTACGACTTCCTGACGGGGATTCGAACCCACGTCCTTCCGGGCGAACCGAGCACGCCTTTACCGCCTCAGCCAGGCAGCACCTACGACCCTAACCACACGGCCAAATCACTTGGTATAATAATTGTTACCGTGTTTTGGTGGTAGGTAGAGGTGAAAGAAGGTGCGGGCGTGAACGGGTCTCAAACTACGGAATCAAAGTTAATGTAAAATTTAACAAGGTTATATTTTCTTTTCAAAAACAAAGAAATAACAAGCAGGTACAAAGTAGCAAGTCAAAGGGAAGTCACAATATTTAAAGGATTTGGGCTTCGAGCCCCGAAAACACCATGCTTGGGCAATCAGCCCAGTTTTACCTCCAAAACACAAGTTTCAACAGAGGGGCAGAAAACCCCATTCATACCTCGGAGCCCTTGCTCCAAATTACACTGAAAAGTCTCCACGAGGCATACCACAATCGATTTTTAAAAGAGCCACTCGCTCTCAGATTTAAGCCTTCTCCCAGGCCACACCAAACTCCACCTTCAAGTTGTCCTCAACGGACCTAAACACGGGGGTAAAATACCCAATCTACTGAGGTCTAGTAAATGAAAAGAAGGTTAATTAAATGACCTCTAAGGTAACAATTTGAGAAGAGGCGAACTTGCACTCCTAATACACTTTGTTTTTAAGACCTATTTTGGCTCTTAGGCCACTGATGCAAGGGCTAATCCCATACTACAGAGGTGACTTAAGAAAAGAACAATAGTTTTACGTTATCGAAGAATAGGTTGTGAAAAATAAGTTCACCTCAAAACAATATGAGTGGGAGCTCGAGAGGGTTAGCACTCTCTGTCCCAGTATGTAGCTTTACAAGAGAATAGAAGAAAAGAGTAGTTACATTTTAGGAAAAGGTTACATAGTGGAACGCTTCGAACCCGCCCCGAAAGTTAAACTGCTGAGCTAGCAAAGAAAGAATTTATTAATCGGCCATTACCTTATTGTTGACCGCTGCCGAGGAAAGAGGCGCTTCCCGCCTCCTGCTATGTACTTAATACACTGAAAGATGGAACAGAAGTGGCCCGGAGACCCTAAAATCAGCAGTTTATATCCTCTCGCGGAAGGTTCTAGGCGTTAGGGGAATGAAAACACCCTCCCACAACGTTTTTATTGGCTAGGGTACAGAAACATATTCAAGTTGGGGGAAGATACCCATGATTGGTCAGAAATTAATAACAGAAATTCGGGATTGGTCAAATGCAAAACAAGGGGAAAGAGAGGGGTATACAGCCAACTTAAACAATAACAGAAAGAAATTTAACAAAGAACAAACTTTAGAAATAAAATTTTCTCCAAAGAACAGTTATTTTTCTTCCCACTAGGGTGCACTATTGTAGTTTTTCAGTGGTGTCCTCTAGAAGAGAAGGTTCACACTTCTTACTTCAAGCAAAACAAAAGTACGTCGAAAATGACACAGTTCACAAACTCAAAAATTTCCAGGTGGTGACATCTTCTGAGAAACTAGAAAATTAATAGGGTAAATAAAGTTCAGACTTCCTCCAGCAGAGGAGTTTCCACAGGCGCACATTTTAAATTAGCGGAGTGGAGGTGTACCGCCCGGTACAATAATAATAATAATAATAATAATAATAATAATAATAATAATAATAATAATAATAATAATAATAATAATAATAATAATAATAATAATAATGCAGAAAATAAAGGTCAGGGAAAGAACTATCTTGAGAAAGATCTTAGGCCCAGGGATCGTAAATGGGGAAACGATGATCAATACCTAAAGCAAGAATCTCTAATGGACACCATCATGAAGAGACGCCTCCAATTCTATCGACACCTTTAGAGAATGAACGTCATGCACAGAGCCAGTTCCTGCAAGAAAACAACATCAAGCAAGTTAAACAAGATCTTCAAATATTCAACATCTCTGAATCCCATATCCAGGACAGACGAACTTTCCGGAAAATGTTAAAGGAAGACCCACACATTAAACATAAGAAAGGGCAGAGACCAAAGAGATCAGAAACAGCTAAACAACAACAAAGCCATAACATGAAGGAGATATTATGGGCTAGGAAGAAGGCTCAAAGAAAGTGAAACCCTTGTTAGCTGGAAACCATTTTGGTTAACCTTCGTAGTCAATAGTTGGCACATTCGAAGAAATAACTATAATTATAATGGAAGTTATAATAATTTCATGTGACTATTTCTAGCCTGGTGTAGGCCTTGTAAGGCAGACCCTCGTAGGAGGGTGGGCGGCATCTGCCGTTTATGGAAAAGTGAATGTTATTGTAGTGGAGGACAGAGGTGTGTGAGTGTAGGGGTGTTGAGGACAGCATAAAATCTCCAACCCGGCCGGGAATCGAACCTGGGACCCTATGAACCGAAGACCACTATGCTGACCATTGAGCCAAGGAGCATTATAATAATAACAATCATCATAATCATCATCCCATGGCATTACAAACCTGATGCTCAGCCTGATGGCGCGGTCAGCTTTACGAATCCCTTCGGCCGTTATTCTCGGCTTTCAAGACCGGGTCCGCTATCTCATGAGCAGACAGCTGCTCGGTAGTTCTCACGTAGGCTGAGTGTACTTCGAAGCAGCCCTCAGGTCCAGATGAAATTCTCTGAATAGCCAGGAAGTGAACCCCTGAACTCCAGATGAGCGGCAGGCTCGCTACCACCAGACCGCGGGACTGGCAATAATAATAATAATAATAATAATAATAATAATAATAATAATAATAATAATAATAATAATAATACCGAGCAAGTGGCTGTGCGGTTAGCGGCGCGCAGCTCTGAGCTTGCATTCGGGAGATAGTGGGTTCGAACCCCACTGTCGACAGCCTTGAAGATGGTTTTCCGTTGTTTCCCATCTTCACACCTGCAGTCGCTTAAGTACGGCCAGTATCCAGTAATCGGGAGATAGTGGGTTCGAACCCCACTGTCGGCAGCCCTGAAGATGGTGCTCCGTGGTTTCCCATTTTCACACCAGGAAAATGCTGGGGCTGTACCTTAATTAAGGCCACGGCCGCTTCCTTCCCATTCCTAGGCCTTTCCTATCCCATCGTCTCCATAAGACATATCTGTGTCGGTGCGACGAAAAGCAAATAGCAGAAAATATAAAAAAATAGCATCTTCACACCTGGCAATTGCTGGGATTGTGGCTTAATTAAGGCCACGCACGCTTCCTTCCCCCCACTCCTAGCCCTTTTCTATCCCATCGGTTGATAAGAAAGGCATGGGTGAATTTAAAAAAGAGAAGCAATGATCATCAATTAAATAGGGTCACTAAAAATATAAACAGTGTATGGGATGGGTTTAAAGCAGTTAATGGGGAGTGTTAAAACAGTAATGTACTTAAAAGGTGGTAAGGAATGGTTATGGACCCATTATATTAGCCTGTAACAGAGAAATAAAGAGATTTACCTTTTCACAGGACTTTTTTGGCGCACTGCAACAGATTTTGTTTTTTAGTTTCTGGTCTGAGAATGGGAAAATAAGTAATGAGTAACAATTTTAAACATGCTTACCTAATTTTTTGTACCCCGATAATATAGTGGGAAGTATTCCTCCCATGGCCAATTTTGAATAACTCTCAAGTAATAGCTTATTTTATTCAAAGGTTGCTGAAATAAATTGAAAATTATATAAAACTAAAATATTCCACAGTTAGATTGTGTAAGGGTTTTATACATTCTGTTACAAAAGCAAAAGAAGGAAAATTATAATTCTCTTACGACACTGAAAACTTTCCATGAAACTTCCTAAGACATGGATCCACACAGAATGAAGGTAGTGCAAATATATCTTGTTCTCTTGTCATGCACTTTAGTGGAGCATAAACAAAAGCGTCTCTAAGTTGCAGTCGCATGTCCTCTTATTGCCTAGGAAAAGTGTTCTGCCGTGGAGCCTCCGTGGCTCAGGCGGCAGCCCGCCGGCCCCTCACCGCTGGATTCCGTGGATTAAATCCCGGTCACTCCGGAGGCGAGACGGGTTTTCCTCCGAGTACTCAGGTTTTCCCTGTCATCTTTCATTCCGACAACATTTTCGAATATCATTTCACTTCATCCGTCAGTCATTAATCATTGCCCCAGAGGAGTGCTACAGGCTTAGGCAGTCGGCACAATTCCTATCCTCGCCGCTAGATGGAGCTGCATTCATTCCATTCCTGACCTGGTCGAATGACTGGAAACAGGCTGTGGATTTTCATTTTCAAGTGTTCTCCCGTCTGTTTGTCTTACACAGTATGTAAGCACTGCCTATTACTAAGTCAAAAAGAGAGAACAAAATTCTATGCCACCACTTTAGTGATCGTCCACCAACCTGGTGCCTTTCTCTAAGTTGATCGAAATGGTATTTATTTTGTTTCAAGAGCTTCTACCACAACAATGATATCACTACCGTCACAACAAGTTCAATTTCAAAGTAAATCACTTCCTACCCAATTCAAATATTGTACCAGTAGATGCCAGTCACTTACCCTTCATTGCCGCTTCTAGTTCCAATAACGCCAGTATATGTCAGGCAGCTTCATAGGTGCACACAATAAAATAAACTAGAGGAGGTAAGAAAACATTCCATGGACACAAGGAAGTAAATGCTTAGGCGATAAGTATACTTCCCACAGCCTGTGAAATGGTTAAAAAGGAGGTTCAGGATAGAAAGAAATAGTTATGAATGGCTGCGGAAGTAAGAAGAGATTAAAGGCATTTCTAGGAAATTGTATTTAGCAAAAATGTCAGCTAAGAATAACATGATTGCATACATACTCTTAATTGGCAGCCATATCCATTTTAGGGAACAAAGATAGGATATGTATGGGTACTTTAAGACAGAAACAGGTTACGGATAAGACATTCCAGGGATCATTAATGAACAAGGTGAGTATATATGTGAGAACTTACAGAAGGCTGAAGTAAAGATAAGGTATAAGTATAATGTTCAGGTAGAAGAGGCAACTAATACTGGCGAATTATTGAAATTTACCTATGATAATAATAATGACACTTACAAAAAAAGACAAACGCTGAAAGCTATAAAATCAGCTGGGATTGATAATATTTCTGGGGATGTACTAAAGACAATGAGTTGGAATATAGTGTCATATCGGAAATACTCATTTGATTAACGTTTGCATGAAGGTAAGGTAAGGGTATATTCTGCACGAAGGCAGGTACGAACCTCCACAGAGGTGTGCCTGAGCCGCAATTTACGTGCGGTAGGGTGGTCAGTTCCTTTCCACTCCCCCATTCCCTTACTACCCCACAATAGCGCGTGGCAACCCATCCAAAACTTGAACACGCCCAATGTTGCTTAACTTCGGCGACCGCACGGGATCCGGTGTTTCAACACGGCTACGGCCGTTGGCTATATGAAGGAACGATACTAAATGAATGGATAGGCACAATACTAGGCCCAGTGTACTAGGGAATGGGCGATAAACATAAAACGGATAATTACAGGTCAATCAGCTTGAAATGTGTTATTTGTAAGCTCTGGGAAAACATTATTTCTTATTATGTTAAACTCCTTTGCACAATTACTAACTGCTTTGAGAGAAAGCAGCTCGGGTTTAGGAAATGCTTTTACAGTGATGCTCCACTGGTAAGATTCAAGATATAGCACATATTTTAGATTCAGAAGGTCGAATGGTCTGTGTCGCTATCGACTACTGACGAAAATGAGGGCTATTGGAGTAGTGGCTAGATTTATAGAAAATAGAACTCAGGGAATGAGAGTAGGTGAAGCATTATCTGATCCTGTAATGATTAGGGGGGGGGGGCAAAGCTCAATATTACTGGACTTTTATAATTTCTTATATATATATATAAATATTATATGAATATTCATATAATATTGCCATTGACCCCTGGGAAAAATGCTAATTTAGCAAAAATTCAAATCGCTCTCGCTGTGCATGAACCCCCATTGATTTTACTACTCCCCCCATTACTTAATATTTTTTCAGCACAACCTTGAGGGACAGGAATGTAACTCATCAGCAATTTATCTCTCAAGTAACATTGTTAATTCTGAAACTCCACAGGGTTCAAACCGCGGACCATTGCTATTTTCAGCTTTTATAAATTACCTGCCTAAAAGGATTAGGTACTTCCATAACATACTGTATGTCCATGATTTCAAAATATTTAAGCCCATTCACTCGATTACAGACTGTTATCAACTCAGAAATGATCTAGACAATGTAATGCAGTGGACCTTAAACATACCCAAGTGCGTGTCGATGTGTCTTATTCACAACAAAAATCCTGTCAGATATTCGTACAAACTAGGAGTGGAATCACTACAGCCAATAACGGAATAAAGATAACTTGGAGTAATGTTTTACTATCAACTAAACTTAATTTGCCACAAGAACAAAGTTATTAGCGAAAGTTACCTAAACCTTGGATTTCTAATGAGAATTTCACGAAAACTGTACATGTATTCATTTATACAATGTTATTGTACGAAAGAAACTCGAATATGCGAGCCAAATTTTGAATCCGGGCTGCAAAATTCTTATTAAAAGCACAGAAAAAGTTCAGAAACGCTTTTTTATATTTATTTATTGAATGATGAACATAAAAGCCTTTCGCCCAATTACAATGTTCACAATATACAGTACAATACAATTAATAGTTACACTACTAACCATTAATTGAAGAAATAACAATACAAAGTAGGTAATACAATAAAATACGCAGTTAGTATATTAATAATAATTTTACAGTGGTAACTAACACAAAGTAACACATTCAGTTATATAGTTAAATTACTCCGTCCTAGTCTTAAAGCGAATAAGAAATAAACATGACACATTATGCAAAATAAAATGGGAAATAATATGTGTAAAGCGTACGTCACTTAAAAACTTTGGATTCAAATAGGAAGAGAAATAAAGAACAACTATAAGATTGAAATGAGACATGTACAGAAAACGGAGATAATATTTCACACGCCAATTCAAAGTTGATTTGATTCATAAAAAAGATATCATAATTATTTGTAGTTAATTTATTATTAAGTTTCAGAATGTTACTAAGAGGAGATTTCTTATGGGCTTCTTTCTAGCATTTACTAATGTAAAAATAAATTCTTGAACATGTCAGACTTTTTAGAAACATAAATTGGTATACTTCCAAGTAACTCTTCATCATTTATTTTACTATTCAGTATTTTATACAAAAATAGCATCATGTGCTTCTTACGTCTTTGTTCCAAAATTTTAACACCGAGGTGTGATAACATTGTGGAGTAGGACAGAAATATCGTGTATTCGTGTGACTGTTTCCAGTACACGTACTTCAAGAACTGCTTTTGTACTCTATCAATTAATTTGATGTACATAGTGTCTGATGTACTCCAGATAATAGAATTGTATTCTAGTTTCGGTCTTACTAGTGAGTTGCATAAAATAAACAACGCTGTACGAATTTCGAAGTATGAAACCCAAATTCTTATAGGCTTTATTAATATATATTCAATATGACTACCAAATTTCGAATTATTATTGAACTGAATACCTAAATCCATCTTTTTTTCTTTACTCCACAGTGATATAGCATTTAGATCATTTTTTAAATTCTTACAGTCATCAGTGGTTTTAATTGAAGAAAATACTTTCAGATCATCGGCAAAGAGTAATACATGAGACCTAGGCACGACATCTACATCATCATTAACATAAATTAGAAAGAGTAAAGGTCCTATATTTGAGCCCTGGGGTACACCTGAATTGGCTATACAATTGTGAAATGAATATCCTTTATAACACACATATTGTTTTCTGTTAAATAGATGCGATCTCATCAAGGGGTAAAAGCCCTGAGAGAAATTCAAGGAATCGATTTCCTTCAAATGTATATCATGATCTAGTTTGCCAAGAGGTTTTTGGAAGTCAGTAAATACAACATCAACTGGGCCTGTCTCATCCAAATGCCCTGAAAACTGGATTAAGTTTGTGGTGGTAGAACGCATTGGCATCAAATCATGACAACGAATAGAAATAATAGGTTTTACATGATTCATTATACGTTCAAAAGGAATACTTTCAAATAGTTTTGCAGGAGGTGACAATATATTTATTGATCTATAATTACTGATTAAGCTAAGGTCATCCGTTTTGGGAATAGGAGTTATTTTCGAATATTTCCAAGCACCAGGAAAGACCTAACAATCATATTGAACAGTATTGCCAATGGATGTAGTAACTGATCTCTTCATCCCTTGAAAACAAATGGAGGAACACCATCTGGTCCTGACGACTTCGTCGGCTTGAGTTTCGTTATTGCTTTTTCGATCTCATAGATTGTTATTCTACTCAAGAGAAGCAAATCTAACTGTGAGTTTGATTGTATGATACAGTATTTTATGAGTACACTTTAGAAAAATATTCTGCATAAAAATTCCCAATACTTTACCATCTAGTTTCACATCTGTACTTTTATTCCAGTTTTTATTTTGTTTTTATAAAATTCCAGAATAAATATATGTTCGTTGATATTTCTACCTCAGTACTTTCAATGTATTGTTTGAACGGAATATTATTCTCCTTTTCAATATTAGCTCTTATATTCTTTATACATAAAGAAATTCAATTTTTTAATTTTATTTTTCTAATTGTCTCTTTAAGCTTCAGTTTACGTATCAAATCCTTAGTGAACCAGACTGGATACCTCTGTTTATAGTGCTTAGCTTTTGGAACGCATTTACTAAAAACTGAATACAACTTATCGTACAATTCATCTATAACCAGATTTACATAATTGCATTTCAGAATATCGTTCCGGGATTCTTCCCTAAGCAGAACATAAAGGTGTAAAAAGTCTGCTTGTTCAAAATTAAATCTATTTTCATATCCGTGAATTTTACTTTTCCATTTTCTCTATATTTGATAGGGGCGAATAAAGGAGGATGGTGTTGACGAACGGGAATAAATATCTCTGATTCTTCGCTCAGATCAATTGTATCTGTATATGAAAGCACAAGGTCAAGGATTCTTCCATTTTTATTACGTACTTAATTTATTTTAAATTAAACAGGTGTAAACACTTCAGGACATCTTGACTCAAGTCACAATTGCTGCCTGTTATTTCAGGTAAATTAAAATCCACCAATATAATAAAATTCGATATAAATATATCTTTGATGAATTAGGCTTTCAAAGAAGAAACTATAGTCCGTCAGATTTGAATTATAAGCTACGCAAATAATGTACCTTATTATGCATAGTGAATCCGCATTTTCTTCAATTAGATTTATTCTTTCAGTGATGGTACTATTCTTTACACCCCTCCATCTCTGCTCGTACTAGTGAGTTGTATATTTCTGTCCTGGCGATATACATGATATCCATCGTCAAACACTTCGGAATCATAATTAGAATTATGGAGCCACGTTTCAGTTAATACAATAAGATCGTAAGAATTACACAGCACATTGTTGTATAATAAGTTAGTCTTTGACCTGAGACCTCTGACATTCTGATAATAAATATCGTAGAGCGAAGTTAACAATTAAGCTTATTTAAATCACCTTCGCCTTGAATTCTAATTAGTTGCGAGCCATCTTCTTTCCTCATAAAAATTTCCGTTTCTGATCCACTGTTATTTCACTTTTTGGAAATCTTGACCTGCGTAGCTTTTTAAAGTAGTTTACTAAGAGTAGGACGAAGACTTTCGTTTATATACATAGGATTACTGAATGTGTGGCCAACATGCAGTGTAGAAAAGTTCCTTTCTATTCTCCTTTGACGGAGAAGTTCTTCCTTGAAATACCTACGGCAAAATCGAACAAATGTGGTGGGGGAGTTCGTACTGTGGCTGTTAGGCAGCCTATGGAAAGCTTTACCACTTCTTCACTCACATTCTCGTTCTGTTGATGAGGAACTAGATGGATTTCTAAGGTGTTCACCCTAGAATATTGTTCACAGCCAGTAATCCTCTCGCTTAAGTTTTTAATCCTTTGTTTCAACTCATTATTTTCATTTTTCAGGGACTCGATCATCAGTAGAAACGAGTCAAATTTTCTCCCATGGTCAGCAATCATAGCAGAATTACAGTCTAGCTTTTCATGACATAGTTCTAAAGATCTGCCCCCTTCCCTTTCCTGAATTTTCTCCGTGTCCATAATTTGCTGAATTTCTTTCCTTAAATCAACCATTCCTTTTCTTACATACTTCAGAATTGTTAACACTTCCTTCAAGGTCTCGATATCTTCATTTTTACTTTCTCATCTCTACTAGAAAAAGATTCTGGACACATCCACTGGCCACCAACTGCTCTAAGGTGCACAATTTCCCCTTTATTCAAGCTTACACACTTAGCATGCGATGTTCCTTTGCATTCAGAACACTGTAATTTAACACATTTATCTGATATGTTTGGGAGTTCCAAATTACACACACAGCAATCGCTCATTGTAATTTAGGTTCATGGGATATTCCCAAGTAATTTTAATGTGCGTTCTTATTATTTAACGGAAATGTTTATTGAAAAGCAAAGCTGTAATGGCAATAAAACGTCACAAGCAATGTAGAGTAAATTTAGTAACACGGAGTATACACTGACATCTACCTTGCGAGAAAAATTAAATTTCAAAGGTGGTAGCATGAGCTAAGTTGGCAGAATGATCGCTGTCGATAGTCTTCCGTTATCCAGATCATATTACATTATTACTACACAAAGATAATTTTGATCTCATGAGTTTTTATATCGAAGTTAACCTCATGAGCCAATTATATTAATTTGTTATACACTACTTACAGCAGCAGAAGCCACTACCCACATACGTCTTCACACCGTCATTGTTGCCTGCATCTCAAAACAACAGGCATTTTCCCCTTCATGGTCTATTACGAGGAATTACTGCTAAACAAGCAGCGGCGAAAGAAAACACACCAAGAAATACGGAACAGTCGAGTTATCTGTATATCTCTATCTCTCCCAGAAGCAATACAGCATTCATGCCGACTGTTTCCCTAGCCTATATAGTGTAAGGAAAGCAAAGAAAGAACTTATGCCCCAATGTATTTCAGTCACCAAAACATCTACATAGGTAGACCTACAAGAACGTTTGTATAAAACTGCTCAAAGCATTTCCAAATCGTTGTATGTAGAACAGGATGTAACAGCCAGATTGATCTGTAAATGGGGATTTGACGGCAGTTGATATCACAGTATTTATAAACAGAAATGCAATGATTTTGGAGTGAATATGCAGATGAATACATGGTTTTGATTGCCTTCATCCCTATTCACTTGATTGATATGTAATATCTGGAACGGTTCTGTGGAGCAATGATCCTCCAGGATCAACATCGTACTGTAGACAGGCCCCGATTTACAAATCGGCGGACTGGGCATTTGCCCACGGCGGCAGTTTTTGAGGGGCGGCGGCCGGCGGATCGAGTAATTATGGCCTGCGTGAGTTACGTCTTAAATTCATTACACTCAAATTACTTTTACTTTCCACAAATTATTTCAATTATTTTATTAGCCTATATAAATCAATTTAAACTATTATAACTTTAAAACCTGAATTTAATCTATATATTTAGATTTTATGAAAAAATTAAGTAACTGCAAATGATAAGAAGGCATCATTTAAATCGTGCGGGTGCTGGCTAGGTAACCCTGTTAGTCTGCCCTGTCTGTCATTGGCTCGTGACACTTCCTTTACGTATTGTAGTTTACATTCGCTCACCATCAACCTGATAACCTCACCTAGCCAACACATTGTCTCGTGTAATTATTATATGTTTTTCAGTATTTAACCACGAGTAAAAATTTAAGTGGTGTTGAATACAAAAAAACATGCTGCTAAAACGCAGAGTGATGTTGAACTACTTAAGAAAGTACCTAAAATGGGAACGTTCTTTACTTTGACTCGTTCAACTCCAACCTCGGAATCAGAATGCTTCGACTTCGTCATCGTTCCCCAAGAAGACTGATCAGCCCTGTGTTAATATTAAATTGAACGATGAGCCTGAAGTTGTCCAGCAGCCGTTTGGAACTATTTCACAATCACAACCTGAAATAACCTTACCTAATTTATTTTCTACAGATGATCCTGCTACTTGGAATGTCAAGTTAAATTCAGTAATTGAGAATGTTATTAAACATTACCCAAAACAAGACGCAACCGGGCGAGTTGGCCGTGCGGTTAGAGGCGCGTGGCTGTGAGCTTGAATCCGGGAGATAGTGGATTCGAATCCCACTGTCGGCAGCCCTGAAGATGGTTTTCTGTGGTTTTCCATTTTCACACCAGGCTGATGTGAGCCTGGCTGTACCTTAATTAAGGCCATGGCGGCTTCCTTCCAACTCCTAGGCCTTTCCTATCCCATCGTCGCCGCAAGACCTATCTCTGTCGGTGCGACGTAAAGCCACTAGCAAAGAAAAAATACGTATTGGTGGATTTTTCTAAATCTCTGCGAACTTACAATGATGGTAAATATGTTTAAGAGTGCTCTTCACAGTCAACGGGGAAGTATTCTGTATTCAGTGCTGTTTATTTCAACCAGACAATGAAAAATACATTTTAATGACAGGAGGCACAGCTACGAACTACTGAAACATGATGAACATTCTCATGATCACAGGCGTAATGTTCTTACGTACATCACCAGACAAAAGCAGTTAATGTAGGTTGATAAAATTCTGTTTACACTGTATGAAGAACAGGTAAACTACTGGCGAAGTGTAATCTCAAGAATAGTTTCTGTTGTACGATTTTTGGCAGTTAGGTGTTTACCTTTCAGAGGAGACAATGAGGATTTAGGATTAACTTCAATTGATTTGTATCTTGGATGCCTCGAGTTGATCAGTGAATATGACCCTTTCTTTGTCCAGCAAATCGGAAAATATGGTAACAAAGGTCAAGGGCACACCTCATACCTGTCTTCTCAAATATGTAATAAGTTATTTCAGTTATGGGGTATTGTGTGCTTAAAACATTAGTTGATGAAGTAAAAGAAACTAGGTACTACTCTCCAATAGTTGATTCGAGGCCTAATTGCTGTCACCTGACCAGCTGGCTATTGTTTTACGATATGTACCTCAGAGCCAAAGCCTGTAGAACGACTCATTAAACTTTTGCCTGAAATATCACACACATGTGCTGGACTAGAAAAAGCTGCAGTTGGTTGTTTTGAGAGTTTTGAAATCAATATCAAGAATTGTAGGGGCCAGTGTCATGATAATACTTTCAATATGTCAGGAGGTTACTCAGGTCTCCAGGCCCGAATAAAGCAGCCAAGTCCCCTTGCTGAATACATACCGTGTGAAGCACATTCATTAAATCTTTTTGGTTCGGCTGCCGCAGAATGCTGCACTACCATAGTGGTATTTTTTGCCTTCGTCCAGGAGTTGTACAATTACTTTTCTCTGTCAACGTACAGGTGGAATATTTTGAAGCAATTCTTGGCAAAACACGATACGCCAGTGGTAAAATCTTTATCAGAAACCAGATGGTCTGCAAGAGCAGGCGCTGTCAGAGCTTTGGTAAAAGGTTAGGAAGAAATACGACAATCGTTGAGGCAGCTATCTGAAGACTGCAGTGTAAAACCTGCTTGTAGACTTGACGCACAAAACAAAACATTGACACAATATTTCAGAATTTTTAGACCACTTTTCTGATAGTTGAGTGGAATGACATTTTGGAATGTGTTGACAAGTGTTCTAAAAAATTTGCAGTATGAAAATATTAATCTTGAGGGCCTCTTCTGCGTACCATATGACCTTGCCGCGGTGGAGAGGCTTGCGTGCACCAATGATGCAGATAGCCGAGCCGCAGGTGCAACCATATCGGATGGGTATCTGTTGAGAGACCAGACTAACGAATGGTTCATCGAAAGGGGGGTAGCAGCCTTTCGGTAGTTGCAAGGGCGGCAGTCTTGATGATTGACTGATACGGTCTTGTAACAATACTCAACATGGCTTAGCTGTGTTGATATTGCTACACGGCTGAAAGCAACGGGAAACTACAGCCGTAACTAACACCCGAGGACATGCAGTTCTCTCTGTATGAATGATGTACTGATGATGGCTTCCTCCCGGGTAAAATATTCCGGAGGTAAACTAGTCCCGCATTCGTATCTCCGGGTGGGGACTACACGAGAGAGGGCTATCATCAGGAAGATGGATACTGGCATTCTGCGAGTCGGAGCGTGGAATGTTAGAAGTTTGAATCGTTGTGGTAGGTTAGAGAATCTGAAAAGGGAGATGGATAGGCTAAACTTAGATGTAGTTGGTATAAGTGAAGTACGTTGGCAGGAAGAACAAGATTTCTGGTCAGGCGACTACCGAATTATCAACACAAAATCAAACAGACGAAATGCAGGAGTTGGTTTAATAATGAATAAGAAAATAAGGCAGCGGGTAAGCTACTACGACCAGCATAGTGAAAGAATTATTGTCGTCAAGATAGACACCTAACTAATGCCCACCACATTAGTGCAGGACTACAGTATATGCCTACTACTTGAGCGGATGATGAGGAAATATAAAGAATATACGAGGAGATAGAAGATTTAATACAATATGTAAAAGGTGACGAGAATCTAATTGTGATGGGAGACTGGAATGCAGTGGTAGGCCAAGGAAGAGAAGGTAATACAGTAGGAGAATTTGGATTGGGACAAAGGAACGAAAGAGGAAGACGGCTGGTTGAATTCTGCATTGATCGTAATTTAATCCTTGCCAATACTTGCTTCAAACACCACAATCGACGGCTGTATACGTGGACGAGACCTGGAGACACTGGAAGGTATCAAATATACTTAGTAGTGTGTTTGTGACAGTTCTAGAACCCCCTCCTCCTCAACAGGCTGCCCTTCCCGACGTTAGTTGCACAGGATGGTGGCTATATACGGGTTCTTATGGAGTGAGCTGGCCCAGGGGCTACTGCGCAAGATGACGGCTATTCATAAGCTCTTATGGAGGAGGCTGACCCAGGGCAGACATAGGACTTAAGGAGATGGCCTAGGGGGCAATTGCGAAAGATGGCGGCCGCGTACTACTTCCTAGTGCTAGAACCCAGAGGTAAGATGGTTGCGATGAGATGTAGATAAACATAGAATGTTGTTATAACCTAACTTTGTAATCTGTTAGAAGAGATTAAGTTCATTCAGTGTAGGATTGCAAAATGCTGATCCGAAAAATTTCATATCACACACACACATGATAGGGAATGGAACCCAGGCGTCACGTCTTATCACAAGGGCAAAATGACTCTTCCTCCTCCTCCTCACCACGCCCTCCTCCTCCTCTTCCTAGGTATAAAGGACTAATGGGCTAATGGGCTAATGGGTTAAATGGGCTAACGGGCTAATGGGCTAAAGGGCTAATGGACTAATTGGCCAAAGGGCTATAAATGGTAAAAAGGGATAAAAGGCAAAAGGGCTTACATTTTGTAGTATTTACGGTGCCTCTCGTACCTTTATCCGGGCTTGAGGCCGGCTCTTCAGCTCGAGGCGGAGTTAACACCCTAAGGAAGGGGGAATGTTGGGAAACAGTCTGTACCAGTATAGCTACTCAATCCACAATATGACACAGAGGGATGACTTAGGTGAGGGTGAGGGCTGAGAATGTAGGAAGGTGTTTAGGCTGTTATACTGTCGAGAGAGCTTACAGCCAAGGTCTTTACTTTGAAGAGCTATTACTCAATAATACCTGCACGACGTAATTCTTGCTCTATTTCAAAAATATCTGCATTATACTCTGTGTAACCAGCATCTTGGTAGGTTCCTAGCAGTTTCAAACATTCTAAGAATAGTTTGGGACTTTACAGTATCTTACGTGTACATGGGTAAACAGAGGCTTGTTGTGAACTTTGAGCCTGCTTGCAGAAAGTTGATGTGTAGGGATTTGTTTTTGATGTAATACGTGATTCTGCAGTAGCATTTCCAGGGACAAACTTATGTAGCAAAGAAGCGTTGATACCAGTATTATTATAGGACAGTTCGGCCGCCACCTCCTCCTCCGGCTCTCGGGAGAGGCCTCCACCTCCCGCAGGAAATTTGAATGTTGGCGGGAAATGTGAATTTTGGCGGAAAAATTGAATTTTGGCGGGAGATTTGAATTTAGGCGCGAGATTTGAATTTGTAAACAAAGCCACGTGCTTTTTGACAGCTGTCATCGACAACAACGCATCGCTAACCTCACTGCTGCCATCTTGACGGGCCTAAACCTCAGTGGTACCAACTTAACATCACAAGCGCGAGATTTGAATTGCTAAACAAATCCACGTGTTTTTTGAGAGCCACGTGCTTTTTGACAGACAACAACGCATCGGTAACCTCACTGCTGCCATCTTGACGGGCCTGAACATCAGTGGTACCATCTTAACCTAACTAGCGCGAGATTTGAATTTGTAAATAAAGCCACGTGCTTTTTGACAGCCACGTCCTTTTTGACAGACAACAACGCATCGCTAACCTCATTACTGTCATCTTGACGGGTCTAAACCTCAGTAGTACCAACGGAACCTAACTAGCCCGAGATTTGAATCGGTAAACAAATCCACGTGCTTTTGGACATAAGTCATCCGCCATCTTTAAACCACAGAGCACCGTACTGCCCTCTTTATCGCAGTAGCTGCAAATTCGTCACCTGTCATCCGCAGTGCTGCCATCTTAACGGGCCTAAACCTTAGTGCTACCAACTTAACCTCACTAACGCGAGATTTCAATCGGTAAACAAATCCACGTGCTTTTTTGACAGCTGTCATCCGCCTTCTTTAATCTATAGAGCACAGTGCTGCCCTCTTTAGCTACTTACCTTCAAAATATGGTGGCGGATAATTTGAAAAATGCTTTTTGACAGCAGCCATCTTTAATACAGAGAGCACCCTGCTGCCCTCTTTAGCTGGACCCCTTTAAAATGTGGTGGCAGGCAATTCCACGTGACAGCAGCCATCTTTAATCAAGAGAGCACCGTGCTGCCCCCTTTGTGGTGGCGACAAATTCCACGTGCTCTTGTTTGGAAACAAACTCACGTGCTTTTTTCTGACAGCTGTCATCCGCCTTCTTTAATCAAGAGAGCACCGTGCTGCCATTTTATGTAGACACCTTTGAAATGTGGTGGCGGCAAATTGAAAAATTCCACGTGCTGTTGTTTAGTAAACAGACTCACGCGCTTTTGGTCAGCTGTCATCCGCCATCTTACATCGCAAACCTTAGTGCTACACTCTTTAGGTACATACCTTTGAAATATGGTGGCGGATAATTTAAAAAGAAAAATTCTACAGCAGCCATCTCTCGACGCTAATTGCACAAGATGGTGGCTATACATGACTCCTTAAAGATGCTTATGCAAGATAGCCGCTATACATATGTTCTTATGAGACGTCCTTGGGTTGCTTGCGCAAGATGGCGGTTATACAAGGCTCCTTATGAGACTCCCTAGGGATGCTTGCTCAAGATGGCTGTTGTACTGTCGAGAGAGCTTACAGCTAAGGTCTTTACTTTGAAGGGCTATTACTCAATAATACCTGCACGACGTAATTCTTGCTCTATTTTTCAAAAATATCTGCGTTATACTCTGTGTAACCAGCATCTTGGTAGGCTCTTAGCAGTTTCAAACGTTCTACGAATAGTTTGGGGTCTTTACAGTATCTTACGTCTACATGGGTAAACAGAGGCTTCTTGTGAACTTTAGGTCTGCATGCAGACAGTTGATGTGTAGGGACTTGTTTTTGATGTAATACGTGATTCTGCAGTAGCATTTCCAGGGATAAACTTATGCAGCAAAGAAGCGTTGATATCTTCTTCTACTTCATCTTGCATCCCTGTTAAGATGTTTTCACGGCTACAGAACGTGTTGTAGCCTTAGAAAATAAAGTAAAAATCATAAAGCTCTAATGGTAAAGAAACATTGAGATCTTCGTCGTTTTCTTTATTATTACGATTATCATCAGCATCCTCATCATCGTCCTCCTCCTGTTAGGGAAGAAGGGCTAATGGACAAAAGGGCTAATGAGCTAATGGGATAAATGGCTAATGGGCCAATGGCCTACAGGGCAAAAGGGCTAAATGGCTTATATTTGTAGTATTTACGGTGTCTTTCCTCTCTTTATCCGAGGCTTGAGACCTGCTCTACAGCTAGAGGCGGAGTTAACACCCTAAGGTAAGGAGAATGTTGGAAAAGTGTCTGTACCAGGATAGCTACTCGATCCACTATATGCTACAGAAGGATGACTTACTACTACTCAATAATACCTGCACGGCGTAATTCTTGCTCTATTTCAAAAATATCTGCTTTATACTCTGTGTAACCAACATCTCGGTAGGCTATTAGCAGTTTCGAACGTTCTACAAGGAGGTTGGGATCTTTACAGTATCTTACGTCTACATGGGGTAACAGAGGCTTGTTGTAAAGTTTGAGCCTGCATGCAGACAGTTGATGTGTAGGGACTTGTTTTGATGTAATACGTGATTCTGCAGTAGCGTTTCCACGTACAAACCTAACTTGTTTTGGTAACAAAGAAGCGTTGATATCTTCTTCTACTTCATCATGCATCCCTACTTGGGATGTTTGCACGGCTACGGAACGTTTTGTAGGCTTAGAAAATGAAGTAAAATCAGAAAGCTCTAATGGTAAAGAAACAATAAGATCTTCGTTTTCTTCTTCTTCTCCTTCGTTTTCTTTATTATCAGTATTATCATCAACATCTTTCTCCTCCTCCTCCTCCTCCTCCTCCTCATCATCATCATCATTATCATCTTGCTTCTCTCTATCTCGAAATGTCTGTTTAGTAACAGAACTTGTAGTAGGCCTTGACAACGAGGGAGAATTAAAAATCTCTCGCAGAGGTGTACTTTTTAAATATAAATCAGTATTTGCTTGAATACGTATAGGCTCTTTATATTTTCTACTCAATGAAGCTACATTACACACGGCTTCGTGACGTTGAGCGTTGTAAGCGTTCTTGAAATCTCTTCTACAATGTTTGCATTGAAAAATTGTTCTACAAGATATTTCATGACGTCTCTTGTGATAGCCTCGGTGAAATATTTTTCCACACTCATTACAAATATGGCTAGAAATGGGTCATTCCATGACAGACTTTTATCTTCTGCTAACAGATCCTTCTTTAAAAGAAACAAATCTACTAGACACTATCTATTCTATACTTATATAATGTAACACAAAGCTGCGTAGAATAGATAAGTAGCCTATAATAGCTTTAAACCAGAGGTCTTAGCACGATGTGAACAGCTTGACGGTTAACAGTAAACTAACACAAAAAGCGTATAACCTACCTTATATAGGGTGGGTGGGGGGATTAGAAGGATAGTCAGGGAAGAGAGAAGGAAGCGGTCGAGGCTTGAATCATATGGGTAATATGTTGATACCTTTCTGAAGAAATCAAGCCTCCTGCCTCGATTGCAAACTAATGATTATACAGCAGACTCTCGAATAGTTTAGAAGCACTCTGAAACACGTCAGTAGTCAACATCAGACTAGTGATTACGCACACAACACTAGGTTTTTTTATATGTTTTATACATTACCCATCAGGCACTGCCTCTTGGATATCTCGAAGAAATGACATTTTTTAGTTTTTCAAACACATTACTTCATTACTCTTTATGCACTATGTCTACGCTAGAAGTTACACATATACATGTAATAAAAATAACACTGCGAACTTTTTACTCTCACAAGAATATTAAGCCCTACAAAATAGCCTTTTTAACATATTTCAAATATATATGTTTTGTAAGCCAATCAGGACGTTAGAATGTAGAAAAACTGCCATTAACACTGCGAGGGTTGTAGCCCCGTCTGACCGAAGTGTAGCAAGCTTCTCTACGCCCCGCTGTGAGGGTTCTAACATCGACCGATCAAAGCTCACATACCTTACAAAATGTACGTGGAAGACAAGCTCAACTAAAATTAACTAAAATGCTGTACGTAAACTCTCATCGTTGACATACCAACGAGGTTTGCAAGCTCGGATGACGAGTATATCTCAGAGGTCTACTCTCCCTTCGTATAGGGCACCGCGCAAAATAGTTAAGTACTAGTTAGTAAAAAACCTAGAAAAAATCATGAACTTCAAACTATTCACTGCGAGCACTGTAACACTGATGTACCATCTTCACATTTTCGGGGACACTTACGGAGTAATTAGCATAAAAATAATGCGTGTAGAAGTGGTAGTAACGCAAACATCGAGGAAATTAATACAGCATTTAAAGTAGGATTTCTAGTTACAGAATTCGCACCAGTCAAAGCACTTCAAACTTTTTAAATTGTGTTCAACCGGATGTACAACAGCTTCTTGCTAAATCTTTGTCCAATCATAATTTATTTAGAGTTAATTTTGAACTTTTCGCCTTGTACATTAAAAGCACGGATGAATCCGAAATAACGAACATTAAATCATTTAATACGAAGAATTTTGTCATAAGTGAGTCGAATAATTTCGGTGATGTACTTAGGGATGTCTCTAACATTATTTCAACTAAGAGCGAGGAATATCAGGAAAAGGAATCAGGGTGGGCTTTAGTTGAAATAATGTATCTAGAAGTTAACATCATTAAGTACAATCCTATGCGTGGATCTTCGCACATCGAGCTGCCGACATGGATTCAGCAAAGAAAAACTGTTGTAAACGTCCACAACAATGACGAAGCATGTTTTGCATGGGCGGTGATGTCGGCTTTAAATCCTGCTAAATCAGACGTAGCTAAGAGAACATCATCGTATCCACACTATACAACGCAACTAAATTTCGGTAGCATAGAATTTCCTGGGTAGTTAAAGGATATTAAGCGCTTTGAGGAACTAAATAACATTAGCATTAATGCGTAAGGTGTTGAGAAAAAGTCTGTAGTAGGTCCTCTGTATTATACATGTCATAAGAAGAGTACTCATGTTAACTTACTCTATATCGAAAACAGTGAGCATAGCCACTTTTGCTGGATTAAAAATCTGAGTAGACTTGTTGGTAGTCAGTTGTCAAACAGGTGTAACAAAAAGTGGCTATGTGATGGATGTTTGCAGTACTTTAGAACTGAAGATCAGTTAACGGAGCATTCCAAGAATGACTGCAATCATGTACGTACAGAGATACCTACTACAGGCAATAATGTTTTAAAATTTACAAATTTTCACAAGCAGATGTGGGTACCTTTCGTGATTTATGCAGACTTTGAAGCCATCCTTACGCCATGCAACACATGCTTACCTAATCCTGACAACTCTTTCACTCATACTACGCACATGCATGTCCCGTATAGCTTCGCGTATTACATCAAGTGTAGTTATGATAGTACGCTTAACAAGTTAGAGCTGTATCGAGGACCTGATGCTGCTAAAGTATTTTTAGAAAGACTTGAAAGTGATGCAGTTCGGCTTGGTCATATTCTAAATAGTAATATTCCTATGAAGCCACTCACCGAAATTCAGTTAAATGATCATGAACGTGCTACAAAGTGTAGCATTTGTGATGGGGAAATTTCCGAAAATGACCCTAAAGTTTTTGATCATGATCATTTAACTGGTTTCTACAGATGTGCCGCTCATTATAGCAGTAATCTTAAGTACAGAGTTCCTAAATTTATCCCTGTAATTTTTCATAACTTATCTGGTTACGACTCACATTTCATCATTTCACAATTTGGAGCTTCAGATGAAAAAGTAGATATAATCCCTCAGAATAAAGAGCGGTACATTGCGTTTGCAAAGTCTGTAAAAGTAGACTCGGAGCATTCTCTAAAACTGAGATTCCTTGACTCGTTTCGCTTTATGGCGAGTAGCCGCGATAAACTTTCTAGTCATTTACGGCCAGAACAATTTACGGAAATTCGACGCGTTTTCCTGAAGAAGCGCAGTTTAATTTACTTCGGCGTAAGGGTGTTTTTTGTTATGAATATCTTGACTGCTTAGAACGCCTCGAAGAACGTGCTTTACCATTGAAACAATCCTTTTACAGCTCGCTGAATTCAGCAGATATTAGTGATGATGACTATTTACATGCACAACATATCTGGGAGCAGTTCCACATTCAAACGCTAGGTGAATACTCCGACTTATATTTAAAGACGGATGTACTTTTGTTAGCAGATGTTTTTGAAAATTTTCGCTGTGTTTGCAAGAAAACCTACAGCCTTGACCCATGTCAGTATTTTACTGCGCCTGCGTTAAGTTGGGATGCCATGTTAAAATACACGCAAGTGAATTTGGAACTGCTAACCGATATTGATATGGTGCACTTTATAAAATCGTCTATTCGAGGCGGTCTAAGTCAGTGCAGTGGGCGGTATTCTAAGGCCAATAATAAGTACATGCCGAGTTTCGATTCTAGTCAGGAATCTCAGTATATCGTTTATCTCGATGCTAATCATCAGTATGGGTGGGCAATGAGTCAGCATCTACCGGTGAGTGGTTTCCGCTGGCTAACGCAGAGCGAAATTGATGCTTTACAGCTGCACGCCCTAGGCGATGAAGGTGATAAAGGCTATTTCCTCGCAGTTGACTTACAGTATCCTAAAGAGTTACACACTTCTCATAATGACTTACCGTTCTGCCCTGAAAATGTGAAGTCCCCGTACATCGCATCAACGACGAAAATCCTAATTGCTAATTTGTGAGATAAATCTAAGTATATCATTCATTACCGAAATTTAAAACAGTGTTTGCAGCATGGTTTGAAGTTATCCAAAATTCATCGCGTACTAGAATTTAATCAGTCACCGTGGCTAAAGCCATATATCGATCTGAACAATAATTTAAGAACGAATGCGGTTAACGAGTTCGAAAAGATTTCTACAAGCTTATCAATAACAGTGTGTTTGGTAAGACTATGGAAAATGTTGACAAACGCGTTGATGTAAAATTGATTACAAACTGGGAAAATATTAAGAAAAGGTATGGTGCTAACTATTTAATAAGTAAACCAAGTTTCCACAGTTGCACCATCATACATGAGAATTTAGTTATTATATAGATGAATCGTGTTAAGGTTAAGTACGACAAACCTACCTACGTCAGCTTTGCAGTACTTGAATTGGCTAAAACACTCATGTATGAATTCCATTACAATTATATGATGAAGAAGTACGCGCGTAATGCGCATTTGCTCTACACAGATACCGATTCGGTTATTTATCAAATCAAAACTGATGACTATTACAATGATATAAAGCTAGACATGGGTAGGTTTGATACAAGTAAATATCCTGCAAATAATCAATATCATCTACCGCTAGTGAACAAAAAGGTTCTAGGTAAAATGAAAGATGAATGTGCTGGGAATATTATCGATTCATTTGTAGGTACTAAATCCAAGTCATATTGCACAAAACTCTTAAATGAACTACAAATAAAGAGATTGAAGGGGGTTAAAAAGAATGTCGTTCAGAATCAGCTAAGTTTTGAAAACTATAACAATTGCATTAAAGGTAATCCTCCTGTTTTGCATAAGCAAATGTCTGTCATTAGAAGCAAGAAGCACCAGTTGTACACTCACTTAATTAGTAAGGTAGCCCTTAATAATGATGATTGCAAACGGTTTGTCATTCCAAATTCTACCAACACTCTAGCCTGGGGGCATAATAGTATTGATAGGTACTACTTTACATAAAGCAGATGTGTGTAAACATTATGCTAGAAGTGTGTACTTTGTAATATATACGTTAAGTTGTCTTACATCACAATTCACTGTACATACTGTATAAAGGTAGGGAGAGGTACGCTGAGAGCGTAGTACGGAAAGTTTAAACTTGTACATACAATAATTGTGTCGAGATGTACGCAAACATCACTGGGGTAAAATGATTCGAGATAAAACTTGTACATACGAGATGTAAATAAGTAATGTAGAATTGGCATATTCTTTTATTTTAGGTTAGGTATTACCTTCCTCCCTCTCCTTATTTGCAAGGTAGACTTTCGTTTATTACTCAAAGAAGAAAAGCAAGAAAAAAGGTGTTGAGCAGATTCGTATGTTATTGTCTAGCTCATGTTGAAAAGATAATTTTTTTCTTTTTCTAAACAGTGTTTGATTGCAATGCAGTGTTCGACAACATCGAACTATAAACGGTAGTATGTGTTCAAGTCTAAACTTGCACACTCTTGCTTTTGCAATGCACGTTCGATAGAGATGTGGCTTGATAGAGGAGGAAGAGCAGCTTAGTAAGTATGTTGAGAAAATAATTTTTTTTCTTTCTAAACAGTGCTCGATTCTAGTCAAGCAATGCAGTGTTCAACAACGTCGAACTATAAGCAGTATTATGTGTTCAAGTCTAAACTTGCAGGTACGCGATATGCATGCTGTCTTATGTGTAAGATCGCGTTGTATGTTCGATAAAGCTATGCCTTAACAGAGCAGGGAAAAGGAGGTTATAACAATCGCTATCTTACGCAAGCCGTTCAGAACTGTAGTCTAGTTTTCTTTTAGAACAAAGGTATTCCTTGACATGTTCTTTTTAAATTGTCCGCTACTACGATCAAGAGTGCAGCACGATGCTCTCAGATGGCGGATGTGGAATTTGCCACCACCACATGTCAAAGAATAAAGATACCAACACGATGCTCTCTTGGCGGCTTTTCAAATTATCCGCGACCACAGAGTGCAGCGCGGCGCTCTGTAGATTAAAGATGGCGAATGTGGAATTTGCCACCACCACATGTCAAAGAATAAAGATACCAACACGATGCTCTCTTGGCGGCTTTTCAAATTATCCGCCACCACACAGTGCAGCGCGGCGCTCTGTAGATTAAAGATGGCGAATGTGGAATTTGTCACCACCACATAGAGTGCGGCACTGCGCTCTCTTGTTTCAAGATGGCGGATGACAGCTGACGGAATTACCCGCAAGAGTGCGGTACGGTGCTCTGTAGTTTAATGATGGTGGATGACAGCTGACGAAATTGCTCGCAAGAATGCGGCACGGTGCTCTGTAGTTTAAAGGTGGCGGATGTCACCTGACGCAAGAGGGCAGCACGGTGTTCTGTGGTTTAAAGGTGGCGGATGACAGCTGACGAAATTATCCGCATGAGAGCAGCACGGTGCTCTGTTGATTAAAGATGGCGGATGACAGCTGTCATAAAAGCACGTGGCTTTGTTTCCAAACAAGAGCATAAAGAATTGTTCAAATTGCCGCCACTACATTTCAAAGGCATCTAGCTAAAGAGTGCAGCACTGAGGTTTGCGATGCAAGATGGCGGATGACAGCTGTGACGTAAAAATTACCCGCCACCACAAAGAGGGCAACACGGTGCTCAAAGATGCCTGCTGTCACGTGGAATTGTCTGCCACCACATTTCAAAGGTATCTAGCTAAAGAGGGCAGCACTGAGGTTTGCGATGCAAGATGGCTGATGTCAAAAAGCATTTTTCAAATTATCCGCCACCACATTTCAAAGGTAAGTAGCTAAAGAGGGCAGCACTATGCTCTGTTGATAAAAGATGGCGGATGTCAGCTGTCAAAAGCACGTGGATTTGTTTACCTATTCAAATCTCGCGCTAGTTAGGTTAAGTTGGTACTACTGTGGTTTAGGCCCGTCAAGATGGCAGTACTGAGGTTAGCGATGCATTGTTGTCTGTCAAGAAGCACGTGGCTGTCAAAAACACGTGGATTTGTTTATCTCGCGCTAGTTAGGTTAAGTTGGTACCACTGAGGTTTAGGCCCTTCAAGATGGCAGCAGTGAGGTTAGCGATGCGTTGTTGTCGATGACAGCTGGCAAGAAGCACGTGGCTTTGTTTACAAATTCAAATTTCCCGCGGGAGGCTGAGGAGGCCTCTGGGAAGGCCCCTCGGGAGGCGGAGGCGGAGGAGGCCTCTTTGAAGGCCTCCCGTGAGGCGGAGGCGAAGGGGCCCCTGGGAGCCCTGAGGCGGAGGCGGCCGCAGAACCATCCAATTATACTACTTCTAAGGCTACAACACGTTCTGTAGCCGTGCAAACATCTTAATAGGGATGCAAGATGAAGTAGAAGAAGATATCAACGCTTCTTTGCTACATAAGTTTGTCCCTGGAAATGCTACTGCAGAATCACGTATGTTTACAACAAGCCTCTGTTTACCCATGTAGATGTAAGATACTGTAAAGAACCCTAACTATTCGTAGAACGTTTGAAACTGCTAAGAACCTACCAAGATGCTGGGTACACAGAGTATAAAGCAGATATTTTTGAAATAGAGCAAAAATTATGTCGTGCAGGTATTATTGAGTAATCGCTCTTCAAAGTAAAAACCTTAGCTGTAAGCTCTCTCGACAGTATAACAGCCTAAACACCTTCCTACATTCTCAGCCCTCACCCCCACCTAAGTCATCCCTCTGTGTCATATTGTGGATTGAGTAGCTATACTGGTACAGAGTGTTTCCCAACATTCCCCCTTCCTTAGGGTGTTAACTCCGCCTCTATCCGAATAGCCGGTCTCAAGCCCGGATAAAGAGAGGAGTAAGCACCCTAAATACTACAAAATGTAAGCGCTTTTGCCTTTTATCCTTTTTGTCATTTATTGCCGTTTAGCCCATTAGCTCATTAGCCCATTAGCCATTAGCCTACTAGCTCTTTAGCCCATTAGCCCTTTATCCCTAGGAAGAGGAGGAGGAGGAAGACGATGATGAGTATGCTGATGGCAATAGTAATAATAAGGAAAACGAAGAAGGAGGAAACGATCTCAATGTTTCTTTACCATTAGAGCTTTATTATTTTACTTTATTTTCTAAGGCTACAACACGTTCTGTAGCCGTGCCAACATCTTAACAGGGATGCAAGATGAAATAGAAGAAGATATCAACGCTTCTTTGCTACATAAGTTTGTCCCTGGAAATGGTACTGCAGAATCACGTATTACATCAAAAACAAGTCCCTACACATCAACATCTGCAAGCAGGCTCAAAGTTCACAACAAGCCTCTGTTTACCCATGTAGACGTAAGATACTGTAAAGACCCCAAACTATTCGTAGAACATTTGAAACTGCTAAGAACCTACCAAGATGCTGGTTACACAGAGTATAAAGCAGATATTTTTGAAATAGAGCAAGAATTACGTCGTGCAGGTATTATTGAGTAATAGCTCTTCAAAGTAAAGACCTTAGCTGTATGCTCTCTCGACAATATAACAGCCTAAACACCTTCCTACATTCTCAGCCCTCACCCCACCTAAGTCACCCCTCTGTAACATATTGTGGATTGAGTAGCTATACTGGTACAGACTGTTTCCCAATATTCCCCCTTCCTTAAGGTGTTAACTCCGCCTCTAGCTGAATAGCCGGCCTCAAGCCCGGATAAAGATAGGAGAGGCACCCTAAATATTACAAAATGTAAGCCCTTTTGCCTTTTTGCCTTTTTACCATTTATAGCCCTTTGGCCAATTAGTCCATTAGCCCTTTACCCCTTTAGCCCGTTAGCCCATTAGCCATTTAACCCATTAGCCCATTAGCCATTTAACCAATTAGCCCATTAGCCCATTAGTCCTTTATACCTAGGAAGAGGAGGAGGAGGGCGCGGTGAGTAGAGGAGGAAGAGTCATTTTGCCCTTGTGATAAGACGTGACGCCTGGGTTCCATTTCCCTATCATGTGTGTGTGATATGAATTTCTTTCGTATCAGCATTTTGCAATCCTACACTGAATGAACTTAATTTCTTCTAACAGATTACAAAGTTAGGTTATAACAACATTCCATGTTTATCTACATCTCATCGCAACCATCTTACCTCGGGCTTCTAGCACTAGGAAGTAGTACGCGGCCGCCATCTTGCGCAATTGCCCCCTAGGCCATCTCCTTAAGTCCTATGTCTGCCCTTTTTCAGCCTCCTCCATAAGAGCCTATGAATAGCCGTCATCTTGCGCAGTAGCCCCTGGGCCAGCTCACTCCATAAGAGTCCGTATATAGCCACCATCCTGTGAAATTAACGTCGGGAAGGGCAGCCTGCTGAGGAGGAGGTTCTAGAACTGTCACAAACAAACTACTATACTTCATTATGATTAGGCAGAGATTCAGAAACCAGGTGGTGCATTGCAAAACTTTCCCAGGAGCAGACGTGGACTCTGACCACAACTTATTGGTCATGAAATGCCATCTGATGTTGAAGAAATTGAAGAACGGAAAGAATGCAAAAAGATGGGATCTAGACAAGTTGAAAGAAAAGAGTGTGAGGGATTGTTTAAAGGAACATGTTGCACAAGGATTAAATGAAAATACTGATGGAAACACTATAGAGGAAGAGTGGATAGTCATGAAAAACGAGGTCAGTAGGGGTGCTGAAGACATGTTAGGAAGGATGAAAAGATCAACTAAGAATCAGTGGATAACTCAGGAGATACTAGACCTGATTGATGAACGACGAAAATACAAGAATGCTAGAAATGAAGAGGGCAGAAAATAATACAGGCGATTAAAGAATGAAGTGGATAGAATATGCAAGGTAGCTAAAGAAGAATGGCTGAAGGAAAAGTGCAAGGATATCGAAGGCTGTGTGGTCCTGGGAAAGGTGGATGCTGCATACAGGGAAATCAAGGAAACCTATGGAGAAAGGAAATCTAGGTATATGAATATTAAGAGCTCAGATGGAAAGCCACTTCTAGGGAAAGGAGACAAAGCAGAAAGATGGCAGGAGCATATCCAACAGTTGTATCAAAGTAAAGATGTAGATAATTTGGTTCTAGAACATGAATAGGCTGTTGATGCTGATGAAATGGGAGACCCAATTTTGAGTCCAGAGTTTGACAGAGCTGTAAGTGACCTAAATAGGAACAATTCACCTGGAATTGATGACATTCCCTCTGAATTACTGGCTGCCTTAGGAGAAACCAGCATGGCAAGGTTATTTCATTTAGTGTGCAAGATGTATGAGACAGGATAAGTCCCATCCGATTTTCGGAAGAATGTTGTTATACCTATTCCCAAGAAATCCGGTGCTGACAGGTGTGAAAACTACCCCACCATTAGTTTAGTATCTCATGCCTGCAAAATTTTAACACGCATTATTTACAGATGAATGGAAAAACAAGTTGAAGCTGAGTTGGGAGAAGATCAATTTGGCTTCAGAAGAAATGTAGGAACAAGGGAAAAAATCCTGGCCTTACGTCTGATCTTAGAGGATCGAATCAAGAAGGACAAGCCCACGTACATGGCATTCGTAGATCTAGGAAAGGCATTCGATAATGTTGATTGGACCAAGCTATTTATGGTTCTGAGGATGATAGGGATCAGATACCAAGAACGAAGAATTATCTATAATTTGTATAAAAATCAGTCTGCAGTGATAAGTATCGAGGGCTTTGAAAAAGAAGCAGAAATCCAGAAAGGAGTGAGGCAAGGCTGCAGTTTGTCCCCTCTCCTTTTCAATGTTTATATAGAACAGGCAGTAAAAGAAATCAAAGAGAAATTTGGAAAGGGAATCACAGTCCAAGGAGAGGAAATTAAAACTTTGAGATTTGCCGATGATATTGTTATTTTATCTGAGACTGCAGAAGATCTCGAGAAGTTGCTGAATGGATTGGATGAAGTCTTGGGTAAGGAGTACAAGATGAAAATAAATAAGTCCAAAACAAAATTAATGGAGTGCAGTCGAACGAAGGCAGGTGATGTAGGAAATATTAGATTAGGAAACGAAGTCTTAAAGGAAGTAGATGAATACTGTTACTTGGGTAGTAAAATAACTAACGATGGCAGAAGTAAGGTGGACAAAAATGCAGACTAGCACAAGCAAGGAAGAGCTTTCTTAAGACAAGAAATTTGCTCACTTCAAACATTGATATAGGAATTAGAAAGATGTTTTTGAAGACTTTCGTGTGGAGCGTGGCATTGTATGGAAGTGAAACATGGACGATAACTAGCTCAGAAAGAAAGACAATGGAAGCTTTTGAAATGTGGTGCTACAGAAGAATGCTGAAGGTGAGATATATAGATCGAATCACGAATGGAGAGATACTGAATCGTATTGGTGAGAGGAGATCGAATTGGCTAAATTTGACAAGAAGGAGAGATAGAATGATAGGACACATCTTAAGACACCCAGGACTTGTTCAGTTGGTTTTTGAAGGAAGTGTAGGTGGTAAGAACGGTAGGGGTAGGCCAAGGTATGAATATGACAAGCAGATTAGAGCAGATGTAGGATGCAATAGTTACGTAGAAATGAAAATGTTAGCACAGGATAGGGTGGCATGGAGAGCTGCATCAAACCAGTCTATGGACTGATGACTCAAACACAATCTTGACGAGGAGTAAAAGAATGAAAACCCTGGAAGGATTCCCCAACGCGATAAGGAATGAGTTTGACATATATGAGCAATCTGCTTTGAAAATAGGTGGACGTGATGATCCAAGCTACTCAAGAGTAAGAAAACGGAACATTCGTATTTTCAGATGAAACACGTGGGATTGAAGGAGACCTAGATGCAAGAACAAATTCCAAAAATAATGGACACACTTACAGCAAGAAGGAGATATCAAGTGTTACCTCTACTACTGACTTGCTCATCTGCTGCTTTGAAACTTAGTTCGCTGTGACCCGAATACATCAGTCAAGATTTTGTTAATGAGTGTGTACACTTTTCACTACCTTGAAATTTCAGTTAGGATGTTTTTGACCTTACCAGTAACCAACTGTACTGCAGAAGGGGATTTTTAACTTTTGAGCAGTGTAAACAAATGCCAATAGAGTAACTCTTTTTAATTAAAAGTTAAGCTCATTAGTCTTTATGTGCACTGAAAAAGATTAAAATTTGAAAACCAACTTTGATGAAACTGTTCAAGGGTTTGCCAGGAAAAAATCAAGTAAAAATCTTTGATTGAAAGAAGTATTATATACAAGGGGTTGCCTGGCCGAGGTGGTAAAGGCATGCTCGGTTCGCCCGGAAGGACGTGGGTTTGATTCCCCGTCAGGAAATCGTAAAATTTAAGAAACGAGATTTCCACTTCTGGAGGTGCACATGGCCCTGAGGTTCACTCGCCTAAGCCAAAAATGAGTACCAGGTTAATTCCTGCAGGCAAAGGAGTGTAACTTTTTTGATGATAATAATAAATAAAATCATGAATAAAAATATATAAATAAAATTACTCAAAAACTTAATAAAATTAATAAGCATAATTAACCGAAATGTCCGTAGTATGGGCGCCAGAGTTCACCAGAATGGATCCCTTGAATTTAGATAAGAGCATGATAAACTTTATATCCCAGGGCGTGTACATAATGCTGCGTACTGATACATCTGCTGCAGGCCTTACCTAACCTCATGAAAACGACTAATTATGTAGGAACTGCACCTAGGTTCATCAATAACACTGATTCTAAAATAGCTAACTATATTCTGAACAAATTCCGTGCATGAGCACCTCATCAACATACAACATTAGACATATAATACACACATAAAATATTGCTGGAAGACTCCATATTTACAACAACAATAATAATGAAAACCGTGGGAAAACGAAAGTAAGAACTAAGCTACCATTTGTAGATAGTCCGATGAACAATGTACATGTATGAAGATAAATACCCTTCACTGTCTCTATATCAATTCGACTTACCGATTCTCATAATCGGCAGTTATCACATCACACAGATACTGTACCTTGTACTACTTTCTTCACATATTTTAACACTTGTAAAGATATATACACACGTCTGTCGATCCTCAACATAAATTTATGGAAAGTCTGAGATAGCTTTCACCAACATATAATGCTAGGCCGCCACAAGTGCTACAATACTTAATGCGCAAGCACTCTCCACAATCATCCACTTTCCACGAACATAACACGACTACGCTCCACGAACGTTTGAAGTCCAGTCCATTGCTGCCGTGTCACTCCAGTACCGTGTATCAGCACTCCTTCCTTCCCGTACAGTGCGTCAGTTGTAGTTGTAGTTATCTTCCTTCTCGTTCCTTTACAATCATCTCTACAATCACCCTTACAATGTTTTTTACAATGTTTTCTTACAATGTCCCTGGTTGCCGCCACATGATCAACCTTTATAGACATCAACATCCCCCTCCTCTCAGATGATACGTCTGGATTGGTGCTTGCCAGCCAATCATGAGTATACCTCTAGTCAAGACCAAGCCCTGAACTACTTCTTCCTCCCAAGACAATAACAAACTCTGGGGAGTTTTACATGAATCATCAAATTTCCCTGGTACAACAACAAGCTCATCTCATCAGGCTGGGATATATACATGACTAATGGAATTTCCTGACACAAGTACATCACAACAGACACTGGGGTAGCCATATGACTCATTCAAATTACCAGAGTTATTACAGCAATGTTTTCCCACTCGTGCAAAACAAATTACTCATACCTACATATGTGGATATCTTCCAGCATACCAATATAAATGGCAAAGTATACAAATGAAATAATAATAATAATAATAAAAATAGAATACTGACAATAATATCTCTAACTTCTACATATAATTCTGGGGTGTGATATATGTACTATCACAGGAGGCCGTGCGTAAAGCTAACCACTCTACCTCATCAAGTGCCGAGGTTACGGATAGTGGAAGCCTTTACCTTCCACCCCTCCAAGGGCCTCCATGGCCTGTACGGAGATACATTTGCTTTGCTTTCATTGCCAGTATTATATACAAGTAGCCTATAAAAAAACTTACAATATATCAATGATAATTTATATGTCTCTTATTTCTAAAGTTATTTACATACCCACAAACTATCAAACTGAACCATCCGCTTTTAAAATAAAAATAATAACAGCCTGATTCTTATTTGGCTGTTGACTTTATTTGGCGTGATAAATTTAATTATGAGAATTAACTTTATTTGCATAATGTGCTGTTTTAAAACTCATAATCTAGAAAACTGTAATCTATAATTTGTAAATATTTTTTTTTAGAGGAACAGAAAAACGAACGGCGGGGGGGAGGGGGGAATATCGTGGGGTGTGGCGGCTAAATATTGTTTGCCCAGGGCGCTAACTACTTGAAATTGGGGCCTGACTTTAGAACTATTACAAAGAAAGAAAGAATCGCTGGAGTTGGTTTTACGAGAAGACTCGTACAGAGAAACTTGTGGTTTGTACCTTGGTGTCTTAATTCATTTTCACCATATTTTCAGTGTTCTAACTTATGTTTACATGTGCCTTTTAAAGTATGATACAGGACTATCGGACGAGATAATACTTATTATTATTATTATTATTATTATTATTATTATTATTATTATTATTATTATTATTATTCTACCACCTTTCCCTCACCTGCGGGGTCGCGGGTGCGAACTGTGTCCCACATATGTGGATTTGGTCCTGTTTTACGGCCGAATGCTCTTCCTGACTCCAACCTTATATGGAAGGATGTAATCACCATTGCCTGTTTGTGTGGTGATTGGTAGTGATGTGTGTTGTCTGAATATGAAGAGGAAACACAAACACCCAGTCCCCGAACCAGAAGAATTAATCAAACACGACTAAAATCCCCGGCCCGGCCGGGAATCGAGCGCGGGTCCTCTGAATCGAAGGCCTGAACACTGGCCATTCAGCCAATGAGTTGGACCCCTGGGACGAGATAATATGTTCTATATATTTACAGTAGAAATGTTCAACGACGGCAAACAGGTCTAATTAGCCAGTAGGCGCCTTCACAGACACCAAACACAAGGAGGAAACTTAATTTTGATTTTTGTTCACTACTCCGAAGTCTTAGGTAAGGAGTACAAGATGAAAAAAAATAAGTCCAAAACAAAAGTAATGGAGTGCAGTCGAACGAAGGCAGGTGATGTAGGGAATATTAGATTAGGAAACGAAGTCTTAAAGGAAGTAGGTGAATATTGTTACTTGGGTAGTAAAATAACTAACGATGGCAGAAGTAAGGAGGACATAAAATGCAGACTAGCACAAGCAAGGAAGAGCTTTCTTAAGAAAAGAAATTTGCTCACTTCAAACATTGATATCGGAATTAGAAAGATGTTTTTGAAGACTTTTGTGTGGAGCGTAGCATTGTATGGAAGTGAAACATGGACGATAACTAGCTCAGAAAGGAAGAGAATAGAAGTTTTTGAAATGTGGTGTTACAGAAGAATGCTGAAGGTGAGATGGATAGAACGAATCACGAATGAAGAGATACTGAATCGAATTGGTGAGAGGAGATCAATTTGGCTAAATTTGACGAGAAGAAGAGATAGAATGATAGGACACATCTTAAGACACCCAGGACTTGTTCAGTTGGTTTTTGAAGGAAGTGTAGGTGGCAAGAACGGTAGGGGTAGACCAAGGTATGAATATGACAAACAGATTCGAGCAGATGTAGGATGCAATAGTTACGTAGAAATGAAAAGGTTAGCACAGGATAGGGTGGCATGGAGTGCTGCATCAAACCAGTCTATGGACTGATGACTCAAACCCAACTCCAATATGATCGCCGCGCTGTGCGTCGGTCTGTTTTGCTGTACGGGAGGGAAAGTTGGTTGGACTCAGGATATGGTATTCTTAAGTTAGGAGTAACAGACATGAAAGTAGCTAGAATGATTGCTGTGAAAACAGGTAAGAACAATGGGTGGAACACTGAAAGGTATAGCAGCCTATGTTGAAGATGCATGTAGTGTACCCATCCCGGGCATATCTGGGAAACAATTACATAATTCGCCTTTACAAACAAATATATAAATGGAATTCCTGGATGAGAACCTTCGGAAATCACTTCCCGGGGTTCGAAGTCCCATCCTCCCTACTTTCATTGCGCAACGGCTAAAGCTCAGAAGCATACGGGTAATGGTAATGTCGTAAAAGAAAAATAAGCACTAGATTAAATATAACAAAAGTAGGGTTCTATATAATGCAAGAGAAATACATTAATATTATTAAATGAGAAGAATCGTTGTTAATAATATTTACTAAACATTTTATTAAACTGGTAGAACCACACGATAAATACATGAGATAATGTCATATTATTACGCGCACAAAAATAATCAATAGTGAAGCAATCATTTATATTCAGTATGCCTTAACTATCATTTCAAACACTATTGTGGTTATCGCTTGGCACATTTTAAATCCCCTATTAGCTCGCAGTAATACAGGTACGCAGAGTTATTTATCTCTAAGCAATGATACTCGATGGTATCTATTATTTGAATGGACAGACCAGAACCCATGATGGCATTCTCTCATTAAATCCTATTATTAGTTATCCGCCATGGTTGTGGAATTTATGCCTCTTATTAATACATTTTTTCACGCACGAGATTGCATCGCCGTATATAAAACAGTTGGTCTATATGACCACATCAATTGCATATTATACTGAACCCAGACGCGTATCCCGGGTTTATCTGACCCTGTTATATTCAAAGTAAATCAAACAACGCTGGTATCCAACCCATCACTATAAACACTTGGGAATGATGAAATACATAAATACATTACATTTAGAAATATTGAATATATAGCAGAGAATACATCTTTATGATATGGCGTGGTCAAGCCACATAGTATCAGGTTAAATAAGTTGTTCTGACGCGGGTCCAACCCACGTTCTCCAGCTTCCGAGGTAAAAAATCTGAAACTCCTGTCACGAACTAATTTGATACATAAAAATGGGGAGGAATGCGTCCTTCGCAGAATCATAAAGTTGTTAATGCTACTCATAATGTATCATTAAGATGGGATTGATATTGTAGTGGTGAATGAAAGAAAACTTACAAGGCAAAAGTTTGAGATGAATTGGGGAAACACGGCCCCACTCGGACCAGACGAATCCTTTTACATCTTAAATCTTTCTCTTTCATAATGGCTAGTGTCCTAGCCTGCGGCCCAAAGACACTTTCTATTTCTTTCTTTCTTCTTTTCTTTCTTCTCATCTTGGCTCGTTTCCAAGTACACATTTATTTAAGGGCCGCCAATTCTTATATCTTATTATAATTCCGCCCATATACAGCCTAATTCAATACATCGCAACAGCCATAGTTGCTCTAATTCTTAGTCATTCCATCATCTCAAACATTTCACAAGTTTCATATTCCCCACCCACACTACTGCATCTCAAAATCCATTTTACTCATTTATATATAAGACTCTATTCTCACAAGTCATTTCACTAATTTTATTTCACTCGCGTATCTATATAATTCACAAATTACATCTCGGCTTGAACATCTTTAATGAGCATATACTTTATTATATGGGATTTATAAAATACCTTAATCACCTTGTGAAGCGAACACATAATCAGTATTCAATTTATTATGAAGATCTCCACCGGTTAGTAACATTAGGAAGAAATTATAAATTTAACTGAAATGCCATTCTCCTCAAAATATGTGCTTCACACGCACTAAGAATTTATGGAATCTATGTACTAATTCATGCAAATAAGCCCACGGGAATATTAGTGATTATCCTTAAATCACAGAAGAAATCCTAATTAAATTAATAAAATAATATTTCCCAGTCACACGCGTATAGTGTTCCCTACATTTAATATTATAATTTGCGACATTTTTTCATTTACAAATAAAAGTTAATACTAGCATGCAAATCTCGTGGTTTAATATACACTGACTGACAGAGCAAATGCAACACCAAGAAGGAGTGGTTCGAAAGGGATGAAACGTGGGGAAAAAACAGAGACGGCACGGACGAATAATTGATGTTTATTTCAAACCGATATGCAGGTTACACAATGCGCACGGCATCGACTTAGTAGGATGTAGGACCACAGCGAGCGGCGATGCACGCAGAAACACGTCGAGGTACAGAGTCAATAAGAGTGCGGATGGTGTCCTGAGGGATGGTTCTCCATTCTCTGTCAACCATTTGCCACAGTTGGTCGTCCGTACGAGGCTGGGGCAGAGTTTGCGAACGGCGTCCAATGAGATCCCACACGTGTTCAATTGGTGAGAGATCCGGAGAGTACGCTGGCCACGGAAGCATCTGTACACCTCGTAGAGCCTGTTGGGAGATGCGAGCAGTGTGTGGGCGGGCATTATCCTGCTGAAACAGAGCACTGGGCAGCCCCTGAAGGTACGGGAGTGCCACCGGCCGCAGCACATGCTGCACGTAGCGGTGGGCATTTAACGTGCCTTGAATACGCACTAGAGGTGACGTGGAATCATACGCAATAGCGCCCCAAACCATGATGCCGCGTTGTCTAGCGGTAGGGCGCTCCACAGTTACTGCCGGATTTGACCTTTCTCCACGCGGACGCCACACTCGTCTGCGGTGACTATCACTGACAGAACAGAAGCGTGATTCATCGGAGAACACGACGTTCCGCCATTCCCTCATCCAAGTCGCTCTAGCCCGGCACCATGCCAGGCGTGCACGTCTATGCTGTGGAGTCAATGGTAGTCTTCTGAACGGACGCCGGGAGTGCAGGCCTCCTTCAACCAATCGACGGGAAATTGTTCTGGTCGATATTGGAACAGCCAGGGTGTCTTGCACATGCTGAAGAATGGCGGTTGACGTGGCGTGCGGGGCTGCCACCGCTTGGCGGCGTATGCGCCGATCCTCGCGTGCTGACGTCACTCGGGCTGCGCCTGGACCCCTCGCACGTGCCACATGTTCCTGCGCCAACCATCTTCGCCACAGGCGCTGCACCGTGGACACATCCCTATGGGTATCGGCTGCGATTTGACGAAGCGACCAACCTGCCCTTCTCAGCCCGATAACCATACCCCTCGTAAAGTCGTCTGTCTGCTGGAAATACCTCCGTTGACGGCGGCCTGGCATTCTTAGCTATACACGTGTCCTGCGGCACACGACAACACGTTCTACAATGACTGTCGGGTGAGAAATCACGGTACGAAGTGGGCCATTCGCCAACGCCGTGTCCCATTTATCGTTCGCTACGTGCGCAGCACAGCGGCGCATTTCACATCATGAGCATACCTCAGTGACGTCAGTCTACCCTGCAATTGGCATAAAGTTCTGACCACTCCTTCTTGGTGTTGCATTTGCTCTGTCAGTCAGTGTATTTTAAAAATGTACTTATCAGATACTGCCTGTGGTTCGCTGCCATCTCGAGGGTACACCTGGAATTGTAGACGTTCATGACGACAGCTCCACTCTTAAATAGTCCTTGGTTCTTCTTCCTCCTCACATCATCCATGTCCCGAAATGTGATCTTCCGTTGTTGGAATCTCTAGACATTCCCTGGAGAGATGAATGCTGGCACTTTAGGCGCGATTCTCGTTGATTCCAATTCTTGGTTTCCACGATCACTCACGAACATACAGGCAAAAATGGCAAAATTGGTTAATGAAGACTGTTTATGTGTTTTCAAAGAACCTACTGATGATTAGATCCACTTATAAATTCAAAAGGACTAACCCAAATAGTGGTAATTTTGCATAAATGACTACTATTTTCCCCTTTAATTACACAGTCTGACTAATTGTTACCACGAGTGTCCATGGAGTATGCAAACGTTCTTCCTATCGCGAACACCGTTCTTTTTATTTTGCTGAGTGTCACTCACTGTTTAAATGCTTTTGACTCGGCCACCATTAATTACTGAATGTAATCGGCTGTCTCACTACTTCTAAACAACCTGATGCGTTTTCCCTTTCTCTGATGATTGCATCATAAGCCGAGACTGAAAACGTTAATATTTAAAGGATTAAATAACACCTCTATTAATCATTACTGTAGGCTACTTTATCTCGTACCACACGGCTTATTTCACTCCGCGCTGATATGTTTTAGCTCGACACGGCACTTCATACACTGATATCCATAGTTCATTACCGACACGTAAGTACTGTAGCTGCACAAATTACAAGTGAGATCCTGCATCTAGGTCTGGGTCTTATTTATAGTGGTTGGGGAGGTGGTAGACCTCGCCCCTAATCGAGATTGGGCTCCAGTAAACGGAATCTTTCAGCGACGTGAAAGTAATCAAATTATAGCTCGTGACCCCTGATGTCCATCCGATCAGCGGGTCATTCACAATCTCAAAAGCGTCATTTTGTAAATTCACGCGTCATGGGTTATCTCGTAAGTACTCCACCTTTCTCCTCACGTTGCCAGATCTTAGCACTCAGTTTCCATCTGCACACCACCATACGACATGCGTCATTACCGATCCACTATTAAAGTATTGCATTTATATGCATCAACAATTTGCATTAAATACGTAGGTTCGAATGAGACCCGACTTATAATTTCCATAGATTATCTCAGACAAAAGTGTTCTTCTTCTCATTATTCTTAGTTAAATATAGTGAATTGGCATCTATGAATGCGGTGTTGAATCAGTAAGGACTTTTTTTTTTGGGGTAACACACCTTAATTCACTCCACTCTCTGACAACATATATTTCCATACGTAGCGTCATCTCTCCTCCTCTCTCGCATCAAGTCAGGGCGTGATTTCAATGTTCCGTGGTAATTCGCTATTCTTTTCTCGATACAGCGCAGAAAACTGCTCCCTTCGGGCCTGCGTATCGCAACTCGTATCCCGGTTTGGAACGTAAACTGCTAATTACGACATTATATGTCGCAGAATGTTGCGGAAAACGGCATATATAATTGACTGAATCTCCTAACATGCCTATGGCACAGTGATGAACTGTTTCAGTGTGTATGTATGTGGGTATGTATTACTATTATTATTATTATTCTCATCTTTATATTTGGTAATATAGCTCTTATTTCGATACTTTGCATATAAGAAATATTACTTAATCAAACATTTACAAAATATGCCTTTATTATTCTCTTCGTTACAGAGGTTCCAGCCTTTTCTATTTACGGTCCGTATTAACGATGTTGCAGCCTTTTGTGCTACGCTGTGAGTCTAGATTGGGAGCTGTAGAATCTTCAAGTTTCCTGGAAATGGTTTTGGTGTGAGACCAGTGGGAGAAAGGAGAAAAGGAGAAATTGAACTCTCTCTTGTTTCCAGATCCTTTCTACTTCCATAGTCAAAGGAGTATATTTATCGACCTTGTTCCTGTATTCCTGTTTCATATTATGGCATTCGGGATAGCGATGTCAATGAGATATGTGTGTTGATTTTTTTCGTTTGTTAATGTTATGGCTGGTCTATTGTGCGGAGCTGTTTTATCTGTTTGTATCGTTCGATCCCAGTAGAGTTTACATTTTCATTTTGTGGAGAGTATTTGTAGTAAGGATTAAAGATCGGATCAGGGCTCCTTCTTTATGTATAATAATTTTAGCAACATATTAATGTATGTCGGTGTATGCTCATGACGTGCTCAATGGTTTCTGGGCTGCGCTCATCATTCTTACAAGTGGGATCTTTAAGGATGTGTTTCCTATAACTCTTCGTTGAGATCACTTTATCTTGGATCCCTTGGTTGAATTCCTCAGTTTCCGGAAATAACCCTTCTCTAGATAGCCATAAATTTGTCAATGCTCTCGTCATTGATCTGGTTGTAGTACCTTCCATGAAGTTTTCACTAGCCCATCTCCCTATCTCTTCCCTGAGCGGGATGTTCGTGTCTTTTATATTTACGTGGCGTACGTGTAAATTAAAAGGGGTGTACATTACATCTGTACAGCAGTGAAATTATTTCGTCAGGTTTACTACTTGCTGTGTGTATTATTATTATGTATGTAATATAACACCGAGCGTTGTGTTATCTCTCCACAGTTCCTGAAAACATTATCCTAAATGCAACTCTTGGCTTCGTCGTGCATACGCGGGGTTGCAGAATTCCCGCTCTTGATCCTTTCGACCCAGCAGTCCGCAAATACGTAGAACATCCAAAGCCTATAAGGTGTCAAACCAGGAGACGTCAACTGGTAGCATCCAACCTGAGTTCCATTTACGTGGTGGAGGATGTTCTTCCAGACTACAATGTAAAATCAGTGGATGAGTTGAAATGCTGTTACAAACCATTCTGGCGGGTGGTGGGTAGCATGCAGCACTACTCTACGGACGTCGATGACCACATAAGGTAGGTATAAATTTACACTTCCTGCAATACCATGGTTTACAGCTAGCTTTCCTGCGTCTTACCAAGAGGCCTCGGATTCGATTTCCGGTTAGGTGAGGGATTTTTATCTGGATCTGACGGCTGGTTCGAGGTCCGCTCAGCCTACGTGATTACAATTGGGAATTTATCTGACGGTGAAATAGCGGCCGCGGTCTAAAAAGCCAAGAATAACAGCCGAGAGGATTCGTGTAATCTGCAGGTGTTAGGGCGAGTAACGTTCGCTTGGTAAGCCAAGCTCCATGGAATTGGCTGGTTTACTTATTTGCAGTGCAATAAGACGTTGATTATCTATATAGTCCACTGTCCATAATTTCTTTTGCTTTGCCAATTTTTCAGATATTTGTCCGTTTTAGGTCAACTCAAGACCGAATCGGTGGTTTTTACTTTTGGTGTATGTTTGTCTGTTTGTCAGTTCCACCATCACGCCGAAACGGCTGGATAGATCTCAACCAAACTTCATATTTATAGTATACTCATCCCGGAGAATGTTTCGATATGCATATCACTTTAAAATCCTTGAAAATACGCGAGGTTTATAGAAAACCAGAACGGTTTTCCTCCATTTTCTCTTATACAGTTGATTTTCTGCAAACTCCGTGGATCGTTTGTGAAACGTCTCTTCATTATAAACAACTTTCTTTATGAACATAAATTAACTTACTCTTCACATGACGGAGAAATTTACTACTTTCTGCGGGTATCATGCTATGCGTTGAGTGACCGACAGACCGACAACGAACCTACAGGTTGCCATGGCAACGTCTCTGACTGCTTGCCAGCAGTGAAGTAACCTATTTCCATTTTCCTAATCATGCTTTTAAATTCGTGGTTGTTCCTTGGGTAGAAGGCAAGACAGGCGTCAGTCGGCCTATCTGCGGGATATTGGCGGAATATCGTTGGAGGTTATAACCGAACTAGAATAGATAAAGTAATAACACCGTTAGTCATCAGTAGTATAATACGCGGGTTCTGCGGCCGCCTCCGCCTCAGGGCTCCCAGGGGCCCCTCCGCCACCACCTCACGGGAGGCGCACCCAGAGGCCGCCTCCGCCTCCCGAGGGGCCTTCCCAGAGGCCTCCTACGCCTCCCGCGGGAAATTTGAATTGGTAAACAAAGCCACGTGCTTTTTGACAGCTGTCATCGACAACAACGCATCGCTAACCTCACTGCTGCCATCTTGACGGGCCTAAACCTCAGTGGTACCAACTTAACCTAACTAGCGCGAGATTTGAATAGGTAAACAAAGCCACGTGCTTTTTGACAGCCACGTGCTTTTTGACAGACAACAACGCATCGCTAAATTCAGCGTTACCATCTTGACGGACGTAAACCTTAGTGGTACCAACTTAACCTAACTAGCGCGAGATAAACAAATCCACGTGCTTTTTGACAGCTGACATCCGCCATCTTTTATCAACAGAGCACAGTGCTGCCCTCTTTAGCTACTTACCTTTGAAATGTGGTGGCGGATAATTTGAAAAATGCTTTTTGATAGCAGCCATCTTTAATCGACAGAGCACCGTGCTGCACTCTGGTGACAGACAATTCCACGTGACAGCAGCCATCTTTAATCAAGTGAGCACAGGGCTGCACTCTATGTGGTGGCGGCAGTTTGAAAAATTTCACATGCTCTTGTTTGAAAACAAAGCCACGTGCTTTTTTGACAGCTACCATCCGCCATCTTTAATCAAGAGAGCATCGCGCTGCACTCTCTAGTTGAAATGTGGTGTCGGCAATTTCCACGTGTTCTTGTTTGGAAACAATGCTACATGCTTATTTGACAGCTACCATCCGCCATCTTTAATCTATAGAGCACAGTGCTGCCCTCTTTAGCTGAAATGTGGTGGCGGATAATTTGAAAAATGCTTTTTGCCAGCAGCCATCTTTAATCCAGAGAGCACCGTGCTGCCCTCTTCAGCTAGATATCTGTGGTGGCAGGCAATTCCACGTGATAGCAGCCATCTTTAATCAAGAGAGCACCGTGCTGCCCTCTTTGTGGCGGTGGCAAATTCCACGGGCTTTAAAAACTCTCGTGCTTTTTTCTGAAAGCTGTCATCCGCCATCTTGCATCACAAACCTCAGTGCTGCACTCTTTAGCTAGATACCTTTGATATGTGGTGGTGGCAATTTGAAAAATTCTATGTGCTCTTGTTTGGAAACAAAGCCACGTGCTTTTTTTGACAGCTGTCATCCGCCATCTTTAATCAATAGAGCACTGTGCTGCTATCATGCGGCAATTTCGTCAGCTGTCATCCGCCATCTTTAATCCACAGAGCACGGTGCTGCCCTCTGTAGTAGCGGGCAATTTGAAAAGTTCTGTTACTTGTCATCCGCCATCTTTAATCAAGAGAGCACCGTGCTGCCATCTTTAGCTAGATACCTTTGAAATGTGGTGGCGGCAAATTGAAAACTTCCACGTGCTCTTGTTTAGCAAGGAAACTCACGCGCTTTATGTCAGCTGTCATCCGCCATCATACATCGCTAACCTCAGTGCTACACTTTTTAGTTGAAATATGGTGGCGGATAATTATAAAACTAAAATTCTACTGCAGCCATCTCTCGACGCTAATTGCACAAGATGGTGGCTATACATGACTCCTTAAAGGTGCTTATGCAAGATGGCCGCTATACATAGGTTCTTATGAGACGTCCTTGGGATACTTGCGCAAGATGGCGGTCATACAAGGCTCCTTATGAGACTCCCGAGAGATGCTTGCGCAAGATGGTGGTAGCTCTTATGAGGCTGCTTAAGGGTCCTTGCACAAGATGGCTAGAGACGCCCTAAGGATGTTTGCGCAAGATGGCGGACGCAAGATGGTGGCAATACACGACTCCTTATGAGACGCCTAAAGGGTGCTTGCGCAAGATGGCTGCTGCTCCTATGAAGAAAGCTAGCTTAGAGGCTAACGTTTCGTGCTAGTTCGATTCATTAAATTTGGGGCTTAAATGCAAAATGTTAAATATCTCGAAAACGGTGCATCGTAGAGCAAAACGGACAACATTTTTCTGCCCAATACCTCGGTTCGCAGTATGAGGAACAAGAAAAACATAGTATATTGATGAGATCAACGGTTCGGTTCCTACTTAGGTCCTTTGGCATTCTCTCTGTTTTAGCTTGTATTGAGGCAAGTCTTCGTAACATGATCAGGTCTAGTTATGGTAGAGAGTATAACGTGCCGTGCAGGTTCGATTCATTAAATTTGGGGCTTAAATGCAAAATGTTAAATACCTCGAAAACGGACAAAATTTTTCTACCTAATACCTAGGTTTGCAGTATCAGGAACAAGAGAAACATAGTCCAATGATGAGATCGACGGTTCGATTCCTACTTAGGCCCTTTGGCATTGGCAGCTATCTAACTCTACAAGATGGCGGCTATACATAGCTTCTTATGAGACAGTTTAAGAGCGCTTGCACAAGATGGCTGCTGCTCTTATGAGACGTCATATGGGTGCTTGCGCAAGGTAGCAGCGACAAGACGGTGACTATACACAGCTCCTTATGATACGGCCTAGAGGTGCTCACACAAGATGGTGGCTGCTGTGATGAAGAAAGCTAGCTTTGCATCGTGCAGGTATCCTTACAGCACTAAACCTCATACCTTTGAAATGTGGTGGCGTAATTTGAAAAATTATTTTGACAACTCTCATCTTTAAACAATGGCGACTATACATAGGCTGTTAAGGCCTTATCATTCTCCTCTTCCTCCTCCTTCTCTACCTCCTCCTCCTCCGCCTCTTATGTCAAGGCATAGCTTTATATCGAACAAGTTTAAACCTGCATCGCGAAGGGAAGCGAGTGCAGCGATAACATTATTGTGCATGTTTAGACTTGCGAAACATAAGAAGAGTAGAATCAAACGCTGTACTCGATACAACATGTGATCAGAACATTGATTGAAGTGTTTAGAACACTAAATAAGTAGAACCGAACACTGTACTCGATACAACATGTGTTAAGAACATGTCAGGGGATACCCTTGTTCTAAGAATATTAGATTACCGCACATTCCTTGTAGAGCTAGTAGGCTAAAGGGCTAATGGGCAAAAGGGCTAAAGGGCTAATGGGCTAAAGGGCTAAAGGGCTAAAGGAGCAACAACCTCATCGATCGCTATCAGCAAGAACGCTTGTACTTTGTTAAGTGTAGAAAATTAATCTTTATTTGTAAATGGTTTCATGTTCAGAACAAGGAATGGAACCTAGGGGTTACGTCTTACCTAATAAAATCCCCGAGGTGCGATGAGTTACGTTTTTCTAACTAGTGTTTGGAACACTGAACTTTTCAAGAGGATAGCGGAGAGTTTAGCAGTCTTCTGTGGTTAATTATAAATTCCGCGCTACAACATGCATAAGGTGGCAGCCTTGAGGTTTACCGCCGTAAAGATGACAAGAGTGAGGTTAGCAATGTTCCGTTGTTGGATTTTAAATTCCGCGCTATAACATGCATAAGGTGGCAGCCTTGAGGTTTACCGCCGTAAAGATGGCAGCAGTGAGGTTAGCGACGCTCTACTGTCCTTTGAAGTGCGGTTAGGGTCCGTCAAGATGACAGCTGTCAAAAAAGCACGTGGCTTTGTTTACTAAACAAGAGCACGTGGCTGCGACGTCACGGTCACGTTGTATGCAGCGTCAGCATGCAAATTTCAATGTTTACACCTACGTAATTTGAATTGGTAAACAAAGCCACGTGCGTTTTGACAGCTGTCATCGACAACAACGCATCGCTAACCTCTGCTGCCATCTTAACGGGCCTAAACTTCAGTGGTAACAACATAACCTAACTAGCGCGAGATTTGAATTGGTAAACTAATCCACGTGCTTTTTGACAGCCACGTGCTTTTTGACAGAAAAAAAGCGCATCGCTAACCTCAGTACTACCATCGTGACGGGACTAAACCTTAGTGGTACCAAATAAACCTCACCAGCGCGAGATTTGATTCGGTAAACAAATCCACGTGCTTTTTGACTGCTGTCATCCGTCATCTTTAAACCACAGAGCACCGTGCTGCCCTCTTTATCGCAGTAGCTGCAAATTCGTCGCCTGTCATCCGCAGTGCTGCTTTCTTAACTGGCCTAAACCTTAGTGCTACCAACATAACCTCACTAGAACGAGATTTGAATCGGTAAACAAATCCACGTGCTTTTTTGACAGCCGTCATCTGCCATCTTTAATCCATAGAGCACAGTGCTGCCCTCAATAGCTACTTACCATTGAAATGTGGTGGCGGATAATTTGAAAAATGCATTTTGACAGCAGCCATCTATAATCCGGAGAGCACCGTGCTGCCCTCTTTAGCGAGATACATTTGAAATGTGGTGGCAGGCAATTCCACGTGACAGCAGCCATCTTTAATCAAGAGAGCACTGTGCTGAAATGTGGTGGCGGCAATTTGAGAAATTCTATGTGCACTTGTTTGGAAACAAAGCCACGTGCAGCTGTCATCCGCCATCTTTAATCAATAGAGCACTGTGCTGCCCTCTTTCGTCAGTCGTCATCCGCCATCTTTAATCCACAGTGCACCGTGCTACCCTATTTATGACATGTAGTAGTGGGCAATTTGAAAAGTTCTGTTAGCTGTCATCTGCCATCTGCAATCAAGAGAGCACCGTGCTGCCATCTTTAGCTGGATACCTATGAAATGAAATAGGAGCAAATTGAAATATTCCGCGTGATCGTGTTTAGTAAACAAACTCACGCGTTTTTTATCAGCTGTCGTCCGCCATCTTACATCGCAAACCACAGTGTTACACTCTTTAGGTACATACCTTTGAAATATGGTGGCGGATAATTTAGAAAGAAGAATTCTACAGCAGCCATCTCTCGACGCTGATTGCACAAGATGGTGGCTATACATGACTCCTTAAAGGTGCTTATGCAAGATGGCCCCTATACATAGGTTCTTATGAGACACCCTTGGGATGCTTGCGCAAGATGGCGGTTATACAAGGCTCCTTATGAGACTCCCTAGGGACGCTTGCGCTAGATGGCTGTTGCTCTTATGAGGCTGCATATGTGTCCTTGCACAAGATGGCTAAAGACGCCCTAAGGATGCTTGCGCAAGATGGCGGGCGCAAAATGGCGGCTATACACGACTCCTTATGAGACGCCTTAAGGGTGCTTGCGCAAGATGGCTGCTTCTCTTATGAAGAAAGCTAGCTTAGAGGCTAACGTGTCGTGCTAGTTCGATTCATTAAATTTGGGGCTTAAAAGTAAAATATCTCGAAAACGGTGCATCGTAGAGCAAAACGGACAAAATTTTTCTGCCCAATACCTCGGTTCGCAGTATGAGGAAGATGATAGCATAAGAAAAACATAGTCTAATGATGAGATCAACAGTTCGGTTCCTACTTAGGCCCTTTGGCATTCGCTCTGATTTAGCTTGTGTTGAAACAAGTGTTCGTAACATGATTAGGTCTAGCTATGGTAGAGAGTATAACGTGCCGTGCAGGTTCGATTTATTAAATTTGGGGCTTACATGCAAAATGATAAATATCTTGAAAACGGTGCATCGTAGAGCAAAACGGAGGAAATTTTCTGCCTAATACGTAGGTTCGCAATATGGGGAACATGATAGCATAAGAAAAAACATAATATAATGATGGGATCAAGGGTTCGGTTCCTACTTAGGCACTTTGGCATTTGCTCTGTTTTAGCTTGTATTGAAGCGAGTGTTCGTAACATGATTAGGTCTAGGTATGGTAGAGAGTATAACGAACCGTGCTGGTTCGATTCATTAAATTTGGGGCTTAAATGTTAAATATCTCGAAAACGGTGCATCGTAGAGCAAAACGGACAAAATCTTTCCGCCCGATACCCAGGTTCGCAGTATCAGGAACAAGAACAACATAGTCTAGTGATGGGATCAACGGTTGGATTTCTACTTAAGCCGTTTGGCATTGGCTGCTATCTAATTCTTCAAGATGGTGGCTGCTCTTATGAGACACAAGATGGCTTGAGACGTCCTAGGGATGCTTACGCAAGATGGCGATACAAAATGGTGACTATACATAACACCTTACGAGACAACCTAGAGGTGCTCGCAAAAGATGGCGGCTACTCGTATGAAGAAAGCTAGCTTAGAGGCTACTGTGCAAGATAACGGCTGCTGTTATGCATGCGGTGGAGGGCAATTTGAAATTCTATGTGCTTAATCAACAGAGCACCGTGCTGCCCTCTTTAGCTGAAATGTGGTGGCGGATAATTTGAAAAATTCTTTTGACGGCTGCCATCTTTAAACAATGGCGACTATACATAGGCTGTTAAGGCCTTATTATTGTCCCCTCCTCCTCCTCGTCCTCCTCCTCCGCCTCTTATGTCAAGGCATAGCTTTATATCGAACAAGTTTAATCCTACATCGCGAAGGCAAGCGTGTGCACCGATAACATTATTGTGCATGTTTAGTCTTGCGAAACATAAGAGGAGTAGAATCAAGAGCTGTATTCGTTACAACATGTGATCAGAACATTGATTGTTGTGTTCAGAACACAAAATAAGTGATCAAGACTAGAATCGTACACTGTATTCAATATAACATGTGTTTAGAACATGTTATGGGGTACCCTTGTACTAAGAAGATCAGAATGAAACATAACAAATCTAGAGTCGAACACTGTACTCGATGTCGTTAACTTCAACATGTTATCAGAACATTGTTTGATGTGTTCAGAACACAAAATAACTGATCAAGGCTAGAATCGAACACTGTACTCAATACAACATGTGTTTAGATCATGTTAGGGAGTACCCTTGTTCTAAGGAGATCAGAATGAAACATAACAAGACTAGAATTGATGTTGTTAACGTCAACATATGATCAGATCATTGTTTGATATGTTCAGAGCAAAAGTACAATTTTAATGATTTACTTGGTGTAAAATCAAAAACTATGGAAACACACTGTGCACAAATCGCGTAGCTAACTCGCTCAGTAAACGATATTGCAAAACTACAACTTCAATGATTTGCCTAGTGTAAAAATCAAAAAACACACTGTACACATACTGCGCAGCTAACTCGCTCGGTAAACGATATAGCAAAGGTTTAAGTTCAAATGATTTACCTTCCATCATTCCTCTTGTGTGAAAATCAGTCGAACAAGTTATCGCATAAACATGTAACATGAAATACCAGTCAATCTGTTGGCATGGGTTACAAGCATGTAGCTTATGCGGGAAGAAAAATTAAACAGAACGCTAGTGCTATAAGAAATACTGTGCTTACATTTAAGTCCCTAGTTTTTGAACAAGTTATTACATAAATACACTGACTGCCCGAGCAAATGCAACACCAAGAAGGAGTGGTTCGAAAGGGATGAAAGTTGGGGAAAAATCAGAGACGGCACGGGCGAATAATTGAAGTTTATTTCAAACCGATATGCAGGTTGCACAATGCGCACGTCATCGACTCAGTAGGATGTAGAACCACCGCGAGCGGCGATGCACGCAGAAGCACGTCGAGGTACAGAGTCAATAAGGGTGCGAATGGTGTCCTGAGGGATGGTTCTCCATTTTCTGTCAACCATTTGCCACAGTTGGTCGTCCGTACGAGGCTGGGGCAGAGTTTGCAAACGGCGTGCAATGAGATCCCACACGTGTTCCGTTGGTGAGAGATCCGGAAAGTACACTGGCCACGGAAGCATGTGTACACCTCGTAGAGCCTGTTGGGAGATGCGAGCAGTGTGTGGGCGGGCATTATCCTGCTGAAACAGAGCACTGGGCAGCCCCTGAAGGTACGGGAGTGCCACCGGCCGCAGCACATGCTGCACGTGGCGGTGGGCATTTAACGTGCCTTGAATACGCACTAGAGGTGACGTTGAATCATACGCAATAGCGCCCCAAACCATGATGCCGCGTTGTCTAGCGGTAGGGCGCTCCACAGTTACTGCCGGATTTGACCTTTCTCCACGCGGACGCCACACTCGTCTGCGGTGACTATCACTGACAGAACAGAAGCGTGACTCATCGGAGAACACGACGTTCCGCCATTCCCTCATCCAAGTCGCTCTAGCTCGGCACCATGCCAGGCGTGCACGTCTATGCTGTGGAGTCAATGGTAGTCTTCTGAGCGGACGCCGGGAGTGCAGGCCTCCTTTAACCTATCGACGGGAAATTGTTCTGGTCGATATTGGAACAGCCAGGGTGTCTTGCACATGCTGAAGAATGACGGTTGACGTGGCGTGCGGGGCTGCCACCGCTTGGCGGCGGATGCGCCGATCCTCGCGTGCTGACGTCACTCGGGCTGCACCTGGACCCCTCGCACGTGCCACATGTCCCTGCGCCAACCATCTTCGCCACAGGCGCTGCACCGTGGACACATCCCTATGGGTATCGGCTGCGATTTGACAAAGCGACCAACCTGCCCTTCTCAGCCCGATCACCGCACCCCTCGTAAAGTCGTCTGTCTGCTGGAAATACCTCCGTTGACGGCGGCCTGGCATTCTTAGCTATACACGTGTCCTGTCGCACACGACAACACGTTCTACAATGACTGTCGGCTGAGAAATCACAGTACGAAGTGGGCCATTCGCCAACGCCGTGTCCCATTTATCGTTCGCTACGTGCGCAGCAGCAGAGCGGCGCATTTCACATCATGAGCATACCTCAGTGACGCCAGTCTACCCTGCAATTGGCATAAAGTTCTGACCACTCCTTCTTGGTGTTGCATTTGCTCTGTCAGTCAGTGTATGTAACATGGAATATCGGTTCGGAAACATATTGTTTCAGTCTGTTGACATGGGTTACAAGCATGTAGCTTGCGCAGGCGAGGGCTACTATGCAAATAGCTGAGCCGAAAAAAATAATCGTGATAGGGTATGGAACCCAGGGGTTACGTCTTATCAGGAGGGCAAAAAGGATGTAAGGACTCTTCCTCCTCCTTACCGCACATTCCTTATAGGGCTAATTGGCTAAGGGGCTGATGGGTTAAGGGGATAAAGGGCTAATAGGCAAAAGGCATAAAGGAGCAACAACCTAATCGATCGCTATCAGCAGGAACGCTTGTACTTTGTTAAGTGTAGAAAATTAATCTTTATTTGTAAATGGTTTTATGTTCAGAACAAAGAATGGAACCTAGGGGTTACGTCTTACCTAATAAAATCCCCGAGGTGCGATGAGTTACGTTTTTCTAACTAGTGTTTGGAACACTGAACTTTTCAAGATGATAGCAGAGAGGTTAGCAATGTTCTGTTGGATTTTAAATTCCGCGCTACAACATGCATAAGGTGGCAGCCATGAGGTTTAACGCCGTAAAGATGGCAAGAGTGAGGTTAGCAATGTTCTGTTGTTGGATTTTAAATTCCGCTCTGTAACATGCATAAGGTGGCAGCCTTGAGGTTAGCGACGCTCTATTGAGGTTAGGGTTCGTCAAGAAGACAGCTGTCAAAAAAGCACGTGGCTATGTTTACCAAACAAGAGCACGTGATCGTGAAGTCACGGTCACGAAATCAATCCTTAGCTCTACGTCCTTAAGAGCAGCATTAGGATTAGCTTCGTTTAAAAATCTTGCGAACAGAGCAGCAGTATGAATAGCCATGTTTGAAAGCGTGTACACGTTACTTATCGATTTTGCATGCATCGACTCTCGTACTAAACTTCTTCCGCTAGATTGTGCTGCTATCTTACCATAACCTATACCCATAAACTTAAAGTATAAAGAGTAGCCATGTTTCAAAGCGTGTACACATCACCTATCGATTTTGCATGCATCAAATATCGCACTAAACTTCATCCGCTAGTTTGTGCTGCTATCTTAGCATAACTTATACGCATGAACTTAAAGTACAAAGAATAGCCATGTTTCAAAGCGTGTACACATCACCTATCGATTTTGCATGCATTAACTATCGTACTAATCTTCTTCCGCTAGAGTGTACATCGTTCGCAATTGTGTGCTGATACCTATGTGCGTGAACTTAAAGCACAATGAACAGCGTGTACACATCACCTTTCATTTTTTGCACGCATTAACTATTGTGCTAAACTTCTTCCACTAGAGCGTGCGATCATTGCTTGTGTGTGCTGCGATCTTAACATAATCTATGTGCATAAAGTTAAAGCACAAAGAATAGCCAAGTTAAAAGCGTGTACACATCACCTATCGATTTTGCATGCATCGACTTTCGTACTAAACTTCTTCCACTAGAGCGTGCGACAACCTTATAAGTATGCTGCTTACTTAGTATAACTTATACGCATGAACTTAAAGCATAAAGAATGGCGATGTATAAAAATCTTGTGAACATAACAGCAGCAGTAAGAATAGCAATGTACGCATTGCCTATCGATTATACATGCATCAACTAGAGTGCTAAACTTCTCCCGCTAGAGAGTACTGCAATCTTAGCATAACCTATGTGCACGAAGTTACAGCATGAAGAATAGTTAAGTTTCAAAGTGTGTACACATCACCTATCGGCTTTGCATTTATCAACTATCGTACTAAACACATCTCGCTAGAATGTACAATGTTCAAATGTGTTTGTGCTGCTACCTTAGCATGACCTATGCGAACGCATTTAAAGCACAATGAATAGCGATGTTTGAAAATCCTGCGAACATAGTAGCAGTAAGAATAGCAAGGTTTAAAAGCGTGTGCATATCACCTTTTGATAATGCATACATCAACTATCGTACTAAACAAATTCTACGCGAGCGTGCGACCATCGCTTGTACGTGTGCTGCTATCTTAACATAACCTATGTGCACGAACTTATAGCATAAAGAATAGTTATGTGTAAAAATCTTGTGAACACAGCAGAGTGTTAACTACGTACGTGTAGACATTGAACTTTGCATTCTGAAGCAGCATACTACGTGACCATGACGTCACGACCACGTGCTCTTGTTTGGTAAACATAGCCACGTGCTTTTTTGACAGCTGTCTTCTTGACGAACCCTAACCTCAATAGAGCGTCGCTAACCTCAAGGCTGCCACCTTATGCATGTTACAGAGCGGAATTTAAAATCCAACAACAGAACATTGCTAACCTCGCTCTTGCCATCTTTACGGCGGTAAACCTCAAGGCTGCCACCTTATGCATGTTGTAGCGCGGAATTTAAAATCCAACAGAACATTGCTAACCTCTCTGCTATCATCTTGAAACGTTCAGTGTTCCGAACACTAGTTAGAAAAACGTAACTCATCGCACCTCGGGGATTTTATTAGGGAAGACGTAACCCCTAGGTTCCATTCTTTGTTCTGAACATAAAACCATTTACCAATAAAGTTTAATTTTCTACACTTAACAAAGTACAAGCGTTCTTGCTGATAGCGATCGATGAGATTGTTGCTCCTTTATCCCTTTTGCCTATTATCCCTTTACACCTTTAGCCCATTACCCCTTTTTCCCATTAGCACTTTAGCCAATTAGCCCTACAAGGAATGTAGGGTAAGGAGGAGGAAGAGTCCTTTCATCCTTTTTGCCCTTCTGATAAGAAGTAACCCCTGGGTTCCATCCCCTATCACGATTATTTTTTTCGGCTCAGCATTTTGCATAGTAGCCCTCGCCTGCACAAGCTACATGCTTGAAACCCATGTCAACAGATTGAAACAGTATTTTCCGAACCGATATTTTATTTTACATATTTATGTAATAACTTGTCCAAATGCTAGAGACTTAAATGTAAGCAGAGAATTTCTTATAGCACTAGCGTTCTGTTTAATTTTACTTCCCGCATAAGCTACATGCTTGTAACCCATGCCAACAGATTGACTGATATTTCATTTTACATGTTTATGTGATAACTTGTTCGACTGACTTTCACACAAGGCGAATGATGGAAGGTAAATCATTTGAAGTTTTACTTTTGCTATATCGTTTACCCAGCGAGTTAGCTGCGCAGTATGGGTACAGTGTGTTTTTGATTTTTACACTAGGCAAATCATGGCAGTTGTAGTTTTGCAATATCGTTTACTGAGCTAGTTAGCTACGCGATATGTGCACAGTGTGTTTCTATAGTTTTTGATTTTACACTAAGTAAATCATTAAAATTGTACTTTTGCACTGAACACATCAAACAATGTTCTGATTATATGATGACGTTAACAACATCGATTATAGTCTTGTTATGTTTCATTCTGATCTCCTTAGAACAAGGGTACCGCCTAACACGATCTAAACACATGCTGTATTGAGTACAGTGTTCGATTCTAGTCTTGATCACTTATTTTGTGTTCTGAACACATCAATCAATGTTCTGATCACATGTTGAAGTTAACGACATCGAGTACAGTGTTCGATTCTTGTTTTGTTATGTTTCATTCTGATCTTCTTAGAACAAGGGTACCCACTAACATGTTCTAAACACATGTTGTATTGAGTACAGTATTCGATTCTAGTCTTGATCACTTATTTTGTGTTCTGAACACACCAATCAATGTTCTGATCACATATTGTATCGAGTACAGTGTTCGATTCTAGTCTTGATCACTTATTTTGTGTTCTGAACACATCAACCAATGTGCTGATCACATGTTGTATCGAGTACAGCGTTTGATTCTACTCTTCATATGTTTCGCAAGTCTAAACTTGCACAATAATGTTATCGGTGCACACGCTTGCCTTCGCGATGCAAGTTTAAACTTGTTCGATATAAAGCAATGCCTTGACATAAGAGGCGGAGGAGGTAGAGAAGGAGGAGGAGGAGAATGATAAGGCCTTAACAGCCTATGTATAGTCGCCATTGTTAAAAGATGACAGCTGTCAAAATAATTTTTCAAATTATCCGCCACCACACTTCAGCTGAAGAGGGCAGCAAGGTGCTCTGTTGATTAAGCACATAGAATTTCAAATTGCCCTCCACCGCATGGATAACAGCAGCCGTTATCTTGCGCAGTAGCCTCTAAGCTAGCTTTCTTCATACGAGTAGCCGCCATCTTGTGCGAACACCCCTAGGCTGTCTCATAAGGAGCTATGTATAGTCACCATTTTGTGTCCGCCATCTTGCGTAAGCATCCCTAGGACGTCTCAAGCCATCTTGTGTCTCATAAGAGCAGCCAACATCTTGTAGAATTAGATAGCTGCCAATGCCAATGGGCTTAAGTAGGAATCCAACCGTTGGTCTCATCACTAGACTATGTTTTCTTGTTCCTGATACTGCGAACCTGGGTATCAGGCGGAAAAATTTTGTCCGTTTTGCTCTACGATGCACCGTTTTCGAGATATTTAAAATGTAAGCCCCAAATTTAATGAATCGAACCTGCACGGCCCGTTATACTCTCTACCATAGCTAGACCTGATCATGTTACGAACACTTGCTTCAATACAAGCTAAAACAGAGCGAATGCAAAAGGGCCTAAGTAGGATCCGAACTGTTGATCTCATCATTGGACTATGTTTTTCTTATGCTATCATCTTCCTCATACTGGGAACCGAGGTATTGGGCAGAAATTTTTTGTCCTTTTAGCTCTACGATGCACCGTTTTCGAGATATTTTACATTTAAGCCCCAAATTTAATGAATCGAACTAGCACGACACGTTAGCCTCTAAGCTAGCTTTCTTCATAAGAGAAGCAGCCATCTTGCGCAAGTACCCTTAAGGCGTCTCATAAGGAGTCGTGTATAGCCGCCATTTTGCGCCCGCCGTCTTGCGCAAGCATCCTTAGGGCGTCTCTAGCCATCTTGTGCAAGGACCCCTAAGCAGCCTCATAAGAGCAACAGCCATCTTGCGCAAGCGTCCCTAGGGCGTCTCATAAGGAGCCTTGTATAACCGCCATCTTGCGCAAGCATCCCAAGGGCGTCTCATAGGAACCTATGTATAGCGGCCATCTTGCATAAGCACCTTTAAGGAGTCATGTATAGCCACCACCTTGTGCAATCAGCGTCGAGAGATGGCTGCTGTAGAATTCTTCTTTCTAAATTATCCGTCACCATATTTTAAAGGTATGTACCTAAAGAGTGTAGCACTGAGGTTTGCGATGTAAGATGGCGGATGACAGCTGATAAAAAACGCGTGAGTTTGTTTACTAAACAAGAGCACGTGGAATGTTTTAATTTGCCGCCACCACATTTCAAAGGTATCTAGCTAAGGATCGCAGCACGGTGCTCTCTTGATCAAAGATGGCGGATGACAGCTAACAGAACTTTTCAAATTGCCCGCTACTACATGTCATAAAGAGTGTAGCACGGTGCTCTGTGGATTAAAGATGGTGGATGACAACTGAAAAAAGAGGGCAGCACAGTGCTCTATTGATTAAAGATGGCGGATGATAGCTGCACGTGGCTTTGTTTCCAAACAAGTGCACATAGAATTTTTCAAATTGCCACCACCACATTTCAGCACAGTACTCTCTTGATTAAAGATGGCTGCTGTCACGTGGAATTGCCTGCCAACACATTTCAAAGGTATCTAGCTAAAGAGGGCAGCACGGTGCTCTCTGGATTAAAGATGGCTGCTGTCAAAAAGCATTTTTCATATTATCCGCCACCACATTTAATGGTAAGTACCTAAAGAGGGCAGCACTGTGCTCTATGGATTGAAGATGGCAGATGACAGCTGTCAAAAAAGCACGTGGAATTTTTTACCGATTCAAATCTCGCTCTAGTGAGGTTAAGTTGGTAGCACTAAGGTTTAGGCCCGTTAAGATGGCAGCAGTGAGGTTAGCGATGAGTTGTTGTCGATGACAGCTGTCAAAAAGCACGTGGCTTTGTTTACCAATTCAAATTTCCCGCTGGTGGCGGAGCGGGCCCCTGGGAAGGTCTCCCGGGTGGCGGTGGCGGAGAAGGCCCCTGGGAGGGCCCGCTCGGGTGGCGGTGGTGGAGGAGGCCGCTGGGAGCCGGAGGAGGTGGCGGCGCCCGAACTGTCCAATTATACTACTTGTATTATTTTCTTCCTTAATTACTCCGTATGTACGCGAGTGATAGAAACTACTTCATATATTTCTACCAAACTTCATGTTTAGAATCCCCCTGTCTTTGGGTAGGTTTTAGGGCAAATATTCTTTTTAAATCCCAGAATTTACTGGGGGTTTATACGTAACCGAAACCGTGATCTTGCACTCCCACAAAATATACACAACCGAACTTAATGGAAATCTACCTGCCTTAATGGAAATTAATTTCTAAACCTTTTTTCTCGTGTGCATCATTTCGATACGAGGATTAATAAGGGAGATGTCATTAACGGACCGTTTTTCGGTACAAGTCCCTTCTGACTTAACTCAATAGCGAGTGCGTGTAAAGCGTATTTCTTACAACTTGAAAACTACTGGAGATATTCGAACCAAACTTTGTATTTAGCATCCACCTGTCCAAAGGTAGGTTTTAAAAATCAATAAAATTTCATGGTGATTTAACTCTTCCACAATATATACAGAACAAGACCAACCTGACTGGAAATCGACCAAACGTGATGGAATTCCACCACTAAAACTTTTTTCGTGTGCATTTTTTCGTCAGGAAGATTAATAAGGGATATATTATGAATGGTCAGTTCTGCAGGTTAAGTCCAGCGGACATAGCCCAAAAGGTGATTATACGTGGAGCAGATTCCTTATCTATCTATATAAATAAACTCGTAACGACTGTGTGCCTCTACATTGACTATTTTGATGAAATTTTCCACAACTACCCGTTTAAGGGGTAATAACGACCTTTTGCATTTTTTTTGTTTAGTTTCCTGAAGGTCCTAATTTTACCCTCCTCGCCCAAAATCCAGATTGCGGCATAATCTGCCAGACGAAAAAGAAAATGGAAATTTGACAAAATCATACGTTTTAGCCTGTAACGGACGGAAAATTCCAAGAACTTTAAATTTTTCACTTTTTGTCCCCGAAGAATATGGAAATATGGAGGCAATTTTAATGACGGTGCAGACCTTCGGGAGGTCCTATCACCTAATGGATTTCAGAATCTCCGTTGAATTTGGAATCCTCCTCAACCTTGTTCTTATGACTTTTTGTCGTATCTGTATCCTTTTTACGTTAATTTTTCTCTATTAATCGCTGTTAAGTAAATTTGGAATTTTCACATGCATATTTCGTACCTTCAATCACTTATAGGAAATACTGAATCATCAAACTCTTCACGAAAATTGGCCCACCCAGTAGCCATATGTTAGCCAAATGCTATGCATGAAGCTGTCACATAATTATCCGAAAAGTAAAGCAATGTGAGATAATCTTACAAGAACTTTACCCTGTTCAACGTTTCTAACTCAGTCTGACCCAAGAATGGATGAGATATCATAGGACCAGCCATTTAGGCATCTAAATCCGGCGTCTTATTGTATAATCCATTGTCGATATGACGTACGTTTAGCAGCAGTTAATCTGTAAATGAAGGTCTGCAATATTGTAAACACGCATATACTTTCCAATGTCGATCTATATAATTATATTCACTGATGTCGATTTGTAGCGATCGAGAAAGGGTGTGTCTGCTATTGTAACCAGTACTCCCAACACCGACTTTGATTGTCAGTAGGAATGGGGTCCTTCTCCAATTCCTGTGTAACTGGCCGTAGTAAGGAAGGCCTACCATAGTAATGAATAGTTTACTTCTCGATTTGACTAGCAGAAGGCAAGTGAGCATGCAGTTTTGTTCAAAACTCCCCTACCCGATTGTGTTCGGCAGTAGGCAAGGGTGCCCGCCATTATAAAGAAATGTCCTCATCTAAAATGTGACTGCATTAGGCATAGAGGCCCGCTATTTTGATGGAAACTCACCAACTTGGTGTGATTGGCAGTAAGGTAGCTGGCAGTAGGAAAATGGGCCTGTCATTATAATGTTATAATAGGGTACTTGCCTGCCATTATAATAAAAACTCCTCAACTGTTATCTGTCTGGAAATAGGAAAGGGGGCTGCCATTGTAACGAAAACTCCCCAAATCGATTGTGACCGCGCAGTAGACAGTGGGGCCTGCAATTATAATGTAAACTTCCCAACTCAATTGTGAATGGCAGTAGGCAAGTGAGCCTGCCGTTATATCACAAATCCGCAGCAAGCACTTTACATTGGAAACAGCGTATAGGAACCTCCCCATGCTGTTTCTCGGACAACGCTAAGAGAGATGCAATTTTAAAGCAATCGTATTTTCTGCATGTACAGTATTTATTTCGATATTCGAATACAATGTAGAATACCGTAGCGAAGCACGGGTACATTTGCTAGTTAATAATAATAGTAATGATTATTTATTTATTTATTTATTTATTTATTTATTTATTTATTTATTTATTTATTTATTTATTTATTTATTTATTTCACATTTTATGGCCTACATTTTCCCACCCTAGTCAATTATACAAATGATTTCTTGATTTCCCATCAGCCCAGCAATTTTTTTATTCTGAGAGATGCTGCCTTGCTTTGTTCTATTGAAAATACCCTCCCATTAGACCTTGTATTGATCTTGGTGTGTAGCCTGGTGTGTGTGCACCTTGAAGTAACTTATTTTTTGTTTTGTTTTTAAGATCGTCTATTGTTATTTGTAGTTATTTGATCCATTTGATCTTGGTCTTGCTCTTCCATAATTTTTCAATTATTCTTCTGCTAATTCTGGTGTCAAGTGTTCTGATAAGATGTCCAGAGAATGATATACTTTTCTTTATCCTAATCGTGCTCAATACTCAAGGGCGCCCATGCCCAGGGGCAAGGGGTGGCGGCCCACCCCCCCCCCTCACCTAGCTCTTAGAGGAAGGCAAAAATCGAGTGTAGTCAGGAGTTTTCCTCTCAGGAAAATGTTTTAAAAGTCGGTATTACATAGAAGTGGTAGTATAGCTCCCCCACCTACAGGCAGGGAATACCGTGGGTGTTATACTACTGCCATTCATATTCCAAAATACTACATAACCCCAGGTCTAGATCCTCCCCTATGGGCGCCCATGTCAATACTGGTTGAAATGAAATGTCGTATGGCTTTTAGTGCCGGGATATCCCAGGACGGGTTCGGCTCGCCAGGTGCAGGTCTTTCTGTTTGACACCCGTAGGTGACCTGCGCGTCGTGATGAGGATGGAATGATGATGAAGACAACACATACACCCAGCCCCTGTGCCATTGGAATTAACCAATTAAGGTTAAAATCCCCGACCCGGCCGGCAATCGAACCCGGGACCCTCTGAACCGAAGGCCAGTACGCTGACCGTTCAGCCAAAGAGTCGGACGTCAATACTGGTTCAGTTTCCTTATAAAATGTTTTATTTCATGCTCTTCTTCATTGTCCATTAACTTGATACTGTTGCATCTTCTAATCATTCTTCTTTCTGTCTTAAGGATATTGTCTGTTTCAGCTGTATTAGTAGTTTTAAAAAAGGGTTTCACAAGCATAAGTTATTTCTGGCTGTCGGAGTGTTTAATAATGTCTTAATTTTGCTGCTATTGATAAGCTTTTTTAATTTTATGTAGTCTTGGTGATATAATTTGTTTTGTTTAATTCATTTGTTCTGTTATGCCAAGCTGGATTCTCATTAGATTATAGGTTATGATTCCTTGCCCATCAATTGTTATTTTATTTACCAGTGGGGGATGCAGAAACATTATCTCAGCTATTTCAAAGGATGTTGTAAGACCTATTTTTGGTGTTATTTCCTGTAGAGATTTAATCTGGTGTCAAGTTTCCTGAATATTGTTTGGACGATAGAGCAAGGTCATCAGCAACATCCTAAACAATTTAAAGTTAAATTTTGCTTGAAGCTTCCAACTTTTATGTTCTTTGGGTTGACGTTGTACCATTCCCTTATTATAAATTCTAATGCACAATTAAATAATAATGGAGAGAAACAGTCCCCTTGTCCTAAACCTGTTTTAATCAAAAATTGATCAGAAAAATCTCCTCTAAACTTTACTTTTGATATGGCATTAGTTAAAGTTCTAACAGTTTAATTAATTTAGGATGGAATCCAAAATTCTAAATTCCATAAAATTCTTAACATTGAAGGTATTGAACCCGACAGGGGCATGATCCAAGGACCTTTGGTTGATATCGATCTCCGTAATTACGCACGCAATGCTATTAAAGGGAAAGAACGCTGAAAATGATTAATATTCATATCATTAATAGAGGTCATACCGAAACTAATTAATATTCATACCATTGAGATAGATAAATTGTGTATTTTAAAATTATTCTACGAGATTTCTTTGTCTGCGGCTTATTGCACAGTATTATCCTTTGTGTAGCGGAGGCCCCGCAGATGAAGCCAAGCCAACTTAGACCCGGGAGGGGTTATGAATGGGGATTCCCTGTGACATCACTCGAGAGAAGACATCCCTCCTCAAGACTCACAGAATGAGGGGAAACTAACTTTTTCGAAACGAAATATAGGAGCCATCTTGGAATCGGACTGGCCAACTTAATTACCTACGATATAGAAAATTAATAAAACTCAAATTAGGGGGTCGTCTCCCGATTTAAAAGGGATAAATGTCATTGGGACATTTTTTAGAGTGTTTAATGTCCTCTTCCGTGATAACTTTCAGAAGAAGGAAGAATACTGTGTGGTTTCTGCGTGGAAAAGTACTGGGCCATCTGTTTATTCTCACGACACCTCCTCGAGATCGGGAGTTCACCACGCATGGTGGAGGAAGCAGAAGAGATTTTAATTAATTTAAAAAGATTCACTGAAGGATAATTAAGTGGTTATGTCTCAATCGCACCAACTAGATACTGGTCACCGATTACCCGCACTATAATACCTCGAGTACGCCAGGAATAGGCGCTACGTAAACTAGTGGAAGGGGTATCGCTCCCTTGTAAAAACTACTGCAGTGAGGGACAAGCGTCAGTCGGGGTTCGCGGCTTATCGACGGCGAAGCTATGCTCGGTTAAGCCCTCGTTAGGTCTTTGTTCAAGTGAAGTTAATTCCTATTTTAAGTGAAATAATACAATTTGCATAAACAGTGCATAGTTTTGATCTCTGTGACGCCAGTGTTAACTTTTTGGAAAACCGTGACGTGAAAAGTCATATTATTATGATTACTATAATATAATAATCTTACGTAGTCGCATATGAGATCGTGACCGGACGTTCATATTGAACGCTGTTAACCGGAGTGTGAATTAAACAGTGACGTTGTGTCTGTACAGGATTATGTGCTAGCGGCTCCACCAGCATCAAACAATGGCTCATCAACTTCAAGATGGACTGGTAATGGAAGTAATCACCGTGGTGCCCATGGAGGAGGAGTAAACTCAGGATGGACTTCCCGAGTTGACGAAGGCGTCATCATGTGATAGAGATGAGTACAAAGTTCTAATATCTGGCATGCATAGAAGGGATGGGAATATTTATTGTAAACTGACGCTATAAGAGATTAAAGATGTAGTCCTGTTGAAATAGAGCGCCGGAATGGGCGCGTAGTAATTAATTCTTAGCTTAGGAAACCGACTACAGGTCTGAGTAATCGAGTGTAAATAATTAAGGGAATATAATACTTTAGCTTTGCATGGGATAGAGATTCATTCAATTATTTCTTTCTTGGGAGATTCTGTTTGTTTATTTGCGTCAGAAGACCAGTAATAATTAGTTTATGGGAGTGCAGTGAGAGTAGTTATTAGAGTATTCATTAATTTGATAAGTGTATGGTATATAAAACGCTAAGTACTACTGTACGCAAGGCACGTCACTACGAGACTCAGCGGCCAAATTGACAACCTCAAAAATTCCACCCTTTGAAATACTTAGATATTGAGTGATAAGATAAAATTGATTATGTGATTAAATTTACCAGGAAATGATCCTAAAGCGTGTGTCAAACATCCATTCGCATGGATATTAATTAATTAATGAATGTATTGCCGTGTGACGATAAAGTAGCCATGTGCCGACCATCGATTAATTAGCAGTCAGTAATCAGATGTTAATTGCTGCGCGAGTGCTTAAGTGTGTTGTAATTGCTGAATAGATTCCGCACAATGACCATGTATATGGAATGTAGCGGGTAAGCTATGTAGGACGGCAGGAATAATAATAATAATAATAGTAATAATAATAATAATAATAATAATAATAATAATAATAATAATAATAATAATAATAATAATAATAATAATAACGATCGGGCAAAGATTACCATTATAATACGGGGTCGCGTGTAAAGATGATGTGATACTGTTGGGTAAATGTGTTGAATTCATGGTGATTTGCGCGAGTCATTTTAAGACCGCAGTTATTTTAGATGTACTTCCGAGTGGAATGTTACTGTTTCCTTTTGAAAGGAAAGGTTACGCCTGTATGTGGGTGGTGACCCTAGGGGGTGAACAGCCGTCCGGCCTTGGCCCAGTTGTGTGCTTTTTTTGTTGTGGGGGCGTTCCGTAAGCCGAGGAAGGAGCGATGTTGCTGTTAAAGAGAAATGGGCTTCTCTGAACGGCGGAATAATATGATTTACCTAACACGACAGACCTGTGTGTTAATTAACAAGCGACCCGGCCGATGATGGTAATGTTTGCCAATGAATCGTTTTTAATTGTGCGAGTATAATTAGATAGGGATTACAGGACCCTGCCTTCATCACAAGAGGTTGTCAGTTCGATGCTCAACGTAGGCATTGGAGGCCTACAGTGTCAGAAGGAAGATCATGTGCTTTTACGTATTTTTCTTGCATATCATGTACCATGTATGTGTTTTTATGTCATGTGTGGTTGTACATAAGGTCAGTGGTGGTTCTGTCCATCAGCTTGACGATATCTAGAATAGCGAGGGTCGGTTCGATCCCAGGTGTTGTATCATATGTGTGTATTTTCATTTTTTCGTCATTTCATTGGGAAATCTAGGTCTTTATTAGAATAGGGATTGCTCAGACGTGTTGTCGGACGCATGTTAGTTTTATGTGTTAGCGATAATATAGCCTCAGTGTTATGATAAAATTACCATTCGCTATATGTCACGATACATCGCTTCGCGATAACGTACTCGTTTCTATCACGTATAACGGACAGATGTCCACAAAACAAACTACAACAAGCATTTGTAAATTTTCATGTAATTCATTAGTGTTATTTAGTGCGTCATTTCCCATCATCATTAAGGTTCAATAAACCGGTTTGTGAGTTAAATATTTTAATTCGAATGTGTTCTCATTTTAGTTATGTATGCCCCGCTTCTTCCCCCCCCCCCCTTGTACGCATTTAAGTTTACTTTAGTTCAGCGCCTATTTATTTCATACTTCTCGACCCGTGTGCGACCCTGTAGTTTCCATGCCGGTGCCAGTTAGGAGGGGCGGGTGCATATAAAAAAATGGCGCGTCCAACGTGTGGCCCGAAATTCCGTAAAGGGGTACCATAGCGCCATATAAAATGACATATCTAACGTGTGGCTATATAAATGACTTTTCCACGTGATGGCCATAGAAATAGGGGCGCATATTTACTTTACCCGCCATATAAATGACGCTCCAGGTAGGACATATTTTACGGTTTAATGGGCGTATTTTAATGTTTAATAGGCGCATAATTATCCCACCTATCGCATACTATTAATGCGAATATAGGGGCGTGTTGTGTTGTTTAATAGGCAAGGTATACTTGTGCGGCTTCCAGGAGTGGGCACGATTATTTTGGTAACCCGTCTTTACTTCTGACATTTCCACGTGAGGCCCAGTTTATTATAGTTGAATAAGTGACACCTTGATGAGAATCTTAAATCGTTTTATGAATGAGAACACAGTCATGGTCCAATGATATGGGCAGAGCCATGACATTCGCGTCAGCAGGGGCGTATCCAAATTTCAAGGGGATTGGTTCGAATCCCGGGAAACAATGAAATGAATTTCCCATAAGTGAGGTTCGAAGTGAATAATGGCTCTTTCTTAGTGCATATCTATTCACGGATATTAGCCAGTGGTGCGTGTTTCGTCACCAAACAACCTGCTATTAGGAAATATATTTACGTTAGTATAAACGTGGATGAGAAGAGGTAACCTCGCGCCTGCTTTTCTTTTTCGAGTGGCAGTGGGTTGATTTCATGGGTTCAGTTTGAGATTCTGATGACTTTGTGTGTTTGAAGGACCTCAAGGCTGAAGGCATGGGTTGATTTACTGGCACTATACCACATGTGTTGGTATTTAAAATCGAGCCCAATTTTAGAATCACAGGTCAACCGGCAACTTTATTAATTGAATTTGAGGGCTACTATTATAATCATTTTTCAGAAATTTCCCGTTGCTTTTCATATAAATTTCATGAACCTTAATGATGTTAGGCAGTTAGGCAGCTTCAATGATAGCCGTTTTGAGGCTTAATTTGCAATAATGATTAAAGTAAAAATTTGTGAAGTGAAAGAACGTAAAGCTTGGATAGAGGAATCTTTTCTTTTAAAATAAATAATAATTATATATTGTTGTGGATTGTTGACGCCGACGTTAGCGAGGGGTGTCCTGTCATCTCAAAGGATAGCGACATGGATAGTGAAGCCATGCGGGCTTTGATGGAGGAGATTAGGGAGATTAAGAACAGTGTGAAGGACGATTTAAAGAAAAGTAGTGAGGAGACGCGGAGTGCACTTGAAAATAAGATGGAAGAGAGCAGGAAGGCGATGGAAGATAAGATGGAGGAGAACAGTGCGCAGATTAGGGGTAGCGTGAAGGACGATATTAAGACACTGGAAAATGAATGCAAGCAGGGGCGCGCAGAGGTCAGAAAACAACTAGAGAACTTTGACGGTAAATTAACACATTTTGAGGTTAAATTGGAAGAAAACCGAACCGAGACTAGTAAGATGATCGAGGAGAAATGCAGTAGTTTAATGAACAAAATTCAGGAGGTTCAACAACAATGCGAAAAGGGGGCTAAGGAACTAAGCGATAAAATAGACGCGGTTTCTCAGCTCAATGCCGTTGTTGAAATAAAGGTCGAGGGAATAGTTGAGCGGCTTGATCAGTTTGAGACCAGTATCGAGAGAGACATAACTCGCGTGAATGGTGAAATCGTGGATGTCAAAGGGAAAATCGATCAGCTGGATGGTGAAATGGAACAGGTCAGGTCCAAAGCGAATGACCGCGACACGAAGATCGAAGAGATAGTGGAGCAGGTCGAGGACAATCAGACAAATATCAGGATCGTTGAAGAAAGGGCGGAGAAAGCCTTGGCGGTAATTGAGGCCCTGGACGAAAAGATTACGTCGGTATCGCAAGCAGCGCAAGCCGATACGAAACTAACTTTTGCCAGGATACGGAAGGAAGTGTCAGGACAAATAGTAGGAGAGACTGCTAAACAGATCCACGAATGGAGCGAAGAGAAAGGCTCGAAAATGATGGTGAAATTGGAGATCCACGAAGAACAAATTAATGCACATCGCGAAGAAATAGAGGGAATGAAGAAATTAGATATTCAGGACAAACCATATTTCAAAATGGAAACAGCTGGAGTAATGAAAATGGAATTAGGTAGTGGATCACACCAGCTAGGCTACAGTTTGTTCAAAGAACAACTATCTGGCAACGAAGAATATAAATTACCGGCGATGGACGAGAGAACGTCGACCTTGCTTGGCCAAAATTCGTTACCTGTGTATAGCCTCCTACGTTCGGCGGATGATAAGCCAAAAAAATTCAAACCAGGCACTAGGACCACACCAAAAAGTTTCCTCCGCGAGGTAGATGATTATATGGCGGATCATCGGGTACAAGCGGATAGGAAATTACGAGTAGTGGAAAAATTCTTGGAAGACCAGGCCCTTGAATGGTTTAAAGCTTTCCGCTACTGTTTTGATAGCTACGAAGGCTTTAAGAAGATATTTTTGGAAAAATACTGGGGTTTGGACACGCAGCAAGGGCTGAGGTTAGAGCTTTACACGAGGAGGTACGCTTCGGGAGGACCCACGAGGTTCTGTGACTATTTCACGTCTCAGCTGGTGAAGATGCGCGAACTGGACAGCCCGCCGACAGAAAATGAATTAATAACCGCCATTACGAGGCAATTCCCAGCTGACGTCCAGCGCATGTTGATTGCGGCAAATATTCGTACGGCAGTGGAAGCCGAGCACGTGTTAAGACAGTTGGATCAGACATCTCATGTCGGGCACGGTCGAGCTAGAAACGTAGAAGCCATCAACACGTTAAATGTTCGAGAGGGAGATCAGTCGGTAAACCGGAGTACTCAGGTAACAAGTACTCAGACTGACGCTCAGATAGGCAACCAGAACAGGAATAGTAGGGATTGGCGATCTCCGAAGTGGGAAAACCACCAGTGGAAGTATCGAAATGACCAGGGTAGAAGGCAATGGTATCAGTCAGGGAGATACAACCACGGACAAATCGGCGCACGAGGGCGACGACCTTACGAGAAAACACCAAAGGCACACTGGGATAACCGTGGTCGACAGAACAACAGGCCGCGAGAATATTATCGGGGTGACCTAAACGACAGAAGAAATGATTCACGCCGTTACGTCAGAGACCTGCGAGATACCCAGGACGGAAACGATAGGTGGAGGGATTCGATGCAGCAGTTTCCTAAGTCGGATGAATGTCGAGGGGCAGAGAGCCTCGAACTACAGGCACATAACGCTGCGAACCGTGCCAGTAAGCTTGATCCCCGCGCACCACCATATCCAAGTGGAGGCGGAGGTCAGCTAAAAAAATTAGGAAAACCTAGTGAGGAGATAGTCGGATTTTCGAGGACTACCGACGCAAAGGGGAACCGTGGACGTCCGTGACCATCGCATCTTGGATAGTCCAGCCCGATGATCTCGTTGAAGATCCCGTTCAGGCATGTCCAAAACCAATTAGAGCGTTACCCGTCATTTATGTCCGTGTCAACCAGTTGCTGGTTCGTTGCCTTGTAGACACAGGCGCGAGCGTCAGCGTGGTATCTAAAGTATTAGTTAAAGAACTGGAATCGAAACAACATATACCAATCATTCCGATTTCGAATATTAAAGTTAGAGGAATAATTCCGGACCGCACAACTACATGCAATAGCCAGGCCTATCTAGATTTGGAAATCGGAAACAACCTTATATCACATCCATTCATAATTCTGACTAGAATGGAATATAATATCATCATTGGAGCTGATTTTCTTCGGGAATTCAAAGCGGTCATTGACATGGACAAGAATGAAATTAGATTCAGGAACGACTCAATTCAGGGAGATGTAAGGTTGAACGACTTCGAAGGACAATACGGGGAGGAGAAAATTTGGACTATGGAGATAGGACAATTGAAACAAGAAGGAGGAGATTGCTTCCCAAACTGGGATGCCTATCGGGACGAGATGATCAAGGAGTTTGAAGGGATGATTTTCAAGTTAGAAGCGGAGAATGAAGGACCATCATTGGAGGAGGTAGTCCAAGAAAAGACCGACGAAGCGAAGATAGGGAAGGAAGACAAAGGCACATTACAGAAAGTCATAGAGAGACACGAATATGTACTTGGTTCACGTCCAGGAAAAATTCCAAATTTCAAATATTCCTTAGTCGTCAACAATTGGGAACCATTCCGGCAACGACCATATCCGATACCTGAAAAGTTTCACGCTGGAGTGAAGAAAATTATACAGGAGATGGAAGATAACGGAATTATATCAAAATCACCCACACCATTTGTGAATCCGTTGGTCGTGGTGGAGAAGGGCAACGGTTCGTTGCGGGTTTGCCTCGACGCGCGAGCAATAAACCAGCGATTAATCCTAGAGTATGACCAGGCCCCGTGTATAAAAGAGGTCCTTAAGAAGTTCCGGGGCATGAAACTATTTAGTGGAGTTGATCTGACATCATCATTTCATCACGTTGAACTTGACCCAGCCACCAAAATTTTGACCGGGTTTCTGTTTGTTGGGCAAACCTACGTTTTTAACCGGTTACATTTCGGGTTGAAAACAGCAGGGTCAGCGCTCATTAAGGCACTAGATCGTAACCTCAGTGACGAAGTTAAACAGTTTACGGTGAGGTACGTGGATGACATCCTTGTTGCATCAGAAACTTTGCCAGAGCACCTGGAGAAACTTGATAAACTATTAGCTGATTTGGAAAGGAACAACTTCAAGGTGAACCTACCCAAGTCTAATTTCTGCCAAAGGAGTATCCTATTCTTAGGTCATGTGATCGACACAGAAAGAATTATGCCCAATCCGGTTAAATTAAAGGCAATTCAAAATTTTCCAAAGCCGACGAGGGTGAAACATGTCAGGCAATTTTTAGGAGTTTGTAACTTTCTCGCGGATCATTGTCCGAACTACACCAGTATAGTTGCACCATTACAAGATCTCCTCAAGAAAAACAATAGGTGGAAGTGGGACCTCGCCTGCGATGAAGCATTTGCTAAAGCAAAGGATCTGTTAGCCCATAGTGTAAAATTAGGATATCCGGACTATACACAAAAGTTTATTGTGCAAACTGATGCGTCGATTATAGGAGTTGGGGCAGTACTATATCAAGAGACCGCCGGAACCCGAACAGAGGATCACCTATTTGGCTTTCATGAGTCGCAAATTAAGGTCGCATGAGTTGAAATACACCGTGACCGAACTAGAGATGCTCGCGATCGTGACCGCTCTTAACCATTGGAAGAAATACATTTACGGGTATCCAATTGTGTTAAGGACGGATCACAAAGCTCTGACGTTCATGATGAAATCTGCATTAACAAGCGAGAGAGTCAGCCGGTGGTGCTTGTTTGTGCAGCAATTCGACATTACAGTTGAGCACTGCGCCGGAAAGGCAAATGTAATTGCAGACGCCCTCAGTAGAAATCCAGATCCGGAACCTATCGTGGTTAACCAAATACAGTTGATAGAACAAGGAGACCGCGAAATCATAGAAAGGCTGCGAACTATTGGTGAAGAACAGCAGAAATGTCCGGAAATGAAGAAGTTGATCGATTTCCTCCAACGTAGAATACAGCCAGGGACGGATGAATACCGTGAACTTCAGAAAAGGTCTGAGAAGTACCAATTTTTTAATGGCATGCTGCATAAATTCGTGGACGAGGACCACACGCAATTCAGGATCGTGGTTCCAACGACGTTGCAAGTTGATTTAGTTTGGCTCGCTCATCACATTACAGGTCACGCAGGGAGAGATAAAGTAATTGCTGCACTTCGGGAAACTTTTATCTGGAAAAATTTGAGGAAAACTGTTCAACAGGTACTCCTTACTTGCGACATTTGCCAACGGGTAAAGCCCAATCCGTACCTACTTAAGCAAAAACCGAAGCCGTTGTTGCCAAGTAAACCTCGGGAACTTTTCGCTTTAGACTTTTACGGACCACTTCCCAAGGGAAAGACAGGGCTTCAATACATTTTGGTATGCGTGGGTGTGTTTTCAAAATTCGTCACTCTCTGTCCAATCCAGAAGGCAAACACTAGAGCCGTCATAAATCAGTTGAAGACTAAAATCATACCACGTATGGGCAAGCCCGAATGTGTCCTCACTGATCATGGGTCGCAGTTCACATCGGGAAACTTCAAGCGAGACGTCGACAACTTAAACATCAAACATCATCTAAGTTCAATTAGGCATCCGGAGTCGAATCCCGCAGAACGGATAATGCGGGAAGTCGCAAAATTTTGCCGTATCTACTGTCCTAGACAACATTGGCGTTGGGTGGACGTGATTCCTGTCATCACAGAAAGTATCAACGGCACTATCCACGAATCCACCGGCCAAATTCCGTCAGTGATTCATTTCGACAGTTTTCCGAAGAGACCATGGCACGAGGTATTAAAATGTCCGCAGGATCCTAAACTATCGGTTGAGCTATGCATACAGAAGACAGCAAAACATTTGAAGGCCCAAGCAGAACGAAGATTACGTCGTCGCCGTAACAAGAGGCACCATCGACCACTGCGCGTAGGGGAACTTGTTCCCGTTAAACGACCAACAGTTTCCGATCCACCTAACAAGTTCTACCACAAGTTCGCTGAACTGTACATCGGTCCTTACCGAGTCATCCAGAACCTCGACAACAACGCGTACAAGGTGCAAAGCATGGACGGCGCGACCGAAACCATCTACAACGCGGCAAATCTGAAGTTGTACCATACGTCCGGAGGCAATGGAGAAGATGTGGACAACGCTGAAGAACTTGGGGCAACGGATGAAGAAGAGGATGAGGATGACGGAGAAGAAGATCGACGTGACGTGTCGGATGAAGAGTCGGGACCAAATGAGGAAGCCGAAGAAGTCAATTATTTGGAGAATTTGTTTTCACAGAGAGATCTTGGGGATGAAGAATGTCCAGAATGTCAGTACCTGGAGAACTACAGAGAGGCATTGCGTCAGATAGCATATTATTTGGAAAGAGAGAACCAGGAACTTCGCCAGAAAGCAAAGGTTTGGAAACAGTTGTGAATCGATATTGTCAACTGAATATTTAGCGACGAAATGTGTCCAGTGCCTGTACCCATTTCTTCTCGGGGAGAGGGGAATATGAACCCGACAGGGGCATGATCCAAGGACCTTTGGTTGATATCGATCTCCGTAATTACGCACGCAATGCTATTAAAGGGAAAGAACGCTGAAAATGATTAATATTCATATCATTAATAGAGGTCATACCGAAACTAATTAATATTCATACCATTGAGATAGATAAATTGTGTATTTTAAAATTATTCTACGAGATTTCTTTGTCTGCGGCTTATTGCGCAGTATTATCCTTTGTGTAGCGGGGGCCCCGCAGATGAAGCCAAGCCTACTTAGACCCGGGAGGGGTTATGAATGGGGATTCCCTGTGACATCACTCGAGAGAAGACATCCCTGCTCAAGACTCACAGAATGAGGGGAAACTAACTTTTTCGAAACGAAATATAGGAGCCATCTTGGAATCGGACTGGCCAACTTCATTACCTACGATATAGAAAATTAATAAAACTCAAATTAGGGGGTCGTCTCCCGATTTAAAAGGGATAAATGTCATTGGGACATTTTGTAGAGTGTTTAATGTCCTCTTCCGTGATAACTTTCAGAAGAAGAAAGAATACTGTGTGGTTTCTGCGTGGAAAAGTACTGGGCCATCTGTTTATTCTCACGACACCTCCTCGAGATCGGGAGTTCACCACGCATGGTGGGGGAAGCAGAAGAGATTTTAATTAATTTAAAAAGATTCACTGAAGGATAATTAAGTGGTTATGTCTCAATCGCACCAACTAGATACTGGTCACCGATTACCCGCACTATAATACCTCGAGTACGCCGGGAATAGGCGCTACGCAAACTAGTGGAAGGGGTATCGCTCCCTTGTAAAAACTACTGCAGTGAGGGACAAGCGTCAGTCGGGGTTCGCGGCTTATCGACGGCGAAGCTATGCTCGGTTAAGCCCTCGTTAGGTCTTTGTTCAAGTGAAGTTAATTCCTATTTTAAGTGAAATAATACAATTTGCATAAACAGTGCATAGTTTTGATCTCTGTGACGCCAGTGTTAACTTTTTGGAAAACCGTGACGTGAAAAGTCATATTATTATGATTACTATAATATAATAATCTTACGTAGTCGCATATGAGATCGTGACCGGACGTTCATATTGAACGCTGTTAACCGGAGTGTGAATTAAACAGTGACGTTGTGTCTGTACAGGATTAAGTGCTAGCGGCTCCACCAGCATCAAACAATGGCTCATCAACTTCAAGATGGACTGGTAATGGAAGTAATCACCGTGGTGCCCATGGAGGAGGAGTAAACTCAGGATGGACTTCCCGAGTTGACGAAGGCGTCATCATGTGATAGAGATGAGTACAAAGTTCTAATATCTGGCATGCATAGAAGGGATGGGAATATTTATTGTAAACTGACGCTATAAGAGATTAAAGATGTAGTCCTGTTGAAATAGAGCGCCGGAATGGGCGCGTAGTAATTAATTCTTAGCTTAGGAAACCGACTACAAGTCTGAGTAATCGAGTGTAAATAATTAAGGGAATATAATACTTTAGCTTTGCATGGGATAGAGATTCATTCAATTATTTCTTTCTTGGGAGATTCTGTTTGTTTATTTGCGTCAGAAGACCAGTAATAATTAGTTTATGGGAGTGCAGTGAGAGTAGTTATTAGAGTATTCATTAATTTGATAAGTGTATGGTATATAAAACGCTAAGTACTACTGTACGCAAGGCACGTCACTACGAGACTCAGCGGCCAAATTGACAACCTCAAAAATTCCACCCTTTGAAATACTTAGATAGGGAGTGATAAGATAAAATTGATTATGTGATTAAATTTACCAGGAAATGGTCCTAAAGCGTGTGTCAAACATCCATTCGCATGGATATTAATTAATTAATTAATGTATTGCCGTGTGTCGATAAAGTAGCCATGTGCCGACCATCGATTAATTAGCAGTCAGTAATCAGATGTTAATTGCTGCGCGAGTGCTTAAGTGTGTTGTAATTGCTGAATAGATTCCGCACAATGACCATGTATATGGAATGTAGCGGGTAAGCTATGTAGGACGGCAGGAATAATAATAATAATAATATTAATGATCGGGCAAAGATTACCATTATAATACGGGGTCGCGTGTAAAGATGATGTGATACTGTTGGGTAAATGTGTTGAATTCATGGTGATTTGCGCGAGTCATTTTAAGACCGCAGTTATTTTAGATGTACTTCCGAGTGGAATGTTACTGTTTCCTTTTGAAAGGAAAGGTTACGCCTGTATGTGGGTGGTGACCCTAGGGGGTGAACAGCCGTCCGGCCTTGGCCCAGTTGTGTGCTTTTTTTGTTGTGGGGGCGTTCCGTAAGCCGAGGAAGGAGCGATGTTGCTGTTAAAGAGAAGTGGGCTTCTCTGAACGGCGGAATAATATGATTTACCTAACACGGCAGAGCTGTGTGTTAATTAACAAGCGACCCGGCCGATGATGGTAATGTTTGCCAATGAATCGTTGTTAATTGTGCGAGTATAATTAGATAGGGATTACAGGACCCTGCCTTCATCACAAGAGGTTGTCAGTTCGATGCTCAACGTAGGCATTGGAGGCCTACAGTGTCAGAAGGAAGATCAAGTGCTTTTACGTATTTTTCTTGCATATCATGTACCATGTATGTGTTTTTATGTCATGTGTGGTTGTACATAAGGTCAGTGGTGGTTCTGTCCATCAGCTTGACGATATCTAGAATAGCGAGGGTCGGTTCGATCCCAGGTGTTGTATCATATGTGTGTATTTTCATTTTTTCGTCATTTCATTGGGAAATCTAGGTCTTTATTAGAATAGGGATTGCTCAGACGTGTTGTCGGACGCATGTTAGTTTTATGTGTTAGCGATAATATAGCCTCAGTGTTATGATAAAATTACCATTCGCTATATGTCACGATACATCGCTTCGCGATAACGTACTCGTTTCTATCACGTATAACGGACAGATGTCCACAAAACAAACTACAACAAGCATTTGTAAATTTTCATGTAATTCATTAGTGTTATTTAGTGCGTCATTTCCCATCATCATTAAGGTTCAATAAACCGGTTTGTGAGTTAAATATTTTAATTCGAATGTGTTCTCATTTTAGTTATGTATGCCCCGCTTCTTCCCCCCCCCCCCCTTGTACGCATTTAAGTTTACTTTAGTTCAGCGCCTATTTATTTCATACTTCTCGACCCGTGTGCGACCCTGTAGTTTCCATGCCGGTGCCAGTTAGGAGGGGCGGGTGCATATAAAAAAATGGCGCGTCCATCGTGTGGCCCGAAATTCCGTAAAGGGGTACCATAGCGCCATATAAAATGGCATATCTAACGTGTGGCTATATAAATGACTTTTCCACGTGATGGCCATATAAATAGGGGCGCATATTTACTTTACCCGCCATATAAATGACGCTCCAGGTAGGACATGCTTTACGGTTTTATGGGCGTATTTTAATGTTTAATAGGCGCATAATTATCCCACCTATCGCATACTATTAATGCGAATATAGGGGCGTGTTGTGTTGTTTAATAGGCAAGGTATACTTGTGCGGCTTCCAGGAGTGGGCACGATTATTTTAGTAACCCGTGTTTACTTCTGACATTTCCACGTGAGGCCCAGTTTATTATAGTTGAATAAGTGACACCTTGATGAGAATCTTAAATCGTTTTATGAATGAGAACACAGTCATGGTCCAATGATATGGGCAGAGCCATGACATTCGCGTCAGCAGGGGCGTATCCAAATTTCAAGGGGATTGGTTCGAATCCCGGGAAACAATGAAATGAATTTCCCATAAGTGAGGTTCGAAGTGAATAATGGCTCTTTCTTAGTGCATATCTATTCACGGATATTAGCCAGTGGTGCGTGTTTCGTCACCAAACAACCTGCTATTAGGAAATATATTTACGTTAGTATAAACGTGGATGAGAAGAGGTAACCTCGCGCCTGCTTTTCTTTTTCGAGTGGCAGTGGGTTGATTTCATGGGTTCAGTTTGAGATTCTGATGACTTTGTGTGTTTGAAGGACCTCAAGGCTGAAGGCATGGGTTGATTTACTGGCACTATACCACATGTGTTGGTATTTAAAATCGAGCCCAATTTTAGAATCACAGGTCAACCGGCAACTTTATTAATTGAATTTGAGGGCTACTATTATAATCATTTTTCAGAAATTTCCCGTTGCTTTTCATATAAATTTCATGAACCTTAATGATGTTAGGCAGTTAGGCAGCTTCAATGATAGCCGTTTTGAGGCTTAATTTGCAATAATGATTAAAGTAAAAATTTGTGAAGTGAAAGAACGTAAAGCTTGGATAGAGGAATCTTTTCTTTTAAAATAAATAATAATTATATATTGTTGTGGATTGTTGACGCCGACGTTAGCGAGGGGTGTCCTGTCATCTCAAAGGATAGCGACATGGATAGTGAAGCCATGCGGGCTTTGATGGAGGAGATTAGGGAGATTAAGAACAGTGTGAAGGACGATTTAAAGAAAAGTAGTGAGGAGACGCGGAGTGCACTTGAAAATAAGATGGAAGAGAGCAGGAAGGCGATGGAAGATAAGATGGAGGAGAACAGTGCGCAGATTAGGGGTAGCGTGAAGGACGATATTAAGACACTGGAAAATGAATGCAAGCAGGGGCGCGCAGAGGTCAGAAAACAACTAGAGAACTTTGACGGTAAATTAACACATTTTGAGGTTAAATTGGAAGAAAACCGAACCGAGACTAGTAAGATGATCGAGGAGAAATGCAGTAGTTTAATGAACAAAATTCAGGAGGTTCAACAACAATGCGAAAAGGGGGCTAAGGCACTAAGCGATAAAATAGACGCGGTTTCTCAGCTCAATGCCGTTGTTGAAATAAAGGTCGAGGGAATAGTTGAGCGGCTTGATCAGTTTGAGACCAGTATCGAGAGAGACATAACTCGCGTGAATGGTGAAATCGTGGATGTCAAAGGGAAAATCGATCAGCTGGATGGTGAAATGGAACAGGTCAGGTCCAAAGCGAATGACCGCGACACGAAGATCGAAGAGATAGTGGAGCAGGTCGAGGACAATCAGACAAATATCAGGATCGTTGAAGAAAGGGCGGAGAAAGCCTTGGCGGTAATTGAGGCCCTGGACGAAAAGATTACGTCGGTATCGCAAGCAGCGCAAGCCGATACGAAACTAACTTTTGCCAGGATACGGAAGGAAGTGTCAGGACAAATAGTAGGGGAGACTGCTAAACAGATCCACGAATGGAGCGAAGAGAAAGGCTCGAAAATGATGGTGAAATTGGAGATCCACGAAGAACAAATTAATGCACATCGCGAAGAAATAGAGGGAATGAAGAAATTAGATATTCAGGACAAACCATATTTCAAAATGGAAACAGCTGGAGTAATGAAAATGGAATTAGGTAGTGGATCACACCAGCTAGGCTACAGTTTGTTCAAAGAACAACTATCTGGCAACGAAGAATATAAATTACCGGCGATGGACGAGAGAACGTCGACCTTGCTTGGCCAAAATTCGTTACCTGTGTATAGCCTCCTACGTTCGGCGGATGATAAGCCAAAAAAATTCAAACCAGGCACTAGGACCACACCAAAAAGTTTCCTCCGCGAGGTAGATGATTATATGGCGGATCATCGGGTACAAGCGGATAGGAAATTACGAGTAGTGGAAAAATTCTTGGAAGACCAGGCCCTTGAATGGTTTAAAGCTTTCCGCTACTGTTTTGATAGCTACGAAGGCTTTAAGAAGCTATTTTTGGAAAAATACTGGGGTTTGGACACGCAGCAAGGGCTGAGGTTAGAGCTTTACACGAGGAGGTACGCTTCGGGAGGACCCACGAGGTTCTGTGACTATTTCACGTCTCAGCTGGTGAAGATGCGCGAACTGGACAGCCCGCCGACAGAAAATGAATTAATAACCGCCATTACGAGGCAATTCCCAGCTGACGTCCAGCGCATGTTGATTGCGGCAAATATTCGTACGGCAGTGGAAGCCGAGCACGTGTTAAGACAGTTGGATCAGACATCTCATGTCGGGCACGGTCGAGCTAGAAACGTAGAAGCCATCAACACGTTAAATGTTCGAGAGGGAGATCAGTCGGTAAACCGGAGTACTCAGGTAACAAGTACTCAGACTGACGCTCAGATAGGCAACCAGAACAGGAATAGTAGGGATTGGCGATCTCCGAAGTGGGAAAACCACCAGTGGAAGTATCGAAATGACCAGGGTAGAAGGCAATGGTATCAGTCAGGGAGATACAACCACGGACAAATCGGCGCACGAGGGCGACGACCTTACGAGAAAACACCAAAGGCACACTGGGATAACCGTGGTCGACAGAACAACAGGCCGCGAGAATATTATCGGGGTGACCTAAACGACAGAAGAAATGATTCACGCCGTTACGTCAGAGACCTGCGAGATACCCAGGACGGAAACGATAGGTGGAGGGATTCGATGCAGCAGTTTCCTAAGTCGGATGAATGTCGAGGGGCAGAGAGCCTCGAACTACAGGCACATAACGCTGCGAACCGTGCCAGTAAGCTTGATCCCCGCGCACCACCATATCCAAGTGGAGGCGGAGGTCAGCTAAAAAAATTAGGAAAACCTAGTGAGGAGATAGTCGGATTTTCGAGGACTACCGACGCAAAGGGGAACCGTGGACGTCCGTGACCATCGCATCTTGGATAGTCCAGCCCGATGATCTCGTTGAAGATCCCGTTCAGGCATGTCCAAAACCAATTAGAGCGTTACCCGTCATTTATGTCCGTGTCAACCAGTTGCTGGTTCGTTGCCTTGTAGACACAGGCGCGAGCGTCAGCGTGGTATCTAAAGTATTAGTTAAAGAACTGGAATCGAAACAACATATACCAATCATTCCGATTTCGAATATTAAAGTTAGAGGAATAATTCCGGACCGCACAACTACATGCAATAGCCAGGCCTATCTAGATTTGGAAATCGGAAACAACCTTATATCACATCCATTCATAATTCTGACTAGAATGGAATATAATATCATCATTGGAGCTGATTTTCTTCGGGAATTCAAAGCGGTCATTGACATGGACAAGAATGAAATTAGATTCAGGAACGACTCAATTCAGGGAGATGTAAGGTTGAACGACTTCGAAGGACAATACGGGGAGGAGAAAATTTGGACTATGGAGATAGGACAATTGAAACAAGAAGGAGGAGATTGCTTCCCAAACTGGGATGCCTATCGGGACGAGATGATCAAGGAGTTTGAAGGGATGATTTTCAAGTTAGAAGCGGAGAATGAAGGACCATCATTGGCGGAGGTAGTCCAAGAAAAGACCGACGAAGCGAAGATAGGGAAGGAAGACAAAGGCACATTACAGAAAGTCATAGAGAGACACGAATATGTATTTGGTTCACGTCCAGGAAAAATTCCAAATTTCAAATATTCCTTAGTCGTCAACAATTGGGAACCATTCCGGCAACGACCATATCCGATACCTGAAAAGTTTCACGCTGGAGTGAAGAAAATTATACAGGAGATGGAAGATAACGGAATTATATCAAAATCACCCACACCATTTGTGAATCCGTTGGTCGTGGTGGAGAAGGGCAACGGTTCGTTGCGGGTTTGCCTCGACGCGCGAGCAATAAACCAGCGATTAATCCCAGAGTATGACCAGGCCCCGTGTATAAAAGAGGTCCTTAAGAAGTTCCGGGGCATGAAACTATTTAGTGGAGTTGATCTGACATCATCATTTCATCACGTTGAACTTGACCCAGCCACCAAAATTTTGACCGGGTTTCTGTTTGTTGGGCAAACCTACGTTTTTAACCGGTTACCTTTCGGGTTGAAAACAGCAGGGTCAGCGCTCATTAAGGCACTAGATCGTAACCTCAGTGATGAAGTTAAACAGTTTACGGTGAGGTACGTGGATGACATCCTTGTTGCATCAGAAACTTTGCCAGAGCACCTGGAGAAACTTGATAAACTATTAGCTGATTTGGAAAGGAACAACTTCAAGGTGAACCTACCCAAGTCTAATTTCTGCCAAAGGAGTATCCTATTCTTAGGTCATGTGATCGACACAGAAAGAATTATGCCCAATCCGGTTAAATTAAAGGCAATTCAAAATTTTCCAAAGCCGACGAGGGTGAAACATGTCAGGCAATTTTTAGGAGTTTGTAACTTTCTCGCGGATCATTGTCCGAACTACACCAGTATAGTTGCACCATTACAAGATCTCCTCAAGAAAAACAATAGGTGGAAGTGGGACCTCGCCTGCGATGAAGCATTTGCTAAAGCAAAGGATCTGTTAGCCCATAGTGTAAAATTAGGATATCCGGACTATACACAAAAGTTTATTGTGCAAACTGATGCGTCGATTATAGGAGTTGGGGCAGTACTATATCAAGAGACCGCCGGAACCCGAACAGAGGATCACCTATTTGGCTTTCATGAGTCGCAAATTAAGGTCGCATGAGTTGAAATACACCGTGACCGAACTAGAGATGCTCGCGATCGTGACCGCTCTTAACCATTGGAAGAAATACATTTACGGGTATCCAATTGTGTTAAGGACGGATCACAAAGCTCTGACGTTCATGATGAAATCTGCATTAACAAGCGAGAGAGTCAGCCGGTGGTGCTTGTTTGTGCAGCAATTCGACATTACAGTTGAGCACTGCGCCGGAAAGGCAAATGTAATTGCAGACGCCCTCAGTAGAAATCCAGATCCGGAACCTATCGTGGTTAACCAAATACAGTTGATAGAACAAGGAGACCGCGAAATCATAGAAAGGCTGCGAACTATTGGTGAAGAACAGCAGAAATGTCCGGAAATGAAGAAGTTGATCGATTTCCTCCAACGTAGAATACAGCCAGGGACGGATGAATACCGTGAACTTCAGAAAAGGTCTGAGAAGTACCAATTTTTTAATGGCATGCTGCATAAATTCGTGGACGAGGACCACACGCAATTCAGGATCGTGGTTCCAACGACGTTGCAAGTTGATTTAGTTTGGCTCGCTCATCACATTACAGGTCACGCAGGGAGAGATAAAGTAATTGCTGCACTTCGGGAAACTTTTATCTGGAAAAATTTGAGGAAAACTGTTCAACAGGTACTCCTTACTTGCGACATTTGCCAACGGGTAAAGCCCAATCCGTACCTACTTAAGCAAAAACCGAAGCCGTTGTTGCCAAGTAAACCTCGGGAACTTTTCGCTTTAGACTTTTACGGACCACTTCCCAAGGGAAAGACAGGGCTTCAATACATTTTGGTATGCGTGGGTGTGTTTTCAAAATTCGTCACTCTCTGTCCAATCCAGAAGGCAAACACTAGAGCCGTCATAAATCAGTTGAAGACTAAAATCATACCACGTATGGGCAAGCCCGAATGTGTCCTCACTGATCATGGGTCGCAGTTCACATCGGGAAACTTCAAGCGAGACGTCGACAACTTAAACATCAAACATCATCTAAGTTCAATTAGGCATCCGGAGTCGAATCCCGCAGAACGGATAATGCGGGAAGTCGCAAAATTTTGCCGTATCTACTGTCCTAGACAACATTGGCGTTGGGTGGACGTGATTCCTGTCATCACAGAAAGTATCAACGGCACTATCCACGAATCCACCGGCCAAATTCCGTCAGTGATTCATTTCGACAGTTTTCCGAAGAGACCATGGCACGAGGTATTAAAATGTCCGCAGGATCCTAAACTATCGGTTGAGCTATGCATACAGAAGACAGCAAAACATTTGAAGGCCCAAGCAGAACGAAGATTACGTCGTCGCCGTAACAAGAGGCACCATCGACCACTGCGCGTAGGGGAACTTGTTCCCGTTAAACGACCAACAGTTTCCGATCCACCTAACAAGTTCTACCACAAGTTCGCTGAACTGTACATCGGTCCTTACCGAGTCATCCAGAACCTCGACAACAACGCGTACAAGGTGCAAAGCATGGACGGCGCGACCGAAACCATCTACAACGCGGCAAATCTGAAGTTGTACCATACGTCCGGAGGCAATGGAGAAGATGTGGACAACGCTGAAGAACTTGGGGCAACGGATGAAGAAGAGGATGAGGATGACGGAGAAGAAGATCGACGTGACGTGTCGGATGAAGAGTCGGGACCAAATGAGGAAGCCGAAGAAGTCAATTATTTGGAGAATTTGTTTTCACAGAGAGATCTTGGGGATGAAGAATGTCCAGAATGTCAGTACCTGGAGAACTACAGAGAGGCATTGCGTCAGATAGCATATTATTTGGAAAGAGAGAACCAGGAACTTCGCCAGAAAGCAAAGGTTTGGAAACAGTTGTGAATCGATATTGTCAACTGAATATTTAGCGACGAAATGTGTCCAGTGCCTGTACCCATTTCTTCTCGGGGAGAGGGGAATATGAACCCGACAGGGGCATGATCCAAGGACCTTTGGTTGATATCGATCTCCGTAATTACGCACGCAATGCTATTAAAGGGAAAGAACGCTGAAAATGATTAATATTCATATCATTAATAGAGGTCATACCGAAACTAATTAATATTCATACCATTGAGATAGATAAATTGTGTATTTTAAAATTATTCTACGAGATTTCTTTGTCTGCGGCTTATTGCGCAGTATTATCCTTTGTGTAGCGGGGGCCCCGCAGATGAAGCCAAGCCTACTTAGACCCGGGAGGGGTTATGAATGGGGATTCCCTGTGACATCACTCGAGAGAAGACATCCCTCCTCAAGACTCACAGAATGAGGGGAAACTAACTTTTTCGAAACGAAATATAGGAGCCATCTTGGAATCGGACTGGCCAACTTAATTACCTACGATATAGAAAATTAATAAAACTCAAATTAGGGGGTCGTCTCCCGATTTAAAAGGGATAAATGTCATTGGGACATTTTGTAGAGTGTTTAATGTCCTCTTCCGTGATAACTTTCAGAAGAAGAAAGAATACTGTGTGGTTTCTGCGTGGAAAAGTACTGGGCCATCTGTTTATTCTCACGACACCTCCTCGAGATCGGGAGTTCACCACGCATGGTGGGGGAAGCAGAAGAGATTTTAATTAATTTAAAAAGATTCACTGAAGGATAATTAAGTGGTTATGTCTCAATCGCACCAACTAGATACTGGTCACCGATTACCCGCACTATAATACCTCGAGTACGCCGGGAATAGGCGCTACGCAAACTAGTGGAAGGGGTATCGCTCCCTTGTAAAAACTACTGCAGTGAGGGACAAGCGTCAGTCGGGGTTCGCGGCTTATCGACGGCGAAGCTATGCTCGGTTAAGCCCTCGTTAGGTCTTTGTTCAAGTGAAGTTAATTCCTATTTTAAGTGAAATAATACAATTTGCATAAACAGTGCATAGTTTTGATCTCTGTGACGCCAGTGTTAACTTTTTGGAAAACCGTGACGTGAAAAGTCATATTATTATGATTACTATAATATAATAATCTTACGTAGTCGCATATGAGATCGTGACCGGACGTTCATATTGAACGCTGTTAACCGGAGTGTGAATTAAACAGTGACGTTGTGTCTGTACAGGATTAAGTGCTAGCGGCTCCACCAGCATCAAACAATGGCTCATCAACTTCAAGATGGACTGGTAATGGAAGTAATCACCGTGGTGCCCATGGAGGAGGAGTAAACTCAGGATGGACTTCCCGAGTTGACGAAGGCGTCATCATGTGATAGAGATGAGTACAAAGTTCTAATATCTGGCATGCATAGAAGGGATGGGAATATTTATTGTAAACTGACGCTATAAGAGATTAAAGATGTAGTCCTGTTGAAATAGAGCGCCGGAATGGGCGCGTAGTAATTAATTCTTAGCTTAGGAAACCGACTACAAGTCTGAGTAATCGAGTGTAAATAATTAAGGGAATATAATACTTTAGCTTTGCATGGGATAGAGATTCATTCAATTATTTCTTTCTTGGGAGATTCTGTTTGTTTATTTGCGTCAGAAGACCAGTAATAATTAGTTTATGGGAGTGCAGTGAGAGTAGTTATTAGAGTATTCATTAATTTGATAAGTGTATGGTATATAAAACGCTAAGTACTACTGTACGCAAGGCACGTCACTACGAGACTCAGCGGCCAAATTGACAACCTCAAAAATTCCACCCTTTGAAATACTTAGATAGGGAGTGATAAGATAAAATTGATTATGTGATTAAATTTACCAGGAAATGGTCCTAAAGCGTGTGTCAAACATCCATTCGCATGGATATTAATTAATTAATTAATGTATTGCCGTGTGTCGATAAAGTAGCCATGTGCCGACCATCGATTAATTAGCAGTCAGTAATCAGATGTTAATTGCTGCGCGAGTGCTTAAGTGTGTTGTAATTGCTGAATAGATTCCGCACAATGACCATGTATATGGAATGTAGCGGGTAAGCTATGTAGGACGGCAGGAATAATAATAATAATAATAATATTAACGATCGGGCAAAGATTACCATTATAATACGGGGTCGCGTGTAAAGATGATGTGATACTGTTGGGTAAATGTGTTGAATTCATGGTGATTTGCGCGAGTCATTTTAAGACCGCAGTTATTTTAGATGTACTTCCGAGTGGAATGTTACTGTTTCCTTTTGAAAGGAAAGGTTACGCCTGTATGTGGGTGGTGACCCTAGGGGGTGAACAGCCGTCCGGCCTTGGCCCAGTTGTGTGCTTTTTTTGTTGTGGGGGCGTTCCGTAAGCCGAGGAAGGAGCGATGTTGCTGTTAAAGAGAAGTGGGCTTCTCTGAACGGCGGAATAATATGATTTACCTAACACGGCAGAGCTGTGTGTTAATTAACAAGCGACCCGGCCGATGATGGTAATGTTTGCCAATGAATCGTTGTTAATTGTGCGAGTATAATTAGATAGGGATTACAGGACCCTGCCTTCATCACAAGAGGTTGTCAGTTCGATGCTCAACGTAGGCATTGGAGGCCTACAGTGTCAGAAGGAAGATCAAGTGCTTTTACGTATTTTTCTTGCATATCATGTACCATGTATGTGTTTTTATGTCATGTGTGGTTGTACATAAGGTCAGTGGTGGTTCTGTCCATCAGCTTGACGATATCTAGAATAGCGAGGGTCGGTTCGATCCCAGGTGTTGTATCATATGTGTGTATTTTCATTTTTTCGTCATTTCATTGGGAAATCTAGGTCTTTATTAGAATAGGGATTGCTCAGACGTGTTGTCGGACGCATGTTAGTTTTATGTGTTAGCGATAATATAGCCTCAGTGTTATGATAAAATTACCATTCGCTATATGTCACGATACATCGCTTCGCGATAACGTACTCGTTTCTATCACGTATAACGGACAGATGTCCACAAAACAAACTACAACAAGCATTTGTAAATTTTCATGTAATTCATTAGTGTTATTTAGTGCGTCATTTCCCATCATCATTAAGGTTCAATAAACCGGTTTGTGAGTTAAATATTTTAATTCGAATGTGTTCTCATTTTAGTTATGTATGCCCCGCTTCTTTCCCCCCCCTTGTACGCCTTTAAGTTTACTTTAGTTCAGCGCCTATTTATTTCATACTTCTCGACCCGTGTGCGACCCTGTAGATTCCATGCCGGTGCCAGTTAGGAGGGGCGGATGCAGTATATATACACTCATATGCTTTCTTAAAGTCAACAAATGTTATTACTATAGGCTTGTTGTGTTTTCTCTAGTGTGCCATTATTAATTTTAGAGTGATGATCTGTTCAGCGCTACTTCTCCAGGGTATAAAGCCTCCTTGGTATTCTCCTAACTCTTTTTCTAGTTAATCTTTAACCATTCCGTATGAGATCTTGGAAAACATCTTGTATGTGCTGTCCATGATAGACAAACCCCTATAATTATCTGGATTACTCTTATCTCCTTTTCAAAAGAAGAGGGTGTATTAAGGCTGTTGCCCAATGTTCTGGAAATGTGCAGTGATCTAAATTTGTGTTAAAGCCATGTGTAAGGAAATCCGAACGGTATTACTTGAATATTTCTACATCTCTACCAAAACCTGGTCTTCCCCGCATGCCATATTCTTTTAGTGCTTTTTCTAATTCTTGAAATATTGAAGGGTCTGTGTTAATAAATTTGTTTTCTTCACAGTTCAAAAGTTTACTGAATGCTTTTGCCTTAATCTCAGCATTTTCACTACTGTTATGTGACATTTTTCCATTTTCATCTTTCAACATTAATGTAGGGGGAGCAAATTTCTGTAGTTGTCTTCCGAAAAGGTTATAATAGTCTCTAGAATTGGTGTTATGTAACTTCAATGGACTTTATTCTATCCTTACGAACTCTCTAAATTTTTCCTGTATTTTTGAGGTAGATAGCATTTTCTTGTGATTTTTGGGCTTGAACTTTAACCATGCCTTATGTTTCCCTTTATGAATTTCATCACTTTCTGTCGTTCATCAGGCATGTTTTTACGAAGGTTCAATGGAGATAAATTTGCAGCCTTTTTTTGAGTAATTCAAGGTCGTCTGTCAGATTTATTGTGTGCTTGACTTCCTTATATTTGTCATTATTATTAACTGGCGTGGGTCATAATTTCTCTTTACTTTATTAGTTTCGATATTCTTCTTCTTTAGTGGTGTGAATTTTAGTTTAATTTTGACAATGTAGTGATCAGAACAGGTAGCCTATCTATTCCTCTTAACAATTTTACATTATAAAATTCCTTATGGAAACATACACACATACATACTGAAACCGTACAGTGTCCTGTACTGTTCATTGGAATTATAGGTGCCTTTCTACTTCATTAAAATCACTCCTAAAGGTCGCGTCATTGGTAGTAGTATGGGCGATGGGGATCGAGTGGCGTCCGGCCAGAATGGAACCCGCGAAAGAGCGCCTGGAAAACAAAGGGAAGACAGAGCAGGAGCCAAGCCCCCGCGAAAATACCCTCTCAACTTGCAGAGAGGGCTAGAAGAGGACGCGATGCTTGAGTAGTCAGATACGCCCCGAGGTGTGGCTTAGCTTCCCAGAGTTCCAGACTAACATAAGGAACTTCCGGTTTTTTATGCACGGGTTACGGGTGCCAACGTCGGATTTTGCCGCGTAAAAATGGGATGATATTTTGATCCAGACATAGGAAAATTATGTGAGACACACCAATGAATAGAGCAGAATTTTCTGCGTTTCCCAGACTAAAAATATGTAATAATTAATTCAGGGGAAGAAATGAGGTCACCAGCTGTCCAGATTTAACATATTGCTAACACATGTGAATACAACAGCGTCACCCAAGCTAAGAGTCGCGCTCAAAGATGACTCCACCCCCCAAGGGACGCTAATGAATTAATCAAAGGCGGGAAGAAAATTGCATAAAAACTGCCGATCGTAGGTCCAGCATGCCTTGCTCAAATGAAAGAGGAGATAGAGGGCCACAAGGTGCAATGTCTTCAATTCTTGGTATGAAAGGAGCTCTTGTCCTTAATGAACCGTGAACGTTTACGCCCCCAGGCTTCCGGCGGGGAAAATAATATAGGCCGGGCTGGCCATCGCAGAAGACAGTCTTTGCGGGTCGTTGAGAAGGGACAGTGTGTCCCGTGGTGCTCCAGTTTTACAGTCCGAACCCATTGACCGCTTACTAAGAGCGTTATTGTGTCCGTCGCGGCAATGATGTACAAAGCCTTTGTGAAGTGTAAACGGGAGGCCAAACGAGCCTAGGTGAATTGTCTCTGTGCCGCGTGTCAAATTAGTTAATCGGCGAGCATAATTTACAAACGAATAGCGGAAGTCGGCTAAAACAGTGCCGGCTTAAATGAGTCAATGATATTAATAAATTGGTATCACCCAAAGTGTTACTCTGAATCCGGGTGCTCGAGTCTCGTGAGCCACCCGATCCCTGCTGTGAACGCGCCCGCCGTGATTTGAAAGACCGGCTTATTTGTGGTGTAAACCCTGGAAATAGAGGCCGTGTGACGAGTGGTGAAATGTTACCCATTTTGGATTACTATAAGATTTCAGCTGTGAACGAGTTCCCCAGGATGTCGGACTTGTGTGGACCAGGGATGAAGGACTGCACGCCCGCCTCCAGCCCCGGGGTCATGCAGCACTAAACTCCACCATGGGTCTCCCGTGGAAGGAAAAACAACGGCCACCAAACAGATGAGTGATGTCCAAATCTGATTTCTTAAGCAGGATAATGTAACCGGGGTTAGGATTAGCTTTATTTTGTAAATATCAAAATGTTGTAAGATAATGCATGTCCTAATATGGAAATTTTATTGATCTTTATAATGTTGAAGTAAATTCAAGGAAGCTGAATTCCCGGACGACCCATTTTTTTTCTTAGTGATTAGCTTATCGTGAGGGTTATATTTTTAGTAATATGTACAATGTCCTAGCAAATATGGGAACAAGGTTAGGAGAATATTTGAGTTACCCTTAGGGGTGGCTGGAACAATAATGCTGGCGAGCAGGGAAAACCATAAAATGTTGTTAGTTACTGTCCCACGTGGCTATCGTATATGCCGGGGAACTCATGGGTCAGTCAGACAATGCATGCCTAGCTTACACATATAATCAGTGCATGTACAGCAAGAGAGAAGAAATCCCGACCGGGAGAGGTATATGCTGTGTTATTTAGGTAGTTGTGAGGGACCACGTGCAAGTCTCCCGTGATTTTTTATTAATTGGCCAGAATTGTTTGGAGTGTTTTTTATCTATAGCCGGGGTGAGACCCAGAGGCAGGAGTCTCTAATCTTTGGTCAAAAGATTTAAATATATATATTTCCAGTGCGAGGAGCGAGGAGTATGGAAAAAGTGGACTGAGGAGTCATGAGAGACCTATGCCCAAGGAAAGAAGATACGCGATATGAGACGTAATGAGAGGGCCGAATGCCCGAGGAATTTACGATGAGATGAGTTAGAAGTGATCGTGCCCACAGTCGGCGATCAGCGGTAATAATGAGAAGGGAGAGAATAAAAGTGTATTTCTTGGGAACTCAGCGGTAAGATGATGTAAACAAATGAAATGGGCCAGGGATATGTGCCCCGGCTGGCCATGGTAATTGAGAGGGGTCAGGAATCTGCCGTGGCTAATGAATGAGTGATGGCTGGAGCAGCGAATGACCTTCCCTTCTTTTTTGTTAGTATTTGCTCCTCGCCCCCTCACGACAGAGCTGGTCCCGCTGTGCTATTATAGTTAAGGTTTGAGGCTATGGGCTTCCCCCGTAAGTTACTGCTGTTTAACTGGTCCAACTAAAACACTGCCGGCAATGATAATATCACGCTGATTTAGAAGGTATTTAATAAATGAGTAGGGATCTCCCCCAGATATCCGGTGATACGAGACTGTAGCTAGTCTAGGGATTTTCAGAAATCCACAGTACCTCTCGGTCGGGAGTCGGCCAGTTCGATCCTGGATCAGGATGGCTCCCTTGGGCGAGCTGCTCCAAGCTTGCGCCTTGGGCCGGAAACAGTGATAACCATGCTGTTTCTTTCTAGGAATGGCTCTCCTGTATGCATGAAGTGTATATATATATATATACATATACACTGACTGACAGAGCAAATGCAACACCAAGAAGGAGTGACCAGAACTTTATGCCAATTGCAGGGTAGACTGTCGTCACTAAGGTATGCTCATGATGTGAAATGCGCCGCTGTGCTGCGCACGTAGCGAACGATAAATGGGACACGGCGTTGGCGAATGGCCCACTTCGTACCGTGATTTCTCAGCCGACAGTCGTTGTAGAACGTGTTGTCGTGTGCCACAGGACACGTGTATAGCTAAGAATGCCAGGCCGCCGTCCACGGAGGCATTTCCAGCAGAGAGACGACTTTACGAGGGGTATGGTGATCGGGCTGAGAAGGGCAGGTTGGTCGCTTCGTCAAATCGCAGCCGATACCCATAGGGATGTGTCCACGGTGCAGCGCCTGTGGCGAAGATGGTTGGCGCAGGGACATGTGGCACGTGCGAGGGGTCCAGGCGCAGCCCGAGTGACGTCAGCACGCGAGGATCGGCGCATACGCCGCCAAGCGGTGGCAGCCCCGCACGCCACGTCAACCGCCATTCTTCAGCATGTGCAAGACACCCTGGCTGTTCCGATATCGACCAGAACAATTTCCCGTCGATTGGTTGAAGGAGGCCTGCACTCCCGGCGTCCGTTCAGAAGACTACCATTGACTCCACAGCATAGACGTGCACGCCTGGCATGGTGCCGGGCTAGAGCGACTTGGATGAGGGAATGGCGGAACGTCGTGTTCTCCGATGAGTCACGCTTCTGTTCTGTCAGTGATAGTCACCGCAGACGAGTGTGGCGTCGGCGTGGAGAAAGGTCAAATCCGGCAGTAACTGTGGAGCGCCCTACCGCTAGACAACGCGGCATCATGGTTTGGGGCGCTATTGCGTATGTTTCCACGTCACCTCTAGTGCGTATTCAAGGCACGTTAAATGCCCACCGCTACGTGCAGCATGTGCTGCGGAGGGTGGCACTCCCGTACCTTCAGGGGCTGCCCAATGCTCTGTTTCAGCAGGATAACGCCCGCCCACACACTGCTCGCATCTCCCAACAGGCTCTACGGGGTGTACAGATGCTTCCGTGGCCAGCGTACTCTCCGGATCTCTCACCAATGGAACACGTGTGGGATCTCATTGTACGCCGTTTGCAAACTCTGCCCCAGCCTCGTACGGACGACCAACTGTGGCAAATGGTTGACAGAGAATGGAGAACCATCCCTCAGGACACCATCCGCACTCTTATTGACTCTGTACCTCGACGTGTTTCTGCGTGCATCGCCGCTCGCGGTGGTCCTACATCCTACTGAGTCGATGCCGTGCGCATTGTGTAACCTGCATATCGGTTTGAAATAAACATCAATTATTCTTCCGTGCCGTCTCTGTTTTTTCCCCAACTTTCATCCCTTTCGAACCACTCCTTCTCGGTGTTGCATTTGCTCTGTCAGTCAGTGTATATCTGTGTATGTGTAGAATTAATGTGCATATATTTTTGAGTTCAAACAGAACCTTTGTACAACGTTGCGTGGTCTTGGTGATAGATGAGGAAATCAGGGGTTTAGCTAAATGATATGTGTGTTTGTATGTGTATTATGCAAATGTTTCTTTTAATATGGTAATTATGTAGCGTAGGCCCCGGTTATTTTCTTGCTAAGAACAGGAAGTAATATGTGAGTAGGGACATCAGATCATCTCACGGTGTGATCGACAGAATAATATAAAAAATGTCATGAACGGTATGAACTAATGAGGAAAGATGAACGATAGAAATCGCAAAACCTCAATTACACCGTTATGCAGACGACGCCCAAGGGCGATTCATATTTTAAAGTGATCAATATTTTCTTTTCCTCCCATATGCGGAGAGTTCATTGTATAGAGTTGTATCAATTTCTTTAATATGTCATATTTCAATAAATTAGTATTCGTAACCCCTATTTTATGATTCTTGTCATTTGTAGCAGCGCTAAGCAGTATCCAGTAGGCATTTGAACCCAGAGATCCTACTTTCATATTATATACATAAGGCTCCATCTTAAGTATTTGTTTCTTTTTTTTTCTTTCTTTCGAACGTACCACTCCCCAAGTGCTCAGGCTGCCGGGCCAGCACAGAAAGTAGGAAGGGGAGCGGTTCGAAGCTCATTAAGCAATTCGACCCGCTCTTCAATCCAATTTCATCCGTAGGTGTTTACCCCGTTACGTGGAGGCATTCTTATGCGTGGGTCAACCATTCGAGGCCCGGAAGGGTGTAATACATACATACAAACAAACATCCATAAAAATGGTCTAGCATCCAAGTTTTAAGCTTGATGGTTTCCTTTTGAAATATGCCGGTCCTGACAGTGGCCATCTTGAGGGTTGTTTCCCCTAGTTTTCCCGCACTCCTTCCAGGAAAATCCCGGGATGGTACCTTATTTGAAGTCCTGGGGTACCTATTCAAATCCTATACCCTGGAAGCTAGTTATACACCGTAGGTTATCAGACAAATTCAACAAATACCTAAGTATACCTGGATGATGGCCAATATCACGCAAGCCCCTGAAATAAATTTAAAACAACAAACTTTAGATATATAAGATGGCCGGGCAAAGTAGCTCAGACTGTTGAAGCGCTGGTCTTCTGGCCCTAACTTGGAAGGTTCGATTCTGGCTCAGTCCGGTGGTATTTGAAGGCGATCGAATACGTCAGCCTCTGTCGGTAGATTCACTGGCACCTCAGAGAATTCCTGCGGGGCAATATTGTCAAGATATGCAGTTCTCATATTTTGACAACATTTTTGGGGAAGAATGGTGTATGACTTACAAGTAAATAGGCCTATTTGTTTCCTGCATTATATCGTACATTTATTGACTAGCTGTTTTGGTGAGTTATAGCCTACATGGGTTCCTCTTTTTCATCATAATGTAAATTATGTTACTTTTTAAGAATAGTTTTGTGAATGGTTCATCGCATTAGGTTTCATTAACACAGATATAGTTTGATATAGCCTGAGCACTTAGAAGTATTGAACAATTTTTTGTGTGTATGCTTACCCATATATACTAGTGGCTGATAACCTAGATATTAGGTTGTTGTGTGTGAGTTCATGCATGATAATGGCTGATAACCTAGATGCTAGGTCCTGTAAAACAATAATTATCAACATGCATGACTATATGGTACATCCATAAACTAAATGTGAAGGTCTATGAATAAGTGTGATGGTGGTGGGGAAGGTTGTTCTTAGGGGCAGAACCTTGAGGTTATCAGCTGCAAGTATTAGTACTTTCAAATTTTCTTTGACGATAATTATTCTAGGTGTAATGTGGCCACCTGCATAATTATCGGCCACGTTTCTCGATTTACGAGACTTAACCAGCTAAATAACAGAATTATTAAAAATGCAGGTTATTGTTATATTTTGTCCAATTTAATATTTCCAGAACTGTAAAAGTATTTTAAAAAGAACTATTTTAGACAAATATTACGGATTAAATTCAACTTATGACATTATAAGATAAGTAACTAAACTAGGTTAACCACGTAAGGCCTAATCACCCCCACGTATCGCTTAACTCATATGTATACACACCCAAATATCACACATATGACTTATAATGATACTTAACACTTTTCTACAAAAAAGAAAGGAAATATTCCAAGGGCATTGCGTTTATCACCATCTTCAATAGTTTAAATGAATTAATCATATGGAACACACTTAAACCCGGATTTAAGGAAGACCACCTTGTTTTGCCAAATATCAGCTGATCGCTCAGAGATTGATGTTGGTGCCACGCTTGCCCGGTTTGTATGCTCGAAGGTTAGTCTACACCAAAGTTATAATAAACAATGTTAACGAAACTAAGTTAATGAACAATGTTAATGAAAACGTAAACATGTTAATAAACTGTTGTTAACAAACTTCTTCAACGTTGTGTCCACATCAAAATAGCTGTTTGTGAGGTTGCAATGGACAGGGTGAAGAAGCAGAAAATACTTACAGCTGCAGTTTCCATTATTTTAGCGAGTACTATTAGAGGAAACGCAGACGGAAAGTGTGGAAAGGCTTATGTCAGAACTTTTAATTCATCATACAGATTATCGGAAAGCCGGCTCCACGAATGACAGGCAATATTTTATAGGCGCAACTCGTGACTCGGACATTTCAATTATACAGGGTGAAGGGTAATTCGCGCACTCGGGCGTCGCAGAGCGACTCCTCACATGCCAGCAATAAAAAAAATGTCTCTTACAAAATTTCGTCTTGCGAGTATATCCGGCGGAAAAACGACGTTGAAGAGTAGCAATCTGGCAACACTGTAACCAGCAGAAGTTAGTCGTACTGTACAGTTGGTGCAGTGGATAGAGTTTTGGGTTAGCATGCAGGAGGTCGAGTGGTCCATCCTGGGTTGAGGCGTTCGTTTGTTATTTCGTAAATGTAGTCCAGGTGGTATGGTATCTGACATCTTAATCGTCAACAGCGATTGCAGTGGGTCCTCTAGAAACCATTTGCACTTACATACTACGATCCTAGAAATGGACGAACAGTCGTTTTCATTGGTCAGCTTTGAAAGGCGCCCTTTCCACGTCGTGGGCGTGAATTTATTCGCACCACTTCATCTACTACATGCGAAACCTGTTTGTTTCAAGTAGTATAATTGGACAGTTCTGCGGCCACCACCACCACAGGCTCCCAGAGGCCTCCTCCACCACCACCACAGCCAGAGGCCTCCCAGATGCCTCCTCCACCACCACCACAGACAGAGGCCTCCCAGAGGTCTCCTCCACCACCCACTGGAAATTTGAATTTGTAAACAAAGCCACGTGCTTTTTGACAGCTATCATCGACAACAACGCATCGCTAAACTCAGTACTGCCATCTTGACGGGCCTAAACCTCAGTGGTACCAACTTAACCTAACTAGCGCGAGGTAAACAAATCCACGTGTTTTTTGACAGCCACGTGCTTTTTGACAGACAACAATGCATCGCTAACCTCAGTACTGCCATCTTGAAGGGCCTAAACCTCAGTAGTACCAACGTAACCTCACAAGCGCGAGATAAACAAAGCCACGTGCTTTTTGACAGCCACGTGCTTTTTTGACAGCTGTCATCCGCCATCGTTAAACTACAGAGCACCGTGCTGCCCTCTTTATCGCAGTAGCTGCAAATTCGTAACCTGTCATCCGCAGTGCTGCCATCTTGGCGGGATTAAAACCTTAGTGCTACCAACTTAACCTCACTACCTCGAGAAAAACAAATCCACGTGCTTTTTTGACAGGTGTCATCCGCCATCTTTAATCTATAGAGCACAGTGCTGCCCTCTTTAGCTACTTACCTTTGAAATGTGGTGGCGGATAATTTGAAAAGTGCTTTTTGACAGCAGCCATCTTTGAGCAACGTGCTGCCCTCTTTAGCTAGATACCTTTGAAATGTGGTGGCAGGCAATTCCACATGACAGCAGCCATCTTTGATCAAGAGAGCACCGTGCTGAACTCTATGTGGTGGCGGCAATTTGAAAAATTCTACATGCTCTTGTTTGGAAACAAACTCACGCGCTTTTTTGACAGCCGTCATCCGCCATCTTTAATCAACAGAGCACCGTGCTGCTATCATGCGGGGAATTTCATCACCTGTCATCCGCTATCTTTAATCCACAGAACACCGTGCTGCCCTCTTTATGACATGTAGTAGCGGGAAATTTGAAAAGTTCTGTTAGCTATCATCCGCCATCTTTAGTTAGATACCTTTGAAATGTGGTGGCGGCAAATTGAAAAATTCCACGTGTTCTTGTTTGGAAACAAACTCACGTGCATTTTTGACAGCTACCATCCGCCATCTTTAATCAACAGAGCATAGTGCTGCCCTCTTTAGTTAGATACCTTTGAAATGTGGTGGCGGCAAATTCCACGTGCTCTTGTTTGGTAAACATAGCCACGTGCTTTTTTGACAGCTGTCATCCGCCATCTTTAATCCAGAGAGCACCGTGCTGCCCTCTTTAACGTAGTAGATGTAAATTCGTCACCTGTCATCCGCAGTGCTGCCATCTTTAGCTAGATACCTTTGAAATGTGGTGGTGGATAATTTAAAAAGAAAAATTCTACAGCAGCCCTCTCTCGACGCTAATTGCATAAGATGGCGGCTATACATGACCCCTTAAGGGTGATTACGCAAGATGGCTGCTATACACAGGTTCTTATGAGACGTCCTTGGGATGCTTGCGCAAGATGGCAGTTATACATGGCTCCTTATGAGATGCCCTAGGGATGCTTGCGCAAGATAGCGGCTGCTATTATGGGACGGCTTAAGGGTCCTTGCACAAGATGGCTTGAGACGCCCTAAGGATGCTTGCGCAAGATGGCGGACACAAGATGGCGGCTATACACAACTCCTTATGAGACGCTTTAAGGGTGCTTGCGCAAGTTGGTTGCTACTCTCATGAAGAATGCTAGCTTAGAGGCTAGCGGCTCGTGCTAGTTCGATTCATTAAATTTAGGGCTTAAATGCAAAATGTTAAATATATCGAAAACGGTGCATCGTAGAGCAAAACGGACAAAATTTTTCTGCCTAATACCGAGGTTCGCAGTATGAGGAACAAGAAAACCATACTCTAATGATGGGATCAACGGTTCGGTTCCTACTTAGGCCCTTTGGCATTTGCTCTGTTTTAGCTTGTAATGAAGCGAGTCTTCGTAACATGATCAGGTCTAGCTATGGTAGAGAGTATAACGTACCGCGCTGGTTCGATTCATTAAATTTGGAGGCTTAAATGCAAAATGTTAAATATATCGAAAACGATGCATCGTAGAGCAAAACGGACAAACGTTTTCCGCCTAATACGTAGGTTGGTAGTATCAGGAACAAGAAGAAACATAGTCTAATGATGAGATCAACGGTTCGATTCCTACTTAAGCCCTTTGGCATTGGCAGCTATCTATTTCCACAAGATGGTGGCTGCTCTTATGAGACACAAGATGGCTTGAGACGACCTAGGGATGCTTACGCAAGATGGCGGACACAAAATGGGGACTATACATAGCTCCTTATGAGACAGCCTAGGGGTGCTCGCACAAGATGACGGCTACTCTTAAGAAGAAAGCTAGCTTAGAGGCTACTGCGCAAGATAACAGCTGCTGTTATGCATGCGGTGGAGGGCAATTTGAAATTCTATGTGCTTAATCAACAGAGCACCCTGCTGCGCTCTTTAGCTGAAATGTGGTGGCGGAGAATTTGAAAAATTCTTTTGACAGCTGTCGTCTTTAAACAATGGCGACTATACATAGGCTGTTAAGGCCTTATCATTCTCCTCCTCCTCCTCCTCCCCCTCCTCCTCCTCCCCCTCCTCCTCCTTCTCTACCTCCTCCTCCTCCCCCTCCTCCTCCTCCTCCCCCTCCTCCTCCTCCTCCCCCTCCTCCTCCTCGTCCTCCTCCTTCTCTACCTCCTCCTCCGCCTCTTATGTCAAGGCATAGCTTTATATCGAACAAGTTTAAACCTGCATCGCGAAGGCAAGCGTGTGCAGCGATAACATTATTGTGCATGTTTAGACTTTCGAAACATAAGAAGAGTAGAATCAAACGCTGTACTCCATACGACATGTGATCAGAACATTGATTGATGCGTTCAGAAAAACAAAATAAGTGATCAAGACTAGAATCGAACCCTGTACTCAATACATCATGTGTTTAGAATATGTCAGGGGATACCCTTGTTCTAAGAAGATCAGATTGAAACATAACAAGACTAGAATAGAACACTGTAATCGATGTTGTTAACTTCAACATGTGATCAGAACATTGATTGATGTGTTCAGAACACAAAATAAGTGATCATGACTAGAATCAAACACTGTACTCGATACAACATGTGATCAGAACATTGATCGATGTGTTCAGAACACAAAACAAGTGATCAAGACTAGAATCGGACACTGTACTCAATACAACATGTGTTTAGAACATGTTAGGGGGTACTCTTGTTCTAAGAAGATCAGAATGAAACATAACAAGACTAGAATCGAACACTGTAATCGATGTTGTTAACCTCAACATATGATCAGAACATTGTTTGATGTGTACAGAGCAAAAGTACAATTTTGATGATTTGCTTAGTGTAAAATCAAAAACTATGGAAACACACTGTGCACATATCGCGTAGCTAACTCGCTCAGTAAGCAATATTGCAAAACTACAACTTCAATGATTTGCCTAGTGTAAAAATCAAAAACACACTGTACCCATACTGCGCAGCTAACTCGCTCGGTAAACGATATAGCCAAAGTAAAACTTCAAATTATTTACCTTCCATCATTCGTCTTGTGTGAAAATCAGTCGAACAACTTATCGCATAAACATGTAACATGAAATATCAGTCAATCTGTTGGCATGGGTTACAAGCATGTAGCTTATGCGGGAAGTAAAATTAAACAGAAAGCTAGTGCTATAAGAAATACTCTGCTTACATTTAAGTCCCTAGCTGTTGAACAAGTTATTACATAAATATGTAACATGAAATATCGGTTCGGAAACATATTGTTTCAATCTGTTGACATAGATTACAAGCATGTAGCTTGTGAAGGCGAGGGCTACTATGCAAAATGCTAAGCCGAAAAAAATGGTGATAGGGTATGGAACCCCGGGGTTACATCTTATCAGAAGGGCAAAAAGGATGAAAGGACTCTTCCTCCTCCTTACCGCACATTCCTTGTAGGGCTAATTGGCTAAAGTGCTAATGGGAAATAGGGCTAATGGGCCAAAGGGCTAATGGGCTAAAGGGCTAAAGGGCTAAAGGTCTAATGGGCTAAAGGGCTAATGGGCTAAAGGGCTAAAGGGCTAAAGGAGCAACAACCTCATCGATCGCTATCAGCAAGAACGCTTGTACTTTGTTAAGTGTAGAAAATTAATCTTTATTGGTAAATGGTTTTATGTTCAGAACAAGGAATGGAACCTAGGGGTTACGTCTTACATAATAAAATCCCTGAGGTGCGATGAGTTACGTTTTTATAACTAGTGTTTGGAACACTGAACTTTTCAAGATGGCAAGAGTGAGGTTAGCAATGTTCTGTTGTTGGATTTTAAATTCCGCGCTATAACATGCATAAGGTGTTGCGTGGTAGCGCATTCATCTCTCAATGTCTGATGAGATCATTGCTTTAAGATAGGAAAGAAATCTACGTGTGGTAACAGGAAGCCATAGATGGTTCTTTCCATTGTTTCCTCTTTGGTAAATAGGTCGATAATCTCGTTGTGTATTATTCCTACGTGACCTTTAGAGAAAGTGACTCTGTAGTAGGAAGCATGATATCTCTATCTCCCTGTACCACTGTAGTATTTTATCTATGAATATGGCGACTACAGTAGAATTAAACTAACTTTGTGGTTTTGACAGATGCGCGAAGGCATGTGTGCAGCATAGCCGACTGCAATTTATGGACAAGAGAACAAGGGAGGACAAGTTGGAACAAAAAGCTCATAGGTTGCTTTCGATGACTGCTCTGGTTACGTAGGCAACGCTTCACTTTCACGTGCATTCGGGCTGTCGCCGCTTGATATCAAGATCACAAAGTTAGTTTAAGAAAGCCGTAGAAATGTTTGACTTGACGCAGATCTTGACTGCCCTTTACTAGCTCACATGCTTTCTATGAAATAGATGTGAGGTATTCTAAAATAAAACATGAATAAATTTACATTAAATATAGTTTTCCCTTTCTTTTTCAGAAACTTTGCTATCTATTTCCTCCGCGTATTTAGACTGACTCTTACTACCAACAATTCTATGAATCTTTCTGTTTCAGACTGGCGGATTACTGTATCCCTTTTTATCGTGACATGCAGATAAAGGAGGAATTCATAAAAGTAGAATGCAGAGTGAATAATAAAGAAATATATAAGGATTATCATGCCTTTATCATTCCGAAGCCGGAGGTGGAAAAGCGTTGTAAAGAAGCTTTGTCGAAAAGTGGGGTGGATACAGGAGATCGACCAAGCGTGCTCATGTTAGGTCTCGACAGTGTATCACGTCTCAACTTCCACCGACAGATGCCACACACTCTCCTTCAACTCCGACAGCTGGGAGCCATCGAGATGTTAGGCTACAATAAAGTTGGTTACAGTTCCTTACCGAATCTAGTCGCTGTTCTAGCAGGTCTCAGTGAAAAGGAACTACGGAACTCGTGTTGGCCCAAGCAAACATCTTCGTTTGACTATTGCCCTTTGATATGGAAACGTTTTAGTGAGGCTGGATACAGAACTGGATTCGGTGAAGACGCTCCTTGGATGGGAATGTTTCATTATGAAATGGTCGGTTTTGTAAAGCAACCAACAGACTACTACATGAGACCATATAGTAAACAGGCCGAAGATAACCTTGGTAATCCGAAACATTATGTTTTGAAACTGTGCGTTGGTTCGAGACTGACAGCTGAAGTTCTTCTTGAATATACTCGTAAGTTCGCTCGTTCGTTAGTGTCAGTGCCGTCTTTTGGTCTGTTCTGGGAATCAAGCCTAACTCATGAGAATTTGAACGATGCTGGTTTAGGAGATGATCTATATGTCAAGTTCCTGACGGACATGAAACAGTGGGAAGTTTTAGAAAATACTGTGCTGATAGTGATGAGTGATCACGGTATGCGATGGGGTGGTATTCATGAGACATATCAAGGACGCATGGAGGATCGACAACCTTTTCTGTTTTTTGTTTTTCCTGCCTGGTTCCGCGAACGGTACACGGCAGCTGTGGCTAACGTTGAACGCAATGCCGAGCGTCTTACCACACCGTTTGACCTGCATGAAACTCTAGCAGATCTCCTTCATCCAGAGGAACTCCTTAATCAAGCAGCGATACGCCGTCGTTCGAACGAATTGTTATCTGCTGAAAATCCTCCACGGGGCATCAGTCTCTTTCTGCAGCTACCCGTCGACCGCACTTGTCCATTAGCTGGCATAGATGCTCAGTGGTGTACCTGTCAGCAGAGTGAACCTGTGAAAAAAGACAGTCCGCTGGTGCTAAGGTAATGTTTTAATGGACTTGCTTATGTATTTATTTATTTAATTAATTTATTTATTTATTTAACGTGCGTTGTGCCCTCTTTTGAGGTATTATTGGAGACCTACTAGACGACATCCATCCACACGGTACAGTAAATTCCCGATTATTCCAGCCAATGAAGGGCAGAACATGCATAAAAAACCGAAAAGTATAGATAATCCAGTGCAATAAAAAAGTATAGAATAAGTTCATCTGTATTCATGGATTCGGTGATAACTTCTTTCGCCTTCTTTATTTTTAGTTGAAATACTGTAGGAAACTCTTAGGCCGCGTGCACACCGAGCGCGTTTCACATAGTGTGTCGCGTGTAGCGTGAAATGCTGTGCATAGCGCAAGACGTGCTTGCTGATCACACCGAAAACTCTATCCGTGCTCTCAGCTTAGTTTGGAGCGAGGCGTTTTAGGGTGGTCACAGATTAATGCCGCTATCCAAGTACACTAGAAACAGTTTACTGATGGATAACAGTTATCTAAAATTGAAAATTAGAAAGAACAATCGAAAGTGGGTTCATTAATTTAATGAAGAACGAATTAATTTCGGAGAATTCCATCGTTTGTACAGAGGTGCAAGACTTTATCGCGATAAATTTTATGATTACTTAAGAATTACAAAAATACCTTTGACCTTTCAAACCCTGCAACTGCAATTTGGCGACAAGTAGCAGAGAAGTATTGGGAGAAATTCAATTTTCCCAATTGTCTAGGAGCACCGGGCAGCAAACACGTCGAAATTAAATTTCCGGCTAAATCACGCTCTTTATATAATAATTATAAATAGCATTCAGCAATATTGTTACACTTAGCATACACAATACCGTCGTAACAAAAGTGGAGTAAATGTGTGACAAATATAATTCATAAACAGAAATATTTACTTCCAAGCCCACTACTAGCCTGCAGAGTGATATTCTTCATGTCACCACCCTCCATTGGCAAAATTATTACCCGATGTTACAGAATCTGGGCGATTCTACGCACTTTGTCACAAAGTGTTCGACTACATGGCTAAATGGTTACCGCACTGGCGTTTGGTCACAGGAATCAAAATTTGTAAACTCCATTGGCACGGGGGCTGGGTGTATGTGTGTATTCATGATCATTTCATCCTCATCACGACGCAGGTCACCTACTGGCGTCGATTCAAAAGACCTGCACACGGCAAGCCGAACTTTTCCTCGGACACTTCCGACACTAAAATCCATATGCAATTTCATCCTGTCACAATGTTAAGCCCAGTAAAGTGTGACAGTAGAAGTAATATTACTGTATATGTTTACTGTAGGAATGCGATAAAACTGTTGTAGATAATTAAGTCCACTTATTTTGCAAAACGGTTACATTTTTATATTTTTGATGTCTTGGGTTCCATATTTCTTCTCTTTGAAACACTGCATGACTAATTTCTTCTTCCATAGCTTCAGAAGCAGCTGGGTAACGCTAAGCAATTAACTAACACTGCGCGTTGTCTGGCGCTTCGCTTAGCTGTGAGATATGCGTTCAGCGCAGCAGAGCGCGGACGTTATGCTTAGCGTTGAGCAACACACGACAAACTATGCGAAGCGCGCTCGGTGTGCACGCAGCCTTAATATCTAGAATTTTTAAACGTTTACGTTCTGACTAACACTGTTCCATATAAAATCCCCCAGGTTTCTTTTTCTTAAAATTGTAGACAGTTTATATTTCTGTTCCATCATCTGCCTTCTCCCTCTGTGTGTGGGGGGGGGGCGGTAGAATACATCCACGGTATCCCCTGTCTGTGTAAGAGGTGACTGAATGAGAGACCAGGGGCTGTTAACCAATAAATGCGCAATTTAATACTTCTTTCATTTTTTTTGCCATTCGAAAAGTAATGTAGAATATTTTAAAATGTTATTTTAAAAAGATTTGTCAGTTCAATGTAAAAAAATGAGTTTCGAATGCTTTGTATATACAAGTAGCTACCACACTTCAGTCTTGGGGAATGTCCAACAGTCACGGAGATGAACAACACTTCACTGTGGTTGATTACCGTGAAAAGTCTTGAAACAAAAGGTTCTAGTTTATCTTCAAAGGAGGAATAACGCACATGTTTACAAAGAGAATTAAAATGACAATGCTCAACTATCTATAGTAGGACCCATGAGAGTTGTAGTCTGACAGGTGAGCGGCGAAAGCTGTAACTACGAAGTACGGTGCGTTGTCATAGTTACCTCCATTTGCGGCCTAAGTGTAGGCCTAGGCCTAATGCAATTCATTTACCCTTGACCGGTTCCTAAGCTCGTGTTAATAATTCCAGCATTTAAGACAGAACACGACATTATCGATATATATATAAACGATTTCAAAATCACTAACAAAAACATCCGTTTCTGACGATAACCTCGACAAATGAACATAATAATTACAGAATAGAACAACACTACCCACTTCGATAGCTTTTATTATTTAACGCCGATTGTTAACGGTACCTGCACGATTCAGGAATAAACTACGGTGTAATAAACACAATAGGAAGACGATACTTCATCGAGAAAAGAAATCAGTCAGAATATGAATGACAGTAATGGAATTAAGGAGACATTTAGACTTCCCCCGCTCAGAAAATAGCAATAAATTGCACAGACATGTAATGTACACAAAGCACTGAACCGAAATATTAGTAAAAAAAGTACTCACTGCTCTGCCGACAGCAATCAGTAATCTAGAAGGGGCTCTATCCCATCCATATCCTCTCCTGGTCGTTGTCACTGTCACCTTCACATTCATTTTCACTTTCACTGGAGCTTGAAGAACTGCCTAAGTGAATAATTAAATCATCCATTCCACTGTCAATACATCCTTCCCGTTTCTGCGCCTTTCTCTATTTCCACCTCTACATGTCCTGCGGCACCCTCGCAGTTTTCCCGGGTTACCTGACCCGACAAGTCTTGCGACCTCTGCCATGGTGAATGTTTTGTTGTTGCTGGCAACATAATCTTTTACTTGAGCCCATATGAGTTCTATGGGATTGAAGTAGCAGTGGTTAGGTGGTAGCCTAATGACATTGTGACCATGTTTCCTAGCAAGTTCATCGACATAATACCGAGGAATGACACTCAAAAGAAGTCCCTTCGTCATAGTGTGGTCTACTTCCATGCCATGCCTAACGAGCCACTCGATCATTTCATCCTTTCTGCACGACATTGTAGGTGCCTTGTCTATCTGAACAGAGTGCTATGGGGTTGTCCATTATAATGACACTGTTGGACTTTATGTTTGGCAGTAACTGTTGTTCGAACCACTTTAAAAACCTATCGTGGTCCATATCTTCATAGTAATCTCCAGTTCTTTTCGATTTAAATAGTAAGAGAGCGTTGGTTACAAAACCGTCACACGTCCCGGCATGCATGATTATAAATCTTCCTCCATTTCCGGTAGCACCAACCATAGTACCTTGCACCGTGCCGTCAGTCCATCCCTTTGACTTCGTGTGCCCAAGTTTCGTCAAGCCATACGATATCCCTAAAACTTTGCCCCGAATTTTCTTTAAAAGTTCACATCTTTTGGAAACAATGTCACCTCTTTCGAGTAAAAGAATTAATTCACCTGTACTCGAAACCGATTTTGTGTAATAATCTCTTCTTTCTCCGTTTCAGAGAGGACAGCGGGATATAATAAGCATACACACGGCGACGAATAGCATCCTCCTGGAATGAATCAATGTTCGTAATATTCGCGCACCTAGGCCTATTTTTACCTGGAGTTGTTAATTTCTCTTCTGGGGAAGTGAATTTCTGCTGTGAGACCCTCCAAACAGAACTTTTGCTAATTCCCATGGCTCTGGCAGTGCCTTCCTGAACTTTGTTGAAAGGTATTAGAGGAGATCCTGTTTCCTTAATACTGTGTGCTTCCATTTCAAAGAAATCCCGCACTGACATAATCATTTCTCTTCCCTGGCTTCGAACAGTCACACCTCGACCACTTGTATTTTTAGCGTTTCTTTTGACTTGGAAGTCATTGTTAAACACTCAAAAGAACCGATCAAGCAAAACTACACGGATTCTTAACAAATAAGAGAGTACTTCACACTAACACTATAGTCACAGTACAAGACCGCTAACATCTGCAGACGAAACAAAACTAGGAAAACTGAACAACTAGCACCTAACATAATATTCTGAAAACGAACACATTAAGCAGCAACAACTAGCACAGTACCACTGAGAGCAAGCCAACCACGTGGTGATAGCGTCCTAAAATGTTGCAACTCTGTTATCGTTGCCATAGCAACAGACCTTTTTCGAACAGCGTTAGTCAACTTCTTCTCGCCTGTGGCGCTGAACTCTCATGGGCCCTACTATAAGAGGTCCGCCTGCGTAGCGTAACGGTTCACATTATTAGCTGCCGTCCTCGGGGACCTGGGTTCGATTTCCAGTACTGTCACAAATGTAATAATGGCAGGAGAGCTGGTATGTGGTCCATGCAGCTCACCTCCAAAGGGGGTGTGCCTGAAAAGAGCTGCGCCACACGAGTTCACTCTACTTAACTATCTAAGAGGATGTACAGCATGAAAGTAAATTTCCTTTGCACATAATCAATGGTGCACATTTAAGGGTTAATTTAGTGTGGGCTAGTGACCTAGCCGAGGGGGCAGTGGACAGCAACAGGGGAGGCTTGAGCTCCAAGTGGCAGGTGCTCTTGCGCTCAAAGCCACGTTTCTTGCATCTCTGTTTTACAGAATGACACTCGTAGAGTACCATATTTGTAAAATCGGCAGTTACAAGCCACCATCTGAAAGACCTCAAGTTCAATCTAGAGGAGGGAAGTATCACACCTTTTATGCTGAAACCTAGGAAGAAATTCCGGTGGCAGAAACGGTGCACTATAATAAAACCATATCAGAATAAAAGCTGCTAGTTTACACTCCAAGGCCCGAAATCTCTTGCGAAATCGCCAATTTAAATTACAGAAAAATGACACTTCAACTTATTGGCTGGACTGCTTACCTGAAGGTCGGGCGGGGAACAGGGAGAGTGTAAGAGATCAGCCAGGTCGGTTAGGAATCTAAGTGGTTGACATAAAGATAGCTATATATTGACTTTCAGTTAACCGCGAACGAATTTGTAATGCAAAATGTGAGGGTAGTTTAGAAATCGACAGGAGAGTCACTGTTCGTGAGCGAGAGGTTCTAAATCCTGTTAATAAAGTTGGGTTTGTGTTGAGGCATTTCCATGAAAAAGTGTTACTTCTACCGAAATATAATCTCGAAAGAGAAGGTAATAGGCTAAATATGTGATAGAACCCACTTGAAAGTAATTACTCAGGAGTTGACCTAATTGTACATGAGTAAGCCAATGAAAATAGCGATCATAAAGCAGGTGATATTGCGGGTTCGTGTGTGAGTTCCAGGCCACAACCTGGTGATACAAGCCAGTCACGCTGCAAATCCTCTAGTTCTCATTACGTTGCGAGTCCATTAAAAATATTAATGCATAATAATGATTACCGGAGGAACGCCGTGGATTTCCGGCTGAATGAACACGCAAGAAGCGACGTTCGTTATCTCATGTCCGCAGAAACGTGACAATGTTATTTTTTTTTAAATTCTGCTGAGTAGTTGCGTACGCTGAGTCCAAAACGTGGGTTACCACTAGACTTAGGGTTACCCTTTATTGATGATTGGTTTAGTGAATGTCAAGCCTTTTAAGAGTTTTGAGCTGCAGCCAAAAGCCAACGGAGTAGCCTGCTGCGTTATCAAGGCTGTCCTGGCCTCTGGTACTGTCAGTAGTCAAAAGCTGATTAGTGGAGATGATAGCCTATGGTTTAGCGAATTAGAGTCAGGCTTTGTGGCTAAATGGATAGAATGCTTGCATTTGGTCCTATGGCCCAGATTCAGTTCTCAGAATCAATCCCCTCGTACTGTTAATTCCCCTAGCTGGGGACTGGGTATTTATGACGTCTTCGCCGTTCATTTCATCCTCATTAGGTCACCATCAAACCTATACAGATGCCATGCACCATTATTATTATTATTATTAAATACAAATTTTGAATTTTACCCCATTACCAGAGGTCGTACGTATTGTTCACTGATTTATTAACTTTCTCGGGAGATCAGCGGTGGTGTCCGACCCATGATCACGGGTTCGATTCCAACTAACAAAAGAGAACACTACACCTGAAAAATTGCATTTCATTTTATCAGATCTACCTCTAAAAATAAAATTATGTTACTCTTATAACAGCAGCCCTGTCGTGTTTTCCTACAAGGATATCGAAGTAACTGGAGTGAAATATCAGCATTGTGCTATCTATGAGTATATGTTGAGGAAGTATACACTACCGTTCATTAATTTCAATACACCCAGTAACTGAAATCTAGTTCTCTGAAGATAAGGTCTAATACCGTGGGTACGGTTGAGGAAGCGAAGGAATAGTGCAACAGTTGTACACATGTCATGATTTTTGTTTGTGGTCATCGAGATACAACAGTACCCAACAAGCAACGTTGTGTACGTATCGGATATGTTTGTTTACCTATTTGCCGATGGACGCCGCATTTGGTGCACCTGTGCTGTTCCCTGTAGTGATGTGATATCTGCAGCGAACGGCAAACATTGTTACGATACATGACATGTCAGTTCCTTCGTGACAGCTGAAGTGTGCACATCGCTAGTATGGCTCCACGAGTGAAGATATCCATAGAAAAACGTGCAGCAATAGTAGCAATTAGCCAAGCAGGTTTATCTATTCGCCAAATTGCGAAACAGTGCAGTGTGTCCATAGGGGGAGTGCAATACACCCTTCACCGCCAGAAGACAACAGGTAGCAATAAGGATATACCACGATAAGGACGACCTCGTAAAACAACTAAAAGTGATGACAAATATATCCGAATTACCAGTAACAGAAATAGATTCAAAACAGAGCCCCAAATTCGTGCAGAATTGGTAGAAATGAACACGACAACAATATCTGTTGCAACAGTAAAAAAGGAGACTGATTGAAGCCGGGTTGAATGGATGTGTCATAGCAAGAAAACCCCTTCTAAGGCCAATAAATAAACAGAAGAGACTTTAATGGGCCAGAAAACGTAGTAATTTTACATCGGAAGACGAAGGTGTTATTCACCGATGAATCGAAGTTCGAGACTTTTTGAACCAGAAGGAGAACATTTGTTCGCCAATTTGTAGGGGAGAGGGTAGCCCGGCAGTGTGTTCTACCTACAGTTAAACACGGTGAAGTTTCTATTATAGTTTGGGGATGTTTTGCCGCAGATAGAGTTGGCGACATTATGAAAATAGAAGAGTGTATGGATCAGAAGCAGTACCACCGAATACTTCAGTATCATGCAATACCAAGTGGATTGAGCTTAATAGGGAAAGGGGTCACCTTAAAACAGGATAATGACCCAAAACATCGGTTGGCATACTGTACAAACTACATTGCATCAAAGGAAAAGCAGAAAGTACTGAAAGATATGGTACGGCCGTCCCAAAGGGCGATTATAATCCCATTGAAATGGTCAGGGATGGAGTAGACAAACGTATCAGGGAAGGAATATCTCTGGAATATTGTTAAGGATGTGTGGAATCGTATAGATTCACGATACCTACAAAAACTGATTGACCGCATTCCTCGATTTTGTGAGGCTGCCATTAAATCGAAATGAGGATGCTTTGATGAAAGTAAAATATAATGATTGTGATTGTATTTGATTTGTGTTGTAAATCTGAAATACATTAATGAGCGGTGGCTGTTAGTTAACAGTGGCATGCCTATCCCTCCCGTCCCCGCACCTATCCAGCAAGGGCTGCAATATCTTTCTCAGATGCCTTACTCTCAGAAATACGTCCGACGTTTTATCGCATTGCTTTCAAGTTTTGTAAAAGGAACAGTGTGTCAGATGCTTACCTTATAATGTGCTTTAGATTTCCACCGTTCTCAATTGAGGTTTGGGCTTCACCAATAGCTTCGGTAGCCCCCAGTAGACGCCATTGCTGCTGAGTCATCTATCCTCGCTTTAAGGATTCTAAAAGAAGAAGACATGAGAGTAGGTCTTCGCATTTTCATGAGAACTCAGCAGCGAAAATACATTTCTTGTGCATCATAATCATGCTCGGATAAGTCGATCCAAGGAAAATAATATAAAATCAATAGCAGGAAAATTACGAAATTCGTATCTCGCTTCCATCGTCACGATTAAGTAGAAAAGGATAAGATTTCTTGAAGCTTTCGGAGAGCAATTCATCCGTTACACTCCCTCCGCTTCAGCACATACCTAAGACTACGGCCATACTTGCGTGTTTTTCACGCAGCTGGATGACATGCAAGGGAGGTGGCCACACTTGCGGTTTGTTCACGCTGGATTTCTGCGTGTTTTTCACGCAGCTTGACAACGACACGTGGCAACACTTGCGTGTTTGTATGGCGTGATTTTATTAGTGTGTTGTATATTGTGAGTAACAAAATATCGCCATTGCTAGGCATTCCATTTTTAAATAACTCCATTGTTGCGTTATGTGCTGCGTTGGTTGTTCTTCGTCGTCGTCGGCGTCAGAGAAAATATTGGATCTATCCTATATTAAGAGACAGGTCATCCAGTGGACAATTTGTGCTCCTACCATACCTGCCAACCCTTCCGATTTACCCGGAAACTTTCCGGTTTTTAACTCGACTTCCGATTTTCCGATTTATTTTTACTTCTTCCGATTTTTGACTAATATAACCTCTAGTACCGCCAATACCCTTCCCCTTCGATGAAGGATAAATTCTTACGTACTTGTGTAATTTACGAAACCTTATTTTCAAGCGTATTTATTTGTTGCTTTATTTCGTGAGTGTTTCGTCCGTCGCCTCCGTGTATCGTGTTTCCTGCACACCACAACAGCGTGTGCGCTTTATGCAGCTGGGGATTCGGGGCGACAATCGTCCTGCAAGCCAGAGGCTAGCGCGCGCTAGCGACTCAGTTAATCGGGACGAAAGAACGAGTTTATTGTGCTGTTCGCGCGCTGTTGACATCTTTTCTGTGCACAGTTTCGTCGGAGTGGTAGGCCACGTGTTTTTCCCCCTCTCTGTCAAAGTCGTTTGTTAATAATGTATGGGACATATTGAATTGTTTTGCATGTGGTAGTTTCGCGTATTTAAGTGCATAATTTTAATGAATTTAATGTTTTTAAGGGGGTTCTTGTCGGTGACAGTTTCTGGCATTTTCTTTTCTTGTTATGGCCAAAAAATATAACAAACGTTATCTCCAAGTGTTCAGAGATACCTATAAATTTCCGTTCATTTTACCGTCTAAGGGAAACTACCGTATTTTTCGCGTAATTAACGCCCTTGCATAATTTACGCATCCCAATAATTTTTGGTCCAAAGTGGAGAAAAAGAAATGTTAACGTATTTGACACAACCACAACTTCGAACATCCATCACTCAGCTCCGGATGCGTTTCGAAATAAAGATGCCAACTACTCAAGTAGCAGGCTTCCTATCGCGAAGCAGGCATTCCACACATAACTTGCTGTTATTAGCCGTCAGGAAATCCCACTGCCCTAGTTTTACGAGTGTTTCGGGTACGGGACCTTCTGTGATCTCAAAATTGTTTGTCAGTACACAGTATTCCAGTAATACTATATCATACAAACTCGCGGTGATCATTTACGTCGAAACATACGGGAATAGAGCAGCAGGCAGCAAGTATTCAGTGCCCAAATGAAACGTACGCTACCCCGGTAACAGAAGTGCACTTCAAGCGGCCAACAAGTCTCCCAAACCATTTCGCGGACCAAAAAGCGGCAACTTTCTGCAAGTAGAGGATTATCTGCTTAAATATATGATTTTGTTGGGCAATGTTGGATAAGCCGTTTCTCACGAAATGCTGTATTTTAAAGAATGAGAAATAGCCGCGTCACATGGAATCAGTGTCTCGGATTTGAAGGTTAGCCGAGGCTTGATTAATTTTCTGAAGAGAAATGAACTTTCTCTTCGACGAAAGTAGTATAATAAGCGGGTTCGGGCGCCTCCTCCGCCGCCCGCCTCCTCCTCCGCCGCCGCCTCCGCCGCCGCCCGCGGGAATTTTGAATTTTGGCAGGAAATTTTAATTTTGGCGGGAGATTTGAATTTGTAAACAAAGCCACGTGCTTTTTGACAGCTGTCATCGACAACAACGCATCGCTAACCTCACTGCTGCCATCTTGACGGGCCTAAACCTCAGTAGTGCCAACTTAACCTAACTAGCGCGAGGTAAACAAAGCCACGTGCTTTTTGACAGCCACGTGCTTTTTGACAGATTTGTAAACAAACCCACGTGCTTTTTGACAGACAACATCGCATCGCTAACCTCAGTACTGCCATCTTGACGGGCCTAAACCTCAGCAGTGCCAACTTAACCTAACTAGCGCGAGGTAAACAAAGCCACGTGCTTTTTGACAGCCACGTGCTTTTTGACAGATTAGTAAACAAAGCCACGTGCTTTTTGACAGACAACAACGCATCGCTAACCTCAGTACTGCCATCTTGACGGGCCTAAACCTTAGTGGTACCAACTTAACATAACTAGCATGAGGTAAACAAAGCCACGTGCTTTTTGACAGCCACGTGCTTTTTGATAGATTTGTAAACAAAGCCACGTGCTTTTTGACAGACAACAACGCATCGCTAACCTCAGTACTGCCATCTTGACGGGCCTAAACCTTAGTGGTACCAACTTAACCTAACTAGCATGAGGTAAACAAAGCCACGTGCTTTTTGACAGCCACGTGCTTTTTGATATATTTGTAAACAAAGCCACGTGCTTTTTGACAGACAACAACGCATCGCTAACCTCAGTACTGCCATCTTGACGGGCCTAAACCTTAGTGGTACCAACTTAACCTAACTAGCGCGAGGTAAACAAAGCCACGTGCTTTTTGACAGCCACGTGCTTTTTTGACAGCTGTCATCCGCCATCTTTAAACCACAAAGCACTGCGCTGCCCTCTATATCGCAGTAGCTGCAAAATTCGTCACCTGTCATCGGCAGTGCTGCCATCTTGACGGGTCTAAACCTTAGTGCTACCAACTTAACCTAACTAGCGCGAGGTAAACAAAGCCACGTGTTTCTGACAGCTGTCATCCGCCATCTTTAATCTATAGAGCACAGTGCTGCCCTCTTTAGCTACTTACCTTTGAAATGTGGTGGCGGATAATTTGAAAAATGCTTTTTGACAGCAGCCATCTTGCATCGCGAACCTCAGTGCTGCCCTCTTTAGCTAGATACCTGTGGTGGCAGACAATTCCACGTGACAGCAGCCATCTTTAATCAAGAGAGCACCATGCTGCCCTCTATGTGGTGGCGGCAAATTGAAAAATTCCACGTGCTCTTGTTTGAAAACAAACTCACGTGCTTTTTTTCTGACAGCTACCATCCGCCATCTTTAATCTATAGAGCACAGTGCCGCCCTCTTTAGTTTGAAATGTGGTGGCGGCAAATTCCACGTGCTCTTGTTTGGAAACAAAGCCACGTGCAGCTGTCATCCGCCATCTTTAATCAACAGAGCACCGTGCTGCGGGCAATTTCATCACCTGTCATCCGCCATCTTTAATCCACAGAACACCGTGCTGCCCTCTTTATGGCTACTACCTTAAGCACGTAGTAGCGGGCAATTTGAAAAGTTCTGCTAGTTATCATCCACCATCTTTAATCAAGAGAGCACCGTGCTGCCATCTTTACCTAGATACCTTTGAAATGTGGTGGCGGCAAATTGAAAAATTCCACGTGCTCTTGTTTGGTAACAAACTCACGTGCTTTTTTGACAGCTACCATCCGCCATATTTAATCAACAGAGCATAGTGCTGCCCTCTATGTGGTGGCGGCAAATTCTACGTGCTCTTGTTTGGAAACAAACTAACGTGCTTTTTTGACAGCTACCATCCGCCATCTTTAATCAACAGAGCATAGTGCTGCCCTCTTTAGTTTGAAATGTGGTGGCGGCAAATTCCACGTGCTCTTGTTTGGAAACAAAGCCATGCGCTTTTTTGACAGCTGTCATCCGCCATCTTTGAGCACCGTGCTGCCCTCTTTAGATGTAAATTCGTCACCTGTCAAACGCAGTGCTGCCATCTTTAGCTAGATACCTTTGAAATGTGGTGGTGGATAATTTAAAAAGAGAAATTCTACAGCAGCCCTCTCTCGACGATAATTGCATAAGATGGCGGCTATACATGACTCCTTAAGGGTGCTTACGCAAGATGGCTGCTATACATAGATGTCCTTGGGATGCTTGCGCAAGATGGCGGTTATACAAGGCTCCTTATGAGATGCCCTAGAGATGCTTGCGCAAGATGGCGGTTGCTCTTATGAGGCGGCTTAAGGGTCCTAGCACAAGATGGCTAGAGATGCCCTAAGGATGCTTGCGCAAGATGGCGGACGCAAGATGGCGGCTATACACGACTCCTTATGAGACGCCTTAAGGGTGCTTGCGCAAGATAGCTGCTGTTCATAGCTTAGAGGCTAACGTGTCATGCTAGATCGATTCATTAAATTTGGGGGCTTAAATGCAAAATGTTAAATATCTCGAAAACGGTGCATCGTAGAGCAAAACGGACAAACTTTTTCCGCCTAATACGTAGGTTCGTAGTATTAGGAACAAGAAAAATCATAGTCTAATGATGAGATCAACGGTTCGATTCCTACTTAAGCCCTTTGGTATTGGCAGCTATCTATTTCTACAAGATGGTGGCTGCTCTTATGAGACACAAGATGGCTTGAGACATCCTAGGGATGCTTACGCAAGATGGCGGACACAAAATGGTGACTATACATAGCTCCTGCATGTGGTGGAGGGCAATTTGAAATTCTATGTGCTTAATCAACAGAGCACCCTGCTGCCCTCTTTAGCTGAAATGTGGTGATGGATAATTTGAAAAATTCTTTTGACAGCTATCATCTTTAAACAAAGGCGACTATACATAGGCTGTTAAGGCCTTATCATTCTCCTCCTCCTCCTCCTCCTCCCCCCCCCCCCTCCTCCTCCTCCTCCTCTACCTCCTCCTCCGCCTCTTATGTCAAGGCATAGCTTTATATCGAACAAGTTTAAACCTGCATCGCGAAGGCAAGCGTGTGCAGCGATAACATTATTGTGCATGTTTAAACATAAGAAGAGTAGAATCAAACGCTGTACTCGATACGACATGTGATCAGAACATTGATTGATGCGTTCAGAAAACAAAATAAGTGATCAAGACTAGAATCGAACAATGTACTCAATACATCATGTGTTTAGAATATGTCAGGGGATACGCTTGTTCTAAGAAGATCAGATTGAAATATAACAAGACTAGAATAGAACACTGTAATCGATGTTGTTAACTTCAACATGTGATCAGAACATTGACTGATGTGTTCAGAACACAAAATAAGTGATCATGACTAGAATCGAACACTGTACTCGATACAACATGTGATCAGAACATTGATCGATGTGTTCAGAACAGAGCAAAAGTACAATTTTGATGATTTGCGCAGCTAACTCGCTCGGTAAACGATATAGCCAAAGTATAACTTCAAATTATTTACCTTCCATCATTCGTCTTGTGTGTAAAAATCAGTCGAACAAGTTATCGCATAAACATGGCTGAAAAAATCGTGATAGGGTATGGAACCCAGGGGTTACATCTTATCAGAAGGGCAAAAAGGATGAAAGGACTCTTCCACCTCCTTACCGCACATTCCTTGTAGGGCTAATTGGCTGAAGGGCTAATGGGCAAAAGGGCTAAAGGGCTAAAGGGCTAATGGGCTAAAGGGCTAATGGGCTAAAGGGCTAAAGGAGCAACAACCTCGTCGATCGCTATCAGCAAGAACGCTTGTAATTTGTTAAGTGTAGAAAATTAATCTTTATTTGTAAATGGTTTCATGTTCAGAGTTAAGGAGTCTCATAAGGAGTCGTGTATAGCCGCCATCTTGTGTCCGCCATCTTGCGCAAGCATCCTTAGGGCATCTCTAGCCATCTTGTGCAAGGACCCTTAAGCCGCCTCATAAGAGCAACCGCCATCTTGCGCAAGCATCTCTAGGGCATCTCATAAGGAGCCTTGTATAACCGCCATCTTGCGCAAGCATCCCAAGGGCATCTATGTATAGCAGCCATCTTGCGTAAGCACCCTTAAGGAGTCATGTATAGCCGCCATCTTATGCAATTATCGTCGAGAGAGGGCTGCTGTAGAATTTCTCTTTTTAAATTATCCACCACCACATTTCAAAGGTATCTAGCTAAAGATGGCAGCACTGCGGATGACAGGTGACGAATTTACATCTAAAGAGGGCAGCACGGTGCTCAAAGATGGCGGATGACAGCTGTCAAAAAAGCACATGGCTTTTTTTTCCAAACAAGAGCACGTGGAATTTGCCGCCACCACATTTCAAACTAAAGAGGGCAGCACTATGCTCTGTTGATTAAAGATGGCGGATGGTAGCTGTCAAAAAAGCACGTGAGTTTGTTTCCAAACAAGAGCACGTGGAATTTTTCAATTTGCCGCCACCACATTTCAAAGGTATCTAGCTAAAGATGGCAGCACGGTGCTCTCTTGATTAAAGATGGTAGATGATAACTAGCAGAACTTTTCAAATTGCCCGCTACTACGTGCTTAAGGTAGTAGCCATAATGAGGGCAGCACGGTGTTCTGTGGATTAAAGATGGCGGATGACAGGTGATGAAATAGCCCGCAGCACGGTGCTCTGTTGATTAAAGATGGCGGATGACAGCTGCACGTGTCTTTGTTTCCAAACAAGAGCACGTGGAATTTGCCGCCCCCACATTTCAAACTAAAGAGGGCGGCACTGTGCTCTATAGATTAAAGATGGCGGATGGTAGCTGTCAGAAAAAAGGACGTGAGTTTGTTTCCAAACAAGAGCACGTGGAATTTTTCTATTTGCCGCCACCACATAGAGGGCAGCATGGTGCTCCCTTGATTAAAGATGGCTGCTGTCACGTGGAATTGTCTGCCACCACAGGTATCTAGCTATAGAGGGCAGCACTGAGGTTCGCGATGCAAGATGGCTGCTCTCAAAAAGCATTTTTCAAATTATCCGCCACCACATTTCAGAGGTAAGTAGCTAAAGAGGGCAGCACTGTGCTCTATAGATTAAAGATGGCGGATGACAGCTGTCAAAAACACGTGGCTTTGTTTACCTCGCGCTAGTTAGGTTAAGTTGGTAGCACTAAGGTTTAGACCCGTCAAGATGGCAGCACTGCCGATGACAGGTGACGAATTTTTGCAGCTACTGCGATATAGAGGGCAGCGCAGTGCTTTGTGGTTTAAAGATGGCGGATGACAGCTGTCAAAAAAGCACGTGGCTGTCAAAAAGCACGTGGCTTTGTTTACCTCGCGCTAGTTAGGTTAAGTTGGTACCACTAAGGTTTAGGTCCGTCAAGATGGCAGTACTGAGGTTAGCGATGCGTTGTTGTCGATGACAGCTGTCAAAAAGCACGTGGCTTTGTTTACCTCATGCTAGTTAGGTTAAGTTGGTACCACTAAGGTTTAGGCCCGTCAAGATGGCAGTACTGAGGTTAGCGATGCGTTGTTGTCTGTCAAAAAGCACGTGGCTTTGTTTACAAATCTATCAAAAAGCACGTGGCTGTCAAAAAGCACGTGGCTTTGTTTACCTCATGCTAGTTAGGTTAAGTTGGTACCACTAAGGTTTAGGCCCGTCAAGATGGCAGTACTGAGGTTAGCGATGCGTTGTTGTCTGTCAAAAAGCACGTGGCTTTGTTTACAAATCTGTCAAAAAGCACGTGGCTTTGTTTACCTCGCGCTAGTTAGGTTAAGTTGGCACTACTGAGGTTTAGGCCCGTCAAGATGGCAGTACTGAGGTTAGCGATGCGATGTTGTCTGTCAAAAAGCACGTGGGTTTGTTTACAAATCTGTCAAAAAGCACGTGGCTGTCAAAAAGCACGTGGCTTTATTTACCTCGCGCTAGTTAGGTTAAGTTGGCACTACTGAGGTTTAGGCCCGTCAAGATGGCAGTACTGAGGTTAGCGATGCGTTGTTGTCTGTCAAAAAGCACGTGGCTGTCAAAAAACACGTGGCTTTGTTTACCTCACGCTAGTGATGTTAAGTTGGCACTACTGAGGTTTAGGTCCGTCAAGATGGCAGCAGTGAGGTTAGCGATGCGTTGTTGTCGATGACAGCTGTCAAAAAGCACGTGGCTTTGTTTACAAATTGAAATCTCCCGCCAAATTTCAAATTTCCCGCCAAAATGCTAATTTCCCGCGGGCGGCGGAGGCGGCGGCGGCGGCGGAGGAGGAGGAGGCGGCGGCGGAGGCGGCGGCGGAGGAGGAGGCGGGCGGCGGAGGAGGCGCCCGAACCCGCTTATTATTCTACTGACGAAGAACAACATTATGCCAAAAGATGATGAATGATTTCAACCATTGTCATCGCTTTGTGATTGAGAAGCGCGAAATGAAGGAATATTTGATCTCCCTTTATAGGAACCGCACGTCAGACGCCAATCAGTTTCCGTACGCCACAAAGTCGAAGAATCGATGAGAAAGGAACATATAGTGTTATCGTACGCGCTATCGAAAGCCAAAAACAACGATGTACTGCAATGCTTGCTGATGGCAGAAAGGTTACACTTTACATTGCTCTACAACGAAAAACAATGCCTAAAGCAAAATTTCCGCGAGTGATCCACGTTCGTATTCAACAGAAAGGATGGATGGACACATCACTCGTACAAGATTAGATACGAACGGTTTGGGGTAATGTAGCAGGGTCCCTTCTTCGATGCCCGGCCCTTCTCGTGTTGGATAGTTTTCTTTTTTTTTTCTTTCGGTATGCCATTCAGGTCGTATTTTCAGCTCGTAATGAGAAGAATATTATCTAGTGTCGGTACTTGAAACCCACGTGTCTAACTTACCTGATGTACCCTATTTGACTTTTCAGAAAAAATCTCACGCCGGAATTTTACGCTGTATGACGATAATCGCAAATGAGTTGAACTAATTGTCTTTATATTATATTTGATGTATCTTTTAAACGTAAATGAATTATAAATAATTTGTAAAGATCTGAATTCCGTGAATAATTTACGCATCCGCAGTTTTCGCCTGTATTTTTCGTCAAAGAAGGGCGTTAATTACGCGAGAAAATATGGTATTATGGATTTTGTTGTGTGTGTCGGTGTGACATAAATATTATTATTCGTATGTAAGTGTCATAAATGAGAGTGATTAGGTACATTTTCTTGTAACCCTTTTTATGTTTTCTTAGTTTAAGATTTTAAATTTAATGATCAATTCGCATTGTAACTGTAGGTATGTATGCCTTTTATCCTGAGCTATTTTCACGTAGACTGTGGTGAAATATGCATGATGAAATCCAAGAATTAAAAAATCTTCCTATTTTTGTGTTCTAAAAGTTGGCAGGTATGTCCTACACAACAAACTAAAAGACAACCAAGATAAATTTCTTGAGTATTACAGAATGTCCGTGACCTCATTTGAACTGCTTTTCTGTTTGTTGAAAAATGCTATCAGCAAAAGAAACACAAGGCTGCGGGAATGCATTCCTGAGGAAGAAAAACTCGCATTGACATTAAGGTAAGTTTTTATTATTTTCAAATTCAAATTAGTTTATAAATGATAGGTAATGCTACATTACAAACATACTGTTTTTTTGTTTACTTATGACTGGTTTGGAGTCTTGGTCTTACAATTGAAAGAGCGATATGATTGAGTCCTCATCGGATATCTCTACGGAAGATGATATGCTGATTTGGTTGAGAGGTGAAGGATGCTCAATGTCGGCTGCTAAAGTAGGTGAAGGGTGGGATTCGGCTGTAGATGTGTCGTAGACGGAGCTAGGCGTTTGAGGTTCAGAAGGTGTTGTGAAGGACTGCAGAATTTGAATATATTCTATTTGGAAATGCATTTCATCGGAGGGTTTCAGCTGCTTAATTAGTGGAAGTTGAGACATAAGGAACATTTCATCCAGATGAGGCCTTTGTGGTGTGGGCTGACGGGCATTTTCTTTGAGGACAGTGAGGATATCTTGTTCAATAGTATCACGTCTTCGTTTGGTTGTGATACCTTTAGTTCGGACGTTGATCTATGTGATGGTTCCCTGGTTTCAGAGGTGACATTTGCCGCAATATTCATGTTTCCAGAAGTTCTGAAACAATAATATATCAACCACCATGTGCAAGATAATTTGTACAGTTCATTGAAGTAGCCTAATTATCCATTACACAGTGTAATTTGTTGTTTTATGTGACCAGGTTGTAGGATCAACGTTGACGGATAGGGATTGGAGGGAGGTGGCTGTAGTCTGTATCGAAGTTCCCATCCTGGCATTTCCATGGAGTGGAAATTGAAAACCACGGAAACACATTTCAAGGGTGGCCGACACTTGATTCAAACCAAACCACTCGTCTCCTGAGTCCTCCCCAGCCTATAGCTTATGGCTGCGAGTCAACCAGGTCAGTTGTGTAATTTGTATGAAATTTTGTTTTATAATTTCTTCCAGTGAAAGGCTTATTGCGTTTTTTAAACAACTCATACTATTACAATGTATTGTACGAAACTAATTAAAACATTTAGTGCATAAAATTTCTGAAATTATATCTACAAAAAATAGCAAAACATAAACATATTTACTCACACTCGTTGTTGAATTACGGTTTGAAGAAAGGACAGTTGTTTGTGAAATATGTAGTGTTTCTTAGAATTTCCTGCATTCCACCTTTCCCCTCTTAGCTTTTAATGAACTTCGTGTAACTGTCCTTCATACTCTTCCATCTTTTTTGAACATCTTTTCCTGGAACGAAACGAAATTAATAAACAATACCAACTTTTAATACACACACATTATTTTTGCAATCTTGATGTTTACTAAGTACTGTTGCATTATGTTGCAGATATCAGGGGACTGGAAATTCGATTCGTTCTCTACATTTCGAATTTCGCCTCGGTCGCTCGACAATTGCCGTTATTATTCGTGACACATGAGCAGCCATATGGGAGACTATGAAAGGAGAATACTTGAAACCACCGACCACAGAAGACTAGCTGAATATCAGTCAACAGTTCGAGAGGAAAGCTAACTTCCCTCATTGCTTGGGAGCCATCGATGGAAAGCATGTAAGAATTATGAAACCATGGAATTCTGGCAGCGAATATTTTAATTATAAAAAATACTTTTCTGTTGTACTAATGGCTGTATCAGACAGTAACTATTTTTTCCGATACATAGACGTAGGGGCATTTGATCATGAAGGGGACTGTAATATCTTGAAAGCAACTGAATTAGGGAAACAAATTTACAGCCAAACTTTGAGTATCCCACAACCGCCAACTTTGGCACATGACTCTCCTGAATTACCTATGCCCTACGTGTTTGTGGCTGATGAGGCGTTTGCCATCAGTGAAAATGTACTGAGACCTTACACCGCAAAAATCTTACTCCTGAGAAAAGAATATTTAACAACCGCCTATCAAGAGCACGGCGATATATAGAATATTCTTTTGGCATTTTAGCGAATAAATGGTGAATTTTTCATGGTCCAATGGATGTAAGCGTGGACTTGGCAGATGTCATCATTCAAGCTTGTTGCGTACTGCACATAATTTTGTACTACTCCACCAGGGAATTGTTACCGCTAGACGTGGAGCGCGGTTGTTGTGTATACATTACGTCAGCTCGCTACGGTTAGGCTGCCGCGGACCGGAGAGTGGCATGTACAGTCATACAATGAGAACAGTACCACGAATCAGCTTGAAGTTACATTGTACTAGACGATGATGGTCCTGCACACAAAGGATAGATACCAGGTTCTTCATCAGCTGTGTCTGTCTCACTATTCCCACTATTGTCCGTACCAGGTTCACTTGCAGTATCAGTATCCATATCACTTTGTTCAGTGTTGCCACGACACTCATTTTCATCATCACTATCGTCACTGTCAAGGCCAACATTTATGATGATATTTTCTATGGTGTCCTCCATTAACCATCCCTGTACCAATAACTTTCCTCAATTTTTCGTACTTTTTCGCAAGCTTTTGCCCAGTCCTGTTGAGTGATTTCACGTAAAAGAAGTGTTGGTCAGTTGCTTTAGGGTTTTTAAGCTAATAGCAGAGACATTTTTAGCAGTAATCTTTTGTTTTAACAAATTACAAATAAGTTCAATCGGATTAAGGTCACAACACAATGGTATGGAGGGAGCCTTAGGACAGTAAACCCCTTTTGTTCGAACATTGTATCCACTCTATATGCCGGTTTTGGCTTATTACGTGTTATAAGTTTCAAAATTTCACCTCGTCTCCAAGTGGGATCACAATATATGTTATGCTGAGTAAGTCAGTCTACCATTTCAGTCTTACGAGATGCGTTAGTGGGGGCTTTATTGACTAGCGCAGTATGATAAGGCGCGTTATCGATAACAACTATGCTCTCGGGTGGAATATTTGGAATAAGTTTATCTTCTACAGTAGTATAATACAGGGATTCGGCGGCCACCACCACCGCAGGCTCCCAGAGGCCGACTCCACCACCACCACAGCCAGAGGCCTCCTAGAGGCATCCTCCACCACCACCACAGCCAGAGGCCTCCCAGAGGTCTCCTCCACCACCCGCGGGAAATTTGAATTTGTAAACAAATCCACGTGCTTTTTTGACAGCTGTCATCCGCCATCTTTAAACTAGAGAGCACCGTGCTGTCCTCTTTATCGCAGTAGCTGAAAATTCGTCACTTGTCATCGGCAGTACTGCCATCTTGACGGGCCTAAACGTCAGTAGTACCAACTTAACCTAACTAGCGCGAGATAAACAAATCCACGTGCTTTTTTGACAGCTGTCATCCGCCATCTTTAAACTACAGAGCACCGTGCTGCCCTCTTTATCGCAGTAGCTGAACATTCGTCACCTGTCATCGGCAGTGCTGCCATCTTGGCGGGCCTAAACCTTAGTGCTACCAACATAACCTCACTAGCGTGAGATAAACAAATCCACGTGCTTTTTTGACAGCTGTCATCCGCCATCTTTAAACCACAGAGCACTGTGCTGCCCTGTTTATCGCAGTAGCTGCAAATTCGTCACCTGTCATCCGCAGTCCTGCCATCTTAACGGGCCTAAACCTTAGTGCTACCAACTTAACCTCACTAGCGCGAGATTAGAATCGGTAAACAAATCCACGTGCTTTTTTGACAGCTGTCATCCGCCATCTTTAATCTATAGAGCACAGTGGTGCTCTCTTTAGCTACTTACCTCTGAAATGTGGTGGCGGATAATTTGAAAAATGCTTTTTGACAGCAGCCATCTTTAATCTAGAGAGCACCGTGCTGCCCTCTTTAGCTAGATACCTTTGAAATGTGGTGGCAGGCAATTCCACATGACAGCAGCCATCTTTAATCAAGAGAACACCGTGCTGCCCTCTATGTGATGGCGGCAATTTGAAAATTCTACATGCTCTTGTTTGGAAACAAACTTACGCCCTTTTTTGACAGCCGTCATCCGCCATCTTTAATCAACAGAGCACAGTGCTGCCCTCTTTAGCTAGATAGCTTTGAAATGTGGTGGCGGCAAATTCCACGCGCTCTTGTTTGGAAACAAATCCACCTGCCTTTTTGACAGCTGTCATCCACCATCTTTAATCCATAGAGCACAGTGGTGCCCTCTTTAGCTACTTACCTTTGAAATGTGGTGGCGGATAATTTGAAAAATGCTTTTTGATAGCAGCAATCTTTAATCCAGAGAGCACCGTTCTGCCCTCTTTAGCTAGATACCTGTGGTGGCAGGCAATTCCACGTGACAGCAGCCATCTTTAATCAAGGGGGCACCGTGCTGCCCTCTTTGTGGCGGTGGCAAATTCCACGTGCTTTACACACTCACGTTCTTCTTTCTGACAGCTGTCATCCGCCATCTTGCATCACAAACCTCAGTGCTGCGCTCTTTAGCTAGTTACCTTTGAAATGTGGTGGCGGCAATTTGAAATATTCTATGTGCTCTTGTTTGGAAACAAAGCCAAGTGCTTTTTGACAGCTGTCATCCACCATCTTTAATCAATAGAGCACTGTGCTTCTATCATGCGGGCAATTTCGTCAGCTGTCATCCGCCATCTTTAATCTACAGAGCACGGTGCTGCCCTCTATGTAGTAGCGGGCAATTTGAAAAGTTCTGTTAGCTGTCATCCGCCATCTTTAATCAAGAGAGCACCGTGCTGTCATCTTTAGCTAGATACCTTTGAAATGTGGTGGCGGCAATTTGAAAAATTCTATGTGCTCTTGTTTAGTAAACAAAGCCACGTGCTTTTTTGACAGCTGTCATCCACCATCTTTAATCAATAGAGCACTGTGCTGCTATCATGCGGGCAATTTCGTCAGCTGTCATCCGCCATCTTTAATCCACAGAGCACCGTGCTGCCCTCTATGTAGTAGCGGGCAATTTGAAAAGTTCTGTTAGCTGTCATCCGCCATCATTAATCAACAGAGCACCGTGCTGCCATCTTTAGCTAGATACCTTTGAAATGTGGTGGCGGCAAATTGAAAAAATCCACGTGCTCTTGTTTAGTAAACAAACTCACGCGCTTTTTGTCAGCTGTCATCCGCCATCTTTAATCTATAGAGCTCAGTGCTACACTCTTTAGGTACATACCTTTGAAATATGGTGGCGAATAATTTAAAAAGAAAAATTCTACATCAGGCATCTCTCGACGCTAATTGCACAAGATGGTAGCTATACATGACTCCTTAAAGGTGCTTATGCAAGATGGCCGCTATACATAGGATCTTATGAGATGCCCTTGGGATGCTTGCGCAAGATGGCGGTTATACAAGGCTCCTTATGAGACGCCCTAGAGATGCTTGTGCAAGATGGCGGTTGCTCTTATGAGGCGGCTTAAAGGTCCTTGCACAAGATGGCTAGAGATGCCCTAAGGATTCTTGCGCAAGATGGCGGACGCAAGATTGCGGCTATACACGACTCCTTATGAGACGCCTTAAGGGTGCTTGCGCATGATGGCTGCTGCTATTATGAAGTAAGCTAGCTTAGAGGCTAACGTGTCGTGCTAGTTCGATTCATTAGATTTGGGGCTTAAATGCATAATGTTAAATATCTCGAAAACGGTGCATCGTAGAGCAAAACGGGCAAAATGTTTCTACCCAGTATCTCGGTTCGCAGTATGGGGAACACAATATCACAAGAAAAACATAGTCTAATGATGAGATCAACGGTTCGGTTCTAACTTAGGCCCTTTGGCATTAGCTCTGTTTCAGCTTGTAATGAAGCAAGTCTTCGTAACATGATCAGGTCTAGCTATGGTAGAGAGTATAACGTACCGTGCAGGTTCGATTCATTACATTTGGGGCTTAAATGCAAAATGTTAAATATCTCGAAAACGGACAAAATTTTTCCAACTGATACCTAGGTTTGCAGTATCAGGAACATGATAGCATAAGAAAAACATAGTCTAATGATGAGATCGACGGTTCGATTCCTACTTAGGCCCTTTGGCATTGGCAGCTATCTATTTCTACAAGATGGCGGCTGTACATAGCTTCTTATGAGACAGCTTAAGAGCGCTTGCACAAGATGGCTGCTGCTCTTATGAGACGCCCTAGGGGTGCTTGCGGGAGGTAGCAGCGACAAGACGATGACTATACACAGCTGCTTATGATACGGCCTAGAGGTGCTTACACAAGATGGTGGCTGCTCTGATGAAGAAAGCTAGCTTTGTATCGTGCAGGTAGTTTTACAGCACTATACCTCATACCTTTGAAATGTGGTGGCGGGTAATTTAAAAAATTCGACGTGCTTTTTCTTTACAGCGGCTATCTTTAGACAGTAGCGGCTATACATAAGCTGTTAAGGCCTCCTCTTATGTCAAGGCATAGCTCTATCGACAAGTTTAAACCTGCATCGGAATAGCTAGAGTAAGCACGTGGTGCAGTGATGACGTCATTAAGCATGTTTAGACTTGCAAATCACAGAAGAAACGTAACAAGGCTGGAATCGAAAACTGCACTCTATGCCGTTAACTTTATAATGTGATTGGAACATTGATTGAAGTGTTTAGAACACTAAATAAGTAGAACCGAACACTGTACTCGATACATGTGTTTAGAACATGTCAGGGGATACCTTTGTTCTAAGAGGATTAGTTTACCGCACATTCCTTGTAGGGCTAATACGCTAAGGGGCTAATGGGCAAAAGGGCAAATGGGCAAAAGTGCTAAAGGGCTAAAAGGCTAAAGGGCTAAACGAGCAACAACCTCATCGATCGCTATCAGCAAGAACGCTTGTACTTTGTTAAGTGTAGAAAATTAATCTTTATTTGTAAATGGTTTCATGTTCAGAACAAGGAATGAAACCTAGGGGTTACGTCTTACCTAATAAAATCCCCGAGGTGCGATGAGTTACGTTTTTCGAACTAGTGTTTGGAACACTGAACTTTTCAAGATGATAGCAGAGAGTTTAGCAATGTTCTGTTGTTGGATTATAAATTCCGCGCTACAACATGCATAAGGTGGCAGCCTTGAGGTTTACTGCCGTAGAGATGACAAGAGTGAGGTTAACAATGTTCTGTTGTTGGATTTTAAATTCCGCGCTATAACATGCATAAGGTGGCAGCCTTGAGGTTTACCGCCGTAAAGATGGCAGCAGTGAGGTTAGCGACGCTCTATTGTCCTTCAAAGTGAGGTTAGGGTTCGTCAAGAAGACAGCTGTCAAAAAAGCACGTGCCTATGTTTACCAAACAAGAGCACGGGGTCGTGACGTCACGGTCACGTAGTATGCTGCCTCAGCATGCAAAGTTCAATGTCTACACCTACGTAGTAAACATTCTGCTATATTCACAATGTTTTTTACACATAACTATTCTTTATGCGTAAAGTTCATGCACATAGGCTATGCTAAGATAGCAGCACAAACACATGCGAACTTTGTACATTCTAATGGAATAAGTTTAGTACTGCGTGCATCATGGATACATGATGTGTATACGCATTTAAACATGGCTATACTTAATGCTGCTGCTTTGCTTACAAGATTTTTATACATTGCTATTCTTTATGCTTTAAGTTCGTGCACACACAAGCTATAGTCGTACGCTCTGGCAGGAGAAGTTTAGAACGATATTCGATACATACATTATCGATAGGTGATGTGTACACGCTTTGGAACACAGCTCTTATTTGTGCTTTAAGTTCGTGCACATGGGTTAGGGATACACAAAAGCGATTGCTACATGCTCTAGCGGAAGAAGTCTAGTACGATAGTCGATGCATGTAAAATCGATAGGTTATGCTAAGATAGCAGCACACTTGCACGATTTTAGCACAATCTAGTGGAAAATGTTTAGTATGATAGTCGTTTCGTGCAAAATCATTAGGTAATGTGTACACGCTTTGAAACAAGGCTATTCTTTGTACTTTAAGTTCATGCATACAGGTTATGCTAAGATAGCAGCACAATCTAGCGCAAGAAGTTTAGTACGATATTTGATGCGTGCAAAATCAATAGGTGACGTGTACACGCTTTAAAACATGGTTATTCTTCGTACTTCAAGTTCATGCGTATAGGTTAGGCTAAGATAGCAGCACGGTCTAGCGTAAGAAGTTTAGTACGAGGGTCGATGAATGCAAAATCGATAGGTGATGTGTACACGCTTTGATATATAGCTATTCTTTGTACTTTAAGTTCATGCGTCTTAGTTATGCTAAGATAGCAGCACAATCTACGTGAAGAAGATTTGTACGAGAGTCGATACATGCAAAATCGATAGTTGATGCGTACACGCTTTGAAACATAACTATTCATTGTACTTTAAGTTCATGGGTATAGGTTATGCTAGGATAGCAGCACAATCTAGCGGAAGAAATTCAGTACGATATTTGATGCATGCAAAATCAATAAGTAATGTGTACACCCTTTGAAACATGGCTATTCTTTTTACTTTAACGTCATGCGTATAGGTTATGCTAAGATAGCAGCACAATCTAGCGGAAGGAGTTTAGTACGAGAGTCAATGCATGCAAAATCGATAGGTAATGAGTACACGCTTTGAAACATGGCTATTCTTTGTACTTTAATTTTATGGGTATAGGTTATGCTAAGATAGCAGCGCGATCTAGCGGAAAAAGTTTAGTTCGATGGTCGATGCATGTAAAATCGATAGGTGATGTGTACACGCTTTGAAACATGGCAATTCATACTGCTGCTCTGTTCCCAAGTATTTTAAGCATAGCTAATCCTAATGATGCTCTTAACGACGTCGAGCTAAGGATTGATTACGTGACCGTGACGTCACGATCCCGTGCTCTTGTTTGGTAAACATAGCCACGTGCATTTTTGACAGCGGTCTTCTGGACGAACCCTATCCTCTCTTTGAAGGACAATAGAGCGTCGCTAACCTCACTGCTGCCATCTTTACGGCGGTAAACCTCAAGGCTGCCACCTTATGCATGTTATAGCGCGGAATTTCAAATCCAACAACGGAACATTGTTAACCTCACTCTTGTCAGCTTTACGGCAGTAAACCTCAAGGCTGCCACCTTATGCATGTTGTAGCGCGGAATTTATAATCCAACAACAGAACATTGCTAAACTCTCTGCAATCATCTTAAAAAGTTCAGTGTTCCAAACACTAGTTCGAAAAACGTAACTCATCGCACCTCGGGGATTTTATTAGGTAAGACCTAACCCCTAGGTTCCATTCTTTGTTCTGAACATGAAACCATTCACAAATAAAGATTAATTTTCTACACTTAACAAAGTACAAGCGTTCTTGCTGATAGCGATCGATGAGGTTATTGCTCTTTTAGCCCTTTAGCCCTTTAGCTCTTTAGCCCTTCAGCCCTTTAGCCCATTAGCCCTTTAGCCCTTTAGCCCTTTTGCCCATATTCCCTTTTGCCCATTAGCCCCTTAGCGTATTAGCCCTACAAGGAATGTGCGGTAAACTAATCTTCCTAGAACAAAGGTATCCCCTGACATGTTCTAAACACATGTATCGAGTACAGTGTTCGGTTCTACTTATTTAGTGTTTTAAACACTTCAATCAATGTTCCGATCACATGATAAAGTTAACGGCATAGAGTGCAGTTTTCGATTCCACCTTGTTACGTTTCTTCTGTGATTTGCAACTCTAAACATGCTTAATGTCGTCATCACTGCAGCACGTGCTTACTCTACCTATTCCGATGCAGGTTTAAACTTGTTCGATAGAGCTATGCCTTGACATGAGAGGAGGCCTTAACAGCTTGTGTATAGCCGCTATTGTCTAAAGATAGCCGCTGTGAAGAAAAAGCACGTCGAATTTTTCAAATTACCCGCCACCACATTTCAAAGGTATGAGGTTTAGTGCTGTAAATTACTTGCACGATGCAAAGCTAGCTTTCTTCATCAGAGCAGTCACCATCTTGTGTAAGCACCTCTAGGCCGTATCATAAGCAGCTGTGTATAGTCATCATCTTGTCGCTGCTACCTCCCGCAAGCACCCCTAGGGCGTCTCATAAGAGCAGCAGCCATCTTGTACAAGGGCTCTTAAGCTGTCTCATAAGAAGCTATGTATAGCCGCCATCTTGTAGAAATAGATAGCTGCCAATGCCAAAGGGCCTAAGTAGGAATCGAACCGTCGATCTCATCATTAGACTATGTTTTTCTTATGCTATCATGTTCCTGAAACTGCAAACCTAGGTATCAGGTGGAAAAATTTTGTCCGTTTTCGAGATATTTCACATTTTGAATTTAAGCCCCAAATGTAATGAATCGAACTGCACGGTACGTTATACTCTCCACCATAGCTAGACCTGATCATGTTATTTATTTATTTATTTATTTATTTATTTATTTATTTATTAATGTCTTTCTGTACATGGCGGGGCTCAGGCTATGAAGCCTGCTATTATGCCAAACCATATAATTATCCACCTGCATAAACATAATATATTGAACATTATAACTACTTAAAAAATAAGTTAATTATAATTTAAAGTTAATGTGAAATGTAATTTGTATGAAATGTAAAGCATTATAAAAATCATTTTAACATTTTAAAATTAATTTATAATATTTACTATTATTAAAGCTATATCTCGAAAAATATAAACTATAATGTTTTTAACCTTACATTGACATTTTATTCATTTAACTTAATAATCTAAAATTTAAGGGTACTTCTAAGAGTAAATCAATCTGAGTGTAGGTAAAATTTCCAGCACATTCTTCTGAATAGCTTTAGGTTGCTTCATTACAAGCTGAAACAGAGCTAATGCCAAAGGGCCTAAGTAAGAACCGAAACGTTGATCTCATCATTAGACTATGTTTTTCTTATGATATCGTGTTCCCCATACTGCGAACCGAGATATTGGGTAGAAAAATTTTGCCCGTTTTGCTCTACGATGCACCGGTTTCGAGATATTTAACATTATGCATTTAAGCCCCAAATTTAATGAATCGAACTAGCACGACACGTTAGCCTCTAAGCTAGCTTTCTTCATAAGAGCAGCAGCCATCTTGCGAAAGCACCCTTAAGGCGTCTCATAAGGAATCGTGTATAGACGCCAACTTGCGCTAGCATCCTTAGGGCATCTCTAGCCATCTTGTGCAAGGACCCTTAAGCCGCCTCATAAGAGCAACCGCCATCTTGCGCAAGCAGCTCTAGGGCGTCTCATAAGGAGCCTTGTATAACAGCCATCTTGCGCAAGCATCCCAAGGGCATCTCATAAGAACCTATGTATAGCGGCCATCTTGCATAAGCACCTTTAAGGAGTCATGTATAGCCACCATCTTGTACAATTAGCGTCGAGAGATGGCTGATGTAGAATTTTTCTTTTTAAATTATCCGCCACCATATTTCAAAGGTATGTACCTAAAGAGTGTAGCACTGAGCTCTATAGATTAAAGATGGCGGGTGACAGCTGACAAAAAGCGCGTGAGTTTGTTTACTAAACAAGAGCACGTTTATTTTTTCAATTTGCCGCCACCACATTTCAAAGGTATCTAGCTAAAGATGGCAGCACGGTGCTCTATTGATTAATGATGGCGGATGACAGCTAACAGAACTTTTCAAATTGCCCGCTACTACATAGAGGGCAGCACGGTGCTCTGTGGATTAAAGATGGCGGATGACAGCTGACGAAATTGCCCGCATGATAGCAGCACAGTGCTCTATTGATTAAAGATGGTGGATGACAGCTGTCAAAAAAGCACGTGGCTTTGTTTACTAAACAAGAGCACATAGAATTTTTCAAATTGCCGCCACCGCATTTCAATGGTATCTAGCTAAAGATGGCAGCACGGTGCTCCCTTGATTAAAGATGGCGGATGACAGCTAACAGAACTTTTCAAATTGCCCGCTACTACATAGAGGGCAGCACCGTGCTCTGTAGATTAAAGATGGCGGATGACAGCTGACGAAATTGCCCGCATGATAGCAGCACGGTGCTCTATTGATTAAAGGTGGTGGATGACAGCTGTCAAAAAACACTTGGCTTTGTTTCCAAACAGGAGCACAGAATTTTTCAAATTGCCGCCACCACATTTCAAAGTTAACTAGCTAAAGAGCGCAGCACTGAGGTTTGTGATGCAAGATGGCGGATGAGAGCTGTCTGAAAAAAGCACGTGTGTTTGTAAAGCACGTGGAATTTGCCACCGCCACAAAGAGGGCAGCACGGTGCCCTCTTGATTAAAGATGGCTGCTGTCACGTGGAATTGCCTGCCACCACAGATATCTAGCTAAAGAGGGCAGAACGGTGCTCTCTGGATTAAAGATAGCTGCTATCAAAAAGCATTTTTCAAATTATCCGCCACCACATTTCAAAGGTAAGTAGCTAAAGAGGGCACCACTGTGCTCTATGGATTAAAGATGGTGGATGACAGCTGTCAAAAAAGCACGTGGATTTGTTTACCGATTCAAATCTCGCGCTAGTAAGGTTAGGTTGGTAACACTAAGGTTTAGGCCCGTTAAGATGGCAGCACTGCGGATGACAGGTGACGAATTTGCATCTACTGCGATATAGAGGACAGCACGGTGCTCTGTAGTTTAAGGATGGCGGATGACAGCTGTCAAAAAAGCACATGGCTTTGTTTCCAAACAAGAGCACGTGGAATTTGCCGCCACCACATTTCAAAGGTATCTAGCTAAAGAGGGCAGCACTGTGCTCTGTTGATGAAAGATGGCGGATGACGGCTGTCAAAAAGCGCGTGAGTTTGTTTCCAAACAAGAGCATGTAGAATTTTTCAAATTGCCGCCACCACATAGAGGACAGCACGGTGCTCTCTTGATTAAAGATGGCTGCTGTCATGTGGAATTGCCTGCCACCACATTTCAAAGGTATCTAGCTAATGAGGGCAGCACGGTGCTCTCTAGATTAAAGATGGCTGCTGTCAGAAAGCATTTTTCAAATTATCCGCCACCACATTTCAAAGGTAAGTAGCTAAAGAGAGCACCACTGTGCTCTATAGATTAAGGATGGCAGATGACAGCTGTCAAAAAAGCACGTGGATTTGTTTACCGATTCTAATCTCGCGCTAGTGAGGTTAAGTTAGTAGCACTAAGGTTTAGGCCCGTTAAGATGGCAGCACTGCGGATGACAGGTGACGAATTTGCAGCTACTGCGACAAAGAGGGCAGCACAGTGCTCTGTGGTTTAAAGATGGCGGATGACAGCTGTCAAAAAACACGTGGATTTGTTTATCCTACGCTAGTGAGGTTAAGTTGGTAGCACTAAGGTTTAGGTTCGCCAAGATGGCAGCACTGCCGATGACAGGTGACGAATGTTCAGCTACTGCGATAAAGAGGGCAGCACGGTGCTCTGTAGTTTAAAGATGGCGGATGACAGCTGTCAAAAAAGCACGTGGATTTGTTTATCTCGCGCTAGTTAGGTTAAGTTGGTACTACTGAGGTTTAGGCCCGTCAAGATTGCAGTACCGCCGATGACAGGTGACGAATTTGCAGCTACTGCGATAAAGAGTTCAGCACGGTGCTCTGTAGTTTAAAGATGGCGGATGACAGCTGTCAAAAAAGCACGTGGATTTGTTTATCTCGCGCTAGTTAGGTTAAGTTGGTACTACAGAGGTTTAGGCCAGTCAAGATGGCAGTACTGAGGTTAGCGATGCGTTGTTGTCTGTCAAAAAGCACGTGGATTTGTTTATCTCGCGCTAGTTAGGTTAAGTTGGTACCACTGAGTTTTCGGCACGTCAAGATGGCAGCACTGCCGATGACAGGTGACGAATGTTCAGCTACTGCGATAAAGAGGGCAGCACGGTGCTCTGTAGTTTAAAGATGGCGGATGACAGCTGTCAAAAAAGCACGTGGATTTGTTTATCTCGCGCTAGTTAGGTTAAGTTGGTACTACTGAGGTTTAGGCCCGTCAAGATTGCAGTACCGCCGATGACAGGTGACGAATTTGCAGCTACTGCGATAAAGAGTTCAGCACGGTGCTCTGTAGTTTAAAGATGGCGGATGACAGCTGTCAAAAAAGCACGTGGATTTGTTTATCTCGCGCTAGTTAGGTTAAGTTGGTACTACAGAGGTTTAGGCCAGTCAAGATGGCAGTACTGAGGTTAGCGATGCGTTGTTGTCTGTCAAAAAGCACGTGGATTTGTTTATCTCGCGCTAGTTAGGTTAAGTTGGTACCACTGAGTTTTCGGCACGTCAAGATGGCATTATTGAGGTTAGCGATGCGTTGTTGTCGATGATAGCTGTCAAAAAGCACGTGGCTTTGTTTACAAATTCAAATTTCGCGCGGGTGGTGGAGGAGACCTCTGGGAGGCCTCTGGCTCTGGTGTTGGTGGAGGAGGCCTCTAGGAGGCCTCTGGCTGTGGTGGTGGTGGTGGAGGTGGTCTCTGGGAGCCTGCGGTGGTGGTGGCCGCCGAATCCCTGTATTATACTACTTTCTACCCATTTCTGATAATCGCAGCTATTCATTTCATTATGGTAATCTTGTGATTTGGATTTTGAGTCATAAATTAAATCTGCTCCCTCCCGCATGGAGCTCGTTGTCCTGGACTGTGATTCGTCATAACCCTTGCGACGTCTTCATGTTGCGAACATTTTTTTTACACTGTAGTGTGTGTGAACCCACGTTTCATCCGTGTACACTACTGGTTTATTTGGACCTTTCGCGTTATTTTTTTTATAGCTCGTGAGTAGTCCGCACGTCCAGCAACAATGTCTAACATTTCCTCGAGGATAGTTTTTATATTTTTACACTTCCGAAAATAAAACACCATTTCTTTTACAATTTTCTGGAAAGTTTCATTTCCTCCCTTAAACTGTATTTCATGTTTCGCAAGTACAAGCAGTTTCTGCAGTGTTGGAATTTCTTTCTTTTGTTCATAATACTCTAGGAATTTTCTACGAATACGACATTTATCGAAGTCATCAATAGAAATTACTTTTCCTTCAGACCGTTTTTTTTTCCGTGGTGTTGTAACCTTTTCACCGGTTTGCTCCGCCTTTTCAATGTCTTTCAAAATATTTCTTACGGTTTTTTCGGACCTACCAACCATATGTGCCGCCCTTAAAATTGCTTTTTGAAGAGGTATAATTACTTTGTTCTCTTTTTTCTCTTACTTACAAAACTGCACGACATTGTATATCATTTTCTTCTGCGCTGAATGAGTCCATTTTCCCCCTTTTCTGTTTCGACGTTTCCATTATTATTATTATTATTATTATTATTATTATTATTATTATTATTATTATTATTATTATTATTATTACGGTATTCGTACTATGTACTATTATTATGTTAAGGTTCATCTACACCACTGCTCAACGAACAATATAGTCTATTAACTGTTTTCACTTACGTACGTACTTATTTACGTACACGGGTTCACTATTCTACAACGCACAATGCACGACCCAGCACGAATCATTCACTCACACGACATGCGATGAAGTTTAGCTGGCGACAACTGCACTTCTATCGCAGGCGTGTGGCTGGGCGGAGCGCGTTAGTACCGATATCCGCCACCGGCAACAATTCGCTGGCTGGGTAATAAGAAAGCAAGATGGTTACAGTTTCGATGATACACTGACCTGCACGCTGGAAAGTATTCCTGCACATGGAACGAGAGGAAGCAATAGTGGATCATTTTACTGATTACTTCTCTTCTGCTGAAGGATCTGTGGCGTGGCAATATTCATATAACCTCCTTGAAAAGTGAATTGTACTGCGTTTCATTAGGCCTAGTCAGGGGGTAGAGATACTGTTGTATGTATAAATGAATGAATTGTGATCCCCTCCTGTTGATAGGGAGTCACACATAAACTAAATTGTAGACGGTAAATTATATGTGTATTTCTTTTGCCACAAAATACATTTATGAACTTGTTATAGGCTGCAATGGAATTGTTTTTTCTTTTTTTCTTTTTTCTTCAGCAAAGTAGCTACTTACGTTATAGAAATTGATACTGTATTTCTCTATATCGAAATATTTGCAAAAGAACTTAAAAAGAAAAAGAAGAGGGAGGGTTACCATTACAGTATTAGAAACACACGAATAGTTAACTATTGCTACTTTCTATTATTATTGTTACTAGAACTATTCCAATGGGCTTACCCTTGTTATGTTTGGTCCTACCAGCTAGGGTCTAATGCTATCGTATTAATACTGTGCAAGTTTCTATCGATTCTACTGCATTGTGTCTATTTTATTAAACTACTACACAGTTATCTTACTAGTTCATTTTCATTTTTCAGTACGTACAAATTCAAATCTTTGAAAGGAAGTCTGTCATTTTATTGGAGTTGTCGAAATATTCGAGTAATAGAACTTCGAATTATAGAACAAATGTAACATACAAAATACATACGATACCGTCGGAAAACTTCTTTTTTGCTAGTGGCTTTACGTCGCACTGTCTTATGGCGACGATGGGATAGGAAAGGCCTAGGAGTGGGAAGGAAGCAGCCGTGGCCTTAAATACGGTACAGCCCCCAGCATTTGCCTGGTGTGAAAATGGGAAACCACGGAAAACCATCTTCAAGGGTGCCGACAGTGCGATTCGAACCCACTATCTCCCGGATGTAAGCTCACACCTGCGCGCTCCTAACCGCACGGCCAACTCGTCCGGTCGTCGGAAAACTAAAATTACTTCGAGTTACCGAAAATTCGACGTATAGAAGTTCGACTTATGGAATTTCGACTGTAGTTCGTTGTTTAGTACATCGTGGTCAGCAGCCCCTTGTAATTCAGAACTTCTTTGTGTATTAAAATTAAATATTGGAAAATACACAGTCTCTCTCATACGTCATGGATAAGAATAAATAACTTAATACTACTGCTCCTAATAATAGACTAATATTAAACATAATAATAATAGGTCTACTTACCGATAGCTGTTTTCCTTTCTTCATCCATTTCATTCCACGTCTTCCCCAAAACAGCGCCCGTTACTGCTAACCAGGCATCTCTTTTCATTTCCCTGTTTTTGAAGTCTTTGGCCTTTGTGTCGTAAAGGCACGGGTACCTTTGCACTTCCAAAGTTATCAGTTCACTGTCTAACATTCTCCTAAGTTTTAAACACGAACAACGCAAGTGTGGCCAGGCACTGCTGAGCGGGAGAGGGTGAAACACGGCCCATTCTCGACCTTGAAGACGCGGGATTGCGCAGCACTGACATTCATGGGACACAAAGGCCAAAGACTTCAAAAACAGGGAAATGAAAAGAGATGCCTGGTTAGCAGTAACGGGCGCTGTTTTGGGGAAGACGTGGAATGAAAGGGATGAAGAAAGGAAAACAGCTATCGGTAAGTAGACCTATTATTATTATTATGTTTAATATTAGTCTATTATTAGGAGCAGTAGTATTACGTTATTTATTCTTATCCATGACGTATGAGAGAGACTGTGTATTTTCCAATATTTAATTTTAATACACAAAGAAGTTCTGGGGGCTGCTGACCACGATGTACTAAACAACGAACTACAGTCGAAATTCCATAAGTCGAACTTCTATACGTCGAATTTTCGGTAACTCGAAGTAATTTTAGTTTTCCGACGACCGGACGAGTTGGCCGTGCGGTTAGGAGCGAGCAGGTGTGAGCTTGCATCCGGGAGATAGTGGGTTCGAATCGCACTGTCGGCACCCTTGAAGATGGTTTTCCGTGGTTTCCCATTTTCACACCAGGCAAATGCTGGGGGCTGTACCGTATTTAAGGCCACGGCTGCTTCCTTCCCACTCCTAGGCCTTTCCTATCCCATCGTCGCCATAAGACGGTGCGACGTAAAGCCACTAGCAAAAAAGAAGTTTTCCGACGGTATCGTATGTATTTTGTATGTTACATTTGTTCTATAATTCGAAGTTCTATTACTCGAATATTTCGACAACTCCAATAAAATGACAGACTTCCTTTCAAAGATTTGAATTTGTACGTACTGAAAAATGAAAATGAACTAGTAAGAAAACTGTGTAGTAGTTTAATAAAATAGACACAATGCAGTAGAATCGATAGAAACTTGCACAGTATTAATACGATAGCATTAGACCCTAGCTGGTAGGACCAAACATAACAAGGGTAAGCCCATTGGAATAGTTCTAGTAACAATAATAATAGAAAGTAGCAATAGTTAACTATTCGTGTGTTTCTAATACTGTAATGGTAACCCTCCCTTTTCTTTTCTTTTTAAGTTCTTTTGCAAATATTTCGATATACAGTATCAATTTCTATAACGTAAGTAGCTACTTTGCTGAAGAAAAAAGAAAAAAAGGAATAAGAATTCCATTGTAGCCTATAACAAGTTCATAAATGTATTTTGTAGCAAAAGAAATACACATATAATTTACCGTCTACAATTTAGTTTATGTGTGACTCCCTATCAACAGGAGGGAATCACAATTCATACATTTATACACACAACAGTATCTCTACCTCCGTATTGTTCTTGTTCTTGAAGTTGATGTGGGCTCGTTATTTCACCCAGACACTATGCTTTATTATATTTGCACTAGTTCGACACTCGCGTACAATTCCGATAAAGTAGGACACCAATGCAGTTCACAATGTTCTCTGATTGAGAAGTACTTGAAGATTGAGTAAAGTAGATTGTGCAGTGGACGCACAAAATGGTTTCAAAGTACTTCAAATAGTTCATTAGAAGACGTAGCACCTAGACAAATGAGAGTGATTAAATTATGTACACAATACTAGGAGATATAGGAGAATCACAGGGACACAAGGTATACTAATCTTCACGCTAGAGTGGCCGATGTCAGCGACTTCTACAAAACATACAACACTGGGCCAACATATGAGGGATAAGTAGGAGAGGGCAGTGGAACTACGGAGGGGTGATTATATGTAAGAGTGTGGAACTTTGGACAGAGGGAAATTAATATCTGATCAACGTATTTGGGGGATTTAGAGAGCGGGGGGTCTTATTGAGATCGTAAACCAAAAATTAAGAGGGGTGACAGTGTGATGATATGTCGCCAAAGAAAATGCACACGCGATCGGTGGAGGGGGACTGATGACAATATACGGTAGCCATGTGGCTTGGTGTAAAGCAGGCGGGAGGGAGGACGTGAGTCACATGAGAATATTATGAAATAAGTAAGTGATGTTAATGTATTGTGGTAATGAGGGATTATAGTTGTAAATTAGAGTGATCTAAGAACTGATTTAATATATTGATTATTGTGTGAGAGGGCTTGTATACCAGACATGCAATGGACGTGGGGAGGGGAAAATTGAAATGTATTAAGCTTGAGTACAGGCAGCGTCTAGAGGAGTTATACAACGGACATTGAAAAAAGAGATGATTGATATCGGCATCTACGGATCCACAATGACATAGGGGATGCTGTTGTAAATGAAAGCTGAATTTATATAGTGGCGTAAGAGCATGATTAAAGCGAAGGCGTAAGATATTGATAATATGCCGACGAGTGTAGGTCGCGTGTTGATACCAGAAAGTAGTAGGTAATAGTGGTTGTAGACTATGATAGAAATTGCCCTTCTGACGTGCAGATGTTGTCCATATGTGTTGCCATGATTGTTTTTGTTGTGATTTTAAGAGAGATATGAAATATGTGGCGGGAATAGAAAATGTAGCTGGGTTTGTAGATAATAGTGACGCCTTTTCATTACCTGGTATGTTTTTATGTGCCGGTATCCAAATGAGTGTAACTTGGACACCTAATTGATTTAAAGTAAATAGGATGTGCTTTACGTTATATACATACCAATTCAGCGTAAACTTGGTAGATTGTAGTGTTTGGAGCACGGAGAGAGAGTCAGTAAATATATTAGCAGATTGTATGGATGAATTTTTTATGTACAGTAACGTTTGTTGTATTGCAAGGAGTTCGGCAGAAAAAAAGGAAAAGTGTGACGATAAATGAAACAATTCAGCATACTGAGTTTGTTCGTAGTAAAAAGCAGCTCCAACGCCACAAGAATTTTTGGATCCATCGGTATAAAAGTTGGCACATGCATTAGTGGGTGAGACACGAACTTTTTTAGAATATAGAGGAAAATATGAAAGCCGGTAAGGGAGCATAGAAAAGGAGGATTCTTTAGAATAAATAATAGCAGGAGTATATTGAATCACGTCATATGACACAGAATAGTATGGTAACACCTGACTACGAATAATATTAGGTTTAAAATGGGGAGACAGACTCTAATGCCCAAATTAAGGCAGGGGCTCGGCAATTTTGTGTGAGAGGGGATGGAAATGATTGAGCGAGTAGTTGCAGTTTGGGGAGAAGGTAATTGGAGATCACTAGAAGTCGTTTGAGAAGATACTTAGATGCTAGAAATCTGCGTCGAAGGAGAAGAGGAGGGTCACCAGTTTCTACTAATAACGCATTAGTAGGAGTGGTATATAATGCACCAAAACAAACTGGAGCGCTTGATTTTGTGTCGTATTGAGGGATTGAAGGGAGGATGGTGATGCAAGATCAATGATATGTGCACAGTAGTCGAAACGAGCACGGATAGTGGATCAGTATACTAATTTTGCTGTGACAGGATCAGCTCCCCAGGAACGACGTGTAATAGCTTTTAATGGGGTAATATATGTGGCAGTACTGTTTCGTAGGTGTTGTATATGGTGGGAGAATTGTAATTTACGATCGAGTATAATGCCAAGACATTTATGGTGCGAACGTATGGGAATTTCATATCTATCGAACAGTAAAGGCTCTGAATTATAAACACGCTTGGTAGTAAAAATTACCGCAGAGCATTTTCCAGGAGATAAGGATAACCCATGAGAGTGTAACCAAGACCGGACTTTAAGCAGGAGCTGTGTTATGCATTTCCGGGCAACATCTAGATCTTTATGGGAAAAATAGAGAACTATGTCGTCAGCATACATAAGAATTCTGGCAGATTGGAGGGCAAGTTGCTCAAGGTCGAATAAATATAAAGCAAAGAGTATTCCACTGAATATATCACCTTGAGGGATGCCGGCAGTAGCCTGACGAGGGGATTGTGTAGTGAGGGGAGGTTTGAAGATGAGGGTGCGATATATTAACATATGACGTAGAAGAGTTATGAAAGTAGTCGGGATTCCTTTTTGTAATAACACATCCCATAATATATTCAGGGGGACTGAATCCTAGGCACCTTGTATGTCTAGGAAGACAGCAATAGTGTGCTGTTTCCTCGATTTAGCTAATAATATGTCAATAATAAGCATATTGATCGCATCCTGAGCATTTCGACCTTTACAGTAAGCATACTGATACTTGGGAAGAAGGGAATAATACTCTAAGTACCACAGAAACCTTTGGAGCATGATTTTGAGAAATAGTTTGCGTAGACAAGATGGCAATATTATTCCCCTTATATTGTGAGGGGTGGTCATTGGACGACGAGGCTTTGGAACGGGCAATAGGAAAAAAGTGTTCCATTCCGGAGGAGGAGTCGTAGTGGTTAATACAAAATTAAAGTACTGAACAAGCACTTGTAGGGTTTTGATCGGTAATTGTTGTAACATAGCATAAGAGAAATAATCAGGACCTGGGGTGGACGATTTGCAGGAGTTAAGAATGGACGTGAGCTCTGGGAGAGTGATGGGACGAGAAAGGACTGAAGATCGACTAGTGGAAGCAGACATGGTTGGGGTATAAGGCGGAAGTACATAATCTGGAGTGAGGGACGTTAGAAATTGATTCAGAATATCCGATGTGATTTGAGGGCGTGGGACATGAGTGGAAGCCCGAGTGAGAGCTCGGATAGCATTCCATAACTGAGATGCAGAAATATGGGTATCGAAAGAGGATATAAAAGTTTTCCAGGCTTGTCGTCGTTTTTGATTGAATACACGTCTGATATGAGCAATATGATGTTTGAGGTGAAAGTAGTGTGAAGGGGTTGAAGTTTTACGGTATATGTTGAAGAGTCTCTTGCGTTTAAGGATTAATTGGTGACATTCAGTGTCCCACCACTTTAATTTAGAGGTACCAGTTGTTATGGAGTATGATGGTGCTTTAAAAGGATGGTAAAGGTCCAGATACTGTGTTATTATGTTGAGAATTGAGTGATAGGATAATTCTGTTACAGGGAATGTCTCTAATTGGGTTACCATGAAGGACTTAAAGCACGAAGCATTGAATTGTTTCATGGAACGAATTTGAGCGGTTAAATGGTGGTTAAGAGTGTTTTTAGTAATATACCCATGTCCTTACGTAATGAGGATAGGAAAGTGATCACTTGTATGAGTGTCACTTAGTACTCGCCACGTGGTTATAGAGGCGATAGTGTTGCGGCAAAGTGATAAATCTACTGCACTAGGCAACGAACCAGGAGGAGTGAGCCTGGTAGGGGAACCATCATTAAGAAACAATAGATTATGTTGAGTTACAGCATGTAAGAACTGTGTGCGTTTAGAGGTGTCGAGCGGGGCTCCCCACTGAGTATGATGAATATTGACATCTCCCAAAAAAAGGAGTTGGTTATCAGATGGAAACTGATTAAAAAATTTGAACCACTGGGCGAAGGAGATGTAATTATCAGGAGGATTATACAAGTTTATAACATATGTGTTATTATATATAAGGCCGATGGAATAGGTATTTGGTATTATGTATTGTAGATGTAATGGAGTGTACGATAACGAATTATGTATCATAAGTGCGACACCATCAAATCCTGGTCCGTCATGGCGTTCAATAGAATAACTTGGAAAATAAAAGTTGGTGTTATGAGAAAACCAAGTTTCTTGCAGAGCGACTATATGAGGAGATGTTTCGTGCATTAGAATTTTGAATTCGTATTGTTTATTTTGTAGGCTCCTAGCATTCCATTGAAGGATGCGTACTACCATTATTAAAGATAAAGTGTAAACTTTCTCTAAGTTGACTAATAACTGGTAAGATATTGGGGTGATGCCCAATTAGTTGAGTAAGCTGCATGAGAAGGTTGAGAACACACTGTTGAACATGTTCTCGCTGTGGGAGTGTAGTAACTGTTTGGTGATGCTGTGCAGGTTGCAGAGGGATTGACGGGCTTGATGTCGAGGGAGTTGTCTGACTGGGTTGAATGGGGTATTGATAACTCAGAGATTGAGAGGGGCGAGAGGATGTAGTGGATTGCACTAGCTGGAGATATCCAGCTCTATCATATCCGGGAGAAGTCTTAGGTGGCAAATCCTTAACAATCACTTGTGTGAATTTGCGTTTGCGAGGGAGTTCTGGTATTGGAGAAGGACGTTGAGAGGGTAGAGGAGGAAATTGTTGAATGTTATTATACTCAGAATAAGTAGGTGGAAATAGTTGAGCAGAAGCTTCTGAAAAGGAGATGTTATCAGTGCACATGAGTTTTTTGACTTCCACTTGCTTCTGATGAACAGCACAATCAGATGAGCCCGTTTCGTGTTCCCGATTGCAATGTACACATAATTTGACATTAGCAATACAGTCTGAGGTAGCATGATTCATACCACAGTTGCGACAGCGAAAGTCAGTGGACTGGCAATTGACCATAACGCTGGCATTTGGGACAAATAATGGGGTAGAATATAAAGGGATTGACTTCTAACATTACGTGATAGATTGAAACATATTTGGGCAAAGTTTTAGAGCAAAAAACAATCTTTACGGAGCCGGTAGGTAGATATAGTGCCTGACCATCTTGGAGGGTTTTACGACGTAGGCGCTGAACAGAATGAACTTTAATGTCACTCTTAAGTAAAGTAAGAATATCTGATTCAGTTAGATCTTTCTCAACACCGCGTATACTGCCTACTGGGAAGATATTAGAGTGAGGAATAAAGGCATGCAACTTGCGTGTATCAAGGAACTTATTCTGCAAAAAGTTATTAGCATGATTAGGAGAGTGAAAGTTTACCTGAATCCTGTTACGTCCTTTATACTGGATGGATTTAACAGGAAAGTTTCTTTCATGGAGTAAACGCCCAATAGCCACAGGGTGCAGGTTGCCAATGTTATTACCTTGTTTGGATGAAACAAAAACAAGATATGGTCCTGGGTGGTTTAATGGGTATAAATTACATGGCATAGTATTAGGAGGTTGAGCAGGCAGGGGAGGGTTATTATTGCATTGGGTCGAAGTTTGCAACGAAGGTGTAGTAGGAGAACTATCAGTCACGTTTGTATCCATTTTCACCTCTTCTTCCCGTTCAACATTACTATTTGACGCGGATGAAAGTCCCGAGTACCTCCACTATCAGAACTAACGCCACCACTTCACAATCACACGCAAGCTAGCACTCGAATGCAGGAGTAAGTTCTACAAACTTCAGACACCGAACACGAAACCTCGAACACTACCAACCGTACAGTACGATGTCGCGGACGAGACTAAATCTCTACCTCCTGACTAGGCCTAATGAAACGCAGTACAATTCACTTTTCAAGGAGGTTATGTGAATATTGCCACGCCACAGATCCTTCAGCAGAAGAGAAGTAATCAGTAAAATGATCCACTATTGCTTCCTCTCGTTCCATGTGCAGGAATACTTTCCAGCGTGCAAGTCAGTGTATCATCGAAACTGTAACCATCTTGCCTTCTTACAAAATTATGTGCAGTACGCAACAAGCTTGAATGATGACATCTGCCAAGTCCACGCTTACATCCATTGGACCATGAAAAATTCACCATTTATTCGCTAAAATGCCAAAAGAATATTCTATATATCGCCGTGCTCTTGATAGGCGGTTGTTAAATATTCTTTTCTCAGGAGTAAGATATTTGCAGGGTAAGGTCTCAATACATTTTCACTGATGGCAAAGGCCTCATCAGCCACAAACACGTAGGGCATAGGTAATTCAGGAGAGTCATGTGCCAAAGTTGGCGGTTGTGGGATACTCAAAGTTTGGCTGTAAATTTGTTTCCCTAATTCAGTTGCTTTCAAGATATTACAGTCCCCTTCATGATCAAATGCCCCTACGTCTATGTATCGGAAACAATAGTTACTGTCTGATACAGCCATTAGTACAGCAGAAAAGTATTTTTTTAATTAAAATATTCGCTGCCAGAATTCCATGGTTTCATAATTCTTACATGCTTTCCATCGATGGCTCCCAAGCAATGAGGGAAGTTAGCTTTCCTCTCGAACTGTTGACTGATATTCAGCTAGTCTTCTGTGGTCGGTGGTTTCAAGTATTCTCCTTTCATAGTCTCCCATATGGCTGCTCATGTGTCACGAATAATAACAGCAATTGTCGAGCGACCGAGGCGAAATTCGAAATGTAGAGAACGAATCGAATTTCCAGTACCCAGATATCTGCAACATAATGCAACAGTACTTAGTAAACATCACGATTGTAAAAATAATGTGTGTGTATTTAAAGTTGGTATTGTTTATTAATTTCGTTTCGTTCCAAGAAAAGAAGTTCAAAAAAGATGGAAGAGTATGAAGGTCGGTTACACGAAGTTCATTAAAAGCTAAGAGGGGAAAGGTGGAATGCAGGAAATTCTAAGAAACACTACATATTTCACAAACAACTGTCCTTTCTTCAAACCGTAATTCAACAACGAGTGTGAGTAAATATGTTTATGTTTTGCTATTTTTTGTAGATATAATTTCAGAAATTTTATGCACTAAATGTTTTAATTAGTTTCGTACAATACATTGTAATAGTATGAGTTGTTTAAAAAACGCAATAAGCCTTTCACTGGAAGAAATTATAAAACAAAATTTCATACAAATTACACAACTGACCTGGTTGACTCGCAGCCATAAGCTATAGGCTGGGGAGGACTCAGGAGACGAGTGGTTTGGTTTGAATCAACTGTCGGCCACCCTTGAAATGTGTTTCCGTGGTTTTCAATTTCCACTCCATGGAAATGCCAGGATGGGAACTTCGATACAGACTACAGCCACCTCCCTCCAATCCCTTCCGTCAACGTTGATCCTACAACCTGGTCACATAAAACAACAAATCACACTGTGTAACGGATAATTAGGCTACTTCAATGAACTGTACAAATTATCTTGCACATGGTGGTTGATATATTATTGTTTCAGAACTTCTGGAAACATGAATATTGCGACAAATGTCACCTCTGAAACCAGGGAACCATCACATAGATCAACGTCCGAACTAAAGGTATCACAACCAAACGAAGACGTGATACTATTGAACAAGATATCCTCACTGTCCTCAAAGAAAATGCCCGTCAGCCCACACCACAAAGGCCTCATCTGGATGAAATGTTCCTTATATCTCAACTTCCACTAATTAAGCAGCTGAAACCCTCCGATGAAATGCATTTCCAAATAGAAAATATTCAACTTCTGCAGTCCTTCACAACACCTTCTGAACCTCAAACGCCTAGCTCCGTCTACGACACATCTACAGCCGAATCCCACCCTTCACCTACTTCAGCAGCCGACATTGAGCATCCTTCACCTCTCAACCAAGTCAGCATATCATCTTCCGTAGAGATATCTGATGAGGACTCAATCATATCGTTCTTTCAATTGTAAGACCAAGACTCCAAACCAGTCATAAGTAAACAAAAAACAGTATGTTTACCTATCATTTGTAAATTAATTTGAATTTGAAAATAATAAAAACTTACCTTAATGTCAATGCGAGTTTTTCTTCCTCAGGAATGCATTCCTGCAGCCTTGTGTTTCTTTTGCTGATAGCATTTTTCAACAAACAGAAAAGCAGTTCAAATGAGGTCATGGACATTCTGTAATACTCAAGAAATGTATCTTGGTTGTCTTTTAGTTTATTGTGTAGGAGCACAAACTGTCCACTTGATGACCTGTCACTTAATATAGGATAGATCGCGGCCATCTTGATATATAGAGGCCTGCTACCAACAGTTGTGACGTCACGCGTATAGTGCTCACACTCCGTCGTCGCCTGTGATTCCCATATTGCTTTTATCATAATGTGACAAAGAGAATGCATTAATAAGCCCATAAACACATAACACCGAAGAAACACTATCAAAATAACACATAGGAATACACAAATATGTGCACTCAAGGTAGTACGGTATATTACATATTGTAAAATGTTCGACTGAAGGCTACTCACTTGGACTGTACGATGATAGTGACTAAGCGAATGTTTTTCTCTTAAAGCAATGCCATTCTTTTATGCTTTTCTGAGCCCATGAATAAGTTAGAAAACGTATTTTCCAAAAAATGATATCTTGGTCACAACACTCATTAACTCAGCAGCACACTCGTCACAGGTTTTTCAACTTCCATTACGGAAACATAGAAAGAAACATCCCTACGAGTTCCACTGTATAAAACTACATCTCTGAATCAGATTCCAAGTCTCAGTAAATGTGTATCTTTCCACAATTTGAAAAGCAGTCTGATGGTCACTAGGCAAACCCGTTGCTATCTCTAAAATGCCATTATATTACACTTATTTGAGCACATAGTGTTATTAATGAATTATTTCTTCTTGAATGACAATTAGGAAAAATCTTCGCCATGTTATGATAGATCTTGGACACAACACTCATTAACTCTGCAGCTCACACCCACACTTGTCACAGAAATTACTAGGTTTTTCAACTTCCATTATGAAAACATTGAAAGAAACATCCATACTATTTACACTGTTTAAAAATACATCTTTGAATCAGATATCAAGGCCTGAACTAACATGTAGCCCTCCATAACAAATCATTTAATGCTCACTAGGCGAACTGTTGTCTCTAAAATGTCATTATTTTATGCTTGTTTGTGCGCACAGTGTTGTTAGTTAATTTTGTGTAATATTTACTAAAAATGTGGCAGAGCTTGTACACAATACCACACACACACACGTATCACAGTATTTACCAGTTTCCTCAACTTTCATTTTCGAAAGGTTTGTAAAAACTTCCCTGTGACTTCCAGTGTACAGAAAGGAATCTTCAAAATCAGATATCACGGTCTGAAATAAAGTGTAGCCCTCCACAGCAATTTGAAAAACAAAATCTCTAGGTTCTTTCAACCCCCATCTGCACAGCATTAGCAAGTTTGAATTTGTTTCATCATTCAGTCCTACTGTTGACAATTCTTTGTCCAAAGTAATAAGTGTTTTAAAGTCATCACATCCTTTCACATGTCTTAATAAACAGTGTGAAATGTACCCTGCTATGTAAAACAATACAGATGCAGTATTGAAATCAATTTCTAAGTCCCTTGATTTACTGATAGCCAAATACAATTCATTAACTCATTAATACAGTCATCTAGAGTTAAGCACATATTTTTAACTTGTTAACTGTATCCCCTGATGTAGACGAGTTACTAAAAGCTTTCAAATGATTCAGTAAACACTCAAGTGCTGAACATGCGGTACACAGCAGACTATCTCCTAAAATCCAGCTATTTGTTTAGAAGGTATCTTGCAACCATTTAAGCAAACTTACACGATGAAAATTGTAACAGATATCTCGATAGTCGGAATGTCTCTGGCTTGAAGCTTGTAAAACAAAACTTTATCAACTTCAATTTTGATAGAATTCAAGTACATTTAGGGTTGGTAACTTACCAACAAGTCCTCATAATTTGATATCTTGTCTCCTTCACACCGTGTCTTGAAGTTTAGTTCCTCTCTCCTTTCTTATGGCGATTTTCGTTTGGCAGGTATTGCTTGAGACATATATGACGGCTGCCCAGGAAATATAGTTGGCACAGCATCTTCAGTTAATTTTGGTATTATCCTATGCACACTTAAAACGGAACCATCTGGTCGTTTTGCAGTATCAATTTGAATTATGTGATTTTCAGAAAAAAATGTTTAATACAGACACAGGCATATTTACTGGGTTCAAAATTAACTCGGTGTATAGCATGAATCCACTTAGCTCGCTTTTCCTTATCGCTCTTTATTTGAACGGTAATTGGATGTACATCCAGGCACACTACACTCATACATTATTATAATGACCATGATAAACTTTAGCGTACTTCAGACAATTCATAATAGCTCAGTGGGTTCACCTAACCTATCACATAACCTAGCAATACTTCCTAACATCAGGCTGCTCAAATTAGAATGCTATAGTATTTAACATACAGTATTGCTGAAAATACATCCTTTACTGATGCGTTTTCATTCAGTTATCACTTTTAAACACAACAAACACCCCTAATAACGTTGAAATAACAATAACGTGTTACGAAACCACCATGCCTCCGTATCGCTGCACTAAAAGACTGACGTCATCACTATGGAACTGTCATGTGTAGCAGGCCGGAACTTCGAGTTGGCCGTGGATAGATCCAATATTTTCTTTGAGGCGACGACGAAGAACAACCAACGCAACAACGGAGTTATTATTTAAAAATGGAATGCCTAGCAATGGCGATATTTTGGTACTCACAGTATACAACACACCCGCAAGTGTGGCCACGAGTCGTTGTCAAGCTGCGTGAAAAACACGCAAGTGTGGCCGTAGTCTAAACGGATTTGAGCGCAAAGTGCTATCAAAACAGACTACTTCTAAAGTATCTCAGTCACTGCATTAATAAATTCGTACACTATGCTATACTTTCTAAAAAGATTATTTAAAACCACTATCATTATTGTTGCTGCCACACACGCCGGTAATGTGGAAAAGGGAAAGTTGAAACAAAGATTTACGGAAGACTTCCTGCCCTTCTCTGAAGACAATCGTGCCCTAGTTTTCGATTCCTGGACTGCATACAGTGACACGAAAATATTTCTCCAGATAAGACCGTAGAGTTGCTGTAGATTCCTCCTGCTTCTACGAAAAATTCCTACCAGTGGATAAGTTTTCTATTTTCCGACAGTGGACGATCAGATGAGAACATTTATGAAGAGGTTTCCCAGTGAGGAAAATTGCCATGATTTTATCAGTTTTCATCCCGAAGGTTCCAGAATGTGATAAAATATTCCTGGTTTGTAAGCAAATACAGCCTACAACAATCTGACTTCCAGGATTTGTATTATAGTTCCTGTCAGCGTGCGAAATCGCGGTGGGGAAGGGAGGGATTTCCCCTCACCGACGATTTTATCAAAAATTCCCCCCCCCCCTACTAAAATTGCCCGGGGGCGATTCTTTCATAATAAAATTATGAGGAAAATTTAGAACACGAATAATTTATTAGTGACTTTTACTGTACATATTTTCATAAAAACATCAGCAGTAATTCAAATGACAATGCAGCAGTGGCAATCCGGACCTGACAAGTCCACTCCTTTGTCATTGCTCGAGCTGTGTTTCCGATAGGACAATATTCACGTAAGGAGTGAACAAACTGACAAAGTTGTTCAATCAACACTTAGCCCTGGTAGAGGAAGGTTCCACTAAAATAGCAATACGTCAGGACAAATTGCGACAGTCTCTCACAAACTTCTCAGCTGATCGGAATAACGTTCTAATGTTTATCATTCTCGTTATAACTACAAAATTAAACAAAAAGATCTACAATTTACATTTTTCTGGGAGAGGGAGTAATTAAATTACACGGGAATTGTATACCCCCTCCCCCCGCCTGAAGTAAACACTATCTTCCTTCTCCCCCCACCACTTCTTTCTGATTTCGAACCCTGGTTTCTGTGAAATAATGCCTGAAAGCAAAGCAAAGACAGTGTGGAGATCAGTGTGGTCATGGTGTAAACAGAATTTGCCTTTTAACTTCTCAGTTAACATTAGTCACTTTTCTTTTATCGCTAGTCGAAACCATGAGGCGGTCGTGTTACACCTTCATATCTCCGCTCCACAAGAAATAGGGATATCCAAATGCACTGCATAATGATTTATTGTTGCAGGATTCTGGCTTCGATTTCGGGGCCTTGCAGCTTAAAGTGACAGATATTAGTTTTAATGTAGCATTTTTATTTTCTGTCAAATACAGTCCATGTTTGTTTCGGCATGAAAGATGTGATACTCCTCTTGCAGCTCTGCCAGAACGGGTTCATTTATCCTCTTGAGGATAATTCGGAAGTTATATATTTTGAAAAGTTTAAGACAGTCCTGTGCATTATAGCGTCCCATCATTTCAATAATTTAGTGATACTGTGTAGTCTATTATAATAATATAGGAGTAATTTATTATATACCTGTATTATTAATATAAGGGGCTGCCTAGCCAAAACGGTAAAGGCGTTTTCGCTTCACCCAGAAGGATGTGGGTTCGATTCCTCGCCAGGAAGTCGAAAAATGGAGCGGCACATGGCTCTGAGATTCACTCCACCTACACCGAAAATGAGCTAACCACTCTGTCCCACTAAGTACCGAAGTTACGGATAGTGGATGCCTTTACATCCTACTCTTCTGAAGGCCTTCCTTGCCTGTAGGGAAATTGTTTTGCGTTGCTTTTCTATTACCAATATAGAGAACCTACTGTCTGGCTAAATGTTTATCGTTATGACCTTTGTTTGTGGTGGCCCTGGATTCTATTTCCGGTCGGGGTGGGGATTTTAGGTGGGTGTGATTAAATCTTCTGAACTAGCAAATGGCCGCGTGGTTTGGGTTACGTTACTGTGAGCTTGCATTCTGGCGATAGGGAGTTCGAGCCCCACTGTCAGCAGCGCGGAAAATGATTTTCCGTGGTTTCCCATTTTTACTTCATGTAAATGCGCGAGGTGTACCTTAATTAATAATAATATATTTTAATATATTTATTGCAGCTAATTGCCATATACAAAGAATAAACAAAATCATTCAATGCAGAACTTAATTAGAGGAATTTTCCTTCCTTCACACTTTAGTACGTGATAGCGATCAAAGCACACATCCATCCCTCATTTGGCGAGTGATACTTCGCGTGGAGCACACCATGCACAGCAAGCCTTGTTGATACATGCCGTAACTCGTAGTTGGCTTCCTTCCATTTGTCATTCATCATCGCTTCCGTACGGTAGAAGTCCAACCAGATTTCCGATTTCTTTCTCTGATGTTCGCGAAATAAACTTTGGTACGCTGGAGTTGATGGGAGAGAGAATTTGTCTCGTATTGCCTCCAAAAGCATCATTTCCCTAGTTAGCTCATACACCAGTCTCGAAGAGGTGAATTTCGATAAACATAGGGCTCTCTTTAAAAATGTTGCTTTTATCTTCTCCACATCCTTTAAGTTTCTTACCGAGAGATGCTGCCAGATACTGGTTCTCTATCCAAATATATCACATCACTTGGTGCATGTCTGCCTCCTTTCCTAAAGGTCATACTCATGGTTTTACTTAGTCAGCCATCTTTAGAGCGGGGTTTTCGTTGCTACACGTCCGTAGGTTTAACCTCATATTACCCCTGGGTGGTGCTAAGAGAGCAACAACTTTGGCTGCTGGACCCAAAGCTCTTCTTTGTGGATATCCCAGCAATTCAGAGGATTCATCAACTCAATATGAGAGAAATGATTAAAATCGTAAATGGCCCTTTTCAGAGCCCCATGATCCTACTCTAAACATTCTGCAGCTCAAGTCTAACAAAAATACTGACTAACCACAAGGTGGATATTGTTCTATTGTGAAAACCAAGACCAGCTTTATGCCAGATGTAGGATTCGCGGATACAATCTGCTCAATGCAACGTTTCATAAACAGTTCGGAACAGCAACATATGTAAAAAATGATATAGAGGAAGCTGAAATAATAAGCACAAATACTGATAACAACATGTTTGGCTCTAAAACAAAGATTGCAAATACAGAAATTGTAAACATCTACAAACCACCTTGTCAACCTTGGAGCGTAAACGAGACCATCCTGAATATACAGCACCCAGCCATAATCCTTGGCGATTTTAACAGTCAGAACACTAAATGGGGTTATAAGTATACCAACAAAGAGGGACAAGATGTGTCTGAATGGGCTGATGCCGAAGATCTTTCTTTGTAGTTTGATGCCAAATAAAAGGGCTCCTTCCACTCTACCAGATGGAATAAGGACTATAACCCTGATCTGTGTTTTGTATCAAAAGACTGTCTTGGAAGACCTCTACACTGTACTAGGAAAATTCTGAACAACTTTCCCCGAAGCCAACACAGACCAGTGCTTGTCAAAGTCGGCCTGGAACTACCTGCCATTAGATCAGTCCCACTTTCCCGCTGGAATTTTTCCAAAGCAACTGGTCTAAATTCACCAGCGAACTGGAACATAATGTACAGTGGATTCCTCCTACAACAGGAAATTACGAGCGCTTTGTCGAACTAACATCCGCCATCGCGAAAAAGCATATCCCAAGAGGAAGGAAGGATTATATTCCTGGATGGAACCCAAAATGCAAAGAGCTATACGAGGAATATATGCTCAGCAGTGACCCTGAAATTGCAGATGAACTAATCCAGTCTCTAGATTCACCCAGAAAAAGAAAAATGGTTCAATCTCATGGAAAATATGAGTTTTCAACATTCCAGTCGAAAAGCATGGTCACTTCTAAGGAAACTTGGCAACAGCACTCCCAAATTCGGTCCCAAGAGCTCTAAGATAAAACCAAACGAGGTGGCAAACAGATTAGTTAGCCTGACAAGAAAACCTGTCGGCACAAATAAGAAAGTGTCAAACAAGAATTCAACAAGAGCTAAAATCGAGGATAACCCAGGCCAAAGCAGTCTCTCAGTTTTCCTCTGATTTCACAGCTGCTGAGATCTCAACTGCGCTAAAAGAAGTAAAGTCAGGAAAAGCAGCCGGATTGGATGGAATATACCCAGAATTCCTTACACATTGTGGCCCCCGAACAACCGAATGGCTTGCCAAATTTTACAGCAATATCTTACATGTTGAACAACTACCATCAATACTCAAAAGAACAAAACTAGTAGCAATCCTTAAACCAGGGAAAAGTGGAAACAGTGCAGAAGATTACAGACCCATAGCCCTTTTAAGTGTCTGCTACAAACTACTGGAGAGAGTAATATACAATAGAAGAGTAATATACAGTAGAATCTCAGTCAAAATCCTAGAGCACATACCACTTGAACAAGCTGGCTTAAGACCAAGCCGCAGCTGTACCGACCAGGTGTTAGCCCTAACCACCCATATTGAGAGGGGATTTCAAGATCGAAAGAAGACCGTAGCAGTGTTCATAGATCTGTCATCAGCTTATGACACAGTCTGGCGGAAAGGAATGATCCTCAAATTCCTGAAGTTAATCCCTTGTAAGACGCTTGCCACTCTGCTGAATAATATGTTGGCTAATAGACTGATTGAAGTACACCTACACGGCAACATAAGTAAAGCTTACAAACTGAGTGACGGATTACTACAGTTTATGTACGCTGACGACATCTGTTTGGCAGCCCAGTCTGGTGATTTTGCTGGAGCAGAAACCACACTCACTAAAGATCTCTGCAGAATTGATCATTATTTTAAAACCTGGCGACTGAAACCAAACATAACAAAATCAGAGGTCAGCTGCTTTCATTTGAGCAACAGACAAGCCAATTATGTTCCTCAGGTTCAATTCAGAGGTCATGTACTGAAGTTCAATCCTCATCCAAAATATCTAGGCGTTACCTTGGATCGATCCTTGACTTACAGCGAACATGTATGAAAAACATCTGCCAAGATCAAAACCCGCAATAACATCCTGCATAAACTCACAGGAACAAGCTGGGGCCCATCTGCATCCACCCTCCGAACTACAGCACTTGCGTTAGTATACCCAGCAGCCGAATACTGCTGCCCAGTATGGCTCAACAGTGGCCATACAAAGAAGATAGACACTCAGTTAAACGATACAATGAGGACTATATCAGGAACCATCCAATCCACACCTTTGGATTGGTTACCAGTTCCTTCAAATATTCCACCTCCTCATCTCCGAAGACAAATGGCACTGAAGAAAGAATGGCTTAAATGCTGTGACAACCCTCTCCTACCAATACATCAAGACTGCCTACGTGAAGATCTCAGGCTGAAATCTAGGAACCCTTCTTGGTTACTAGGAAAGAGGCCAGCCCAAGATGAATTTCATACTAACACTGCCTAGCGCGATGGGTGGGCAGCTTCAAACCCTGACAGATTAGGTCTAATTTCGGATCCAGTTATGCAACCTCCTGGTTTCAACTTACCCAGAAAAATCCGGTCATCACTTAATCGGATCAGAACTCAACATGGCAGATGAAACTTCTGGAAACACAAATGGAAGATTACCAGCGATCCTTATTGCGACTGCTCTGACGTGCCTCAGACCGTTATCGTCACAGAGTGCCCACTCCGAAGATTCAGTGGCACAATGAAGGATATCCACGAGGCCAGTGATGAAGCAGTGAGTTGGCTAACAAAACTGGACATTCAGCTTTAGCAGCAAAGCAGATATTGATGCGCTCAAATGTATAAATATTGTTTGTTTATTACGTACTTGTTTGAGTGTATAGATGAAACTGTTTTTCGTATAATTGTACATATTTGTAAATAACTAAATTGTAACAACGTGTCCTCATGCCATACGAAATATATATATGGTTTTACTTCTGTTAACATGAAGGTAATTTGTTTTATGCCACTCTACGAGGCGATCAAATGCCAACTGCAGAGCAGGTATTGATCTGGACACTAAAACCATGTCATCTGCGTACATATAAATGTTCGTGCCTTCTGTCTTCGTTGCCTGAATGACATCATGTGTTGCGACGTTAAAAAGGAGAGGGCTTAAAGGATCACCCTGTAGTACAACTGTAGTCTGGTCTATTGGATCGGATATTGTGATCGAATCGTCTATTTGCACCTCATTCTTTGCCAGGATGTTTTTTCTAATTGCAATAGTGGATTATTTTTTCCTATGAGATCCTCAGTATTTGATATGACTTGTATCAAAGGCTTTCGAATAATACATGAATATAACATGTAGCTTTCCCTTCTTTAATCTAAAGGCTTCATGAATAGAATTCTGAAGGCATTCTATAGCCTGTATTGTGGACCGGTTTTTCCTAAATCCAAATTGCTCTTCTGGGAGACACTGATTTATGAAAGCATTCATCCTTTGCGTTAACAGTTTAGTCAATATCTTCAGTAATGTGCATTCTAGTGCTACTCCTCGATATGAATTAGGGTCTCCCTTCCCTTTATATAGGGTCTTTATCGTTGAAGTCCGCCATCGATCTGGTATTCTTCCCTGTTTAATACATTCGTTGAATAGGCTAGTAAAAGAACAGGAGCCAAACTCTTCAAATGTTCATTGTAGATCATGTCTGGCCCGTGAGCTTTGTACCTCCTGTATCTCCTGTGCGTTGAACATACCTATTGGTCCGTCCATTTCGGTGCTATCGTTGATTATGCGTGGTCTCGTGTCCTTAAATGTCAAGACCTGTGTGTAATGAGCCGTTCACGTGTTCATGGGAATATTACGAGGGAATGTTGGTCGTTTCGGCTTGATAACCATGTAAGGGTTGTTTTCTGACTCTTCTATCTGTCTTAGTGCTGTCTCTTCATAGTATTTCGCTTTAGTTTCCCTTATTAGCTTTTTGTATTCCCTTCCTTTCCAGGCGTACATTATTAGTGCTTCTTCTTCTAGCGTGTCTGCAGCAGTATGGAGGAGTTTGATTGTTTCATATCTAGGCTGGTAACAGGACCCGTTGAACCATGGTTTTTATCTCTTCTCGGTTTGACTATATCTTATAGCGCAATTTAGGATAATGTTTTGTAGTTTCGATACTGCACTATCAATATCACCATCTTGGACATGTAGGGACACCATATCTATTAGTACATTAGACTCTGATATTACCTGCATGTTGGTTTTTTCTTGATACTTCCATTGTTTTAGTGACGACTCTAGTTCTCTCTCGCAGCATCAGTGTTGTTGCCACTGGTAAGTGCTTCCTGGTTGCTGTGCGTAGAACTATCTGGGAAATCATTTCGACGTCCTTCATATTGGAAAATAACAAATCTACAGTGCTACTTCCATTATGACATATATATCCCTTTTCACTTGGTTCGTTAATAAGGCTCAACCCTTCTGTCTTGAGGTATTCCAGAAGTACCTCTGTTTCAGAGTTGCGAATAACTATCCTGCAATTCCGGTCTTCCGTGCGTATTACTAGATCCTGTGGTTGAATTCTATGAAGCCCAGCACTAATAATATCCGCAATGTCTTCTGCCTTGTATCGTGGTGGGAAGCATACGCCTACCACTGTGCATAGTTTTGTTTTGACTATTATCATCTCTGGTACTTCGTACAGAAATTTCAAGGGGGCCATTTTGAGTTTGAGAAGGCTGCTTCCTTCCCCTTCCTAGCCCTTTTCTGTCTCATCGTCGCCATAAGACCTTTCTGCGTCGGTGCGATGTAAAGCAAATAGTAAATAAAAAATAAAAATGTTCATGGTTATGGTTATGGGTTACTGTAGTCACGTCCTAGTTCGTGAACCATGGGCAACGGCTGAGTGGCCTAGTAAGTGGTCCTGAGAATCGGGATACAAGTTGCTATGGAATGGGAGTGGGCATCTCGGACATAGTCTGAGTCATGGCACTCCTTGTGCTCAGGCGGCTAGAACTATACAATTCACCGGTGGTCCATAACCCGTTAGAGGAGAGATCCTCACTTGGACTATATGCAAGTAGGGTAGCAACCTGCTTCATGAATTTACCGAGCACAGAATATTTTAAGCAGGCTTCGGACCTATGGGAGTAACGGAGTCCCACTCCCATTTGACAGGCGAGGGACTCTTTGGAAAGAACTTGGCGAACAAAATGGAATTCGGTGGGGAGCTATCAATATTAATGTGGCTTATGGAAGAAAGGCCGGCCCCGTGGTGTAGGGGTAACGTGCCTGCCTCTTACCCGGAGGCCCCGGGTTCGATTCCCGGCCAGGTAAGGAATTTTTACCTGGACCTGAGGGCTGGTTCGAGGTCCACTGAGCCTACGTGATTAGAATTGAGGAGCTATCTGACGGTGAGATAGCGGCCCCGGTCTAGAAAGCCAAGAATAACGGCCGAGAGGATTAGTCGTGCAGACCACACGACACCTCGTAGTCTGCAGGCCTTCGGGCTGAGCAGCGGTCGCTTGGTAGGCCAACGCCCTTCAAGGGCTGTAGTACCATGGGGTTTGGTTTGGTTTTTTATGGAAGAAAGAAAGTAGAACTGACTGATTCAGCAAAAAGGAAGCATTTGGATGTGCTAGGAGTAAGTTATTTTCGGGTAAGGAGAGATAACGAGGAAGAAATAGGAGATTATAAAGTGTACTTGACGGGTGTTAGAAAGGGAAGGGCAGAGTCTGAGGAATGCCATTGCACGCAACATAGTTTCTGTTAGGCACGTAAATGAGCGAATGATGTGGGTAGATTAGTCAGTTGGAGGAATTAGGACTAGAATTGTCTCCGTGTATTCACCATGTGGGGGTGCAGATGAGGATGAAGTTGATAACTTTTATGAAGCATTGAGCGACATCGTGGTCAAGGTCAACAGCAGAGATAGAATAGTGCTAATGGGCGATTTCAATGCGCGAGTTGGGAATAGAACTGAAGGATACGAAAGGGTGATTGGTAAATGTGGGGAAGATATGGAAGCTAATGGGAATGGGAAGCGTTTGCTGGAAATCTGTGCTAGTATGGGTTTAGCAGTTACGAATACATTCTTCAAGCATAAGGCTATTCACCGCTACACATGGGAGGCTAGGGGTACCAGATCCATAATAGACTATATGTTAACCGATTTTGAATTCAGGAAATCTGTTAGGAATGTACGAGTTTTCCGGGGATTTTTCGATGATACAGACCACCATCTGATCTGTAGTGAACTAAGTATCTCTAGGCCTAGGGTAGAGAAAGTGAAATCCGTCTGCAAACGAATAAGGGTAGAAAATCTCCAGGACGAGGAAATTAGACAGAAGTACATGGATATGATTAGTGAGAAGTTTCGAACAGTAGACAGTAAGCAGGTTCAGGATATAGAAAGTGAATGGGTGGCATACAGGTATGCTGTATTGGAAACAGCAAGGGAATGCCTAGGAAAAACTGTGTGTAAAGATGGGAAATAGCGAACATCATGGTGGCATGACGAAGTGAAAGCAGCTTGTAAACGTAAAAACAAGGCTTATCAGAAATGGCTCCAAACAAGGGCTGAGGCAGCCAGGGATTTGTACGTAGATGAAAGAAACAAAGCGAAACAAATAGTTGTTGAATCCAAAAATAAGCCGTGGGAAGATGTTGGTAATAACCTGCAAAGGCTAGGTCAAGCAGCAGAGAAACCTTTCTGGACAGTAATAACGAATCGTAGGAAGGGAGGGAAAAAGGAAATGAACAGTGTTTTGAATAATTCAGGTGAACTCATAATAGATCCCAGGCAATCACTGGAGAGGTGGAGGGAATATTTTGAACATCTTCTCAATGTAAAAGGAAATCATCAAGGTCGTGTTGCGAACAACCAAGATCATGGGAAGGAGGAAAATGATGTTGGTGAAATTACGCTTGGGGAAGTAGAAAGGGTGGTAAATAAAATCCATTGTCATAAAGCAGCAGGAATAGATGAAATTAGACCTGAAATGGTGAAGTATACAGGGAATACAGGGAAGAAATGGCTTCATAGAGTAGTCAAATTAGCATGGAGTGTTGGTAAGGTACCTTCAGATTGGACAAAAGCAGTAATTGCACCTATCTGCAAGCAAGGGAACAGAAAGGATTGCAACAACTATCGAGGTATCTCATTGATTAGTATACCAGGCAAAGTATTCACTGGCATCTTGGACGGAAGGGTGCGGTCAATCGTTGAGAGGAAGTTGGATGAAAACCAGTGTGGTTCCAGACCACAGAGAGGCTGTCAGGTTCAGATTTTTAGTATGAGCAAGGTAACTGAAAAATGCTACGAGAGGAATAGGCAGTTGTGTTTATGTTTCCTAGATCTAGAGAAAGCATGACAGGGTACCAAGGGAAAAGATGTTCGCTATGCTGGAGGACTAAGGAATTAATGTAGATTATTAAAATCAATCAAAGGCATTTATGTTGACAATTGGGCTTCAGTGAGAATTAATGGTAGAATGAGTTCTTGGTTCAAGGTACTTACAGGGGTTAGACAAGGCTGTAATCTTTCACCTTTGCTGTTCGTAGTTTACATGGATCATCTGCTGACGGGTATAAAATGGCAGGGAGGGATTCAGTTAGATGGAAATGTAGTAAGAAGTCTGGCCTATGCTGACGACTTGGTCTTAATGGCAGATTGTGTCGAAAGCCTGTAGTAGTGTGCTGTAGTAGTGTGTTTGTGAGAGTTCTAGAAAGTCGTCCTCCTCAGCAGGCTGCCCTTCCCGACGTCAGACCATTAGAATTAAATATATAGGGAGCACGTAACAGGTGTTCAACCAGAAGGCAGTACTTTTTTCTACACCAAACTATTGGGACTAATGGGATAGGGAGTGTTTAACAACCGTTATACTAGCAGGCTTCCCTTCCCTATACCAGGCCTTTAGGATTAATGACATAGGAGCATTTAACAGGCGTTCAATTAGCAGGCTACCCATCCCTATGCCAGGCCGTTAAGATGAATGCGATAGGGAACATTCAACAGGTGATTAAGGAGGTACTCAACGGATATTCAGTGAGGTGTTCAAAGGAGGTGGAATTCGGTATTTAAATACGACAGTTTTTCCTTAATATGTTTATTACAAATACATATACATCAGTGAAAAGCATATTGTACAGCATAATCTTATTTACTACATTATTAATCACTTTACATTATTGATAACACAGTATCTACAACAATGTTGTACAAGTACACCTCATCTAACAAAACAAAATTACCGTACATAAACTAAATGTAAACCTATGTGAAGTAATAATGGTCAATGAGACTATTACCCCAGGCTAGAGTATCTGATGAGTTAGGTATAATAAATCTCTTATTATCATCATTACTTAGAGCAACTTTGTTTATTAACTGAGTACAAAGCTGATGATTTATGCTTTTAAAACCATACATTTTCTTCATTAATACTAGTGAACTATTGGTAACACAGTTCTTATAATCATCTACACTCAAATCATTCTCAACAACATTCTTCTTAATGCCTTTCAGTTTCTTAATAACTTTATCATTTTCAGTTATAATGCTGTATGATTTAGCTTTAGTGCCTACAAAACTGTTAACGATCTTTCCTTTGAATTCATCTTTCATTTTCCCAAGAACTTTCTTGTTAACCCGTGGGAGGTTATAGACATTATTTTCTGGGTAGTCACTTGTATCAAACCTGTCTAGATCTGGCTTTATATCATTATAAATGTCATTTGTTTTAATCTCATATATGAAAGAATCAGTGTCTGTGTAGAGCAGCTTTACATTTTCAGTGCACTCCTTCTTCATATACTGTATTCATAGTGAAAATCGTACATGAGCGTTTTGGATAATTCAAGAACTGTAAAGCCTACATAGATTGGTTTGTCATAGGTTACTTTTAATCGATTCATTTGTATTGCAACTAAATCCTCATGAATAATAGCACAGCTATGGAAGTTTGGTTTACTTATTCAGTTGTTAGCACCATATCTTTTACCAACATTCTCCCATTTTGTAACTAATTTTACGTCTACTCTTTTATCAACATTTTCAATAGTTTTCCCGAAGACTGAATTAATCATGAGTTTGTAGAAGTCTTTCTCAAAAGCATTTGTAGACATCATTCTTAAATTAGTATTGAAATCGATGTAGGGTCTTAGTCATGGTGACTGGTGAAATTCTAGAACCCGATGAATTTTGGTAAGCTTCAACCCATTTTGCAAACATTGTTTCAAGTTGCGGTAGTGTATTACATACTTAAATTTATCATTTAAGTCTGCAATTAACATGTTCGATTTTGATGTGATATATGGAGATTTTATATACTCAGGGCAAAATGGATAATCATTATGAAATTCATGCAGCTCTTTCGGGTATTGGAGACTAACTTCAAGAATGTATCCTTTGTCAGCTTCGTCATCTATGTTTTGAACCTCTAAATTCTCAATTTCACTTTTTGATAGCCAGTGGATACTATTTAGTGGCAGATATTGACTCATAGCCCATCCGTACTGATTATTTGTTTTGGTAAGGACTTTACGTCGCACCGACACAGATAGGTCTTATGGCGACGATGGGATAGGAAAGACCTAGGAGTTGGAAGGAAGTGGCCGTGGCCTTCATTAAGGTACAGCCCCAGCATTTGCCTGGTGTGAAAATGGGAAACCACGGAAAATCATTTTCAGGGCTGCCGATAGTGGGATTCGAACCTACTATCTCCCGGATGCAAGTTCACAGCCGCGCGCCTCTACGGGCACGGCCAACTCGCCCGGTGTACTGATTATTTGCATCTAGATAAACGATATACTTCCTCCATACCACTCATTTTTCAATGTCATCGAATTTGTATGATCTCTGGCAAAACAGTATTATAATAAAACAGTGCCTTCAAGACCTGGCCACGGATTGGACAGAGCTACAGCTGTGTGGAAAGAATCTCTTGATCAGGTAGGCCAAGTGGAAATGTTATTTATTGGATATAGGCAAGTGGAGTTTATAATATAGTGACGGGATATTCGATTCATTTTAATGAATCCATTCATTTTATTCCGTTCACGTTACTGAATCGATACAGTGAGCCGATTCCCGGCTCATTAGAGTCATCGATCCTATTGCATCTTTGTAGTGTGAACTGATAAGACAGCAGCAAGAACATTCAATGCTTGCTGCTGCCATCTGGTCATCATTCTATGAACTGCTTTCCTATGCGTCATCTAACTTTCAGATTCAGTACTACACTTGCTTATTATATTACAGCACAAAATTTACTTAGTTAATAATAATAATAATAATTACTGATATAACTCAAATTTTATACACTATCTAATGGTTTTCCACAGTTCTCTGAAAGTCACAAGTCACATATACTGTATATATATAGAGAGAATTACATATAAAAATACCTGTGTCCACAATAAGTAGCCCACATATTAAATATAAATCAGACAATTTGCTTTACGTTGCACCAACACGCGAAAAAGAGGATAGAAGAGATAGGAAAGGGCTAGAAGTGGGAAGAAAGCGGCCGTGGTCTTAATTAAGGTACAGCACAAGCATGTGTCTGGTGTGAAAATGGGAAACCACCGAAAACCATTTTAACGGCTGCCGACGGTACGATTCGAACCCACCATTCCCCGAATGCAAGCTCATAGCTACGCGACCCTAAACGCACGGCCAACTAACTCGGTCATCTTCTTTTTCTCTCAGCAGAGGCTTTTTTTAAATCGTCATATTTTGTATAGGCTACAGGAGAAGTACAGTAGCCCACTGGTTTTCTGATTAAACATCATTTATTTAAGCTATTGCATCAGTCTACTTACATACTCACTGTCCACGTACACCGGAAACCTCGTGACTCGATTATTGAAGTATTGTGCAATGATGCGACATACAAACTAAGAGAATGCCGAGTGGTTCTTCCAAATATAAAACAGACAATTTCGAGTGCTCATGAGCATGATTCATAGTCATAGGGTAGGCTAAATAATAATGTTATTGGCTTTATGTCACACTAACCAATTTTATGGTTTTTTTTTTGAGACGTCGAGGTGCTGGAATTTAGTCCTGCAGGAGCTCTTTTATGTGCCAGTAAACCTACAGACACGAGGCTGAGCACCTTCAAATACCACCGCACTGAGCTCGGCCCTGCCAAGTTGGGTACAGAAGGCCAGCGCCTCAACCGTCTGAGCCACTCAGCCAGGCGTGGAGGCTAGAGAGCTGAGTTTATGTAATTGTCGAACGTCAACTAGTTATAAAAATACTGATTGATTAAACTAATGCGGTAATTAGAATAACCTAATTGCCTACAACCTAGGTACTTTGGAATTGTGGTCTATCTTTTTAACACTGCAAATGAATCCATCTATTATTTAAAACTCCCTGTCAGAAGAGAACAGTGAATGCGAATGGGTATTATTTTCAAATGAGCTGAGCTTGAGAGTCCATTATAGCATACGATTTTTTTCAGTGTACCATGACTCTGTATGTACTGCTTCAGAGGAAGTTCGGCTCCCCGCTAATGTCCAGTGTACCGATAATGAACCGTGTGTGTGTTGTGTCTCACTGATCCGTGACTGCGTACGATTCTTTCAGTGTGCCATGATTCACTGTGTCTCGCTGCAGCGGAAGCTCGGCTCCCCGCCTGTGTCCAGTGTGCCGATAAGGAGTCGTGTGGCTCACTGAACCGTGATTGTGCATGAGCTTGCCGTTCCTGTGAATCGATTCACTCGGACACTTGAATGAATCGATACACTGCTTCGAATTACGCACTCAGTAGCCTACACTAGTACAGGTACATAGTTCATTACCATTAAGATAGATAGCGTTGTAAAGTAATTCGTCTTTACCATAATAATAATAATAATAATAATAATAATAATAATAATAATAATAATAATAATAATAATAATAATAATAATAATAATAATAATAATAATAATAATAATAATCGTATGGCCTCAGCTACCGTGTGCAGACATTTCAAGTTGACGCCATCGGGCTGTATGCTCGTCAATTTTGACGTACCGTTTTACTCTAGGCCCACTAGATGGCAGACCGAGTAAACCGAAACTCTCTTGGGCGTCTATGGCTGAGATTTAATTAATTTTGTCGGGTAAACACCAAATGTGTCACCAGAGGTCTTTTACATGCCGACATCATACGACATGAAGTGTCAAATGGACCTTTTTCCGCCCTTGAAAAATCCGACTACCTCTGCCCGGTTTGAACCCGCTATCTTTGGGATCCGGAGGCCGTCACTCTACCACTGATCCACAGAGGCAGCTGTCTTTACCATTAAATACATCGTCGTCGTACATGACTGAATTACTATCAATGTATCTTAGAGAAACTGTAATGTACATGAAACCGAAATTGAGTTTCATTTCCACGATACATTCCCCCTATAAAAAGGAGACAATGTAGCTTATCCACCTTCATTTCAGCCATATAAATATTCAGCAAAAATTGCAAAATCACATTAGAGGACAAATACACTTTTTTAAGTAGAAATAGTCCGGAACACAGATTAGTGATGTTGGACATCCTGCCCGTCGCTGTTGAACATACTGTACTTGCCAAAACTAGTAAGTTTCTATTTTACACAATAATAGTGAAATGTTGATGAAGACGACATACAGCCAGCCCCCGTGCCAGAGAAATTAACCAACGGTGGTTCAAATTCCCCACCCTGTCGGGAATCAAACCCACCCCCCTGTGACCAAAGGCCAGCACGCTAACCATTTAGCCATGGGACCGTACAATAATAGTGAAAAACCACGTTCACTGCAGCTATTGTTGACTGGATATTTCTTCTCTTTAAAGAACAGTGAGTACTACGAATTAATATCCTGTTTTGTTGATTCCTGTAAACTTTGTATTTACAGTGTTGGTTCGCCAATTCCTAGCGTATCTACTGAATGAAAACTTCGTAGACCAATGGATTCAGTTTTATGTTTATTGCCTTCAGTCGTCACGACAGTGCTTTCAATGACAACAGTCGCTGAATTACAAATCCTTTCGAACCTAACCTAACCCTGCGACAATCAGTGGTTTTCGGTGGATCACAACCTAACCGGTCATTTTAATTTGTTTTCGGTGGATCACAACCAAACCTGTCCCTATCAGTGGTTTCCGGAAGAATACAGTGGTTTTGTCACAAGCCAATACAGACTCTAGAATCAATGTGTGAAAATGGGAAAGTGCAGAAAACCCTCTTCAGGAATGCCAATCTCGAAGTCCATAGTCTTTTTAGCGTTGTCACACAGCTGAAATTCACTTCAGAGGTAATTGTAAAAAGGCTTATGTATAGGCTCTACAGATACATAATACATTACAAATTCCATCTCCATAACTATGAGACGCATACTGCATAGCGGTTTCGCTCTATAGATAAATCATACTATAGTGATAAAAATTTGTTTAAAGAAAACATCTGTCCGGCATGAAGGTCCAGAAGGAAAATACTTTCATTGGAATTCTTATTTATGTGTTCACCACCCTAGTAGGTTTATATTAAATGATTCGCAGGACCCATTCTCGAATATGGATCTGCATGCTGGGATGCGTACAGAATGGGTTTAATAAATTCCCTAGAGAAAGTTCAAAGAAGAGCGATGCGTTTCGTAACTGGGAATAGGAGGAATACCATTAATTGGGAAAGTCTTGAATCTAGAAGAACTAGAGCTCGCCTATGTGGTCTTTATAAGAGCTATACGGGAAGGGCTGCTTGGAATTGTATTAGGAATATGTTAGAACCTCCCTCATACTTATCGAGAAATTATCATAAGCATGAAATTAGGGCCAGAAACCAGCATACGGATGTGGGCAAGTTTTCCTTCGTCAACAGGACCATAAGGGATTGGAATAAATTACCTGCAGCAGTCTTTGATAGATCCCCTTCTGTTATCAAGTCATTTAAGAAGACCATTAGTGTTTGTGTAAAGTGAAAAGTAAAAGTTGTAAATTACGGGCACTGAATTTGTGATTTTCTGCTTGGTTTCGATTGTGAAACTGGGAGGTTTTTTCTTGTGGTATTCTCTTTCCAGGGAATTGCTTGCTGTACTCATGTTTTTGTAATTGTTGTTGTTCTTGGTTGATTAACAAGGTTTTTAACTTTATTTTATTATCACTTGTAACGTTAAGCTAGTAGTAAGCTCAATCTATAGTTTTGTAAGACATAGTGGCAAGTTTTGGAAATAATTAAATTATGTATGAAACTGTACATGATGCTGGATTTAGAATGACTAGTAGTATTTCTTGTAAATTTTTTTCCATGGGATTCCTTTTTGTACTTGAGTTGTTGTAGTTGTTGGGTAGTATGTTTAAACTTTATTATCACTTGTAGTGTTAAGCTAGTAGTAAGTTCAATCTATAGTATTGTAATTTGTAGTGTTAAATACTGGAAATATTTAAGTTGTGTTCGAATTTGTATATGATGTTGCTCGATTTAGAATATTAAACTAGCAGTAATTCTTGTAATAATTTTCTTCCATATATCTGGTTCTTGTACTCTTGTTCTTAGTTTGTTTGTTTGTTTGTTTGTTTGTTTGTTGTAGTTGGGTAATTATGTTAACTTTATTATTACATTAGTGTAAGTGACCGTTGCCACTGGGATATTTCCCATTTGCAATTAATAATAATAATAATAATAATAATAATATTAATAATAATAATAATAATAATAATAATAATAATAATAATAATAATAATAATAATAATTGTACCGGGCGGTTCACCTCCACGCCGCTAGTTCAAATATTGCGCCAGTTGAAAACTCCTCTACAGGAGAAAGCCTGAACTTTAACAAACTGTATTACCTCAATAGTTTCTCCGAAGATGGCTCTGTGTGAATTTTGATGTGTTTTTTGTTTGTCATTGATCAAGAAGTGTGGACATTCTCTAACAGATGTCTCTACCCAAAACTATGGTAATACACTCTGGTGCAATGGAATGAACTTTCTTCAAGAAATTTTGTATTCATAAGTTTTGTCTTTACTAAATTTTGTTCTGTCATTTGTGGGTTGGCAATATAAATCCTTTCTTTCCGCCTGTTTTGAATATAGCCAATCAGGAATTTCTGTAATAAATTTCCACCAATAAGGTGTTTCTTCCTTGACTTGTGTATTAGGTTTTACTGTTATCCAATAAAACTTTGTGGGTGGGTCGTAATCATTCATGAAAGGTCTCGAATTTTCCGCGAGGGTACAAAACTGCTGATTTTCTGGTCTCCTGGCCACTTCAGTAACATCTAACTTAGTGTGTGGATATGTAGCAGGGGGCGGGAAGCGCCTCTTTCTTCAAGCAGCTGCTCTTCAACAAGGTAATGGCCTGTTAACATCCTTATTTCTTGCTAGCTCAGCAGTTTAGCTCTCGGGGAGGGTTCGAAACCTTTAATATGTAACCTACCACTTTAAAATGTAAATTCCTCTTCTGACTATGTAAAAACTACAATCATCTTTTACTGTAAAGCGGGGATAGAGAGTGCTGTACCCTCTCGACCTCCCCTTCATTTAGAAATTGAGGTGACTACGTTTCATAACCATTTCTTCTCTTCATTAATGTATTAAAGTTTTCTCATACGGGTCACCTCCATAGATTGGGATTAGCCCCTGTATTATCGGCCTAGAGCCACTTAGGTTTTACAGTGTAGATTTAGCAGTGCAAATTCACGCCTCCATCCTTTTGTTTTGGGCCATTTAAATTAACCTAGTTTTGCACACTAAGGCCCAGTAGGTTGGGTACGAGATACCCCTGTTTTTTTATCATGCCTTGATGGCAGTTTGTGTAACAGTCCGTTATTGCCTTTATAGGCCTGAAAGATCGAGAGCGGGATAGCTCTTTATAGGGTTGTGGTAAAAGGCTTGAGATGTAAGGTTGGAAGCTAATGCTCCATGTGATTAAGGGTGTTCTGCCCTTTGGTATTTTGTTGTTGTGAGCTGAGAGCTCAGAAATTATACTTGGGGCTCGAAGCCCAGATTTTGTAATAACCCCCTAAATAGTGTGATTTCTTTGTACCTGATTTTGGCTTGTTATTGACTTGTTAAGTTTTCAAATTTTATGTAAACTTTTGTTAACTCCTATTGTCTATTGAAAATATAACCTTTATTTAAATTTTAAATTCCTCTTTCGGACTTGTAGTGAGACCTATTCCTGCCCGCACCTTCTTTCACCTCTTACTACCACAGATATCTCCGTAACAATAATAATAATAATAATAATAATAATAATAATAATAATAATAATAATAATAATAATAATAATAATAATAATAATAATAATAATAATAATAATAATAATAATAATGAGTGACAGGGGTTTAACGTAATTTGGAAGGAATGTTTTGCGTATGATAAATGAGTACCAGGTTAACTACGGGGGGGGGGGGCAAAGGCGGTCATGCGTAGAGCTAACCACTCCACCCCACCAAGTGCCAACGTTATGGATAGTGGAAGCCTTCACCTTCCACCCTTCCAATGGCTTTCATGGTTTGTACGGAGATGACTTTGCTTTTTGCTTTTTAAATATTAGTGTTCATGTTTATTATGTTTGTTTATTCATACCCCTGCTTTGTAATTCAGTGACCATGGAATGACTCTAAATGTTGTAAATTATATTTATATGTATTTGTATTTATTTCCTTCTTCCTTATTGCACACGTTTGTTGTTATTATTACTACTACTACATATCGCTTAACATGTAAATAAACTAATATTTAATACAGTAAATAATGCTTATCTCTCTGGATTCATTCGTTGCATATTCTTTTTGCTATGACAACATGACTTCTTTATGATATAAATAAATATAAAATGAAAGTATTTCTTCCCAAACATATTTGTTATACGTGCACCAATTAAAGAACCAACTAGGGAAGTACATCTTACTAAGGTGCATAATGTTTTTGCATACATGTATAATTGAAGAATTGAAGATCCATATACAGGTAAGTGGGTCGCCCATGTGGTAGGCCTATTACGCGTCATAGGAAACTGAGTGAACTGGCCGTGCAGTTTGATCACATAGCTGTGAGCTTGGTTTCAGGAGATGGTGATGGATTCGAACCCCACAGTCGGCAGGTCTGAAGTTTTCTTTTTCGCCCGTCATTTTCACTTCAGGCTAGTGCTATGTCTGTACACTTATTTAAATTTTAAACATTTTAAATCCTAGCCCTCTTTCCTATCCCATTCTTGCCTCACAACCTGTCTTCATGTGATTTAAGCCAATATATATGTAAAAATCTGGTAATGTTGTTTGACTCATAGTGCTCCTGTACATTGGTTTCCGTAATGTTGTAAGCTTGAGATACACCAACTTGTAAGCTGAAAATATGTTTAAAATGCCAAATGCCGAAAACCGTAAAAGTACTTTGTGGGATGTAAAGCTGTTAGCATTAATATTAAAAGGAAGGACAGATATGTCTTATGTGGTAAGTCCTTGAACTTGCAGAAATCGCAATGAATTATACAATCTATATTCCCTCCCCCCTTCCTTTAAGAATGCAGTTATAGTAATGCATACAGCAGAATAAAGGCAGGAGATGTTTAAAATTAATTTAAGTGAGTGAAGGAGAGAATGTACTATACGCGCACTTTTCCTTGAGCCCGGAGCTCCCTAGTGCTGAATCGGTAGACCTCGGTTATCTTCGACATCCATATTGGCAACCGTTGAAACACAAACTATGAATCGCTTATTCATCGCTGTGCGATATCTGGCGTACACTTTGCAAACTAGTACTGTTGTTGTTTACACAGCAAAGCCAAACTATATAATTCATGCTAGTAACAAGATTCGCATTGAGAAATGTTAAATAATGTATGTGTGACACAATTGTTGACGTAAGAAAATAAATGTTTAGAAAATTCATATCGATCGATCATATTATCGATTCAATTCAGATTTCATTTCCATCCAGTTGGCAGTATAACCGGAACAGGCAGCACTCCCTCCTTGCTCCTCACACCGTAAAAATCGGGCTCAAGAAAAAGTGCGCGTATGGTATGACTAGCTCAGGTTGGCGGATTCGAGTTCGGCGTATTTGAAAGTGCTCAAATACACCAGCCTCATGTCTAGATCTACTGGTACACAAATAACTCTTGCGGGACAAAATACTGGCACCTCGGCGTATGTGAAAACGATAGAAGTAGGTAGTAGAACTAATATCAATTCTGCAGTGAGCTTGAAAGCTGACCTAATTTCCGTTCACGGAGCTTGGCACATTAGTATTCCTATATGTTTCCTGATAACCTTGAAGATATAACTAGCTTGCAGGCTGAAAATATGCCCAATAATCTCTCTCCTTACTGGTTACCGGTATTGAAGAGAGAAGGAAATGTTCGCACAAAAGAAAGGAAAGTCATTGGATGTCTGGAACGTTCGAAAATCACACTGCAAAGACTTATTAAATAAATTGCATCGTTTAACACGCCCCTCTTTTCAAGAATATGGTTATAGTATGCCTTCTGTATATCAAAATAAAGACATAAATATGTAACATTAATTTGAGTGAGAAAGGGTGTTTATTTCCTTAATTCCTCATTGAGCGTGGAAACAGACTTAATTATGAATATCTGGATTTGTTTCATCTTAACTTTTATCATTTACTAGGGTACGGTAACATTCATTATCGGTGTTTACATTGAGGTTAGTTTGTTATGGTTATGTCTGGTGATTTTAATATGTAACCAGGCAGGTCAGCCATCACAAAAAAGAGAAAAGAAGAGCGTCGGGCGGCGATATTTACTTTCTGGAGGACGCGGCGATTACTAGAGATCATTCCGAAGGTGCTCAAGTACGCCAGCCTCGTGTCAGGCACGCAAAAGAACTCCTTCCGGGACCTCGGTGTCTCCGAAAAACATCAAAAGTAGTTAGTGGGGCGTAAAAATCAATCATTATTATGTGAAATTCGGATTTTAAATTTTTAAAAATGAAAAATAATCCATTCAGATCAATTGAATTTTAAAAAAGAGAAAACAACATTAAAGAATTAACTAGTTTGGACTTGGGTCTATAAGGAATATAAAAATCAATACATTTTTGAACGACTTATAAAATATTATTTTTAACTATTCTTCGCATTATTTATTAAAATGCTTTCGCGGGCCCCATTAAATGGCTTCGCGGACCGCCATTTGGAAACCCCTGTTCTAGACCATGGGGTCGGCTTTCGGTTACCTCTACAAATGCTTAATTTCTTTCAACTCTCTACAGAAAATAAAATTAATAATAATAATTACACTGGTTGACATCTGTGAATATCTTGCGATTGTGAGAATTGATCATTTTCTTGTTCTCTTATTACAGATCAGCTGACTTTGTGGTTAAGCACTTGAATAAAATGCTGCAGAACTTCCGTCAGTGTGAGCCACTAACCTTAGCAGCCATACAAGATGCACAACTACAAGTACCATCGCAACATCTACGTAATGCTACCGAGGATAAAGGTATCCATGATTACCTTCTGGTAATACGAACTATACCAGGAGGCGGTATATTCGAAGCCACTATCCGTTACCAGGCCAAAGACTATAGTCCAAGTGTGGTAGGCATAGTCAGCCGTTTGAACACGTACGGCAACCAAAGTGCATGTGTTGCGGAATATCACCATAAATTATATTGTTTTTGTAGACCGTGACAGCAACAGTGTATAAATGTTTTTAGAAAGCACAATTCTGTACTTATACCACGATAGCTTCTGCGCACTCAAATAAGGTTCACAAATGTTCAAATATGTTTTACACATTGTATAAGTGGTTAGAATTTTACTATGAAGTGTTGCTAACTATTGTGATATGGTGATAATTTTCAGGAACATTTCCAGACCGGAATATATGTTTTGTTGAAGTTTTGTTTAGATGCAAGTGTTTCTTATTGGTCATTAGGGACACATAAAGTTGTTGGTCCTTTGAGACACAGAGAACAGCAACGTAAATGTTTTCAGACCAACTTGCATCATTGATTTTCTTGTCATAAGATTAATCTATATATAATATGTAATGGGCATATTTGCATTGTCCATGGATTAAGTATCTGTTAAGATGTATTTATATTTTAGACTAGGCAGGATATCATTCCGCACAATAAGCCAAATACTGAAGACACTTTGTATGAAGAAATTTATGTGTGCGAACACAATAGCACTCCAACACTGATAACAAAATGTCCGAAATAACCATTAATTTATCAAGAAATGTTTGTGGGTATATTGTTTGAGTTTGTGAAATAAATATCTTCCCACACGTAAAAGTTGATTGAGTTTTCATTGATACTGTTAGAGATTGACTAGACCGACTGCAATGAAACTTGGTAGTATAAGGAATTAAGACATCAGAAAATAATGGCAATAGTCATTCTGTCATAAAAAATATTCATCTACTCAAAAACTTAGTTCTTCTTTCAGTTTTTAATGGAACATAGTGTAGCAAAGGCAGCGATTACAATGAAATTCGGCATAATGATCAATTAAGCGATTAGAATATCGCTGCACATTTGTCTTTGTTACATAGGCTGTTCTCAGCATGACGAAATTAACAAGACTTGAAACTAAAGAAGCCTTTAAACTAGAAGTAATAACAGACTTACCGTCTGGTATCTTGAATACCAGAATCATACTGATTATCATTTTCTTATGTTGTGGATCTGATTTGGTTTTTGGGTTTATAGGGTAACAAAGGAGTGACTTACAACAAAACTGGCTCACATGTTCTGTGAGAATGAAAGGCAAGAAACAAGCAGCCATGTTTGTGCCTTGTTTGGTGTTACCACTGTAGTAGAGGTAACATCCATTTACTGATATGTAAAATTTATAATTAGTTACTGGTTTATAATTTTAATGTAGGTTGGGTGAAGTTTAAGTTTAATTACCGTATTTGCGCGAATAATACCCGCATATTAAAAAAAAGATTTGAGGCATGAAATTGGGGTGCGGTTTTATTTGCTTGCGTCAAATGTTGACCCTTTTTTTTTTCAAAATGAGCCTGCCTAAAGTTAGGGTGCGGGGATTATTCGATTAAATACGGTGATTTATAAATTAGGCTTGGGTGGTGGACTCTGTCGAATGCTTGTTTATAATCAAGAATATTACAGTAATGTTTTGTGTTGGAAACCACATGTTATGTATTCTGTGACTCTGAGAAGTTGACTGCCCTGAGGCTGTGTTGTTCATTTATTAATTTATTATTTATAATGTTGACAATCCTGAGGTACAGCAGTCTATCAAAAATCTTAGCGATCATACTAAGCCTATAATTTTCAGGACATCTCGGATTTTTGCCAGGTTTGGCAAAACATTATTTTAGCAACTCTCCACTGTTGTGGGAAGTATTCAAGTTTTAGCATACTATTAAATATTAATGTTAGCAGATTAATAATATCTTTCCTTAAGTTTTTATTATGGGGTTTAGGACTAAGTCATCCAGGGAGCTTATTTATTACAGAATTTAATTTCCTCAGGGTTAAACGGATGGATAGTTAAGTGTTCTCAGAAAGTTTTCAGTAGTTATTTTAACGTGATTGTCGTGTAGATGGCTAATGAGTGATCATTAGGTTGAAAGTGTTCTTTTAGTGTGGAGGCGAGGGTTCGTGCTTTATCTTCGAGGTGGCAGAGTTTCCATTAGGTTTATTCAGTGGGGGGATGCCTCTTTCAGTTTTAGCAAATATTTTTGCTAATCACCAAAGATTATTAGGGTTCTCATTTTTAGTGTTTTAAGTTAATTTAGTATTCCATTCAATGTTCCGGTATTTAATGATTTCTCTTTTATTTTTAGCATGGAGGCGGTTATCCTTGCCGCTACATTGCTACATGCGGGCTTTATTCATTCAATTTCTGACCCAGTTGAATGACTGGAAACAGGGTATGAATTTTTCCATGTAGGCGATTAAATTCTATTTTATCTTGGAGGGATTTATTACGTTGATATTTAGGTCTGGCTTTATTTTTATCTTGTATTATTTTAAGTATGTGATCAGGTAGTATGAGTGGATAGGGTGGTGTGCTAGCCCTGGTGACTGTTTGTGAATGTAGTGGTGTGTTCTGTGAAGGCACTTACCTCGTACAGAGTTTCTAGTTTGCTATTAATGCAATGTTAATGTATTTGCAATTGCGCCTGTGTCGGATGTGTCTTCCGAGTTGTACGAGTACTGGTCGCTGGTTTGATCTCGGTGGTGCAATTGTGTGGGATATTTTTAAGAAGGGCTATGTGGGTTAGAGTGGGGCGGTGACGAAGTAGTTATTATGTAAATTATGGTTGCGTATTATGTTGCCATTACTGTTTATTGCCTGTGTGTTTTGAGTTTAAGCCACCAGCTATGAGTTCTTGTGGATAAGTAAGGAGTAGATCAAAATTGTGTGTAATGAGGTCCTAGGTAAGTAGACTGAAATGAGTGCAGTGGTGGTGTCATCTTCAATGTTTTGTGTGGTGGGTAGGTACAGGTGTTGGTGAGAGATTTTATGTTTGATGGCAATGAGTTCATTTCTGTCAGTTCTGTAGATGTTGTATTTAGGGAGACTAAACCTTTTCCTGGGATTAAGCTTAGTCTCTAGGTGGAGTACTACATATATATTGTTGTCTGTAATGTATTTCACGAGTTCTAAATGTTTAGCAGGAGATCATTGATAGTGTTGGCATTTTATGTTGAAATACTTAGTTTTTGCTTACCCATGTTTCATTAATAGCAATTGACAGGTCTGTAAATAGTTTCTTATGGGGTGAGAGTGTTTATGAATTGATTTGTTATGTCTTGGAGTGTTTGTTGTAAATTAGCGAGTGTTATTTGTAGTTCATGAGGTAATGTTCGGTTCATTTGTGTGTGAATGAATGGTAATGGAGGTGTGCTTTGTGTGGGTGCTGTGGGATTGTTGAGATACAGTGGCTTTTGGAGGTTCGCCTTCTGCTGTGTTTTTGTAATTTGGTGGACCTGTTGTGGTTTGTACCCTAATTCTGTGGTCTCCGTCATTATTTCTTCTGGTGTGATGTCAGCTGGTACGTTTTTGATGACTGTTTTGTGACTTTGCTGTTGGTTAGGTGAAGTAATTGATATTTAGTTCATTTAGTTTCATGATGAGAGCTGTTATTGGCTGTACTGTACCTCCATGCAGGGATGGTTGTAGTGCAATGTTGGTTTTTGACAGTTTCGTGTACCAGCTGATGCCAGTCTTTCCTAGTTTTAGAGGTGTATATTTGAATGATTGGAAGTTTTGGTTTGTTTGGTAGTTCCTGAATTTTGCCCATTTTACTGCTTTGTGTGTTTCCTAGATAAGCGGGAGGGTTATAGGGGCGGGTACCCTGGCGGTGATCTTGTTGTGTGTTTAGTTCCTATTTGTGGGTGAAAGCAAGTGTGTGTTTACAGTGCGGGGGTAGGGGGTGTTTACATTATTACGTTGGTACGTATCACACTGATTTACGAATGGTTATGTGGAAGCGAAGAGGGCGGTATATGTCATGTGACTGGGTTGGTCGCATCTGGGGAGGTGGTTTGATTTGGGGGGGTAAGGGGCCCCTTGTGAGGGGGGGGCTTTGCCGGTGTTGTCCTACTAATTTCATCGGTGTATGTCATCAAAAGCTAAATTATTTACAATGGATCAGCAGTATCGCATGTGTGTGTAGCTCGGGTCAGGTACCGTTTTTAAAGTGGTTCATCCACTTCTGAGTGCAGGTAACAGACAGTGCCCAAGAAACAATGTGGATCTTTGCCCTTAGACTTACGCTCGAGTTCTGCAGTGGCGCCAGAGATGGTGGCTGCGCAGCCCACACAGGTGGAATGAACCCCAGAGAGCGTCCCCAGGCGTCGAAGGCAGGAGAGGCGGTGTCGGCGTAGTGGCGTGCTGAAATTGCAGATTACCCCCTGCGGGGGTCGAACCCAAGGTTTTCCAAGCCCAGGTTGAGTGGTTGCCAGAGCGATCGCTCGGGATCTAGTATGGCAGTGAGCACACCTAAAAAGAGCTTGCACGAAAGGAAGTAAGCAGTGGGGTGGACGGTGTCAGCTTCGGAGAACAGCATGTACATCCTTCCACATAGAGTTCTTACTCCAGAAACTGGCTGTGTAGTCTTTAGCTGCGAGTTTCAGTGCCAATTTTTGTATGTATTGTAATTTCTGTACTGCTGTCTTCGATAGAAAGCCTATAGCTGGTAGAGCGTATGTTAAAATGGGTCTTATGAATGTGGTGGAATGGGAAGTAAGGCTTTTTGCGGATGATGTTATTCTCTATAGAGTAATAAATAAGTTACAAGATTGTGAGCAACTGCAACGTGACCTTTATAAAGTTATAAACGGGGTTAAAAGTCAGGTTGTGAGTTTCACAAATAGGAAAAGTCCTCTCAGTTTAAATTACTGCGTTGATGGGGTTGAAAGTTCCTTTTGGGGATCATTGTAAGTATCTAGGTGTTAATATAAGGAAAGATCTTCATTGGGGTAATCACATAAATGGGATTGTAAATAAAGGGTACAGATCTCTGCACATGGTTAGGAGGGTGTTTAGGGGTTGTAGTAAGGATGTAAAGTAGAGGGCATATAAGTCTCTGGTAAGACCCCAACTGGAGTATGGTTTCAGTGTATGGGACCCTCACCAGGATTACCCGATTCAAGAACTGGAAAAAATCCAAAGAAAAGCAGCTCGATTTGTTCTGGGTGATTTCTGACAAAAGAGTAGCGTTACAAAAATGTTGCAAAGTTTGGGTTGGGAACAATTGAGAGAAAGAAGAAGAGCTGCTCGACTAAGTGGTATGTGATACAAATTCTTGCAATTTTGTTAATCACCACCTATTCAATATAATAAAAACATAATAAAAACATATTTATCACAAGTAGATTTTCAATAGGACAAGAAATGAAATTTATAACCTGCAATAAGTGGTATGTTCCGAGCTGTCAGCGGAGAGATGGTGTGGAGTGACATTAGTAGACGAATAAGTTTGAGTGGCTTTTATAAAAGTAGGAAAGATCACAATATGAAGATAAAGTTGGAATTCAAGAGGACAAACTGGGGCAAATATTCGTTTATAGGAAGGGGAGTTAGGGATTGGAATAACTTACCAAGGGAGATGTTCAATAAATTTCCAATTTCTTTGAAATCATTTAGGAAAAGGCTAGGAAAACAACAGATAGGGAATCTGCCACCTGGGCGACTGCCCTAAATGCAGATCAGTATTGATTGATTGATTGCGCCACAAAATGTTATGGAAATCTTAATCACAACCCGGCTAGGAAGTTGCTAGCCATTTTGGAGGCTTTTGGAGGCATTTTCAACAGAGGAGGAGTACAGAAGGAGCTGCAATATAAATTTTAAGTGTTAAGTTCTTGACACACACACACACATTGTTTTTAGAGATTTTATCGGAATATTACCATTCATGCTTTCACGGCCCGTACTTATAGACATGATATAGACTTTTGGGCTTATGCCGTGTCAAGAAAATAAGATGAAATACTGTGCATTTTACAGAGAACTTTTCTCTGCATCTTCAGAAGAAAACTGGGCTGTTCACAAGGAAGGCTACTCCAAGTATGAAAGTTCGAATTTAGACCTTACTAACAGAAGTGTAAGTCACCGGATGGCTCACCGTACACGGCGGCACTATCAGAATCAGTCTGAGAGTGGGTCACGTAACAGGTGTACGCATATTATGGAAGTATGACACTGAGACAAGCATGGAATGAAACATCTGGTGATGAGGGAGGTACAAACGAGATGCATGGCAGCTCGGAGTGTATTACATCATCTCTGCTAGTGCAGTAGTTCCAACTGAGTGTTAGTGAAGTGATTAGCTAAAGCAAAAGGCAAAAATTTAATAAAATAAAATGCAACGCAAGGTGAAGCAAGTGCAAAAGGAAGCCATACTTAAGCAAGGAGAAACTTGGCACGCTTGCCAACTTCATCCGGGACCAGGTAACAAAGTCAGTTGAACGAATACGAGTGTAATTGAACAACTTAGCAGGATTATGGAGGAGCAGAACAAAACAATCAGTGATTTAAAAACCGAACTGAAGGATAAAACTGACTGTTTGGAACAGAGGGAATTCCTATGTGTGTTCGAGAATACTCACAACGTAGTTCTTGACATTGCAAAAGAAATCGGGGTCAGTCTTTCTGTGGATGATATTTAAGGGTCTAACAGGGTTGGGAAAACCCAGGATAGGCATCCGCGACCTATAATTGTCAAATTTGTATCACACCGCAAGAGAAACGTTATATTCACAAACAAGAAAGAAACTTAAGGGCTCCAGTAAAAGCATCCATGAGGACGTGACTCCAGCTTCTTCAGGAGGCAGTCACAAAATTTGCCATCCAGAACATTTGGTCTAGAGATGGGATCATATATGTAGAACAAGGGAACCGTAAAATAGCCGTAAGTAATCGCTCAGATATGAACAATATTCACCAGTCATGAGTAGATTCTCTGCAATACAAGGACCGCCATAGTCATTTTAGTTCACTTAAGTTAGTTTTATAATTTTCAACACAGTTGTAGTTTTGATTTAGATACTAATCTTATAGTAGTAGTAGATACTTCTTACTATCACTTGTCATAATTTAACTTTCAAGTTGGAATAATTAGGCAACCAGGAAACAAATGTCTCTAATTTCAGCCTCCTTTCACTACTGTCACAGACAGGTCATTATCCCGTCATGCCAGCCCCCTAGCAGAATACTGCTAGCCATCTCAAAGACATTTCCCCACTACAGAGCATTGTCCCACATTCCTCAGAATTCCCCGAAATATTTTCAACCTATGTTCTACATGCTACAATGATTTCAGAGTCATGACTGCATCAGCCTATCCCTTCACCACTAGTTAAAATGAGTGGATACACTTTGATGCAAGTGTGATAAACAGTTATAACTTGAAAACAATATTCTCTCACCAATGGGTAAATAATGCAAGTATCGAGCTTGTATTATTATTATTATTATTATTATTATTATTATTATTATTATTATTGTTTCGTATAGGCCAGCTAAGGACCACGACATTCAACTATTGCGTTTTGGAATGGACTTTGATGTTTGCCCAGTAGTTGCGCATCCTCAGGCTGTGCTTTCCTTCCTTTCCTTTGTCTAAAGGGGGCCAGTCTTCTTTGTTGGTAGTCTTTCCTGGAACTTCTTATGTTTAAGCATCTTCCTGAGTGCTGTCCGATCCTTTAAGATTTCTTCTGTTATTCCCAGTTCATGTAGATCTTTATCCACTTCGATCAACAATGGTGACTTGGTCTTCCTATTTTGCCAGTAGCTGAGAATCCGGTTGGTCAACCTGGTAGGATGCATCCTGTAGGCGTGCCCGTAGAATGCTAGGCGTCTCTTCCTTGCTACATTCGTTATTCTTTCACAGTACTTGTAGAGCTCTTGGTTAGGCCGTCTTTTATAACTGTCACCTTCCTTGACTCGCCCCAGTATCTTCCTCATTATCTTTCTTTCCCGGATTTCAATTTTTTCCATGAGTCCCTTCCTGTCTAACGTTAAACATTCTGAAGCATATAAGGCTTCAGGGCGGATGACTGTCTGGTAGTGCTTCATCTTAGTATTACGAGAGAGACACTTTTTATTATACGTATTCTTCGTCAGTTGGTAGGGCATCTCAAGCCTGTTAACTCGAGTTGACTCCAACCTTTCTCCCAAGTACTTAAACCTGTTGGTTTTCCTGATCCCTCCCTGTTCCAGATGCAAAGTACAAGGACATTCACCGATGTTCGTGATGAATTGTGTTTTTTCGAGAGACACATGTAGCCCAAACTTTGCTGCTTGTTGTCTGAGAACATTTAGTTGTTTCACTGAAGTTTCTATTGAATTAGGTATAATGGCCAGGTCATCGGCAAACGCCAGACAGTCAACATTGAGCTCATTGCGCTTATGTCCCTAATAAATGCCACTTGGAATCTCCATTCTATTACTAGCTGATGTACCCGTGCTTCGCTACGGAATTTTACACTGTATACAAAATTCTAGGTTAGGTAGTGTACGCGTTGTGAGCAGGATTGTATTAAATTACATAGCTCTTTTTTTTATTAGTTGCTTTACATGGCACCGACACAGATACGTCTTATGGCGACGAAGGGACAGGAAAGGGCTAGGAGTGGTAAGGAAGCGGCCGTGGCCTTAATGACGTCAGTAGGAATGGCACGATTCAGTTCAATGCCTTCATATGAAATACTCGATCAAATGAAAAATCACACATTTTCTCACTTTTAACGAAAATGGGAAACCACGGAAAACCATTTTCAGGGCTGCCGACAGTGGGATTCGTATCCACTAACTCCCGGATGCAAGCTCACACCCGCGCGCCACTAACCGAACTGCGTGTTTCTGTGGTGATTTGTGGTGTACTGTGTTGTGTGAATATGAAGAGGAGAGTGTTGGGACGGACAAAAGCACCCAGTCCCCGAGCCAGGAGAATTAATCAGAAGCGATTAAAATCCCAGAACCGGCCGGGAATCGAAGCCGGGACCCTCTGATCTGAAGGCTAGTACTCTGACCATTCAGTCAACGAGTTGGACAATAACAATAAGTGATACTACAGCACATGTATGTTTCTGAACGACCTACACATGTATCTTTGCAATAAATTCTCTGGCAGTAATATTGTCATTATTTCGCACAATATTGTTACACGTTTTCCTACAAGGACGTCGCGGGAATAACATTTCATAGCTATCAACAAATCCCTGGTGGCTACTTCCATAATAATAATAATAATAATAATAATAATAATAATAATAATAATAATAATAATAATAATAACAGTAATAATAGAACGCTGCCGTTATCGACATTAGAAAAGGTCCCCACCACAGTGTGGAAATTGTCCCCATCCCACGCTCATCTTCAGTCCTACGTGTCTCTTTCAAATTGACGGTTTGTTAGTAAGTCATAAATATTTTGCCCATGATGATAATAATTATCGTAACAATCAAATTATTGACGACCGAGGACTCAATAAAACCAATCATCAGCAGCAAACATATTGCAATCCATATCACAAAAATATTATGTGAGTGACCCTGAATGCCGTGCAATCTAGTACAATAGATTATAGTTCTAAGACATTGTGATAGTACATATATCACACCCCCGAAGTATATGTAGAAGGTAGAGATATTGTCAGTATTCGATTTATTATTATTATTATTATCGGTATTTCATTTGTATGTTTTGTCATTTATATTTATAAGCTGGAAGATATCCACATATGTAGGTATGAGTAATTTGTTTTGCACGAGTGGGAAAACATTGCTTTAATAACTCTGGTAATTTGAATGAGTCATATGGCTACCCCAGTGTCTGTTGTGATGTACTTGTGTCAGGAAATTCCATTAGTCATGTATATATCCCAGCCTGATGAGATGAGCTTGTTGTTGTACCAGGGAAATTTGATGATTCATGTAAAACTCCCGAGAGTTTGTTTATAACTTGGGAGAAAGAAGAGGTTTACTCATGATTGGCTGGCAAGCACCAATCCAGACGTATCATCTGAGAGGGGGGGGATGTTGATGTCTATGAAGGTTGATCATGTGGCGGCAACCAGGGACATTGTAAGAAAACATTGTAAGGGTGATTGTAGAGATGATTGTAAAGGAACGAGAAGGAAGATAACTACAACTACAACTGACGCACTGTACGGGAATGAAGGAGTGCTGATACACGGTACTGGAGTGACACGGCAGCAATGGACTGGACTTCAAACGTTCGTGGAGCGTAGTCTTGTTATGTTTGTGGAAAGTGGCTGATTGTGGAGAGTGCTTGCGCATTAAGTATTGTAGCACTTGTGGCGGCCTAGCATTATATGTTGGTGAAAGCTATCTCAGACTTTCCATAAATTTATATGTTGAGGATCGACAGACATGTGTATATATCTTTACAACAAGTGTTAAAATATGTGAACACAGTAGTACAAGGTACAGTATCTGTGTGATGTGATAACTGCCGATTATGAGAATCGGTAAATCGAATTGATATAGAGACAGTGAAGGGTACTTATCGTCATACATGTACAGTGTTCATCGGACTATCTACAAATGGTAGCTTAGTTCTCGCTTTCGTTTTCCCACGATTTTCATTATTATTGTTGTTGTTGTTGTAAATATGAAGTCTTCCAGCAATATTTTATGTGTGTATTATATGTCTAATGTTGTATGTTGATGAGGTGCTCATGCACGGAATTTGTTCAGAATATAGTTAGCTATTTGAGAATCAGTGTTATTGATAAACCTAGGTGCAGTTCCTACCTAATTAGTCGTTTTCAGGAGGTTAGGTAAGGCCTGCAGCAGATGTACCAGTACGCAGCATTATGTACACGCCCTGGGATATAAAGTCTATCATGCTCTTATCTAAATTCGAGGGATCCATTCTGGTGAACTCTGGCGCCCATACTACGGACATTTCGGTTAATTATGCTTATTAATTTTATTAAGTTTTTGAGTAATTTTAATTATATATTTTACAATTTTATTTGTTAGTATTCATAAAAAGTGTTACAACATGTCCACAGATAGCGACACTAGGATGCTTGGACTCGAGTATGGAGTCGAGTATACCTATTCTAAGAGCACATTACTCGATTCTACTCGATTCCGTCGCTAACCCATCACTAGAGTAAATTTATAATACCAATATAAGTGGTCCGTTATTGGACATTATAAATTTTCCAGCTAACTAATTCCTGGTAGCCAGCGTTTCGCTCCCTTGTGTTAAGTTGTGCTCATTAGTAGGGCCGGGATTTTTTAAAAATGCATATGCGCATATGCAATTGCATATTTTGACATATTTTGAGGGTTAGTGCATATTCTAGACGTAACAGCATATTCCGGTATATAATGTCTGAATTTAAGGATAATTACAAGAACTACTAAAATAAATATGTTTTGTACATCCCTAGCTAGTTGCCTATTTTATGTGCATCCCTCGCTAATTGGTATTTTCGACTGTCTGTGTAACGGCACTTTACTTTCACAACTGACAATGGCAACAGATAGCTTAGGTGTGGGTAGGTAGGCTGGACTTCCCTGAATTCCTTTCTCTACCACAGCAGATAATAATCTCAGGGGGCTGGGCACTTGGTCAGGACAGAAGTATCTTCAGTTCACTATTTACGTTCCATTTTAATGCCCTGCATCTCATTTTTAAAAGTGTTAGTTTTTAAAAAATGCCTAAGGAAAAGAGCAGCAGAAAAGATTTACTAAATCAGTGGGTGTCGGGTAATAGTGACTATTCAACAGATGGTGTCATCATGTACTGCCAAGTTTGCTCAAAGGAAGTGAAATGTGAAAAGAAATTTCAACTTTAATAACATTCAAAAACAACTGCACATATTCAAACAAAGGAGGAGAAGAACAGTACACCACAACAACTACTTCTTACACAGGTAAAGCCCAAGTCCTGTAGTCTTAATACATTTTCAAATGATCTTTGTAGGGCTTTCGTATGCAGCAACATTCCAAGGAATAAATTAAAGAATCCAGTTCTGCGATCATTTCACAATCAAAAAATACCAGATGAATCAACTCTTAGGAAAAATTACCTACCTCCGCTATATGAATCTACCATGGAATTGATCCGTTCTGATATCGGAAGGAACTGTGTCTGGATATCGGTGGATGAGACAACGGATTCGTGTGGCCGTTACATAGCAAATTTCGTGGTTGGTAAATTACATCCAGACGAACCCGGTAAGCCACATCTTCTTGCTTGTAAAGTACTAGAGAAAACCAACCATAGCACAATAGCAAGATTTGTAAATGATTCTCTGCGACTATTGTGGCCATCTGAAATTGAGACTAATTGTTGTAAAGTACTTGTACTGCTCACAGATGCAGCTTCGTATATGTTGAAAGCAGCAAAGGCCCTCCAAGTATTTTATCCAAAACTCATACACGTAACCTGTTTAGCGCACGGATTATACCGCATTGCAGAAGAAATACGCGCACAGTTTCCAGTTGTTAACAATTTAATTGGATGTGGGAAGAAAGCACCAGCTCGTGTCCATTTCTACAAAGATTGTCTACCTGAAGTTCCTTTGCCACCTGAACCTGTCCTGACTAGGTGGGGGACATGGTTATCTGCAGTATCATTTTATCAGGAACATTTTAATGAAGTGAAAGAAGTGGTTACAAAACTTGAAGATGAACATATTGCGTGTGTCCGTGATGCAAAAGTTGTGTTTGAAACCGCTACTGTTTATCAAGATGTGAATTTCATTCATGCACATTTTTCTAAACTTCCAAAAGCCATTGAGAGCTTAGAATCTTCTGGTACTCCCCTCCATGAATCACTTGATCTCGTTGAAAAAGCTGCATCTTCGTTGAATTACGCTCCAGGCGAAATTGGAGAGAAGATTAAATGCAAGTTAGAAAAGGTGTTGAATTCGAACCCACGACTGAAGAAGATTAAGTTAATTAGTCAATACTTGAGTGGAAGTAGGGTATCCTTGCCAGATGTATGCGCCGAAACGTTGGTGCCCATGTATAAGTACTGTCCAGTTACGTCAGTTGATGTAGAACGATCATTTTCAGCCTATAAACTCATTTTGACGGACAACAGACATAGTTTGTCTCCAGAAAACATTGAAAGACTACTACCTATTGTGATGCTTCTTTTTGCAATAAATGATACCTGTAAATAGGTAAGTGAATAAAACTGCATGTTTTTTAGAGCATATTTCCTTATTTTCCGCGCATATATTGCAACTTTTAGCGCATATTTGCGTGCATATTTTCGGGTTTTTTAGTGCATATAAATCCGGGCCCTACTCATTAGTTGGTAAATAGCAAACCTACCAAGACACAAGGCTAGTGCATACCATGGAGGCCACTGCGCAGGCTACTTGGAGCCACCGGACCACCTTTTGAGCAGACTAAAGCGGAAGTGACGTCATTGTCTCGTCACACTCGCCGTGGTTGCCAAATGAGCCGGCGCGCGATTCGAAGTTGTACTCCACCACTATAATACAGCACAGCTCACGGATTGAACATCGAATGAATTTAAAATAATTAATACATTAACGTATGCGTGTTAGAATCCCATACAGTTTTTTAACGGCTTACATCTTTAAACAATTAATTTACTGAATAACATTTTAAATGTGAAAACCTACAATCTGTTTTCCAGTCAATGACCGGGTCAGGGATGGCGAGGACAGGAATTGAGCCGGCTGCTCTGGGGCAATGATTAATGACTGACAGATGAAATTAAATGATAGTGGACCGGGCGAGTTGGCCGTGCGCGCACAGGCGCAGTAAGTTCGAATCCCATTATCGGCAGCCCTGAAGATGGTTTTCCGTGATTTCCCATTTTCACACCAGGCAAATGCTGGGACTGTACCATAATTAAGGCCACGGCCGCTTCCTTCCAACTCCTAGGCCTTTCCCATCCCATCGTCGCCATAAGACCTATCCGTGTCGGTGCGACGTAAAGCCCCTAGCAAAAAAAAGAAAATGATACTGGAGAGTGATGCTGTAATGAAAGATGACAGGGAAAACAGGAGCACCTGGAAAAAAACCTGTCCCGCCTCCGTTTTGTCCAGCACAAATCTCACATGGAGTGACCGGGATTTGAACCACGGAACCCAGCGTTGAGAGGCCGACGCGCTGCCACCTGAGCCACGGAGGCTTTCACAATTTTAATGTGCTAATTACAATTTCACAGTACAATTTCAATAAATTAGTTATTACAAATATATTTTTATAAACTATTCTTCTTCTCCTTCTTAATCTGTTTACCCTCCAGGGTTGGCTTTTCCCTCGGACTCAGCGAGGGATCTCACCTCTACCGCCTCAAGGGCAGTGTTCTTTAGTTTCAGACTTTGGGTCGGGGATGAAACTGGGGAGAATGACCAGTACCTCGCCCAGGCGGCCTCTCCTGCTATGCTGAATAGAGGCCTTGTGGAGAGATCGCCCTTCGGGCGGCGCTGGAGGGTAGCAAGCGAGTTCGGATCGCATCGGAAAGATTGGATGGGACAGACAAGAAAGAGGGAAGGAAGCGGCCGTGGCCTTAAGTGAGGTACCACCCGGCATCTCCCTGTAGGAGTAGTGGGAAATCACGAAAAACCACTTCGAGGATGGCTGAGGTGGGAATCGAACACACTTCTACTCAGTTGACCTCCCGAGGCTGAGTGGTCCCCGTTAAAGCCCTCGTACCATTTTTCAAATTTCGTGGCAGAGCCGGGAATAGAACCTGGACCTCCGGGGGTGGCAGCTAATCACGCTAACCACTACACCACAGAGGCGGACTATAACAATATTATTACATATCATTATTATTATTATCATCAATATATAATATATATATAATATTTTATTATTCACTATTATTATCTAAATATATGGCAGTAGTATAATTGGATGGTTCGGCCGACTACTCCTCCTCCCGCGGCGCGGGAAATTTGAATTCTGGCGGGAAATTTGAATTTTGGGGGAAATTTGAATTTTGGCGCGAGATTTGAATTTGTAAACAAAGCCACGTGCTTTTTGACAGCTGTCATCGACAACAACGCATCACTAACCTCACTGCTGCCATCTTGACGGGCCTAAACCTCACTGGTACCAACTTAACCTAACTAGCTCGAGGTAAACAAAGCCACGTGTTTTTTGAAAGCTACGTGCTTTTTGACAGACAACAACGCATCGCTAACCTAAGTACTGCCATCTTGACGGGCCTAAACCTCAGTAGTGCCGACTTAACCTAACTAGCGCGAGATAAACAAATCCACGTGCTTTTTGACAGCCACGTGCTTTTTGACAGATTTGTAAACGAAGCCACGTGCTTTTTGACAGCTGTCATCGACAACAACGCATCGCTAACCTCAGTACTGCCATCTTGACGGGCCTAAACCTCAGTGGTACCAACTTAACCTAACTAGCATGAGGTAAACAAGGCCACGTGTTTTTTGACAGCCACGTGCTTTTTGACAGACAACAATGCATCGCTAACCTCAGTACTGCCATCTTGACGGGCCTAAACCTCAGTGGTACCAACTGAACCTAACTAGCGCGTGGTAAACAAAGCCACGTGCTTTTTGACAGCCACGTGCTTTTTTGACAGCTGTCATCCGCCATCTTTAAACCACAGAGCGCTGTACTGCCCTCTTTATCGTAGTAGATGTAAAATTCGTCACCTGTCATCGGCAGTGCTGCCATCTTGGCGGGCCTAAACCTTAGTGCTACCAACTTAACCTCACTAGCTCGAGATAAACAAATCCACGTGCTTTTTGACAGCCACGTGCTTTTTTGACAGCTGTCATCCGCCATCTTTAATCCATAGAGCACAGTGCTGCCCTCTTTAGCTACTTACCTTTGAAATGTGGTGGCGGATAATTTGAAAAATGCTTTTTGACAGCAGCCATCTTGCATCGCAAACCACAGTGCTGCCATCTTTAGCTAGATACCTGTGGTGGCAGACAATTCCACGTGACAGCAGCCATCTTTGAGCACAGTGCTACCCCTCTTTGTGGCGGCGGGAAATTCCACGTGCTCTTGTTTGGAAACAAATTCACGTGCTATTTTCTACAGCTGTCATTCGCCATCTTGCATCACAAAACTCAGTGCTACACTCTTTAGTTTAAATGTGGTGGCGGCAAATTCTAAATGCTCTTGTTTGGAAACAAACCTATGCGCTTTTTTGACAGCTATCATCCGCCATCTTTAATCCAGAGAGCACCGTGCTGCCCTCTATGTGGTGGCGGCAAATTCCACGTGCTTTACAAACCCATGTGCTTTTCTGACAGCTGTCATCCACCATCTTTAATCAAGAGAGAACATTGCTGCATTCTATGTGGTGGCGGCAAATTCCACGTGCTTTACAAACCCATGTGCTTTTCTGACAGCTGTCATCCACCATCTTTAATCTAGAGAGAACAGTGCTGCACTCTATGTGGTGGCGGCAAATTCCACGTGCTCTTGTTTGGAAACAAATACTACTCGCTCTTCAGCTGTCATCCACCATCTTTAATCAAGAGACCACCGTGCTGCCCTCTTTGTGGTGGCGGATAATTTGAAAAAATTATTTTCGACAAGCAGACATCTTTAATCCAGAGAGAACAGTGCTGCCCTCTTTAGCTACTTACCTTTGAGGCGGTTAATTTGAAAAATTCTTTTCGACAGGCAGCCATCTTTAATCCAGAGAGAACAGTGCTGCCCTCTTTAGCTACTTACCTTTGAGGCGGTTAATTTGAAAAATTCTATTTAACAAGCTGCCATCTTTAATGAAAAGAGCATCGTGGTGCTATCTTGCGGGTAATATTTTACGTCACAGGTGTCATCCACCATCTTGCATTGCTAACCTTAGTGCTGCCCTCTTTAACTACTTACCTTTGAAACAAAAAATCTATTTGACAAGCTGTCACCCGCCATCTTGCATCGCAAACCTCAGTGCTGCACTCTATGTGGTGGCAGATAACTTGAAAAAATCTTTTTGACAAGCAGCCATCTTTAATCAACAGAGCACCGTGCTGACATCTTTAGCTACCGCCATCTTACATCGCTTACCTCGCTGCTGCACTCTTTAGTTGAAATGTGGTGGCGGTAAATTCGAACAAGTTCAATCACGCATCGGGAAAGCTAGAGTAAGCACGTGCTGTTGTGATGACGTCATTGTGCATGTTTAAACCCGTTCGTTGACTAAAAGCTTTAGTCTTCGAGAAACAGTGATAGAGTGTGGAGTGCAAACATGACGAAAACATTAATAGTTGATGTGCAAGGCTTTAAAGTAAACGGAAACAAATTTGTGTTTAAAGAGGTGGCTGTGTTAGATTGCAGTGTGTTGTGGGCACCAAAACTTGTTAGTTTAGTATTTAGTCCACCGTTCCCTTACTGTTTGCAAACAGATGAAGATAAAAAGCAGACTCAGTGGATTGAAAACTATTTAGGTTTGAAGTGGGAAGAAAAAGGAATACCTTATCGTTTTCTACCTTTAATGATGAATGCACATTTGTCAAGAGCAAATCTTGTTCTTTTAAAGGGTTGTGAAAAGAAAGAATGGTTGCGTGAGTTTCTACCATCATCATGTGAAGTTATCGACATGCATGAATTGGGGTGCCCATCATTTAAAACTCTTCCGAAAGAGCATAGCAGAGAAACAAGTAAACAGTCTTTACAACATGTATGTATGCTCTTTGATGGCTTGTGTCGCAGTGCATGCCGGGAAGTGAACAACATATGTAAAGTGCAGTGTCGAAATAACCTTAGTGTAAAAGAAACATTTGTAGAGTAAAGACATCATGTCATTTCTAACAGATACTAAGTGTAACGCAGTTGAAAAGGCGATCGTAAAATTTTATGCATGCAAAAAGAAACTAAACACTTTTACTGAAGAAGAGTTAAATGCATTACCAAAGGCATTTTTGGTTAATGTAGCTGCGAATGCTGTAAAGAAGATTTGGGAAAAGGTGCCTCGTGAGTGGACTCAAGATCCTGTTTTGTCAGAGCTTCAAACGTGTAGTTCACATCATGAACACGTGAGTTTAGCTAGAAGACCTTCTGTGAGACAGTGCCGTACATGTCAACTAATTAAACTGTATCACGGACCTAAAACTAATGAGTTGTCTTTGCTTATAAACACTTATCATGGCTGTGGAGAGAGTAAACAAGGAAAAGGTGAAGAAACGTGCTGGGAGAAAGATGAGGAAGCATGTTGGGCGTGGACTCATCAATAGAGTGATTGATCTTCTTTTCTCCGTGCTTCATCTCCTCTGCGGCCCTAGAACACGTTCGCCTGACACGTAGTTACATGCTGCCTGCATAGTGTATATCGTGTAGCTGTTAAAATCTGCTTCGTAAAGTTATGCTAGGTGTGTGTGTGTGTGTGTGTGTTATCACCTAGTGCTTTAGCTGCTCAGAAGAATATAGCAGCACTTGTCGTTGTTGGTGCAATAAAACGAAAACTGAGTGACAAAGACCGTTAAATTAACAAAGGATAAAAATTTATATATTCTAAAATAAATATGAATTGTCAAAACATATTACAGGTGTTGTTTAATCCTACAGCATGTCCTAGTGACTTAGAAGAAAGGAAACGTAGAGGATTAAAAGAAAACACACATAAGATTTAAAGTACATCCTCTTTATTAATCCATGAATTAAAGCTGTTATTAAAACCAAGCCATTTAACATACAGTTTATTGCCACGACGTCGAATAACACGTTCAACTAAATAGTGATCAGGATATTTTGTTTTCCGCAGTTCTTCGATGTAGAATCCTCCTTCAATAGGCTGTCCTCTGAGATCGCGAAGTAAATACGTAACTGGATTAGTAAGCTTAACACTTCTGATTTGAAAAATTTCAGTGCTCCAGTTAGGTGTGTATCCTTTTGCAAAGATAGACTTGTGTTTGCTGATGCGAACGAAATCACCTTCTTTAAAGCGATGGCGACGTAGATCAGCTGTTTTAATTACGAGATGAATAGCATCTAGACGAGGTGTATTCTTTGTAACAAGACGTGGCTTTGTTCCGATAGTGCGATGAGGTGTATCGTTGTAGGTAGATAAAAGTCTAGGTAGCAGATCAATCCAACGATATGAACCTTGCGCTGTAAATTCTCGCCACATCATTGTTTTGAGTGTACGATTAAAGCGTTCTACAACACTTGCCTTGAGATTGCTGAACGTAGAGTAGTGTTGAATGCCAAGTAACTTGAGGTAAGAAGAAAAATCCTTGTTGTAAAACTCTTTACCTTGATCAGTTTGAAGAAGCCTTGGGCAGCGTTTCGATTCTTCAACAATATGTTTAAATGCTTCTTTAACTTGAGCTGCTGTTTTAGAACGCACGGGTTGTGCAAAAGCAAACTTTGAGTACACATCGATAACAGTAAGTAGATACTTATAGCCCTTATTACTAGAAGCATATGGAATCATTTCTACTAAGTCTGCTTGCCAGAGATCATCTTTTCCTCGTGTAATAACGCGTCTGCGACAGTAGGTGCGACGTGCTGGTTTATGTAACTCATGTGCGATGTTTACCTTTACAGGTGAGATCTTCTCTTGACGAGCCATTACAAAATAATACCGGCATAACGTAGTTCTCTCTCTATTTCTAGAATTTCTGATCCGTGACCAGTGTGACCAGCCTCTTGCGATGCTCTTAAAAGTTGTAATCGTTCAACGAGTAAGTTTGGGTCATTCCAGTATCTTACATCCACATACGGCAACAAAGGCTTGTAGATAACGTCTAGACTACGTGCAGTCGGAAACAGCTTAGAAATAAACTTACGATACTTGTAACTCTTATTCGCATTTACAGCTTCTGTTCTCTTGTAATTACGTCGTGTTGCATCAGTAGCAAAAAGTATTGCTTTATACTTTTTAAGATCATCTTGTAAAATTATATCCTTGTCAGGTATTCGTGAGAAAAGAAGTTCTAAGAGTCCTTTCGTAGGTTTATAGGTAACACCTTTTACAATGAGTTTGTTGTTATTAATCTTAACATTTGAATTTCCTATCCGGAAACAGTCATCTTCGTAGCGAATACCGTAGGTAGTGTCAGTTTGTCCTGTAAAAAGTTTTTCTATATAAGGTGCAAAGCGAGATCCATAGGTATATTGAATAAAATTTCTAAACTGATTGCGATACTCTGGTGTAATCATAACCTCAGACAAAGATGGTAGATTTTGCGTCGATGTAGTAGGTGTTTCAGCAATAACATCTGTAGTTAAAAACTCAACACGCTTAGATGGTGATGTATCATTAAGTTCTTCTTCTTCTTCCTTATCTTCCTCTTCCTCTTCTTGATCTACATCCTGCTTCTTCTCTTCCGTATCTTCTTCATGCTTTTCTTCTTCATGCTTCTCTTTATGATATTATGTTTGCATAGAAGCAAAACTTGAAGTAGACTGCGGTAATGAAGTAGAATTAAAAATTTCTTTGAGTGGTGTACTTAGTTGTGTTTTTAAAAATAAATCCGTGTCTGCTTGAATACGTTTAAGCTCTTTAAATTTCCGTCGAATATTGTTTCGAGCTTGGATGATATGTTTTGTGATCTCCTTGCTAGATGTTAACATGATGGTGGTTTTCAATCACGTAGTTACTGTAATTCTTTGTTAATGCATATAAAATGATCGAAACCCATGCGATATCGTCCATGCTGTACATCACTTTCTTTATCAATAACTAAAAAGCTGTAACGGTGTAATGACCAACATTTAGCACACATACGTTTAAAGTCATCGAATGTCATATCAGTGTTTACATGATCGTTATACACATGTCGCATGTTGCGCTCATCTTGCCGAAAAAGCACAATAACTTTTGCGTTGTCGCGTATCAACTGCTTAGGCACACGAGAATAGATTTGGCACAAATAAATGCAATCAACATATTTATGCCGACCCATACTAAAGAATGCACGAATAACGTTTTGCTGTTCTGTTGCGACATCATCAAAGATCATAAGAGAATTAGGAAGCACATCGTCTGGTGATGGTACTTGCTCATGTGAATTAAATTTAAAATATCTTATTCCATCTTTAACTAGATCGTGCATTACAGTTTGTAGAATAGTATATAGCGGCTGATAGAGTGACTTCGCGAAAACGTAAATATCCTCGAAGTGTACACCATTTACAGAAGTAATAAGTGTGAGTAAAAGATTTGTTTTACCGCATCTCGACGGACCTGATATTATACATCGAACAGTAAAAGAAAACAACGTTCCATGACGTTTTCTTGTAGTTGTACTAGAACTAGGTAAGAGATGTGGTACAATGTCGGTAACAGGTAGCGTGTCTTGCTGCTTTATAATCTTCAGGATAACTGAATCATAAAGTACGTAATAGTAATATATATATTAAACGAAACAAGAGGCAACGGTTAGTTTATGATTTGCTCTTGACTAGTAAAGTCGTGTCCAGCATGGTGAAACAACGATATCCAAACGACATGAAGAAGAAGAAGAAGAAAGTAAAAACTGTTGGATGGAAAGATGTTATAAAGGCTGCGCAAAAAGCTATTCGAGGGGAATACAATCCTCGTGTAGCTATTACTAAGGCGTTACGCGCAGCAAGAGCGAGAATTTCTCCAAAGTGCAGAGCAATATTTAGTAAACGTGCGCGAATTATTCCTGTACCAAAACGAGGAGGATTTCTTCCTGCGCTGTTTGCTGGCTTAGCAGCTTTAGGGTCATTGCTAGGTGGTGCTAGTGCTGTAGCGAGAACTGTCAAAGCTGTAGAAGAAGCGAAACAACAGTTGAAAGAGAGTGAACGTCATAACAAGACGATGGAGGCAATTGCGTTACGAGGCAAAGGTGTGAACATGAAGCTAGCGCCATACAAGAAAGGGCTTGGTATCTACATTTCTCCAAAAAAACGTCTACTGAATGCACTGCCATATCGAGCTCTAACGCATGATGAAGTTTTTACGTTCGCTAAACAACTAGGAATTCATTATTTTCGAGGAGTGTATATGCGCGATCAACTACCAGTACGCCCACGTGAACGTGAAAGTGCCGTAATTAACTTGGACGACAGTCGTGGACCAGGAACTCATTACGTTGCTTATGTAAAACGTAAATCTAAAGTATGGTATTTTGATAGCTATGGAGATTTACCTCCTCCTTTTGAGCTCATACGTTATTTCGGAAGCAGTGCAGACATTGTTTACAATAAAAACCGTGTGCAAAACTTTAATACACGCATGTGCGGACGATTATATCTTATGTTCTTATATCAAACCCAGACAGTAGAGAAAGTGCATTAGTGTCTACGTGATGACGAACAGTGAAAGAACGTTTGCTGTACGTGGAGAAGGACCTGAAACAACCGTCTATTTTAATCCACCAATCGAACTTGGTTATCAGCCGCATAGTCTTGGACTAGTATCGTTTGAAAGCTACAATAAAATCTATAATGTGCGTGATGGTTTAAACAAGTTCTATTACGATAAGTATGTGCTAACACTACCCTCAGGTAGTTATACAGTAGATGATATTCACGACTATATTGAAAGTACGTTAATTGATCAGTTTGGGGAAGATAGTTTTAGTAATCATAATTACAAGTTCTCAATCACTATAAGCAACATTACACATAAATGTGTTATTGAATCATCATTTAGGATTGACATCAAATCGCAACCTGATTCGATTGGACCACTGCTTGGATTTTCATCGAGGGAGCTCCTACCGAACGTACGTTACGAGTCTGATCAACCTATAAAACTCTTCGATGATTATAATGTGAACATTACTTGTAATATTATTACAGACTTGAATAGTAATCTACGACCTTCGCACGTCCTGCACGACTTTATTGTTACAGAGGAACGTGGATATACTATTTGTGAGAAACCAGCAGTAGTTCTTTATCATCCTGTGTCTGTAAAACACATTAGCAACATTACTCTTAGACTTGTAAATAAACATAATCAGCTTATTCATTTAGATCAGCACGCGTACGTAGCTTACAAACTACATCTTAAACCAGTATGAAAACCATCTATAAAACACGGTGTACATTCCGAAGACATACTACATGTGTGCAGAAACTCATCGAGTTAACAGATACCCATAAGCAGATACTCCAAGATTTAGGATATACACTACTACAACAGAATGGAAGAAATGCTAGATATTACGAATACAGTAGAAAGTCGTGAAGGTGTAGTACGAAGTGAGCTTCATTCCTATCAACCTTTTACGTTTGGATTAAATAACAATGATGAAATTCATTTTATTATTAATCAACAAGATGTTTACACCTTACCACACGAAAGCTACCTCTATATTGAAGGACGACTAGAAAAGTCTGATGGAAGTGGACCAAGCACTTCACAACTAAACAATCATGCTGTAGCTTTTCTCTTTTCTGAAGCGCGATATGAAGTAAATAATGTTGAAATAGATCGAACGAAGAATGTTGGTATTACAAGTGCAATGAAACTCTACCCTTCTTTCTGTGATGAAGAAAGTAATCCTTTGCGGAGGGCTGGATGGTGTCCAAAAGCTACTAACAACTGGATGATTAATGAGGATGGTACTTTTACGGGTATGTTATCACTGAAACATATTTTTGGATTCGCAGAAGACTTTACACGTATTATAATCAACGCAAAACAAGAGCTTATTCTAATCCGTGATCGAAGTGATTACAATTCTCTTAAAGCAGTAGAAACACCTGTAGAATCGAAAATAACACTGTGTTGCGAACGACGAAACAATATATCGGCCGCACATAACAAAGTTCAGTTCCATAGGCGCACAAATACAATTTTGAAACAAATCAAATGGAGGACCAGACTGCCCCAAACGAGCAGACACAAACACATCACTCACAAGGTGACTCAAACATTTATTACACATGAATAAAACACTGCATATTTACACATTATGTACAACAAATTCGGAGGTACACCAAAACACGTGTACTGCTGCCGGTCGCCATATTCAGTGTCTGTCTATAAAACAAAAACGCAGCAGCACATTGCCAACTGTTACAAAATGAAATGCGGCAGGCGAGTACCAACACAAAAGCCGCAACATACTCCCCCCTTTGAGGGATCTCAACACTCAAAATGAAAGTCAAGTGTTCATGTTCATCACAGACAAATGAATAACAAAAGAAAACTCAGATGAACATATACAAATATACAACTATACAACATCCTTGGGCAATGGACACAAATTCACTATGGCACGGCGCAAAAGACCAGTTTTAGTCTTTACACTGACCACACGAGTAATATTGTCCCAACCAGGATGGAGCTCCTGGATTATACCAGTTTTCCAAACCAGAGGAGGAAGGTTATCCTCCCTTAGAAGCACTAAATCTCCCACGGTTGGAGTCCACTTTCCTACAGAAGACCATTTGCGTCTTTGTTGAAGTGATTGTATGTATTCCTTTGACCACCTCTGCCAAAAATCGTGATAAAGCTGTTGCACCAAATTCCATTTAGTTAGACAGGAGCGGGAGCTGTTGGATATGTCTGGTGAGGGGATAGAGGTCAATCGTCTCCCTACTAGAAAATGTCCAGGTGTCAAATAGCATTGATCATTGGGGTCGTCAGTCATTGAACAGAGAGGTCTCGAGTTCAACACAGACTCAATTTGATACAAAAGAGTACTCAGCTCTTCAAAATTAAAAATGCATTTTCCTAGGGTCCGCTTTAAAAGTGATTTTGTGGACTTTATTCCAGCTTCCCAAAGTCCACCGAAATGAGGACTGGAGGGTGGAATAAACTTCCAATTCACATTAAAATTAGATGAATATTCCTCTATTTCAGTAGAACCATCCTTAATAAATCTTAAGAACTCATTGTTGGCTCCAACAAAATTTGTGCCATTATCACTCCAGATGAGATTTGGAAATCCTCTACGCGCCGCGAATCTTCTAAATGCGGCGAGGAAGTCCTGAGTTGTTAGACTCTTCACCGTTTCAAGATGTATTGCCTTAGTGACAAGACAAACAAAGAGAGCAATGTACGCTTTAAACTTTATCTTACTCCTCGGGTTATCACCTTTAATGATGATTGGGCCACCATAATCAAGACCAACCTTAACAAAGGGTAATGATGGTTCAATTCTATACGAGGGTAACTGACCCATTATGTGAGTGGTGAGTGGAGGTTTGCTCTTGAAGCACTTGTAGCATGAATGGATCACACCACGAACAACTGCCTTCCCACGTGGAATCCAAAATCTGTTACGCAAGGAAAACAATACAGCCTGAGGGCCGGAATGCAATAGCATCTCATGTTCGTGTTTAACAATCAATTTAGTAACAAAGTGTTTCGGAGGAAGAATGATGGGGTGTTTTTCATTGTATTCCAAATGAGAATTCATGAGTCGACCACCGACTCTCAACAACCCGTAATCATCGAGGAATGGATTCAAAGTTTTCAATGAGCTCGAAGAGGCAACTACATTATTAGACCTCAAGTCATGAAGTTCCTTTCCATACTCAATAGCTTGTATCAGACTTATTATTTTCATTTCACTAATCATCAGTTCTTCAGGGGTGAGTGGACCAATGACACGAGCATCCTTAGTGGAGCGAACATTGGTAATAAATCTCAGAACATGGCTATAAACTCGCTTAAGTTTGAGAAAGGACGAAAACTTCTCTAACTCAGGTGGGTGCATATTAACTAGCAAGACTCTCAAAGAGGGTTTCGATTCTGCATTCACAGCAGATGGTGTATTACTGGCAACAAAATCAGGGTACACCGGGAATAATTCGCGCAACCAGGATGGACCATGCCACCATACATCAAGAGAAAACATTTGTGAGGGTAAAACACCTCGAGACAAGTGGTCAGCTGGATTGCTGTGGGTCGGTACGTGTCTCCAGTCTGAGACTGAAGTGAGGGATTGAATTTCAGCAACTCTATTAGCGACAAAGGTTTTCCAACAATTGGCGGGTTTCTGTAACCAACACAGAACTATCGTGCTGTCAGTCCAGCAGTATGTTGAGAAAGGAATGTGCAATTTCAGCGATTCAGTTACCTTACTCATTAGGCGAGAAAGCAATAGAGCAGCACAAAGCTCTAAACGGGCAATAGATTGCTGTTTTAATGGAGTAACTCTCGATTTAGAAGTCAACAGGATCACTGATACCTCATCATTATCAGATACTGTCCTAACATACACACAAGCACCATAGGCAGCTTCTGAAGCGTCAGAAAAGCCATGGATTTCAATAACCTTATTCTTAGCAAGGGGCATTACATGTCTTTGCACTCTGAGGTCATTAAGCAAGGGGAGCTCACTGTAGATAGCATTCCAGATTTCAAGAATTTCAGATGAAGGTTCTAACATATCATCCCAATCAATTTTCAACTGCCAAAGAGACTGCAGGATAAGTTTACACTTAACTACGGCACATCCTAACAATCCAAGGGGATCAAATATGGAAGCAATGATAGTGAGAATGCTTCTCTTAGTGACTTTCTTAGGTGCTTTCTTCAAATTTATTTGAAACTGAAACTCATCACATTTAGGATGCCACACGATACCTAATGTTTTAATAGCTTCATCCTTAGTGAGGTTACAAGGTGACAACATTTCTCTATCCTCTACAGGGACATTGGCAAGAGCTTCTTGACGTCCATTTTCTAAGATGAAAATGTGCACTATCAAGCACAGAAGAGATTTCTGATTGAAGCTCCTTAGCTTCTTCAACTGAACTAGCACCTGTCAGCAGGGCGTCAACATAGAAACAAGAGCGAATGATCTCTGATGCAGTGGGGTGAGATTACTTGTGTTCATCAGCAAGTTGAACTAGACATCTCGTAGCAAGAAAAGGGGCGGAACTTGTACCGTATGTGACAGTAGTAAGACGGTAGTCCTTGATTTCTTCATCAGTAGATTCACGCCAGACAATTTTCTGAAGATTTCTGTGGTCAGGATGAATTAGCACACATCTATACATCTTAGCAATGTCAGCCGTAAGAGCAACAAAATAGGTTCTGAACCTTAAAACAATGGACAGCAAGTCAGGCTGAATAGTAGGACCAACCATTAACATAGAATTCAATGCTATCCCATTTGATGATTCACAACTTCCGTCAAAAACAACTCTCAATTTGGTTGTAGTGCTAGAATCCTTGAGCACACAATGATGGGGCAAGTAAAAGCTTAAAGAGTTAGAGGTCTCTGGAGGTGCAATTTCCATGTGACCCATTTCACTGTATTCACGCATGAAATCTACATACTTCCCTTTCAAGTCTGGAAGCTTAGCAAATTTATTTTCCATCTGTTTGAGCCTTCTAACTGCATTATGCTTAGACTCAGCCACAGGTGGCACTTCCGCACGAATAGGAAGTTTCACAACAAACCTACCAGAATCATCTCTTTGAACACTATTCACAAAGTGTTCTTCACGAGCCCTTTCTTCAGGAGTAAGAACTGGTTGATGAAGTTCTTCAAGCTCCCAAAACCTTTGGAGTTTAGTGTCAATAGAATCAAGTTTTACAAGATTAGCACGACGAGCCTTGGCATTATTCTTAATGCACGACTCAGGGAAAGTGCCTGAGAGCACCCAACCAAATTCGGTATCTAATAAGGCGGGATAACCCTTCTTATGCAAAATATTAGAAGACACAATTTCATAGTAGACATCAGCACCTAGCAAAATATCAATAGGAGAGGGCTGATTAAATGTCCTATCACTCAAAATATTATCATCAGGAATAACCCAATTGGAACAATCAATTTCCTGCGCAGGGAGTGGACTTGTGATTGTGTTCACGACTGCACAGTTCAACTTCAATGTATAATCTGATACATTTGAGAACAAAACAAGGTTACATGTGGAACTTACAGGAGACACATTCGAATTGCCTATACCAACAATAGGTAGACGACAAGACCTAGTACGGATAACAAGCTTCTTGACAAGATCAGAAGTCACGAAGGATAATTGACTCGCAGAGTCCAACAAAGCTTTAACTAGTATAATCTCTCCTGAGCTATTTTTTACTCCTACACACGCTGTGCTCAGCAAAACATTAGAACCTAGTCCTGAAACAACCTTCATGGCAGTGGGTGAAACAATTGCAGAACTTGTAGTATTCATATTATTATTGTTATTATTGGGACTTGCTTGTTCTTTGTGAACCAATAAGTTGTGGGGCCCATTACACTGGGAGCATTTGTTTTGCTTACAATGTTTAGAAACATGAGAAGCGGAAAAACAGAGATAACAAAGTTTATTTTCCCTCACAAACTTGCGACGGTGATCAATGTTTGCTTGTTTGAACTTTCTACAATCAGAAATGCTGTGATTATCAAGTTTGCAAAACCTACAATTCAAGGAAGTGCTATTGTTGGCAATGTGAAGGGCTTTTAAGTTGGATTTTAAGTCTCGTTTTTGCTCAATAACAGGTTTCTTGCATTCTGTTAGCTCTAGTGTTTGACATTTTCTTTCCAAGAAATCAATCAAATTATTTAGTGTGGGATTATCAGTAGAGGCAAATTTGTTTTCCCATTCACTTCTATGGTTGGACTTGATCTTACTTAGAATCAATTCCTGTAGCAAAATTTCATGTAGTGGAACCTGACCCTCTAAATTGTCAACAGCACTAAGATTAGATTTTACTTGGTTCATCAATTTGCGATATTCAACGGAAGATCCACTAGTACAATTATGGAGATTGAGCAAATGTTTTACATGCTGTGAAACAATCAAGCGTTTGTTATTGTACCTTTCATCAATTAAATTCCAAGCAACAGTGAAATTATCAGCACATATGGATAGGTTATCTAACAAATCCCTAGGTTCGCCTTGAAGAGACGACAATAGGTAGTGTAGTCTTTGCACATTGTCAATGCGGGTATTGTTAATAACTAAGCTTTGAAAGGTGTTCCTGAAACTCAAGTATTTTGTCAAATCTCCTTTAAAAACAGGCAGTTCAATGGGAGGGAGCTTCAAGCTACGGCTAGATCGAGTAGGGTTATCAGAGACAATGGATGTGTTACTAGGACTCCTGGGTCTTTCAAATGAACGAAGCAATTCTTGAATCCTACCAACTATTGTATCATACCTGTTTTCAAATTCATCATGCTCTCTAAAGTGAGTTTCGCTAGATTTTGAGTCTAATTCACATTCTAAATACTCCCTAACTGCGCTGAATTCCTTCCAAATTTCTGGCAACCTATTCTGTTTGGAGATCAGTTCGTAGTGGTTGATATTATCTTGCTTTAAGTAATTTTCAAGGTGAGTTAATGACCTTTTAAGTAGACCACGTTTTTGAACAGCCTTTGCTTCGGATTCAAACACCATGATGAATACCGGTAGTTCAGGTAATCAATTATTGACAAGATAATAATAGAAATCAATCCTACAACTATGGTGACTATAAAAACAATAAGCCCTATAATCAGTGCACTGCATTCATTTGCATTGTTAGAATGACTGACAGTCTTTGAATGGAACCAACAATGTAGGTAGATGCACAAAAGCATGAATTAACGTATAATAATCCACGTACGTTCTAAAATATGCAAAATACACAAAGCGGCCCAACAAATTATTAGCACGAAATCGTATAATGCCCATGAGAAGTCAAGACAAATCTGTTATTCTATACACGGAAAGTGCTAGCAGTAGGGTTAGGATATTAGGCAGGATGTCCACCCTAGTCAAGATAGGAACAATAAAGACAAATGGAACAGACTTACAGTACATGGCGGTGCTGTATCATCAATCATCACTACCACTGGAAACACTCCTTGGCTGGAATCACATGCCCAAAGTGACTGGAAAGTCCAAAGGATGACGTCTGCGATGTAATGTTCACTGGAGTCCAAATTGCAAGTAGCATTTAACATCTCGAACATCAGGGTATCAGATACAAGCTGGCATAAATAGCTCACAAGAACAAATGCAATAAATAGCACGTGGTAACTTCCACAGATTGTTAACGTGCGATATCAAAGCAGTTCAAAAACAATGTAAACTTCGTTGAAATCTCAATATGACGAATTCAAACATTCGTAGTAATTAGCCTTAAGCACGACATCCTGGTGCTTTTATACAATAACTGTTCACGATGCTTTTCGCGCCAAGCTCATTGCTATGTTCAAACGGCGATTGCAGGCAGCAATTCATGACGATAACAATTTTTAGGTGACTAGCACAATGTTCAAAGTTCACAATGATTCTCATCGCGGCCCGGAAGGACCAAAATTTTATGTTGCGAACGACGAAACAACATATCGGCCGCACATAACAAAGTTCAGTTCCATAGGCGCACAAATACAATTTTGAAACAAATCAAATGGAGGACCAGACGCCCCAAACGAGCAGACACAAACACATCACTCACAAGGTGATTCAAACATTTATTACACATGAATAAAACACTGCATATTTACACATTATGTACAACAAATTCGGAGGTACACCAAAACACGTGTACTGCTGCCGGTCGCCATATTCAGTGTCTGTCTATAAAACAAAAACGCAGCAGCACATTGCCAACTGTTACAAAATGAAATGCGGCAGACGAGTACCAACACAAAAGCCGCAACACACTGCATCGTATACTGTGGCGGATTCCACATGTAACCTTATCTGATCGTGAAAAACTTCGATTGCTCAAGATTGTAGAAAATGATACACCATTACCTATACGTTTTAGAAGTTGGGAGCTGCATGAAAATCCTGTGTTACCACCTACAAACAAGCATAGCTGGGCTGTTAAAACATCACGTTTTACTGAGAAGCCCTTGTACATTATTTTTGGATTTCAAACTAATCGTAAATTCAATCACGAAAAAGATAGCTCACTGTTTGATCACTGCAAATTAAGACACGTTAGACTATATCTCAACGGAATTACGTATCCCTACGAAAACATCGACATTAACTTTGAAAAAAATAAGTTTGGGATGCTCTATGACATGTTTTGTAAATTTCAATCATCGTATTATCAGAAAGAAGATCGTCCGCTATTTACACCTCAAGAATAAAAAAAGAGCACCGATTGTAGTTATAGACTGCTCTTATCATGAAGAATCTATAAAAGAATCTCCAGTTGATATTCGTTTAGAATTTGAAACATCCGAAAACATTCCTGCTAACACAGCAGCCTATTGTCTTATTATTCATATGAGTGATGTTACTTACCATCCGCTAACGAATATTGTTACGAGACTATAAATAAGAATAGATCTTTATCATTTTCATTAGTGTGTGCTTCGACATCGTACGCTATGGAACAAAACTGTAAATGTGCATGCTGTTTGCATGCTCATACGCAACATCTTATTTATCTTTCACGAGTGAGTGAGGCTATTAAGATGTTCTATAAACATAGATCGTCGATGCCGAAACATCTTATTCAATACTTACCACCAGGATTTTTATATACGTACGCTGCCTCTTACGTACATAATTTTTGGGACATCCTTCCTCTACACAGTAAGATGTCAATCGAAGTAGCTTTATGCAGAACTTGTGAGCGACATTACAAGCATCGAGGAGAAAATGGTGATGATGATTGGGATGGACCAAATCCGAGGATTGAACACTGTACACAGTGTATGAATGAACTTTCTCTAGTACCTCATGATGATGATGATGATTCTGAAACGAAATAACAGCAAGGTAAGAAGTATATGATCTTCTCTGTAAAGCATAACATACTTAGTATAATAAATTTCTAAATGCTTTGTTTAATTTGAATGTTGCAGGAGGCATTTCAGAAGCATACGTTGTTAAGAAGCACACCAACCTTGTCAGCAGCAAAAACGAACACAGTTGTAGTACATTTGTAAATAAATATTTGATCGCATTCAGAAAATGTTGTACTTATTGCATTGCTTTACACCGACTTACTCTTAAGAAAAACGATCAGGTCTAAACATGCACAATGACGTCATCACAACAGCACTTGCTTACTCTAGCTTTCCCGATGCATGTTTAAACTTGTTCGAATTTACCGCTACCACATTCCGTTACACCGACTTACTCTTAAGAAAACGGACAAGTCTAAACATGCATGATGACGTCATCACTGCAGCTCGTGCTTACTCTAGCTTTCCCGATGCGTGATTGAACTTGTTCGAATTTACCGCCACCACATTTCAACTAAAGAGTGCAGCAGCGAGGTAAGCGATGTAAGATGGCGGTAGCTAAAGATGTCAGCACGGTGCTCTGTTGATTAAAGATGGCTGCTTGTCAAAAAGATTTTTTCAAGTTATCCGCCACCACATAGAGTGCAGCACTGAGGTTTGCGATGCAAGATGGCGGGTGACAGCTTGTCAAATAGATTTTTGTTTCAAAGGTAAGTAGTTAAAGAGGGCAGCACTAAGGTTAGCAATGCAAGATGGTGGATGACACCTGTGACGTAAAATATTACCCGCAAGATAGCACCACGATGCTCTTTTCATTAAAGATGGCAGCTTGTTAAATAGAATTTTTCAAATTAACCGCCTTAAAGGTAAGTAGCTAAAGAGGGCAGCACTGTTCTCTCTGGATTAAAGATGGCTGCCTGTCGAAAAGAATTTTTCAAATTAACCGCCTCAAAGGTAAGTAGCTAAAGAGGGCAGCACTGTTCTCTCTGGATTAAAGATGTCTGCTTGTCGAAAAGAATTTTTTCAAATTATCCGCCACCACAAAGAGGGCAGCACGGTGGTCTCTTGATTAAAGATGGTGGATGACAGCTGAAGAGCGAGTAGAATTTGTTTCCAAACAAGAGCACGTGGATTTTGCCGCCACCACATAGAGTGCAGCACTGTTTTCTCTAGATTAATGATGGTGGATGACAGCTGTCAGAAAAGCACATGGGTTTGTAAAGCACGTGGAATTTGCCGCCACCACATAGAGTGCAGCACTATTAAAGATGGCGGATGACAGCTGTCAGAAAAGCACATGGGTTTGTAAAGCACGTGGAATTTACCGCCACCACATAGAGGGCAGCACGGTGCTCTCTGGATTAAAGATTGCGGATGATAGCTGTCATAAAAGCGCATAGGTTTGTTTCCAAACAAGAGCATTTAGAATTTGCCGCCACCACATTTCAACTAAAGAGTGTAGCACTGAGGTTTGTGATGCAAGATGGCGGATGACAGCTGTCAGAAAACATCACGTGAATTTGTTTCCAAACAAGAGCACGTGGAATTTCCCGCCGCCACAAAGAGGGGTAGCACTGTGCTCAAAGATGGCTGCTGTCACGTGGAATTGTCTGCCACCACAGGTATCTAGCTAAAGATGGCAGCACTGTGGTTTGTGATGCAAGATGGCTGCTGTCAAAAAGCATTTTTCAAATTATCCGCCACCACATTTCAAAGGTAAGTAGCTAAAGAGGGCAGCACTGTGCTCTATGGATTAAAGATGGCGGATGACAGCTGTCAAAAAAGCACGTGGCTGTCAAAAAGCACGTGGATTTGTTTATCTCGAGCTAGTGAGGTTAAGTTGGTAGCACTAAGGTTTAGGCCCGCCAAGATGGCAGCACTGCCGATGACAGGTGACGAATTTTACATCTACTACGATAAAGAGGGCAGCACAGCGCTCTGTGGTTTAAAGATGGCGGATGACAGCTGTCAAAAAAGCACGTGGCTGTCAACTAGCACGTGGCTTTGTTTACCACGCGCTAGTTAGGTTCAGTTGGTACCGCTGAGGTTTAGGCCCGTCAAGATGGCAGTACTGAGGTTAGCGATGCGTTGTTGTCTGTCAAAAAGCACGTGGCTGTCAAAAAACACGTGGCTTTGTTTACCTCATGCTAGTTAGGTTAAGTTGGTACCACTGAGGTTTAGGCCCGTCAAGATAGCAGTACTGAGGTTAGCGATGCGTTGTTGTCGATGACAGCTGTCAAAAAGCACGTGGCTTTGTTTACAAATCTGTCAAAAAGCACTTGGCTGTCAAAAAGCACGTGGATTTGTTTATCTCGCGCTAGTTAGGTTAAGTTGGCACTACTGAGGTTTAGATCCGTCAAGATGGCAGTACTGAGGATAGCGATGCGTTGTTGTCTGTCAAAAAGCACGTGGCTGTCAAAAAACACGTGGCTTTGTTTACCTCGCGCTGGTTAGGTTAAGTTGGTACCACTGAGGTTTAAGCCCGTCAGGATGGCAGCAGTGAGGTTAGCGATGCGTTGTTGTCGATGACAGCTGTCAAAAAGCACGTGGCTTTGTTTACAAATTCAAATCTCGCGCCAAAATTCAAATTTCCCGGCAAAATTCAAATTTCCCGCCAGAATTCAAATTTCCCGCGCCGCGGGAGGAGGAGGAGGCGGCCGAACCATCCAATTATACTACTTATGGCCTGATTTCTGATTGAAATGAGTTGCTACTCACGAGCGATTTATGAAAGAGGGAGAGAAGTGAGGATTATACATGGGCCTACTCGTACTGGAGTTAACTTGGAACTGACAGATGAAGTTGGGGATCCAGGCAATAACCTGTCCCACCTCCGCTTTGTCCAGTACAATTTCAAAAAATTAGTTATTAAAAATATATTTTTATAAAAATATTACATATTATTATTATTATTATTATTATTATTATTATTATTATTATTATTATTATTATTATTATTATTATTATTATTATTATTATTATTATTATTATTATTATTATTATTATTATTATTGTACCGGGCGGTACCCCTCCACGCCGCTCATTTAAAAATTGCGCCTGTTGAAACTCCTCTGCTGGAGGCAGTCTGAACTTTATCTACACTATTAATTCTCTACTTTCTCAGAAGATGTCACCACGTGGGAAATTTTGAATTTTTGAACTGTGTCATTTTTGATGTGTTTTTGTTTCGCTTGAAGTAAGAAGTGTGAACTTTCTCTTCTAGAGGACACTACTGAAGATCAACAATAGTGCACCCTAGTGCGGAGTTAAAGAACTATTTTGTTGGAGAAATTTTTATTTCAAATGTTTGTTCTTTGCTAAATTCCTCTCAGTCAGTGGTTAAGTTGGCTATATTAACCCCTTCTTTCCCCTTGTTTTAAATCTAGCCAATCCCGAATTTCTTAAATTAATTTTCCACCAATTATGTGTTTCTTTTTAGTATTGTGTAGGGGGTTTATTGATGAACCAATAAAATCCTCGTGGGAGGGTGTTCTCATACCCCTAACGCCTAGAACCTTCCGCGAGAGTATATAAACTGCTGATTTTAGGGTCTCCGGGCCACTTCTGTTCCATTTTTCTGTGTGCAAAGTACATAGCAGGGAGCGGGAAGCGCCTCTTTCTTCACCAGCTGTTCTACACCAGGTAATGGCCTCTTAATAATTTCTTTTCTTACTAGGTCGGCAGTTTGACTCTCGGGGCGGGTTCGAAGCGTTTCCACCATGTAACCTTTTCCTAAATGTAACTACTCGTTTCATCTATTCTCTTTTGAAGATACATACTGGGATAGAGAGTGCTGACCCTCTCGAGCTCCCACTCATATTGTTTTGAGGTGAACTTATTTTTTTAACCTATTCTTCGTTAACGTAAAACAAATTGTTCTCTTCTTAAGTCACCTCTTTAGGATGGGATTAGCCCTTGTAATAACGGCCTAGTGCCAAGTAGGTCTTAACCAAAGTGTATTAGGAGTGCAGATCGCCTCCTCTCAAATTGTTATTTTAGAGGTCATGTAATTACCCCTTTTCATTTAATAGACCTCAGTAGGTTGGGTATTTTACCCCTGTGTCTATGTCCAGTGAGGACAACTCGAAGGTGGAGTTTGGTGTGGCCTTTGAGAGGCTTAAAGTTGAGAGCGAGTGGCTCTTTTTGAAAATTGAGTGTTGTATGCCTCGTGGAGGCTTTTCAGTGTAATTTGGAGCAAGTGCTCCTAGGTATGAATGGGGTTTTCTGCCCCTCTATTAATACTTGTGTTTGGGGTAAAGCTGAGCTAATTGCTCAAGAATTGTGAGACTGGGGCTCGAAGCCCAAATCCTGTAAATTTTGTAATCGTATTCTTATTGCTTTGCTACCTTGTACCTGCCATGATTGTTATTTCTTCATTTTTGAAAAGAAAATATAACCTTGTTAAATTTTAAATTAATTTTACTTTAGTAGCTTGAGACCTGTTCACCACCCCGCACCTTCTTTCACGCATAACTACCACTAAAACGCGGTAACAAGTGGTAGCAGAGCGTGGTTTGAATGGGTCTCAATTTAGCCCCTTTTGACGCCTAAACATTGCTTTGTTCCGAACTCTAACGATTTTCTCTGTTGCTGGAAATTTTTTATTTTCTCTGTTTCAAAATTTTTCTGTCATCATGCCCGGCCCTCGCGATGTTCTCCACCTTAACTATTGCGCAAAGAGGAGTTGATCTATGAATTAACTATTAAAAATGTGCAATCTGGAGGCACGGTTGCTGTCGATACTAACAAGCTTAGAGAGTCCCTTGATTTGCCCATTTCTATCCCCACCTTGGGAGAGAAAGAAATTGATGACTCTCTTTCCACGATCGTCGAGAATATTACTGGGCTAGCATCGGTAGTTAGTTTTCTTGATGAAAATGATCCGTCACCTAATCAAATTAAGCGTGTGCAAGCCAGGCTGTTTCATTTTTCAAATAGAGTTAACGATCTGTTGTCTCTAAAGTTGAATGACGTTCAGAGGAAGGAAGCTAGTACGCTGCTTGAAAATATTTCTGATTTGTCTAGTAAGGTCACTCAATTGTTAACTGGCGAAGTTCCTCCCAAAATTGATCTACCCACCACGGTGAATGTAGATAACGAGGACCATCCTCCTAAAGGAGATGTGAATAGGAAAACCGTTGCTGCTCAAACTATATCTGCCCCATTGGACAACGAACCTGAACGCCGTGTATCGCTGAGTAACATCCGTTCTGAATTAACTTCCTTGCCGTTGAAACCTTTACCTACTATGTCACCTGGGTTCAGCAGCTTGCCTCATCCATTGGCAATGCTGCTCAGAGGTATATCGAAGTTTTCCGTTAATACCACCAGTGAAGTAATTTCATTTTTAAGATTTCTAGTTGAATTTCAGGATCATGCCCTTGTGTTTTCTCTTTCTCCATGTCAAATTTTGCAAATTATCTATCCGTATGCTATTGGTATTCTCTCAGATAAAATCGTAAGAGCCATTGCCGAGCAATCATCTATTGAGGATTTCCATGCCCACTTGCTAGCTAACTTCATCCCGGCTAGGGCCAGGTCCTCCCTTATTCAGAAGTACTATTATCGGGTACAGCGCTTGGATGAAAACTTGGCAGATCTCATACAAGACATTAAATTTTATACTAGGGTGTTTGCACTTCATTTTCCGCAAGATCAGATTGTACAAGCCATTGTGGAAGGAATATCACCACCTTATAGGTCATATTTGTGTTTCGCGGCGTGCCCGCAAACTTTCTCTGAACTTGAAGCGTTGGCCGTCTCAGAGGAAGGAGTGAGATACGCCGATTCCTTGCGCGTCGCGAAAGAACCCCCGCCTTCTTTTAGTAATTCTCGGCCTCCACCTCGCCGACCAGTCAATCCCCGTAAATGTTATGCTTGCGGGTCGCCTGACCATCTTCGCAATAAGTGTCCACTGATCAAGTCGAGTGGGACAAGGAATGGGGCTGGTTCATCACAAGGCTGTTTTAAATGTGGGGCTTTCTCACATATCGCCAAGAATTGCCCAAACTCGAATACCTGCTCAACTTCTAGTGCAAATTCCACCTATGCCAATAATAAAAAAGTGACTAGTGGCTTCGGCTGAGTCGACTAATTCATCTTTCCGAGGCTCAGCCCCTGGTAAACAGATCGAAAATTCAGGGAACGTTCAATCTGCTAATCCGTCTTTTGAATGCCCCAAAGAGTGTCTTAGGATTGCGGCGGATTCCCCCGCACCTGTTCCTTTTCTTAAGATTGAGTTAAATAACGAGCCTATAACAGCTCTCTTAGATTCAGACAGTGTTTGTTCGATTATTTCGGCTGAATGGTATTCTAAATTGAAATCTGTTTGTAAACTACCTGACTATGTCTCATCTCCTGTTCAATATGTGTCGGCTAATTCATCCCCATTAGAAATTCTAGGTTCATTACTGGTCAAAATTCGTATTTTTAAATTTACATGGAAAATCAAACTGTTTGTGGCCAAGCACTTGTCTTGCCCCATTATATTGGGAGCTGACTTTATTTCTCACACTGGTCTTGTGCTCGATCTTCAGAGTAGGTCTTGCACTTTCAAATTTGCCTCTAATTGTAAAATCCCGCTATTAAAGTGTAATTCTGCATCATGTTCTTCTATTTCGCCTACCCAGGATGAGATGTTGTTAGACCTTAGACATCTACCTGAGGAGCAGGCTGATAGTATTCGCAAATTGTGTCAGTCATTTCCAGAGGTGTTCTCTGATACTCTTGGTGTTACTGACCTTATTGAATACAAAATTGAGGTCACGGATTCGATTCCAGTCCGTTTTCTACCATATAGGCTTTCTCCACCTAAAATGAAGGCTCTGAAAGAAATCATCGATCAGATGTTGAAGGATGGTATTATTAGGCCCTCTAAGTCAGCGTATTCTTCGCCTATTTTTCTAGTCCCGAAACCCCAAGGAGGCTTCAGGCCTGTCATTGATTATAGGGCTCTCAATCGGAAGGTGGTGTTGCAATCTGTGCCCCTTCCTGACCTTCATTCTTGTTTTTCATGGTTTCGTAAGGCCAAGTTCTTTACTATCTTGGACTTGAATCAGGCCTATAATCAAATTCCCCTTGCCGAAGAGTCTAAACATCTTACAGCGTTTGCCACGGACTGGAACTTATACGAATACAACCGCGTGCCTTTCGGGCTCCCCACGGGAGCAGCTGTACTCACTAGGCTACTAGATAGGGTCTTCTCCGACATCAAATTTGAGTACTTATATCACTACTTGGATGATGTCGTCGTATTTTCAGAGACTTTCGAAGAACATCTAGATCATCTGCGAGAAGTTCTCAATCGCCTTCGTAAGGCTGGGTTAACTGTTAAGTTGTCCAAGGTTGCCTTTGCTAAGCCCTCTATGTCATTCCTAGGGCATATTGTGTCACCTGATGGTGTAGCTGTCGGTCATTCTAGAACACAGGCCATCCGTGATTTCAAACCTCCCAAGGACATTAAAGGTATCGCCAGGTTCATTGGTATGGTGAATTTCTTCAGGAAGTTTATTCCTAACTTCGCTAATAGAGCGGCACCCTTAAACCTTCTCCGTAGGAAAGGCATCAAATTCGAGTGGGGACCTTCCCAACAAGCCGCTTTCGAAGATCTTAAATTAGCTCTCTGTAATGCCCCTGTTCTTGCTATGCCTGATTTCTCGAAGAAATTCATCGTACAAACCGACGCGTCGTCGTCGGCGGTAGCTGCACTCCTTCTTCAAGAGACTGAACTAGGGAGGCGCCCCATCGCCTATGCATCTAGGACTCTCTCGGCTCAAGAAGCAAAGTACTCCATATATGAGCTCGAAGGTTTGGCAGTCTTATTTGCCTTAGAAAAGTTCCGTCTTTATCTGGAACATGTCAAATTCGATCTGGAGACAGATAATCAAGCCTTAAGCTGGGTCTTAGGTAGGCCGCGTCGTACTGGTCGTATAGCCCGTTGGGCCATCCGTATTTCTGCCTTCCAGTTTGATGTTAGACATATCAGAGGTACCGAAAATATTGTCGCTGATGAACTCAGCCGTATGTTTTCAAACGACGTTGAGAACCAGGAACCGGTCGACAGTTCATCACCTCCCGAGTCTGCACCATCTGATGTTAATGCCATCTTAACTGATGCTCCCATGCTCTTTAGGGATATCGAGATATACCAACGTGAAGATCCGACGCTGGCGCCGATAATGGAAACCCTTTCTTCTGGGGAACATGTTGACCCTTATGTTCTGAGGAATGGTGTTCTATGTTGCCCTTCGAGGCATGATAAAATGATGAAAGTTGTTGTTCCAGCTGTTCTTGTACCTATGATCTTCAAGTATTATCATGAGACCCCATTAGGAGGGCATCTTGGTATCTTTAAAACTCGTGAAAAGATTCGTGAAATGTTCATCTGGAAAGGTATGGACGGTGAAATCCGTGAACTAGTAAAAGCTTGTAAATCGTGTTTGCTTAGTAAACCTACCATGTCCACTAAGGTAGGCCTTTTGTCTTCGCATCAAGCGTCGCGCCCCATGGAACGCCTGTATATTGATTATGTAGGACCCTTCCCCCAGTCAAAGGGTAATGCTAACAAGTTCATCCTTGTGTGTGTAGATGGTTTTACCAGATTTTCCTGGTTATTTCCGACTAAGCTGGCTACCGCTCAGTCTACCATTTCTTGCCTAAATTCTATTTTTGCTTCTTTTGGTCCGTGCCAATATATTGTATCTGATAATGCTAAGGCGTTCACATCAAATCTTTTTCGTAAATTCTGTTTTGACTTGTCCATCTCTCATGTAACTACTTCTGCTTATTACCCTCAACCATCTTTGGCTGAACGGGTTAACCGTAATCTCAGGACCGCACTTATTGCCTATCATCATGATGATTATTCCAGGTGGGACACGTCCCTGCATTGGATAGCTTTTGCTTTGAATTCGGCGGTTCATGTATCTCACAAGTTTACTCCAGCTTCTTTGATGTTTAAGTTCGTTCCCAACACGCCGCTCTCGAACCTCTGGTCTCTGAGTGACATTCTACCCGAGACAATAGATCCGGATAATATTAAAGATCTTTGGAAGAAGGCTAAAGCCAATCTTAAAGTGTCTCATGAAAAGGTTAGGGAAAGGTATGATCGTGGACGGAGACCCACCCCTTTGAAGGTAGGTGACCAGGTAATGGTCAAAAATTTTGTTCCCGCGGGCAAGCTTGCCCCCAGATTCCATGGGCCGTGTATCATTCTCGATTTCCTTACGCCGGTTACCTTATTGTTAAGCAATCCAGCCACCGAGAGGATATTTAGAGTTCACCTGTCACAGGTGAAACCAGTGTAAATTGTGTGTTAATTCGCTTCATATAATTTGAAAAGAATAGGAAGGTTATATTTTTTTTGAGTTTTACTTGTAAGGCATTCTGCCCCTTTTATAGTATTTTGTTTCATATGTAAGCATTTTTGTGAAACCTGCCCCGACCCGTCAAACTGCCATCCTGTCCTTACCACGGCCATTACCACGCTCCCGTCTCCTGCTATACACACTGGGGCTTGATTATATGAAATGCCATGGATATCTACACGCCGCTGGCCCCTCAACCTCTCCACAAAGCCTGTGCCCTCCAAACGATGATGGTCCAACACAATTCTGCCGCCTAGCTTTAATGTTTCAGTGCCCCCGCAGCCGCGCGGCGCCGTGCAGCGACTGGGGCAGAGGACGGGCCCCCTCTTCTCCAGCGAGGACGTCATGTGCACGGCGAGCCGGAGCTCTCCTCCCGGCCAAGGCTGATGCGCGGCGCACGACCTGCTACTGGCCCGCAGCCTGTATATGTTCACCGCGGGCGCGGCGTGTTTCAACACCTCTGCTCCCCTCATAGTGCGGGCGAGCGGTATCTCAGGGTACTTGAGGGGTCCGAGCGGCCTCTTTTGGACGCAAGCTGCAACGGCCGGTCTGGCCAGCCAATTTAATCAACATCAACTACATGGACAGTTACGATAAGCAATGACTACACTTGGGAATTCAACAGCAATATTTGGTGGCAATAGCAAAATTTTCTTCACTTCTAAGTATTAAAAGTTTATCTTCAGAAATTCAACTTCTACAAACATAAAGACTTTACTTCACCTGCAACAACAAAATTTTGAAACTGAATCAAACCAAATTTAGAAAATCTTATAAATGCTTCTGCAATCAATCTTCATATCCACATCATAACTTGGACCTTGTTTCAAACAGATTTCATGGGTCACCCCTGGAGGAACTTTTGGGGGGGGGGGGAGGTCTGTACCGGGCGGTACACCTCCACGTCGCTAATTTAAAAATTGCGCCTGTTCAAACTCCTCTGCTGGAGGCAGTCTGAACTTTATCTACTCTATTAATTCTCTACTTTCTCAGAAGATGTCACCACGTGGGAAATTTTGAATTTTTGAACTGTGTCATTTTTGATGTGTTTTTGTTTCGCTTGAAGTAAGAAGTGTGAACTTTCTCTTCTAGAGGACACTACTGAAGATCAACAATAGTGCACCCTAGTGCGGAGTTAAAGAACTATTTTGTTGGAGAAATTTTTATTTCAAATGTTTGTTCTTTGCTAAATTCCTCTCAGTCATTGGTTAAGTTGGCTATATTAACCCCTTCTTTCCCCTTGTTTTAAATCTAGCCAATCCCGAATTTCTTAAATTAATTTTCCACCAATTATGTGTTTCTTTTTAGTATTGTGTAGGGGGTTTATTGATGAACCAATAAAATCCTCGTGGGAGGGTGTTCTCATTCCCCTAACGCCTAGAACCTTCCGCGAGAGTATATAAACTGCTGATTTTAGGGTCTCCGGGCCACTTCTGTTCCATCTTTCTGTGTGCAAAGTACATAGCAGGGGGCGGGAAGCGCCTCTTTCTTCACCAGCTGTTCTACACCAGGTAATGGCCTCTTAATAATTTCTTTTCTTACTAGGTCGGCAGTTTGACTCTCGGGGCGGGTTCGAAGCGTTTCCACCATGTAACCTTTTCCTAAATGTAACTACTCGTTTCATCTATTCTCTTTTGAAGCTACATACTGGGATAGAGAGTGCTGACCCTCTCGAGCTCCCACTCATATTGTTTTGAGGTGAACTTTTTTTTTAACCTATTCTTCGTTAACGTAAAACAAATTGTTCTCTTCTTAAGTCACCTCTTTAGGATGGGATTAGCCCTTGTAATAACGGCCTAGTGCCAAGTAGGTCTTAATCAAAGTGTATTAGGAGTGCAGATCGCCTCCTCTCAAATTGTTATTTTAGAGGTCATGTAATTACCCCTTTTCATTTAATAGACCTCAGTAGGTTGGGTATTTTACCCCTGTGTCTATGTCCAGTGAGGACAACTTGAAGGTGGAGTTTGGTGTGGCCTTTGAGAGGCTTAAAGTTGAGAGCGAGTGGCTCTTTTTGAAAATTGAGTGTTGTATGCCTCGTGGAGGCTTTTCAGTGTAATTTGGAGCAAGTGCTCCTAGGTATGAATGGGGTTTTCTGCCCCTCTATTAAAACTTGTGTTTGGGGTAAAGCTGAGCTAATTGCTCAAGAATTGTGAGACTGGGGCTCGAAGCCCAAATCCTGTAAATTTTGTAATCGTATTCTTATTGCTTTGCTACCTTGTACCTGCCGTGATTGTTATTTCTTCATTTTTGAAAAGAAAATATAACCTTGTTAAATTTTAAATTAATTTTACTTTAGTAGCTTGAGACCTGTTCACCACCCCGCACCTTCTTTCACGCATAACTACCACTAAAACGCGGTAACAATGATTATTATTATTATTATTATTATTATTATTATTATTATTACTATTATTATTATTATTATTATTATTATGCAGGAGGTTTCAGCGTCAGCTTACCTTGTGCGGCAGTAATTAATCTGTGTCACTATCGAGTGGCTGCACACCCAAGTCGGAATCAGAACCGGGGTCAGCACACGAGGTAAACTAATCCCGCCGTCAATACTGTTCGCTCGGAAATGCTTATAAACAGACAGAATCATATTTTTCTCGCCGGAAGTAAAAATCTTGCGTTTCTTCTTCAACTGATAACAGTCTGGTGAATTTTTGTTCGGATCCATTGCACAATAATATCCAATAATGAGTAAGAAGAAACCTACAAACGTACAAGAGACTACAAGAATGATGAATTAGCACACAATACGTACATACACTGTTTTTGTAAAAGCGAAGCACACTGATAAAATTCTCTCACTGATTTTTTAAACAGACTGTGATTGACACTGCACCCGCGTGTTCAGGACATCCACTGAGTGAGCAAGTATGGTAGCTCCGTATTGACTGCTCCATTGCCAAAACTCGCTCTGAGTAGCGCACCCCCCTTGCCCCCTCACATACAGTGTGACAACACCGAAGGCGCTGCCCCTGTCGCCCGCGCCTTCCCCTGGTCTATACACTCACTTCCGCTTTAGTCTGCTCAAAAGGTGGTCCGGAGAATAATAGGAGAGACTTTGTCTCATCACCAAAAATTGATGCCTGCCTTGCCATCAGATGATATAGATGTTGATTCCCATAGGGAAGCTGAACTATTTGTTCTCAATGAGTAAATGTATAATACCGATATAAATGCTCCGTTATTAGATATAATCATTTTCCAGCTTACTCATTTATGATGTCTAATAATGGACCATTTATATCGGTATTATAACGGGACTGTTCCCAGATTACTACCGCCTGTGTCCGACTCGTTAGCTGAATGGTCAGCGTACTGGCCTTCGGTTCAGAGGGGCGTGGGATCGATTCCCGGCCGGGTCGGGGATTTTAACCTTCATTGGTTAATTCCAATGGCTCGGGGGCTGGGTGTTTGTGCTGTCCCCAACATCCCTGCAACTCACACATCACAAAGAACACTATCCTCAACCACAATAACACGCAGTTCCCTACACATGGCAGATGACGCCCATCCTCATCGGAGGGTCTGCCTTACAAGGGCTGCACTCGACTGGAAATAGCTATACGAAATTTAAAAAACTACCGCCTGTGAAGTCTCACCATCTAGGGAGGGTAGTGGGAGCAGCGGACGGGGTAACCTATCCCATCCAAGGACAGACTAACCTAACCGCTAAATGTATGAGTATGTATATTGTAATTTACGTTGCAGTGATTCAGAATCTGACACCTGACATCCATGGGCGCCCGCAGGATCTTTACCAAGGGGGGCACATTGACAATTTTCTTGAATATAAATACCAATATAACGTCAGCAACATTAAATTGTTTACAGAAATTTGCGAATATAACAGATGCTAGATGACTGTCAGTAAATTCAGTTTATGAAATAATCTGGTATGATATTAAACAAATGAACATCAACTTTTTAGAATTCCAGGGGGGAGGCAAGCGCCCCCCCTTGCCCCCCTTGCGGGCGCCCATGCTGACATCATATTAGATCATGACTTGCTGGTGGAATACAAGGTAATCCTAGACTATGCAGCTCATGAGGTCTTTTTGGGAAAAGACAGATGTCTGAGGGTCGCCTTGCAAGGACACGGAAGTCGACGTAGACCTGGAAGATCTCCAGTTAACACATCTTCGACCAAGTGAAGAAGAGAATATATCCACAAAGATGCACACGAGATGTTGTCAGTTGGTACAATTAATTTTATTCACACATATTCACAAATTAACACACACATAACTTTAATCACAGTATCAAAACACTTCACTTTGAGAATATCAACAAAGCCGCCATTATTAAAAACAACTGCCAACACTTCAATATGGAGGTTACAACTTTGAAACACAAATAAAACAGTTGACTGCTTAAAAGCATGTCATCCACCTGGTCACAGGTATAAGGTTGCTACACCATGACTCTTCAACCAATCATTTCCAAACTATAACTCAGCAGTAACTTCACCGTCAAGATCGTTTCTTTATTAGGTACCTGGCCAAGCTTCTACAAAGTTACATTACAAAATATATCTTCGTGAAAATTCTGGATGGAATATTCTCAATCGTCCTTGTGCCTATATCATTCTGGAAGTTACAGTGTGTTTCACAATTGTAGATTACAATTTATATATACAGGTAAAAATACATTATAATATTAATTAATTAATATTAATAATATTAATTTCCTCCTCTGCGAACCATGTGACCTTGCCGCGGTGGGGAGGCTTGCGTGTCCCAATGATGCAGATAGCCGAGCCGCAAGTGCAACCATATCGGATGGGTATCTGTTGAGAGACTAGACTAACGAATGGTTCATCGAAAGGGGGGTAGCAGCCTTTCGGTAGTTGCAAGGGCGGCAGTCTAGATGATTGACTGATACGGCCTTGTAATAATACTCAACATGGCTTGGCTGTGTTGATACTGCTACACGGCTGAAAGCAACGGGAAACTACAGCCGTAACTAACTCCCGAGGACATGCAGCTCACTCTGTATGAATGATGTACTGATGATGGCTTCCTTCCGGGTAAAATATTCCGGAGGTAAACTAGTCCCCCATTCGGATCTCCGGGTGGGGACTACACGAGAGGTGGCGATCATCAGGAAGATGGATACTGACATTCTGCGAATCGGAGCGTGGAATGTTAAAAGTTTGAATCGTTGTGGTAGGTTAGAGAATCTGAAAAGGGAGATGGATAGGCTAAAGTTAGATGTAGTTGGTATAAGTGAAGTACGTTGGCAGGAAGAACAAGATTTTTGGTCAGGCGACTACCGAATTATCAACACAAAATCAAACAGGGGAAATGCAGGAGTTGATTTAATAATGAATAAGAAAATAGAGCAGTGGGTAAGCTACTACGACCAGCATAGTGAAAGAATTATTGTCGTCAAGATAGACACCAAACCAATGCCCACCACAATAGTTCAGGTCTATATGCCTACTAGTTCAGCGGATGATGAAGAAATTGAAAGAATATACGAGGACATAGAAGATTTAATACAATATGTAAAAGGTGACGAGAATCTCATTGTGATGGGAGACTGGAATGCAGTGGTAGGCCAAGGAAGAGAAGGTAGTACAGTAGGGACAAAGGAACGAAAGAGGAAGTCGGCTGGTTGAATTCTGCACTGATCATAATTTAGTCCTTGCCAATACCTGGATCAAACACCACAAACGACGGCTGTATACGTGGACGAGACCTGGAGACACTGGAAGGTATCAAATAGACTTCATGATGATTAGGCAGAGATTCAGAAACCAGGTGTTGGATTGCAAAACTTCCCCAGAAGCAGACGTGGACTCTGACCACAACTTGTTGGTCATGAAATGCCATCTGAAGTTGAAGAAATTGAAGAAAGGAAAGAATGCAAAAAGATGGGATCTAGACAAGTTGAAAGAAAAGAGTGTGAGGGATTGTTTCAAGGAACATGTTGCACAAGGACTAAATGAAACGGCTGAAGGAAATACTATAGAGGAAGAGTGGAGAGTCATGAAAAATGAAGTCAGTAGGGCTGCTGAAGAAATGTTAGGAAGAAAGAAAAGATCAACTAAGAATCAGTGGATAACTCAGGAGATACTAGACCTGATTGATGAACGACGAAAATACAATAATGCTAGAAATGAAGAGGGCAGAAAATAATACAAGCGATTAAAGAATGAAGTGGACAGAAAGTGCAAGGTAGCTAAGGAAGACTGGCTGAAGGAAAAGTGCAAGGATGTCGAAGGTTGTATGGTCCTAGGAAAGGTAGATGCTGCATACAGGAAAATCAAGGAAACCTTTGGAGAAAGGAAATCTAGGTGTATGAATATTAAGAGCTCAGATGGAATGCCACTTCTAGGGAAAGAAGACAAAGTAGAAAGATGGCAGGAACTTATCCAACAGTTGTATCAAGGTGAAGATGTAGGGAAATTGGTTCTGGAACAATTAGAGTCTGTTGATGCTGATGAAATGGGAGACCCAATTTTGAGGTCAGAGTTTGACAGAGCTGTGAGCGACCTAAACAGGAACAAGGCACCTGGAATTGATGACATTCCCTCTGAATTACAGACTGCCTTAGGAGAAACCAGCATGTCAAGGTTATTTCATTTAGTGTGCAAGATGTATGAGACAGGAGAAGTCCCATCCGATTTTCGGAAGAATGTTGTTATACCTATTCCCAAGAAAGCCGGTGCTGACAGGTGTGAAAACTACCGCACTATTAGTTTAGTAACTCATGCTTGCAAAATATTAACGCGTATTATTTACAGAAGAACGGAAAAACAAGTTGAAGCTGAGTTGGGGGAAGATCAATTTGGCTTCAGAAGAAATGTAGGAACACGTGAAGCAATCCTGACTTTACGTCTGATCTTAGAGGATCGAATCAAGAAGGGCAAGCCCACGTACATGGCATTCGTGGATTTAGAAAAGGCATTCGATAATGTTGATTGGACCAAGCTATTTATGATTCCGAAGATGATAGGGATCAGATACAGAGAACGAAGAATTATCTACAACCTGTATAAAAATCAGTCTGCAGTGATAAGAATCGAGGGCTTTGAGAAAGAAGCAGTAATCCAGAAAGGAGTGAGGCAAGGCTGCAGTTTGTCCCCTCTCCTTTTCAATGTTTACATAGAACAGTCAGTAAAAGAAATCAAAGAGAAATTTGGAAATGGAATCACAGTCCAAGGAGAGGAAATCAAAACCTTGAGATTTGCCGATGATATTGTTATTTTATCTGAGACTGCAGAAGATCTCGAGAAGTTGCTGAATGGTATGGATGAAGTCTTGGGTAAGGAGTACAAGATGAAAATAAATAAGTCCAAAACAAAAGTAATGGAGTGCAGTCGAACGAAGGCAGGTGATGTAGGAAATATTAGATTAGGAAATGAAGTCTTAAAGGAAGTAGATGAATATAGTTACTTGGGTAGTAAAATAACTAACGATGGCAGAAGTAAGGAGGACATAAAATGCAGACTAGCACAAGCCAGGAAGAGCTTTCTTAAGAAAGGAAATTTGCTTACTTCAAATATTGATATCGGTATTAGAAAGATGTTTTTGAAGATTTTCGTGTGGAGCGTGGCATTGTATGGAAGTGAAACATGGACGATAACTAGCTCAGAAAGAAAGACAATAGAAGCTTTTGAAATGTGGTGTTACAGAAGAATGCTGAAGGTGAGATGGATAGATCGAATCACGAATGAAGAGATACTGAATCGAATTGGTGAGAGGAGATCGATTTGGCTAAATTTGACGAGAAGAAGTGATAGAATGATAGGACACATCTTAAGACCCCAGGACTTGTTCAGTTGGTTTTTGAAGGAAGTGTAGGTGGTAAGAACGGTAGGGGTAGACCAAGATATGAATATGACAAGCAGATTAGAGCAGATGTAGGATGCAATAGTTACGTAGAAATGAAAAGGTTAGCACAGGATAGGGTGGCATGGAGGGCTGCATCAAACCAGTCTCTGGACTGATGACTCAAACAAACAACAATATTAATTTACATTAACGGAACTGATATAAATGTCTATGTTCATAATATAACCTCACACACAATTAAATCTTATCGTAAAAATAATACAAATACTGACTGGATGTGACACTTCACCGCTATACATACAAGTAATAATAATAATAATAATAATAATAATAATAATAATAATAATAATAATAATAATAATAATAATAATAATAATAATAATAATAATAATAATAATAATTATAATTATAATAACAATAATAATAACAATTATAATTGTACCGGGAGATACACCTCTACGCCGCACATTTAAATCTTGCGCCAATAAAACCTCCTCTACTGGAGGAACAGTGAACTTGGAACTCGACCTCCTTAAACATTTCCTCAGAAGATGTCACCTCCTTAATTTTGTGATTGTGAAGTTTCCAGTACTGTATAATATTTTACGTGTTTTGTTTACCATTTATCAAGAATATTGGACTTTCTGTAACAGATGTCACTACAAAAACTATGATCATGCACCCTGGTGCGAAGTGAAAGAACTTTTTTGAGAAGTTTTGTATTCATAAGTTCTAAATGATGTTCTTTTATTTCTGGGTTGGCAATAGTTATATTTTCTTTCCGCCAGTTTTGAATCCAGCCAATCGCTAATTTATTTAATTAATTTCCTACCGATCACGTATTTCTTCTTTTATTTTGAGTGTAACTTTTGATGTTAACCAATAAACCACCGTGGGTGTGTCTTGATCATTCATGAAAGGTCTCGAACTTTCCCCGTGGGTTTATAAACTGCGGATTTTCACGTCTCTTGGCCGCTTGATCAACATCTAACTACGTGTGCGTATGTGAAGCAGGAGGTGGGAGGTGCCTCTTTCATCAGGCAGCAGGTCTTCAGCAAGGTAATGGCCGTTTAACATCTCTATTTCTTGCTAGCTCAGCAGTTTAACCCGCGGGAAAGGTCCGAAACTTTTACCATGTAACCTACTTTCCTAAACCTGTAATTTCTTGCCGGCTTATGTGAAAACTTCGTTAAATCTGTAACCGTAGTTCGGGGATAGAGAGTGATTCACACTCTCGAGCTCCCCTTCATCTTGGTTTGAGGTATCGCATTGGTTTCAAATATGTATTTAAGTTATCTCCATCCGTGCAACCTCAGTAGTTTGGGATTAGCCCCTGTTTCGTTGGCCAAGTGTGGGAGCTCAATCATTGACTCAATTCCTGTTGTACTTGGGCCGTTTATTGAACCTGTTCTTTTTCACTATGGCCCTGTAGGTTGGGTACTAAATACCTCTGCGTAATTATATTGTTATTAGAAATAGTGCCTGGTAATGCCAGTAATTATTAGATTTTCACATTGTGTTGCCTTGAGTAGGCTGGGAACACTGAGAGACCATCAGCTCTTTTCAAGTATTGTAAGAATGCCTCTGGGAGGCTTGATATTGTAATTGGGAGCAAGTGCTCCATGTATTAGGGGTTTTCTGCCCTTTGAACAAATTGGTGCTTTGTTAAAGTTGAGCTACGAGCTCAAAATTGTAAAATTAGGGCTTGTAACCCCAAGAGTGTTTACATTTTGAAATCTTGGATTGTTCTAAGTCTTGGTTCTAAATTGCTATACCATTGTTATCTCACCTAGTGAAAAGTTGTTGAAGTTTTTTTATTATTGATTGTTGAAATTCAGAAAATATGACCTTTGTTAAATATTTAAATTTGACTCTGTAGTTAGACCCATTCATCCCGGCACCTTCTTTCACCCCTCCTGTTCAGCCAAACCACGGTAATAATAATAATTGTACCAGGTGGTACACCTCCACGCCGCTAATTCAAACATTGCGTCAGTTGAAACTCCTCTACTGGAGGAAACCTGAACTTTAACAACCATGTTAATTCTAAAGGTTATCAGAAGATGTCGCTATCTGTAAATTTTGAAGAGTTCTGAACTGTGTCTTTTTCGATTTATTTTGTTTTCTCTGTAGTGAGAAGTGTGAACATTCTCTTCTAGATGGCACTACTGAAGAACTACAATGGTGCACCCTAGTGCGAAGTGAAGGAACCTTTTTTTTTTTGAAGAAATTTAGTATTTATAAGTATGCTCTTTATTAAATTTCTTTCAGCCATTGTTTAAGTTGGCAATGTTAATACTTTCTTTCCGCCAGTTTTGAAATTGGCCAATCGCAAATTTCTGTAATTAATTTTCCACCAATCCTGGTTTTCTTCTCCAGTTTTGACATGTAATCTTTTGACCATCCAATAAAAAGCTTGTGGGCGGGTGTTATCATTCATGAAAGGTCTCGAATGTTCCGCGAGGATATATAAACTGCTGATTTTCGGGTCTCCGCGCCACTTCAGTAACATCTCTCACTGTGTAATTATGTAGCAGGGGGCGGGCAGCGCCTCTTTCTTCTGGCAGCAGTTCTACCATCAGGTAATGGCCGTTGTTTGCTAGCTCAGCAGTTTAACCCTCGGGGTGGGTTCGAAACCTTCCTCATGTAACCTAAATTTAAAATGTAAAAGACACTTGGTCTATATTCTTTCTCTTTAACTACAAATTGGGATAGAGAGTGCCTAACCCTCTCGAGCTCCCACTCATATTGTTTTAAGGTGACTACGTTTTTATAACTGTTTCCCTTCTACTCGTAATGTCATAGAATTTTCCTATCGTGTCACCTCCGTAGTATGGGATTAGCCCTTGCATAAGCTGCCTAGTGCCCAATAGGTTTTTTATAAAGTGTATTTGGAGTGCAAGTTACGCCTCCACTCAAGTTGGTATTTTGGGGCCATGTAATTGTCCTGTTTCTCTACTGAATAGGCCTCAGTAGGTTGGGTATTTTTACCCCTGTGTTTTGTGCTTGGAGGTCAGCTTGAAGGTTGAGTTTGGTGTGGCCTTTGATGGGCTTGAACCTTGAGAGCGGGTTGCTCTTTCTTAAATTAGGTTTCTGTGTGCCTCGAGGAGGCTTTACTAGGCAATTGGGAGTAAGTGCTCCTGGGCATGATTGGGGTTTTCTGCCCCTTTGCCAAACCTGGTATTTGGGTAAAGTTGGGCTAATTGCTCAAGAATTGTGAGTTTGGAGCTCGAAGCCCAAATTTTGTAATGACCTAAAATTGTACTTTCTTAAATTGTTGATCTGCTACTTCGTACCTGTTATATTCTGTTATTTTATCTTGAAAAGAAAATATAACCTTTGTTAAAGTTTTAAATTAAATTAACTTTAATTTCTTAAGTTGAGACCTGTTCATCCCAGCACCATCTTTCACCTCTAACTACCACGGATAACTCCGTAACAAGTGGTAACAGAGCGTGGTTGAATGGGTCTCAAATTAGCCCCTCTTGTCGGCTAAACATTGCTTTGCTCTCGAACTCTAACAATTTTCTCTGTCGCTGGACTTTTCTTATTCATTTTTCAAAGATGTTAAATTTTGGTCATCATACCCGGCCCTCGCGATGTCCTCCATCTCAACTATTTGCACAAGGAGGAGTTGATCTATGAATTAACTATTAGAAATGTGCAATCTGGAGGCACGGTTGCGATAGACACAAGTAAGCTTAGAGAGTCCCTTGATTTGCCCATATCCATCCCCACTTTGGGAGAGAAAGAAATTGACGACTCTCTCTCCACGATCACGGACAATACTACTGAGCTGGCATCTGTAATTAGCTTTTTTGAAGAAAATGACCCTTCTCATAATCAAATTAAACGTGTACAAGCCAGGTTATTTCATTTTTCTAATAGAGTTAACGATCCATTGTCTCTGAAGTTGAATGGCATTCAGGGGAAGGAAGATAGTGTTGTCCTTGAAAATCTTACAGAATTGTCCAGTAAGATTACCCAATTGTTAGCTGGGGAAGTTCCTTCCAAAACTGATGAACCCACTACGGTGAACGTAGGTAGCGAGGAAGAGTCTCCTAAGGGAGAAGCCAATAGGAAAGCTGTTGGAGCGCAACAAACCTCTGCCCCATTAGACAACGAATCCGAGCGTCGTACCTCGCTGAACAATGTGCGTTCTGAATTAGCTTCTTCGCCACTTAAACCTTTACCGAATATGTCACCAGGGTTCAGCAGTCTGCCTCATCCATTAGCTATGTTGCTCTCTAAATTTTCGGTTAACTCTACCAGTGACGTAATTTCATTCTTAAGGTTTATGGTTGAGTTTCAGGATCATGCCCTTGTTTTTTCTCTTTCTCCGTGTCAAATTTTGCAGATAATTTACCCTATTCAATTGGTGTCCTCTCAGACAAAATAGTAAGAGCCATTGCCGAACAATCATCTACTGAAGGCTTCCACGCCCACTTGCTAGCTAACTTCATTCCGGCTAGGGCAAGGTCCTCACTAATTCAGAAGTACTATTATCGTGTACAGCGGTTGGATGAAAACTTGGCAGATTTCATCCAAGATATTAAGTTCTATACTAGGGTATTTGCTCTTCATTTTCCTGAAGACCAGATTGTTCAGGCTATAGTGGAAGGTATTTCTCCATCATATAGGTCATATTTGTGCTTTGCGTTGCATCCTCAAACGTTCGCTGAATTAGAGGCTACGGCCGTCTCATCGGAAGGAGTTAGATACGCCGATACCTTGCGTGTCGCGAAAGAACCCCTTCCATCCTCTAGTAGCTTTTGGCCTCCACCTCGCCGACCTATCTCACCCCGTAAATGTCACGCTTGTGGGTCGCCTGACCATCTTCGGAACAAGTGCCCATCAATCAAGTCTAGTGGGACAAGGAATGTAGCAGGGTCATTTCGAGGTTCTTTTAAATGCGGCTATTTTCCCATATCACCAAGAATTGCCCAAATTCTAAAAGCACCCCCTCCTGCTCGACTTCTGGTGCAACTTCCACCAATGCCAATAATAATAAGTGACTAGTGGCTTCGGCTGAGTGCGCGAACCCTTCTTCTCGAGGCTCAGCCCTAAGTAAACATACCAAAATTTCAGGGAAAACTCAGGATCAAATTTATCTTTTGAAGGCCCTAATGAATGTCTTAGGATTGCGGCGGATTCCCGCGTACCTGTACCTTTTCTTAAAATTGAGGTAAATAATGAGCCTATAACTGCTCTTTTAGATTCAGGCAGTGTTTGTTCTATTATTTCGGCGGAATGGTATTCGAAATAGAAATCTGTTTGTAAACATCCTCACTATTGCTCATCTTCTGTTCAATATGTTTCGGCTAATTCTTCTACATTCGAAATTTTAGGCTCCTTAAAAGCCAAAATTCGTATTTCTAAATTTACTTGGAAAGTTAGATTGTTTGTGGCAAAGCACTTGTCTTGCCCCATTATATTGGGAGCGGATTTCATGTCTTCAACTGGCTTAGTGCTCGACATCAAGAGTAGGTCGTGCACATTCAAATTTGCTTCTAATTGTAAAATCCCCTTGTTAAAGTGTAATTCTGTATCGTGTTGATCTATTTCGCCTACCCAGGATGAGATGTTGTTAGACATTAGACATCTACCTGAGGAGCAGGCTGACAGTATTCGTAAGTTGTGTCAGTCGTTTCCAGAGGTATTCTCCGATACCCTTGGTGTTACTGATCTTATTGAATACAAAATTGAGGTCACGGATTCGATTCCTGTCCGTCTTCCACCTTATAGGCTATATCCACCTAAAATGAAGTGATTGAAAGAAATCATCGATCAAAAGTTAAAGGATGGTATTATTCGGCCCTCTAAGTCGGCGTATTCTTCGCCTATTTTTCTAGTCCCGAAACCCCAAGGCGGCTTCAGGCCTGTCATTGATTATAGGGCTCTCAATCGGAAAGTGGTGTTACAATCTGTGCCCCTTCCTGACCTTCATTCTTGTTTTTCATGGTTTCATAAAGCTAAGTTCTTTACCATTTTGGATCTGAATCAGGCCTATAATCAAATTCCTCTGGCTGAAGAATCTGAACATCTTACAGCGTTTGCCACGGACTGGAATTCGTATGAGTACAACCGCGTGCCTTTCGGGCTCCCCACGGGAGCAGCTGTGATTACGAGGCTACTAGACAGAGTCTTCTCCGACATCAAATTCGAGTACTTGTACCACTATCTTGATGATGTCGTCGTATTTTCGGATACATTCGAAGAACATCTAGATCATCTGCGAGAAGTTCTCAATCGCCTTCGTAAGGCGGGGTTAACTGTGAAGTTGTCCAAGGTCGCCTCCGCAAAGCCCTCTCTGTCATTTCTAGGGCATATTGTGTCGCCCGATGGTGTTGAAGTCGATCAATCTAGAACACAGGCCTTCCGTGATTTCAAGACTCCTAAGGACATCAAAGGTATTGCTAGGTTCATTGGTATGGTGAAACTACGAAAAAGTTAAAGATGAGACACATGAAATTCTAGGTGTAAGGCTCATTTCTAAAGATAATAGGCAACTTGATATATTTGGAGTGTACAGATCGGGAAAGGGTAGCACTGATGCGGATTCGGAATTATTTGATAGGATAGTCAGCTATGTGGGAAACGACATGGAAAGAAATGTGATTGTAGCGGGAGATCTGAATTTGCCAGATGTCAATTGGGAAGGAAATGCGAACGACAGGAAGCATGACCAACAAATGGCAAATAAGTTAATATGGGAAGGACAGCTGATTCAGAAAGTGATGGAACCAACCAGAGGGAAAAATATCCTGGATGTGGTGCTGATAAAACCAGATGAGCTCTATAGGGAAACTGAAGTAATAGATGGTATTAGTGATCATGAAGCTGTTTTTGTGGTAGTTAAAAATAAATGCGATAGAAAGGAAGGTCTTAAAAGTAGGACTGTTAGGCAGTACCATATGGCTGATAAAGCAGGTATGAGGCAGTTTCTAAAAAGTAACTATGATCGGTGGAAAACGGTAAATAAAAATGTAAACAGACTCTGGGATGGGTTTAAAGAAATTGTTGAGGAATGCGAAATCAGGTTTTTACCTTTAAGGTTGGTAAGGAATGGTAAAGACCCACCTTATTATAATAGAGAAATAAAGAGACTAAGAAGGAGGTGCAGACTGGAAAGAAATAGAGTTAGAAATGGCTGTGGAAGTAAGGAGAAATTGAAGGAACTTTCTACAAAATTGAATCTAGCAAAGAAGGCAGCTAAGGATAACATGATGGCAAGCATAATTGGCAGTCATACAAATTTTAGTAAAAAATGGAAGGGTATGTATAGGTATTTTAAGGCAGAAACAGGTTCCAAGAAGGACATTCCAGGAATAATTAATGAACAAGGGGAGTGTGTATGTGAGGATCTTCAAAAGGCAGAAGTATTCAGTCAGCAGTATGTAAAGATTGTTGGTTACAAGGATAATGTCGAGATAGAGGAAGAGACTAAGGCCAAAGAAGTAATAAAATTTATATATGATAACAATGACATTTACAATAAGATACAAAAGTTGAAAACTAGAAAAGCGGCTGGAATTGATCCGATTTCTGGGGAGATACTAAAGACAATGGGTTGGAATGTAGTACCATATCTGAAGTACTTATTTGATTATTGTGTGGTCGAAGGAGCTATACCAGATGAATGGAGAGTTGCTATAGTAGCCCCTGTGTATAAAGGAAAGGGTGATAGACATAAAGCTGAAAATTACAGGCCAGTAAGTTTGACATGCATTGTATGTAAGCTTTGGGAAGGCATTCTTTCTGATTATATTAGACATGTTTGTGAAATTAATAACTGGTTCGATAGAAGGCAATTCGGTTTTAGGAAAGGTTATTCCACTGATGCTCAACTTGTAGGATTCCAGCAAGATATAGCAGATATCCTGGATTCTGGATGTCAAATGGACTGTATCGCGATTGACATGTTTAAGCATTTGATAGGGTGGATCATGGGAGACTACTAGCAAAAATGAGTGCAATTGGACTAGACAAAAGAGTGACTGAATGGGTTGCTATATTTCTAGAAAATAGATCTCAGAGAGTTAGAGTAGGTGAAGCTTTGTCTGACCCTGTAATAGTTGAGAGGGGAGTTCCTCAGGGCAGTGTTATCGGACCTTTATGTTTTCTTATATATATAAATGATATGAGAAAAGGAGTGGAATCGGAGGTAAGGCTTTTTGTGGATGATGTTATGCTATATAGAGTGATAAATAAGTTACAAGATTGTGAGCAACTGCAACGTGACCTCGAAAATGTTGTGAGATGGACAGCAGGCAAAGGTATGTTGATAAACGGGGCTAAAAGTCAGGTTGTGAGTTTCACAAATAGGAAAAGTCCTCTCAGTTTTAATTACTGCGTTGATAGGGTGAAAGTTCCCTTTGGGGATCATTGTAAGTATCTAGGTGTTAATATAAGGAAAGATCTTCACTGGGGTAATCACATAAATGGGATTGCAAATAAAGGTTACCGATCTCTACACATGGTTATGAGGGTGTTTAGGGGTTGTAGTAAGGATGTAAAGGAGAGTGCATATAAGTCTCTGGTAAGACCCCAACTAGAGTATGGTTCCAGTGTATGGGACCCTCACCAGGATTACCTGATTCAAGAACTGGAAAAAATCCAAAGAAAAGCAGCTCGATTTGTTCTGGGTGATTTCCGACAAAAGAGTAACGTTACAAAAATGTTGCAATGTTTGGGTTGGGAAGAATTGAGAGAAAGAAGAAGAGCTGCTCGACTAAGTGGTATGTTCCGAGCTGTCAGCGGAGAGATGGCGTGGATTGACATTAGTAGATGAATAGTTTTGAATGGCGTTTATAAAGGTAGGAAAGATCACGATATGAAGATAAAGTTGGAATTCAAGAGGACAAACTGGGGCAAATATTCATTTATAGGAAGGGGAGTTAGGGATTGGAATAACTTACCAAGGGAGATGTTCAATAAATTTCCAATTTCTTTGAAATCATTTCGAAAAAGGCTAGGAAAGCATCAGATAGGGAATCTGCCACCTGGGCGACTGCCCTAAATGCAGATCAGTATTGATTGATTGATTTCTTCAGGAAATTTATTCCTAACTTCGCTAATAGAGCGGCGCCCTTGAATCTTCTTCGTAGGAAATTCATCAAATTCCAGGGGGGCCTTCTCAACAAGCCGCTTTTGAAGACCTGAAATTAGCTCTTTGTAATGCCCCTGTCCTTGCTATGCCAGATTTCTCGAAGAAATTCATCGTTAAAACCGACGCGTCGTCGTCGGCAGTGGCGGCGGTCCTTCTTCAAGAGACCGAACTAAGGAGCCGACCCATCGCCTATGCCTCTAGAACTCTATCGGCTCAAGAAGCCAAGTATTCCATCTATGAGCTCGAAGGCTTGGCAGCCTTATTTGCTTTAGAAAAGTTCCGTCTCTATCTGGAACACGTCAAGTTCGACTTGGAGACAGATAACCAAGCCTTAACTTGGGTCTTAGGTAGGCCGCGCCGTACTGGTCGTATAGCCAGGTGGGCCATCAGAATTTCTGCCTTCCAATTTGACGTGAGGCATATTCGAGGTACTGAAAATGTTGTGGCAGACGGACTAAGCCGTATGTTTTCCAATGATGTAGAGACCCATGAACTGGTTGATAGTTCTTCACCTCCTGAGTCCATACGACCCGAGGTTAATGCCATTTTAACTGATGCTCCCATGTTGTTTAAGGATCTTGAGAAATATCAACGTGAAGATCCAGTGTTGGCTCCCATTATGGAAACCCTTTCTTCTGGGGAACATGTTGTCCCTCATGTCCTGAGAAATGGTGTTCTATGTTGCCCGTCGAGGCATGGTAAGAGGATGAAGGTAGTGGTTCCAGCCGTTCTTGTGCCTATGATCTTCAAGTACTATCATGAGACCTCATTAGGGGGGCACTTAGGCATCTTCAAAACCCGGTAAATGATTCGTGAAATGTTCATCTGGAAGGGTATGGACGGAGAAATCCGTGATTTGGTAAAATCTTGTAAATCATGTTGGCTTAGTAAACCTACCATGTCCACTAAGGTAGGTCTTTTGTCATCTCATCAAGCGTCGCGCCCGGTGGAACGCCTGTATATTGACTACGTAGGACCCTTCCTCCAGTCAAAGGTGAATGCAAACAAGTTCATCCTTGTATGTGTAGATGGTTTTACAAGATTTTCTTGGTTATTTCCGACTAAGCTGGCTACCGCTCAATCCACCATTTCCTGTTTAAATTCTATCTTTGCGTCTTTTGGTCCTTGTCAATATATCGTGTCCGACAATGCTAAAGCTTTCACTTCAAATCTTTTCCGTAAATTCTGTTTTGATCTCTCCATATCTCATGTGACTACTTCTGCTTATTATCCTCAACCATCTCTAGCTGAACGGGTTAATCGTAATCTGAGGTCGGCGCTGATCGCCTGTTATCATGAAGATCATTCTAGATGGGACACGTCCCTGCATTGGTTAGCTTTTGCTTTGAATTCGGCGGTTCATGAATCTCATAAGTTTACTCCAGCTTCTTTGATGTTCAAGTTTGTTCCCAACTCGCCGCTCTCTAACCTCTGGTCTCTGAGTGATACTCTACCTGAGACAATAGATCCAGATAATATTAAAGACCTTTGGAAGAAGGCTAAAGACAGTCGTAAAGTGTCTCATGAAAAGGTTTGGGAAAGATATGATCGTTTACGGAGACCCACCAATTTGAAGGTAGGCGACCAGGTTATGGTCAAAAGTTTTGTTCCCGCGGGCAAGCTTGCCCCCAGATTTCATGGGCCGTGTATTATTCTCGATTTCCTTACACCCGTTACCTTATTGCTAAGCAATCCAGCCACCGGAGGATATTTAGGGTTCACCTGTCGCAGGTGAAACCTGTGTAACTTCCGCGCTAACGTAGCCAATTTTATATTTGTTTTAACATTTTGAAAGTATTCGGAAGTTAATTTTTTGGGGGTTTCATTTCGAGGCCTTCTGCCCTTGGAATCAGGTTTTTTGTATTTAAGTATTTATTGTAAAACCTTCCCTGACCAGTTAAACTGCCATCCTGTCCTTTCCATGGCCATTACCATGCTCCCGTCTCCTGCTCATATAAAACAATGGCTAAGTGAAATGAAAAACAAAACCTCCACGCCGCTGGCCCCTCAACCTCACCACAAAGACTGTACCTTAAAATCATTCCGGTCCAACAAAATTCTGCCGCCGTGATCTTAATGTTTCAGTGCCCCCGCAGCTGCGCGGCGCCGTACCGCCACTGAGGTGGGGTACGGGCCCGCCCCGCTCCAGTGAGGCCAACCAGTGTACGGCGAGCCGGAGCCCTCCTCCCGGCCAAGGCTGATGTGCGGCGCACCACCTGCAACCCGCCCGCGGTCTGTAAACGTTCGCCGCGTGCGCGGCGTGCTTCACCACTACTACTACTCCTCTCATAGTGCGGGCGAGCGGTATCTCAGGGTACTTGAGGGGTCCGAGCGGCCTCCTCTGGACACAAACAGCGGCGGCTGGTCTGGCCGTCAAACTCAATTAACATTTAATGTACTTAATCAGCTACATGGATATTTCATATCAACAATTACTACATTTTTGGATTTAACTGAAATATTTGGTGGACTTAGAAAATTTTTCTTCCCTTCCAAGAATTAAAAGTTTTTCCTTCTGAATGTCTAATGTCTACAGTCTAAAGACATTACATCGAAAGTTACTACAAAGAATTTTGAAACTGGATCCAATCATTTAAGAAAACTTGGTTGTAAATCCTTCGGCAATTAACTTCCATATCAACATCATAATTTGGACCTTGTTTTAAAACAAAATTTGGTGTTCTTCTGTGTAACCCCTTGGTGGGACTTTTGGAGGGGGGAGGGCTGTACCAGGTGGTACACCTCCACGCCGCTAATTCAAACATTGCGCCAGTTGAAACTCCTCTACTGGAGGAAACCTGAACTTTAACAACCATGTTAATTCTAAAGGTTATCAGAAGATGTCGCTATCTGTAAATTTTGAAGAGTTCTGAACTGCGTCTTTTTCGATTAATTTTGTTTTCTCTATAGTGAGAAGTGTGAACATTCTCTTCTAGATGGCACTACTGAAGAACTACAATGGTGCACCCTCGTGCGAAGTGAAGGAACCTTTTTATTGAAGAAATTTAGTATTTATAAGTTTGCTCTTTATTAAATTTCTTTCAGCCATTGTTTAAGTTGGCAATGTTAATACTTTCTTTCCGCCAGTTTTGAAATTGGCCAATCGCAAATTTCTGTAATTAATTTTCCACCAATCCTGGTTTTCTTCTCCAGTTTTGACATGTAATCTTTTGACCGTCCAATAAAAAGCTTGTGGGCGGGTGTTATCATTCATGAAAGGTCTCGAATGTTCCGCGAGGATATATAAACTGCTGATTTTCTGGTCTCCGCGCCATTTCAGTAAAATCTCTCACTGTGTAATTATGTAGCAGGGGCGGGCAGCGCCTCTTTCTTCTGGCAGCAGTTCTACCATCAGGTAATGGCCGTTGTTTGCTAACTCAGCAGTTTAACCCTCGGGGCGGGTTCGAAACCTTCCTCATGTAACCTAAATTTAAAATGTAAGAGACACTTGGTCTATATTCTTTCTCTTTAACTACAAATTGGGATAGAGAGTGCCTAACCCTCTCGAGCTCCCACTCATATTGTTTTAAGGTGACTACGTTTTTATAACTGTTTCCCTTCTACTCGTAATGTCATAGAATTTTCCTATCGTGTCACCTCCGTAGTATGGGATTAGCCCTTGCATAAGCGGCCTAGTGCCCAATAGGTTTTTCATAAAGTGTATTCGGAGTGCAAGTTACGCCTCCACTCAAGTTGGTATTTTGGGGCCATGTAATTGTCCTGTTTCTCTACTGAATAGGCCTCAGTAGGTTGGGTATTTTTACCCCTGTGTTTTGTGCTTGGAGGTCAGCTTGAAGGTTGAGTTTGGTGTGGCCTTTGATGGGCTTGAACTTTGAGAGCGGGTTGCTCTTTCTTAAATTAGGTTTCTGTGTGCCTCGAGGAGGCTTTACTAGGCAATTGGGAGTAAGTGCTCCTGGGCATGATTGGGGTTTCCTGCCCCTTTGTCAAACCTGATATTTGGGTAAAGTTGGGCTAATTGCTCAAGAATTGTGAGTTTGGAGCTCGAAGCCCAAATTTTGTAATGGCAAAAATTGTACTTTCTTAAATTGTTGATCTGCTACTTGGTACCTGTTATATTCTGTTATTTTATCTTGAAAAGAAAGTATAACCTTTGTTAAAGTTTTAAATTAAATTAACTTTAATTTCGTATGTTGAGACCTGTTCATCCCAGCACCTTCTTTCACCTCTAACTACCACGGATAACTCCGTAACAATAATAATAATAATAATAATAATAATAATAATAATAATAATAATAATAATAATAATAATAATAATAATTCGAGCTCGATATCTGCATTAGTTACCCATGGGTGAGACAATATTGTTTTCAAGTTATAACTGTATAACGCACTTGCGTCAATATCCCCCCTATAACGTGAAACCATATCCACACTTTGTCACACTCTCTTGGTCCACACCACACACAGACTACCTCAGTCACACAGCTCTCCTGTTGGCGCTGTTGAAATCCACAGTTCGCAGCCCGGCGGTTCAATCGGGGATCACCACCTTACCATGATGGTTACGCTTGGTCCGGTCGATGGTGTCCGCGCTCTTGGTGATGGTGATCCACTGTCCATCGCGTGGCCTTTGAAGCTCCGCTGACTTTCTCCTCGTTCGTACCTTTGTGTTCGGTCAGGTGACACCCTTGTTTGGTAGTTGTCAGTTCGGGCCCCATTGGTTCTCCGTCTCGTCGAGAGGGCCCCAGTGGCTGTGCCGTTGCCATCTGAGCCTCCATCTCCTGAGACATCGTCTGAGCCTCCCCAAAGTTCTTCTCCACATTGAACGTTCTCCCTGGACAGTTCACAGTGCTGTGGAGCTTACTGCGGATGTCGAACGCCTTGCTCTTGGTTCCATGCTGGTACAGCCCATTCACCGTCACGTCGTCTGGTTGTTCGGCCTCGGCGTTGAACACCCGCGGCGCTGCATCGGCGCTCTGCAACCCCTCCTGCAGCCGGAATCGGCAGTCGGCTCCCGGCTGGCGGACTCTGCCGCGCCCGCCGAATTCCCTCACAACTTCCTCGCTGGTCGAACATGCCTGCGGGCTGCCTGCCCATGAAGTGCAGCGTTCGGACATTCGGTTCCCTCGTCTGACGTGGATCTGGTCTTGAACTGGGCCCCGATGTTCTCGAGTTTCCCAAACTGGATCTGAATGAAGGAAGTTAACTGTTTAAGCATCGCCACAGATCTGTGGTCATTCTTCATTTTCGAGTCCAATAGATTCAATAGTCCCGTCACAGTCGCCAGTTAACGTATCCACACAGACGCACACGAGATGCTGTCAGTTGGTACAATTATTCATTATTCACATCTATTTACACATTAACCCACACATAACTTTAATCACAGTATCACCACAAAACAACTCACTTTGAGAATATCAACAAAGCCGCCATTATTAAAAACAACTGAATAACACAGCACATAGAGGTTACAACCTTGGAACACAAATAAAACTACCGACTGCCTACTTTGGCATGTCAGACTAGTGGTGACAGGTATAAACTTGCTACACCATGACACTTCAACCAATAACTTCCAAACAATAACTCAGCAGTAACTAACTTCACCGTTAAGATCCTCTCTTTATATAGGGGCCTGGCCAAGCTTCTGCAAAGTCAAATTACAAAATGTATCTTCGTGAAAATTCTAGAGTGCGTAATACACAGTTTACAATGGATGGAATATTCTCAATTATCCTTGTGCCTATACCATTCTGGAAGTTACAGTGTGTTTCACAATTATGGATTACAGTTTATATATACAGGTACGAATATATTATAATATTAATTAACGGAATTTATATAAATGTCTATGTACATGACATAACCTCACACACACTACGATCGTATTGCAGCAATAATACAAATACTAACTGGATGTAACATATCACCGCCATACATACAAGTAATAATAATAATAATAATAATAATAATAATAATAATAATAATAATAATAATAATAATAATAATAATAATAATCATTGTACCGGGCGGTACACCCCTACGCCGCATTTTTAAATTTTGCGCCAATAAATCCTCCTCTCCAGAAGAAACTCGGAACGTAAAAAACTGGATCAACTCATAAGTTATCTCAGAAGATGTCACTGTGTGAATTTCGATTTTTTTTTTTTTACTATTTATCAAGAAGTCTGGACATCCTCTCACAGATGTCACTGCTGAAAAACTATGATCATGCACCCTGGCGCGAAGTTAAGGAAGAACAAGAATGGGGAGTATCGAATATGTGTGTGGACGCCGCAGTTTGAACAAGATGACCGTTAGTGATGCCTACCCCATGCCTGACCTGAAAGACTCACTGAAACAAGTAAGTGGGTCTATGATATTCAGCACGCTGGATCTGAACAACGGATACTGGTGGGTGGAGGTCGAGGAAAGTTCTAGACCACTAACCGCCTTCATGACACTGAGAGGATTTTACCAGTTTGCATCAATGCTCTTTGGATTGAAGAATGTTCCTGCCACCTACATGTGAATGATGGATAAGGCATCGTATGGATATGTTGGAAATTTTTGCCAAGTGTATTTTAATTCACAGCAAGAATTTTCAAGAACACCTGAACGACTGAAGATTCATGGACTGACTTGCCAACTGGAGATGTGCCACTTCGTCCAGTCCCGCGTAGAATGTCTTGGCCATTTCCTTACATCTGAAGACTTAGAAAGGCAACCGGAAAAGAATCGAGCTATCGAAAAAACTGAACGCCCGTCGACCATCGACAAGTACGACAGTTCCTTGGCTTGTGTGGATGGTATAGCAGCTTCGTGCCACACCTTGAACCACTCACCGATCTACTCTATAACAACTGCCCGTTCCGATGGACCAGCAAGGAGGCAGCTCAACCCGACCCTCAACGGAAGATGTGCCTGCAGACGGAAGCGAGCGACTCTGGCTTAGGAGCAGTGTTATTCCAGGAGAGGAGTAACGATGGAAGGGACATCATCGAGTATGGCAGCAGGAAGCTACTGCACTGCCGAGAAGGAAGCCTTAGCCGTCATGTGGGCCATGGTAAATTCAGAGGCTACTTGGAGGGAAGGACGTTCCAGCTCTACATCGATAATGCCGCTCTCAAATTGTTGAACTCGGTCTCTGGCCCTAAATTTAAATTGATGCGTAGGGCTCTGTTAATGGCAGAATTTGATTTCGATGTGTGTCACGTCCCAGGACCAACGAACATAGGAGCAGGCAGCTTATCTAGGCACCCGGTGATGAAACCTGAAGCTAAGAACACCCTTGTCTAGAGTGAGTACCCACAAAATCCCCGGAGTGATCCTAATGAACCTGACCTTATGACCATCAAGAAGGAACTTGATCTGGGAGTAATCAAACACTGACAGGAACAAGACAAGCCCTGTAGGGCCATGGCGCAGTGGATTAGGAGACACAACATCGATAGTCGACTCGTCGCGCGGGAATTCAAGATGTGCTACAAGAACTTCCGGGTTGACGGAGGACTCTTGATGTACAGGTCGCACCTCTCCGGCACGCCTGCAGTAGTGGTGATCCCCAGACAGCACACGACGGACATCCTCGAGAAGTTCCATGACAGCATTGAGGCCGGACATCCTGGAGGTGAAGAGACGTATCAGTCTATCCGACGAAGATTCTTCTGGGTCAACATGCGGAAAGACATCCTGGACTACGTGAAGGGGTGCTGCATCTGTGTCTGCACCAAGCAGAGCAACGAGGAAGACGGCCGGGAGGACATAGCCCTGGACTTGATGAGTCAACACCACGGGGTAAAACAGGACTCCTAGTAATCACCGACCTCTTGACAAGATGAATTGAGGCCTTTCCGATACCTGAAGCCACGATGGGACGCATCACCAGCCTGTTACAAGACGAGGTATTCAGCCGCTACGATTATCCACGGTGCATTCTGTCAGACAACGCGAGTCAGTTCACGTCAAGGAATTGGCAGCAAATGATGACAGAATGTGGCGTGGAACACTGGACCACCCCTATATACAACCCAAGGACCAATCCAATAGCACGACGGAACCAGAAGCTGACCGTATCACCGGCTATTCCCCAGCCGGTGATTGGGAGATTCGTCCACCACCCATTTCGAGTCAAAATGATGCAGCTGTTTCCCTGGCATGGTGGTAGCAGCAGCAGCAGAACATCAAGGAGAAGCAACCTTTGGCTGAAAAGAGATCCGTTACCCAGGCCAAGGTTAAAGATGTCGAAGAGACCCAGATCTTCCTACCAGGCTAACAAGTACTGCAACGTAACCACCGAGTCAGTAATAACAATGGATGGTTTCATGCAGGTGTCGCACCTAAGTGGGTTGGTCCCATGGAGGAGTATAAACAGCTGGGTCATGGGGTCTACTTACTAAAGACCAACCCTCCAGTCAAGGTCCACACCTTGGAGTTGCGGCGAGTGACCCAACTGCTGCGCTTAGAGAGTAAGCCTGGAGGAGAGGCTACTAATGACACAGCACCATCTGGTCATCGTGAGGAGAACGCATCGACTATGATCAAGGAAGAGGCTGGCAGAGAGGCTACATCAACGCCTGGCACGGTACAAGCTGTTCAAGAGGAGGAGAGTACATCCAGCGACATTGAGGAAGAATGAAGATACATCTACGATCAAGGCAAAGTCGACGAGTGTGACAAAGTGTGGAAATTGTTTCAAGTTACAGGGGGAATATTGACGCAAGTCTGATAAAGAGATATAACTTGAAAATTATATTCTCTCACCCATGGGTAAATAATGCAAGTATCGAGCTGTGTGGGTATGAAGTGTTACATCCAGTTAGTACGCGCATTATTATTACGATACGATCGCCTTGTTTGTAATGTGCAATACATAAATATTTATATGAGTTCAGTTAATGTAAATACCTGTAAATTAGTATTATACAATGTAATGGTCATAGCGTCCGCCATGTCAACTGGCAGTGGACCCGGCCCGGCACCGTATTACGGTTCAACTGCGCCAAACACTAGCAGCGTTTAAGTGCTAGGCCAGCCCCACTCGCTTCCGCTCGCGGTCCCGTAGCAGAGGGGTATGAAAATGACTCCACGATTAATCTTCAGTGTTCCATCTCGCGATGTTCCTCGATCCGTCCAGCATCCAGACGATTCTAGAAGAACCAGCGCAGGTATATAAGAGAGGAACGACCTCCCTGGAGTTAGTGAGAGTTAGACTGAGTTAGACGTTGGAGTGATTCATTCGTGAGCGACTGCCAGTGTGGTGAAGTGTGTGAACTGCCGTGATTATCGGACTAGTGTGCTACAGTGCGGACTGTCGGCGAAGGAGAGAACATGTAGCCGTACGACGCGGAACCTTGTGTGTGAGTGTAAAACTGTGTAGTGTGAGAACAATTGTAAACGAAGGGAGAGAGAGCGTGCGAACTGCGTAAGTATGTGTTATGAGCAAAAGTTATGTGTAGTCTTGTGTAGTTTAGTGCCTAACTAATAAATCTTAGTATTTGAACTACCAGTCCAGTGTTAATTGATCCTACTACCCCGCCAACTCGTTACAATAATTTATTATCACCTGTATATGATGTGTAATCTGCTACAGAATTGTCAAACACACTGTAACTTCCAGAATGGCATTAGATCATGGTAGAAGACTCTGTACATTATAACCATGTTGTTAGTCACTCGAGAATTTGAAAGAAGAAATTTGGGCAATGAATCATTCTACGTAACGAGTAGAAGAGAAAGTGTGAGCTCGTAAGTTGTTCCCTGTTTGCTGGTATAGGAACTGTGATGAATCGCCCGCTAAAGGCAGCACCGTAGCTATCTGAGTGTTGGTATCTGTATTTTTAATATGGTTATGTTCGGTAGTGTTGTTCTGTGAAGGCAAAAACTTAATTGTCGTGCATTATTTTTAAGTGAAAGTGAAGAGCGCGTGACTTGATGATGTTATTCTTTTATTTAATGTAAATATAGTTCCGAGTTTACAAGCCTTACAAAAATACCGACGAGTTCTAGGATGTAAGTCTGGCTACAAACTACGAAAGGTAAACACTTCTTCAAACCAGCTAAAGGGTAAGGGGGTAACGAACCTCCGCAGAGGTGTTCCTGAGCCGGAGTTTACGTGCGGTAGGGTGGCCAGTTCCTTTCCGCTCCTCCATTCCCTTACCCCCCACCAACAGCGCGTGGCAACCCATCCAACTCCTGACCACGCCCAATGTTGCTTAACATTGGAGATCTCACGGGATCCGGTGTTTAAACACGGCTACGGCCGTTAAACCAGCTTAAAATGAGGCAGAATTTTCAAAATAGGAAAAGGCGATTCCCAGAAAAGACAAAAAGCTTTCTGATAAGTGTTATGTGTGCGATTTACATTTTTCTGATGAAATTATTGTTAAATCAGATTCATTTGTAATACAAGGCGAACAGGCAGAAATTCCTAGAGATAGATTGAAACTGAAAACTGGCGGTGTCCCTCATATATTCCCCAATTTGCCACAATATCTCACGAAACACTTAAACGAAAATCACCCCGTAAAAGACAGCCTCCGAAGACGGCGCAAGGTTCAAGATACAAATCACACAGGCCTCACCGCGAAATAAATTTCGGTGCTTTTTCTGAGAGTGCTAAAAGAAACTAAATAGATTCATGCACCTCTGAAAAGACGGTAAGTTCACTTAGAAACAAAACTAAAGAGAGAGGGACGTAATATAATGACTATCCGTAATAAACTGACATTAAGCAGAAAGCAAAAGGTGATTATTGACACCATGATAAAAAATAGTCAGCTAAGAAATAAGAAAAGGATGAGATATGATAATGAATTCCTCTTAGATAGTCTCTTATTTAAAATTAAATCCCCTAAGGGCTATAGACACTGTTTAAGGCATGACAAGCTTCCACTTCCTTCGGAGGCTCATCTGCGAAAATGAGTTAAAGGTCTTAAGTGCCCTTGCGGGGTGAACACCCATGCCATTAGTGCTATTGAGAACTATTTCTGCGATGAGAAGAGTGAAAACAATCGCACAGGAATTCCCATATATGACGAAGTAAAACTGTGAGAAGAGGTTCAGTTTGACACCAGCTCATTAAAAGCTGATGGATTCGTAAATTTAGGATAACTCACACAAGAACACGGGAAAAATAAAATCACAAATCATGCGTTAGTGTTCATGTTTGTGCCTTTATTGCATACTCAGACGGAAGTCAGTCTAATACAAAGGCATGGAAATGTTTAGGAATAAATGGAAATGAAGGGAAGGTCTTGTGCTGGATTTCGAATCCTTTTGATTCTAGTAGGAGACTTGCGGCATCTTCGGATGCTGGATATATAATAAAGCGCATTAGAAATAATTTTCATGACAAAAGGAGAGTCTATTACAGTTATGAAGTTTGCAGGTTTGAAAGTTTGCCACAAGCTAACGTGTGCACATATAGACCTCACTTCACTTCAGAGCATGAACGTGAGACTTGCTTTTCATTCTGTTGCAAATGGCATAAAGTTCTTCAGACAGATAAACTCGGCTGTATTTGAAGACAGCGAACCGACAGAAACGTTCACAAGAGAATTAAACATCCTTATAGACGTATTAACTAGGCGTGCTCGGTTCGCCCGGAAGGACGTGGGTTCGAATCCCGGTCAGGAAGTCGTAAAATTAAAGAAGTGAGATTTCCACTTCCGGAGGTGCATATGGCCCTGAGGTTCACTCAGCCTACACCAAAAATGAGTACCAGGTTAATTACTGGGGGCAAAGGTGGCCGGGCGTAGAGCTAACCACTCCACCCCATCACGTCCCACTGTTAACAATGGTGGAAGCCTTTACTTTCCACTCCTCCAAGGGCCTTCATTGGCCTGTATGGAGGTGACTTTGCTTTGCTTTATAGACGTATTAAATACTTCTACACCAGCAGGTGCTCAGATTCATCAGGACATCAAACCTTAATAAAATGGAGAAATAACCTCAGTGGGAAGAATAATACGTTTGCTTCAGAAAGATCTCGTGAATCCATAAGAGTAACAATTGAGAGCACCATACAGGTGTCCGAGTGTTTATGGAATGATGCATTCCGATATGTGCTCACAGCCAAATTTAATCAAGATCCTCTAGAGCGGCACTTTGGTATACTACGCTCATTAGGTTGTGACGTCACACATGTTGCACTCTATTTCTATCCCAACCAAACTTGCCCTGTCTTCGGGTAGTAATTCTGAGCCCGACATTGGCATCATTCCTCAAACAAATGAGAACACTGGTTAAAAGGCTGGAAAACGAGCACTAGACTTCACTGAGAATACGGATGGTCTCTTGCCGGACTGGGAGAACAATTTAGGTCTAATTAACAGTGACAGCCGCGTTCTTGCAAACGAGTGTTTGATTTATTATCTAGGAGGATATATAGTACGCAATGTATCCAAGATCACAAAATGTCATAAATGTGTCAGCCAGCTTCACGGAAAGTCTACTTGCCGCAGCCCTCACATTTGTTAGGGACTATAGCAATAAATACAGTACTTTACTCAACCAGTTTATAATGTGTTCGTGCAAGATGAAAGTGCAGTGGAACAAAAACTCTCCTGTGAACATAGTCTATAGGGCGATATATTTTACTAGTGTTTGGACAGGATCACTAAACTTGTGTTACCGGTACACTATATGAAATGTCGATTTTATTTTGTAACAAGACAGATGAGAAAGGACCTGAAATCTTCTAAGATCACAAAGTCTACACGGAAGCTACCTAAACTGACAAATGACTTCTGGAATAGTATGCAAAAGCATAGTGTTTTGCATACAATAATTGTCTTTTATTCGTATGCTGACTTGTAAGCTCAAGCTCAAATACTGCTCGGAGAGCGGCCTAGCGGAGGAACCGATGAACTAGGGGAGTGATCACACTTCTTCCTTCTACTCGCTATGCTTTCTAAAGGCCTAGCTGCCTCTGTGGATCAGTGGTAGAGTGTCGGCCTCCGGATCCCAAGATAGCGGGTTCAAACCCGGCAGAGGTAGTCGGATTTTTGAAGGGCGGAAAAAAGTCCATTCGACACTCCATGTCGTACGATATCGGCATGTTTGGTGTTTACCGACAAAATTAATTAAATCTCAGCCATAGACGCCCAAGAGAGTTTCGGTTTACTCTGTCTGCCATCTAGTGGGCCTAGAGTAAAACGGAACGTCGAAATTGACGAGCAGACAGCCAGATGGCGTCAGCTTGAAATGTCTGCACACGGTAGCTGAGGCCATACGATTATTATTATTCTAGAGGCCTGTCCAGGTACGTGTATAAGGATCTGTTGATCTTGACGGTAACGACGGGTTATTGTTCACTGGTGTTGTGGATAGGCTGACAGTCCGTAGTCAACTGTGTTTATAGGTTACAACCTCCACGTGCTGTGATAGGCAATTGTTAAAATGGCGGCTTGTTGATGTTCTTGGAGTGAAGTGTTTTGGGAGATACTGATTAAGGTTATGTGCATTTAATTTGTAAATAATTGTAAATAAATCCGTGTACACAAGTTGACAGCATTTTGTGTGCTTCATTGTGGATACAATAAGAAAGCCTGGAGATGGAATCAGAATATTCATTAGTGCTGATTTGAAATATAAGGTAATATTTAAATCGCCAAGGGAATACTGACACAGAGCAGAGTTCTTGTTTATAGAAATTGAAGTTTGTGGTACGAAGTGTTTACTTGGTGCAGTTTATCACCCACCGAAGACTGAAAACATCACCGATCAGGAGTAAACGCTATATCGTCCCCACTCTGGCAAACTAGCGAAACTGACAAACTAAGGAATCTGTAGTTCTGAAGTTCTGGTCTAGATTTTGTTATTTATATATTGTCTACCCTCTGACAAAGTCTCACATCTGCAGCTCGTTCTGTATGCCTAACACATAAAACCAATAATTAGATATAAAAATTGATTTGACATGAGTAATCACAACTTCTTTCAGCTCTCCTGACCTTTTGACAATTTGCAGATTCGTTAGTTTGCCAGAGCAGGGACGATATGTGATGTTAATGGGAGACTTTAACAAGTGAAGACGACTAACGTGCGTGTTTGAATCCATTCATGTGACAATTATGCTCTTTCAACCCACACACCATGTTGCAACCTCACACAAACTCCTCGACCTAATCATTCTAAATAAAAGTGACCGTGTATTGTCTCATGGACAGATGCCTGTGCCAGGCCTTTCCCACCATGATATGATTTATGCCGCATACTCTTTGAAATGTCCAAAATACAAGCCTAAGGTAATCAGTAATCGCATACAGGGATTTCAAACATTTGAACAAAGAAGCCCTCATTGAGGACGCTCTGAGCACACCATAGCACACAATTCAGTATATAAAGGACATTGACGCTAAAGTATCTCATTTTAATGAACTTCTCTTAACTTTATACGACAGACATGCCCCATTACGTACAACACGAATAAAGTGACCCTCTAACCCTTGGCTCAATCAAGAAATTCAAGATCAAATGAAAGACAAAGATGCAGCCTATAATTACTATGTGAAACATCCAGACAGGACAATTTTGAGAAATAAAAGACTCCGAAATAAAACAACGCAGGTGATAAGAAATGCTAAAATACGTCAATCGTACCGAATTTTAAATACACATAACTCTGCTGGTGCATGGAAAAACTCTCTGCAATATGGGTCTAAATAAAACAAAGACAAAGGATAGTGACTGTAATACCTTTGGATGATCTGATTGATTAATTTAGCTAAAGAACCGTCCAGATGAACGGAAATACCGGGAGAGCCAATACTGACAGAATACCTTCAAAGGGAATTTGTAGCGGAGAAACACCCTACTTCTCTCATGTGACTCCAGGTGATGTAAAGAACACCCTCAATGACATAAAATCAGGGACTACTGAACTCTGTCTGTCTCTCTCTCTCCAGTCGTTCCACTCATGACTGAGTATCGTGACCCAAGGACTTTGTTGTTTCTTTCATAAGCTGATACCATTCTGTACGTACTTGCGTTTTCCGGGCAGTAACTCTCCATGGTAAGTCCGTGATCTCTCTTACTTGATCAACCCCGTCCTCATGTTCTTGTGCCAGAAACTTTTCCTTGAACAATTTATTTTCCAGGGTGTCATCCTCTCTTCTCATAATGTGACCAAAGAATTGCAGGATTTTTTGGTACACAACTTGGCATAAACTTTCCTATATTCCAATTTCCGGGATGACAGAACCATCTGTTCGCCTGGCTGTCCACGGTATTCGCAACATCCTTCTCCAACACCACATTTAAAAGGCGTTGATTCGGTTCCTGTCTTTAGCTTTTAAGGTCCAAGTTTCGCATCCATACAGGAAGATCGAGAACACAAGCGAATGGACTAATCTTTTCTTCGTATTCATAGATATTGCTTTATCTTGCCAGATCTTCTTTAATTTTGCCATACCTGTACGTCCTAGAATGATGCGACGTTTGATTTCTTTTTCGCAGCTACTTTTTTCGTCGATTATTGAACCAAGATAAGGAAACTGACAGACTCTTTGGAGATTGTTAAGGTGCTGTGGCAGCTGAATCTCTGCACGTTTGTTGACAGGTCTACTCAAAACGACGGAATAAACCTGTCCCCTTTAGGAAAAATTCTAGACATCATTCTTCCTACAATAATGTATATTATTAACATCTTTCTTATGACGGGAATCTTTCCTGAGAACTGGAAAAATGCCATCATCCAACCCTTGCTGAAAAATTAGTACCCCCATAACCCTCTATGTTTACTGCCCTGTTAGTATCCTCCCTGTGCTAGGAAAAGTACTGGAGATAATAGTACACAAACAAATCACAGACTATCTTTTACAACATAACTTAATCGACAGATGTCAATCAAGGTTTAGATCATATTACAGTACCAACACAGCATTAGTCAAAGTAAGTAATGATTTCAGCTAGCAATGGATAACAGACAAATGGCAATTCTAAATCTTCTTGACCTTACAAATGCATTTGACTGCGTAGACAAAGACGTTTTACTAGCCAAATTAGAAATGATGCAATTTTCTAATAATGTATTATGCAAAAAAATGTACGAGGGCTATGCCGAAACTTTTTAGCAGAGTGTGAGAACAAAATTTACTTGCGAAACAACAATTACAACTTTCCAAAATACTCTCCATTAGCACGTATACATTTTTCCATTCTCTGAAACCACTTAGAAAAAGTTTCAGTCCAAGCTTCTTTCGGGATGTCACTTAGTGCACTCTCGTACGCTGCAATGGCCTCGTCATCTGACGAAAACCGCTGCCCACGTATTTTTCCTTGGTCTTAGGGAACAGAAAGAAGTCACATGGGGCCAGGTCAGGTGAATAGGGGGGATGAGCTAAAACTTGCCCTTTCCCTTTCCAAAAAGTCCATTGTTCTGGCAGCGCTGTGTGCAGATGCATTGCCGTGATATAGCAGAAGGTGCCCACTCTTGGGCTTTGGGTGCTGTGACCTCCAAGTGGCGAGGACTTTGGGAAGACAGTCATTCACATACCATTCAGCATTGACTGTACGACGTGTGTTCAAGGTCACAGAGGTGAGATGCCCCATTTTCGTAAAAAAGTTGCCACCATCTTCTTTCCGGAGCTCCGACTTCGTCGAACTTTTGTGGGTGGTTCCTCCCCTGGAAAGCACCACACAGAAGACTGTCTCTTCGTTTCACGGTCATAATGGTAGACCCATGTTCCATCACCTGTGACGATATTGTAGGTGTCTTCAGACTGCCCTCCATTGGATGTTTCTAGCATGAAATGACACCAGTTCACTCTCTCCTCCTTTTGGCTTTCTCTCAGGGAATGTGGCACCCAACGGGCACATCTCTTGGTAAGGCCTAAATAATCGTGAACGATGGTCTGCGCTGCTCTTGACCCAATGTAGGGGTTGCGCGCGCATGTTCCAAGGTCGCAAAACATCGCTCTTTCAAATGAAAATAATCCCATTTTCCTCAGAATTGCGGTTTACGCGCTGCTAAAACTTTCAGCATAACCTTCGTACTAAGTCTGCCTCTGACAACGGTTTAGATTTAACATGGAATGATCTGGAATATGCCTGGAAATATATCATAACCGGAAAACCCGCTGCTGGTGATGAAATTAATGGAGTAATGATCAAGGCTATGGGCATTTCTGGAAAACATTGGTTCCACAGACTCTTTCATAAGATCTGGAAAGGAGGGGAAATACCAGTTGATTAGGAAACGGGCATCATAATTCCAGTTTTCTAGAAAGGAGATAGAAAGAAATGTTTCAAATAAAGAGGCATCACTTTAAGTTGGTAAACTTTATGAAAGAATTATGGAGCATAAAATCAGACCACTTATTGAAGAGAACCTCTTCGAAGAACAGGATGGATATAGGAAGGGGAGATCAACAACTGATTTAATCTTTATCGTTCATCAGTTCATGGAAAAATTCTACGAACGAACGAAAATTCCAGCTCGAAATCTAAAGATAGAAAGTATTAAAATGCGTTGGAAATTATCCATATTTTACGAAATGACATTGAGGATCTTAAAGCTGAAAATGACGCACTTAAGGATAAGATTAATGTGATGGAGTGTATTTGAACTGTGGATTAGAGCTTGAGTTGGATTCGAATTGTGAACCTGTGCGAACTGAAACATTTAGGCCTAAAAACTGTAGACGATGGGAATCGGTGCCGGTAAAATACGTGGGCTTCAGAAAGCGGATAAAGGACGATTGTCACTTTCCTGTTTTAAAGAATAGGTTTGAACCCCTTGCAAGTGGCACTCATGAATCTGTGGATAACAGCTCTGAAGTAAATTTGTTGGATGTTCGAAGTGAAAGTAATAAGAATCTTGTAAAACCAAGTTGCAAAACCTCGCGGAAATCTGCGAAGATAACACTTTTTGCCGATAGTCAGGGGAGGAATACTGCTACAGAACTAATAAGGAACAGTAAGCATGATGTTTCCGCTGTGATTAAGCCTGGTGCTAATTTTAATGACATAACCTCAGAAAGTAAAGGATACTGTAAACATATAAGAGCTACGTCTAGATGGGATTAACGACGTGGGAAGAAATAATGCAAGAGGAATGATCTCTTCCCTCAGATCAAGAATGCAGGAGTTGCATCACACCAATGTTGTGGTATTTTCGGTTCCTTATAGGCACGATCTTCCGGCATGGTCTTGTGTTAAGAAGGAGGTAAACAAGGTTAATGAAGAACTTTGGAAAATATGTGGGCACTTCAAAAATGTAAAATATGTTGATATAAGTACGGTACTTTAGGAAGAAGATTTTATACCTGGCATGGTCTGCACCTAAATAGGTTGGGAGAAAGGTATGTTGTAAATAGTATATTAGAGTTTGCTAATGCAATTAAAGATGTAGAGTGTAAAACTTTTCCTATTCGTCTAAAAACTAGAGAAAGTGACCGATGTAGGTCGGTCTGTTTTGTTAGAGTCAAGGAATGATATTACTGCTCGTGGTTATGGTAGTCTAGATAGGTCAGGTGGGTACTTTTAAAACTGTATTGAGGAATAGTATTAATGTGCAAGGTAGACAGACTAGTTTAGGTTCACATCAGTTCACTGAAATCAATGAACCTCCAGAAACAAAACTAGAAACAATCGTGATCAACATTCACATTAACTTACAGTCAATTAGAAGTAAACTGGACGAATTAGATGTAATACTCAGTAAATGACCGACTGATATTTTGTGGCTGACTACCAATCTATATATAGCTCATGATTTTGAATTAGGAAGTATTTTTACTAGAGACTTCCCACTAACACATGGTGGAGCTGCAATATGTGTTAAGGTAGCTATGTCTTCCTTATGCATTAATAACCTATGTGAGCTATTCTATTGTGTGAATATGATTTCGTTGTAGTATCTGTGTATCGTGCCCCTTACACCAGAGAACTTGCTCACTGCAAGTGTTCCCCGGGTGGCGACCAACCTGCAAAGATACTAGGACCTTCTTTACGAATATACCAAACAAACATCGAAGGCATATCCAGATCGAAGAGTGAACATCTTTCTAGAATCCTTCTTGAAAACAACATTGATTTAGTGACCATTCAAGAAACTCATACTGCGACTGAGGAACAGCTAAGATCGCTGGTTATATCGCTATTGGGGCAACCTACGCTCGTTCAAATCTACAAGATGTTCGGCTCATTTCAGTAACGGTGACTGACGATGTTCACGCGGTAACTGTTGACATATCGGGCATCAATGTGGTAAATGTGTATAAACCATCATCTGTGGCTTGGTCAAATGAAGTGCTCCTCACCCAAAATCATCCAGCAATATATGTCGGAGATTTCAATAGTCACCATCCGAACTGGAAATATGATGATACAGATGAATGTGGCTCTCAACTAGTCACCTGGGCTGAAGCTAATAATCTACACTTGGTTTTCGATGTGGAAGATAGGGGAAACTTTAAGTCAGCCCGCTGGAAGAGAGAATACAATCCTGATCTTTGTTTTGTCACTGAAGATGTAAACGGCATTGTCCTGCCTACTACAAGGTAAGTAACGGAAAACTTTCCCCACAGTCAACACAGACCTGTCATGATAACTACAGGAATACAAATACCTTTGGTTAAAAGCACACCTCGACCACGCTGGAATTTCAATAAAGCCAAGTGGGATTGCTTTTCAGAAGATCTTGACAAATGTGTCCGATTCATACCGCCTATTCTGTCTAACTACGAACGTTTTGCTGGACTTATTATCTCAATTCCAAGAAATATATTCCAAGAGGGCTGCAGAAAGAGTAGCCTATATCCCTGGATGGAAGGAAACTTGTGAGACACTCTACAGGGTGGAGCAAGTGCAGCTTAGATGAATCTCGACAGCAGAAGTGGAACAATTCGGTTGAGACTATGGACTTCAAACAGTCCAGCAGAAAAGCCTGCAGTCTTCTCAGGAAACTTGCTGGAAACAGAACCTGCCACAAGAGAAATGGATACATCACCGCCAACCTAGAAGCTGAACATATTGTTAATATGTCACGAGCACTCTCTGTTAAGAAACATACCGTCCAAGTAAAGAAGTTGCTCAAACAGCAGAAAAACAACTTGCAGGAGAACTCTATATACTCTTAACCATTTTCACATCTGGAAGTAGATACTGCTATTAAAAGCCTCAAACCTGGTAAAGCTGCTGGCTTTGAGGGGATATTTCCTGAGTTTCTGATGCATAGTGGTCCAAACACAAGGCTCTGGTTCGCAAAATTCTGCTCTAATATCTTATCGTCTGGACATCTGCCATATGAATTCCGGGTAAGTAAGATCATTGCAATTCTGAAACCCGGTAAACCGGAAGACCAAGTCGATAGCTACCGACCAATAGCATTGCCGAGGGTTTGGCATAAACTCCTTGAGAGACTTGTGTACAATATAATTAGTTCGGCCATTAATGAAGTGATCCCAGTAGAGCAAGCTGGATTCAGACAGAACCGAAGCTGTGTTGACCAGGTGCTAGCACTAACAACTCACATTGAGGCTGGTTTTCAAAGGGGTACTAAAACATCTGCAGTCTTTGTAGATCTAAATGCTGCATTGATACTGTGTGGAGGCAAGGGTTGATGTTGAAGCTGCAACGAGTTATCCCTTGCAAAACTGTAATCACACTGATCAACAATATGCTAACCGAAAGGCTCTTCCGTGTCGTCATGGTCATGTATGATGACATTAGTCGTCTTAGGAAACTAAAAAATGGCCTCCCCCAGGGATCAGTAACGGGACCTCTTCTAATCAATCTCTATATTGTCCCCGACGTAGTCAGTCAACGAACACGAGACACCCCAGGGGTGCTCAGTTCAATGGCTGTAGACTCATAAAATTAAATGAATGTGGCAGAATTAACATAGGGTTCGAAAAATAAGCATGTTCAAAATATGACACTTTTATTGAATAAAATGAGATATTAGCCATCCTGCGATCTGTGATAATGGATATGATCACTGAACCGTGTAAACTGTGATCCCCCCCACCAGACTATCTTTCTTCAGTGTTTTTACATTGTATGTGCTTGCAAGCTGTAGTATGTATTGTGTAATTTGATGTATTTAAATGTATTTTATTTCCTATCCTTGCCCCTCTTATGGAATAAATGTATTTCTGCCCGTTCCGCATGTCTTTAGTGAAATATAGAAGTTTTCTCGCCCTGAAGAGTCCTCCCTCCCTTCCGAGCTCTCTCTATCTCTCTTGCTTCGCGCCCCTCTCCAACTCCCCTCTCTTCTAGAGGGGAGTTTCGGTCCACGTGACCGCTGCTCGGCTCGCGGTTGTTGTCCTCGGCCGGCCGGGGTGATTCTGCTGTTCGCACTGAGTGCAGTCTGTTATCTCCCGGGCTTGCCTTCTAGCCCGTCGAACCCGGCACGCTAGCGCGGAGGTAAGAAAGAGAGAGGGATCTTGCTATTGTACTGTCCCCTTAAGATGTCAAAATTTGGGAAGGTGCCTGAGGTAAATACGAGATTTGTCACTGTGTAATGGTAGGAACTTTGTGCTTTGGATTTAATCCCTTTTTTTAAGTTGATGTGTTTGATTCAATTTAAAGAAAGTACTTTCATGGCCGAAACATTCCATAGTGGGGTTAAGTAGGTGTTGCTTTTCTACGTTATTGTAATCCACTACGGATTTTCTATGTGCCTTCGGGCGTTGCGTTGGTTAAGAATTCGCAAGGCCATGCTTAATTTATTCTCAACCTTATTGTAATATTTGAAGGTCTTTCATATTATGTTCGGGAAGTTGCAAAGCGAAACCCTTCACGTATGCATGTGAACTTGTACCTGGTAGAAAGGGCTGGCTCCCTCATTAGTATTTTGTAATAATTTTGAATGTATATACGGGTATTATCTTCTTAATTGTAAATTGTTGTTATTTGATGTTTTCAAAGCAGTTAAAGTTTCCGAACTTGTAATCAAAGAAGCTTGGCGAGATATCGTTGTTAATTGATGTTGGTATCTTTCGCTTAATACGACCTTTATCCAGCCCCTTCGGGCCGCCGCTTCTCCTAGCCCGTACCTACCGTACCATCTGGTAGCTGAGCGTGGGTTGTATGGGGCTGGTGTCGTATTAGTAAATGTACTTGATCGCTTGGGAGGGGGTCTCTCGGTGTCCTTCCGCCACGTCGTGCCCCGTTTTGTCTCTTAAGTCATCAAAATGTCCACTCGAGATGTAGCTTTTCCGGGCTCACTCCGAAAGGAAGAATTACTGTATGAGTTGACCATTCGGAATCTTAAATCTCGAGGTACGGTCAGGAACGATGAAGCATTATTACGAACCAACTTAGATAAGCCAGTCGTTGTACCCTGTTATAGCGATGGCGAGGTGGGCAGTGCCGCGTCCTTGATTGATACTAATTTAACTGATATTGCTTCAATTATGGATTTTTTGGAAAACGACGTGGTATCTAGTCATCAGTTGAGGAGAGTTCAAGGTCGCCTCACGCATTACGTTCAGCGTATTGGGGATCTTTTGTCATTGGAGTTAAAGGATGAACTGAGGACCAAATCAAGGACTTGGAAGGTAGAGCGCTTAGCTTGCTGGAGAAAACTGACTTATGGTTGACGAAATTGGCAGGCATAACGAAGCCTCCTGTTTTGGTCTCCGTGGTAGGTGGAGATGATTCGGATAAACCTATAGGGAATAGAGAGGTTGGAGAACAGCAAGAACAGCAACCTTTGCAATCCATCCCACTGTCAAATGTGTCTATATTCTCCAATATTCCTCATCCATTAACGCTAATGTTGAAGGGGGCCCCATACTACTCTGTCAATTCGGCGAGCGACACTATAGCCTTCCTTCGTTTTTCGGTCGAATTCCTGGACCATGCCCTGGTTTTTGGAATTTGTCATAGTCATATATTGCAGATTATCTATCCCTTAGCGAGTGGTGAGTTGTCGTATAGGATTGTTAAGGCCATTAAGGAACAGGAAACTATTCAGCAATTCCACGCGCACTTATTGACGCATTTTATTCCAGCTAGGGCGTTAAATTCGTTTGTGCAGAAATTTTACTTCAGAGTCCAGCGTAATGATGAGTCGTTGGCTGATTTCATTTTGGATATTAAACATTACGCCAGGGTCTTCGCGCTCCATTTTTCAGAAGAGCAAATCGTATCGACTATTGTTGAGGGCATAAACCCCTTGTATCGTTCTTGTTTGTGTTTCGCGTCTCATCTCCGCAATTTTTCGGAATTGGAGGCAATGGTCGTCGCCGCGGAAGGAGTTCGTCATGCGGACACCTTGCGTACGGGAAGTAGTCCTTCATCGTCCTATGTATCCGGCGCTCCCGCTTCTAGAAAGCCTGTGGACCTGAGGTGTTATGAGTGTGGATCACGCGATCATTTACGGAATCGTTGTCCCACTAGGACTCCCGGTCGTCGCCCGGTGGGCACGTCGGCTAATGCCTGTGTTCCTAATAGGAGTAGCAATTTGGCTTGTTTTAAGTGTGGGCGTCCGGGTCATTTTGCGAAGAACTGTGCTGGAACTTCAGCGTCAAGCTGACTAGGTAAGGGGGCTTCCGTCCCTCACGGTCCCCCAATTGATGACAGCCCTCGTTGTGCTTCTGTTCAGCCTTTGTGTGATACGTTTCCGCCCGAGTGTTTACGGATTTCTGCGGATTTGAAAGGTAGTGCTCCCTTCATTAAGGTTGAAATGGGGAACGAGCCTGTATCGGCCTTGCTGGACTCGGGGAGTGTAGTTTCCTTGGTCAGCGAGAAATGGTATATCGCACATAAAGCTATATGTAAGTTTTCGGACTTGCTTCCTGTCTCTGTTTCGTGTGTATCAGCCAATTCTTCTATGGTCGATATTATAGGTAGCTTCACTAGTAAAATTAGAGTGTCTAACTTTTCTTGGAAGTTCTCCTTTTATGTAGCCAAGGATTTGTCATGTCCCGTAATCCTTGGGACAAATTTCTTTTCTTACTCCGGATTGGTTCTGGACCTACAAAAGGGGGTTTGTTGGTTCAGATTTTCTCAATCGGTAAAGATTCACCCTTGGTTATTTTCATTCTGTGTCTGTTCGGTCGGTTACGCCCCCTCAAGAGGAGCTGGTATGTGATCTTAGCCATCTCCCTGAGGATCAGGCACGGAGTGTGAGGGAGTTGCGCGACACTTTTTCGGACGTATTTTCTGAGGAATTGGGCGTGACCAATCTTTTGGAGTATAAAATTGTACTCTCTGATTCAACTCCAGTAAGGATTTCCCCTTACCGTTTGTCTCCGCCTAAGATGAAGGAGCTGAAGGAGATCATCGATAAGATGTTTGACCAGGGGATTATTCAGCCGTCTACGTCCGCTTATTCCTCGCCCATCTTCCTAGTCCCTATACCTCAGGGCGGGTTCAGGCCTGTCCTGGATTATAGGGTCCTCAATAAGAAAATTGTGTTGCAGTCCGTGCCACTCCCCGATTTACACTCCTGTTTCTCCTGGTTTAGGAAGGGTCGATATTTTACTATCTTGGATTTAAATCAAGCCTACTACCAGATCCCCTTGGCTCCTGAGTCGCGGCATGTGACGGCATTTGCCACAGACTGGAATTTATACGAATTTTTCGCGTCCCTTTTGTGATATCGACGGGCGCTGCCGTTCTTACTAGGCTTTTGGATAAGCTGTTTTCGGACATTAAATTTAACTACCTATATCACTATCTGGATGACCTTGTGGTCTATTCTGAAACTTTCGAGGAGCACCTGTTGCACCTTAAGGAAGTGTTGATGCGCCTTCGGGAGGCGGGCCTTACCGTCAAGCTTTCTAAGGTCTCCTTTGCGAGGCCCCAGATGTCTTTTCTTGGGCATGTGGTTTCGCCTGACGGTGTTTCCGTGGACCTCTCTCGTACCCAGTCCATTCGTGAATTTGCCCCCCCTACGGATGTGAAAGTCGTAGCACGGTTTGTCGGCATGATAAATTTTTTTTCGCAAGTTCATTCCGAACTTCGCTAAGCGTGCCAGCGCGCTTAACTCCTTGCGTCGGAAAGGGGTTAAATTTCATTGGGGACCCTCTCAGCAGGCCGCCTTTGAAGATCTTAAGTTGGCCATCTCCAACGCGCCTATTCTTGCCATGCCCGATTTTTCTAAACCGTTTATAGTTCAAACCGATGCTTCTGCATCCGCTGTCGCCGCCGTGTTGTTGCAGGAGTCAGAATTTGGCAGACGCCCGATTGCCTATGCATCCAGGACCTTGTCCGCCCAGGAATCTAAATACTCGGTGTACGAGCTTGAAGGTTTAGCCGTGTTGTTTGCCCTCGAGAAGTTCCGGATGTATTTAGAGCACGTTAAATTCCAACTTGAAACGGACAACCAGGCGTTGAGCTGGGTTCTGGGTCGTCCTCGAAGAACTGGCCGCTTGGCCCGGTGGGCGATCAGGATCTCTGCCTTTCAGTTCTAAGTGCGCCACATCCGGGGGTCGGATAATATTTTGGCTGATTCTTTAAGCCGTGTGTACTCTCCCGAGGTGGTTCAAGATGATCAACCCTTTGCTGTTGAGTCCCTTACCCTTCCGATTTCTGCGGCGTTTCTGTCAGATACCCCCATATTGTATCATGACATTGGAAAAATTCAAAGAGAAGACCCTTACTTGGGACCCATCATCCAAGATTTAGAGCTAGGTAAACCGGTTGCTCCCTACGAGTTACGGAACGGAGTCTTGTGTTGTACGGCTCGCCATGATACAAGGATGAAGATGGTGGTACCTGCCGTTCTCGTGCCCATGATTTTTAAATATTTTCATGAGTCTCCCCTTGCGGGCCATCTCGGGGTCTTTAAAACAAGAGAGAAAATCCGTGAGAATTTCATTTGGAAGGGATTGGATGGTGAAGTGCGCGAATTGGTTAGAGCTTGCAAGCTTTGTAAAATCAGCAAGCCACCGCTGAATACTAAGGTTGGATTTCTATCTTCTTCTCAAGCTACTCGCCCTATGCAGCGTATGTTTATAGACTACGTTGGGCCCCTCCCCAAATCGAAAGAGGATGGTAATAGGTTCATTCTTGTTTGTGTTGATGCTTTCACTCGCTTTACCTGGATGTTTCCTACCAAGCGTGCTACTGCTGACACCACGGTAAGGTGTTTGAAAAGCATTTTTTCTACGTTTGGGCCTTGTCAAGTTTTAGTTTCCGATAATGCGAGGGCTTTTACGTCCAATTGCTTTAAAAAATTCTGCTTCGGCCTTTCTATCTCTCACGTTACGACCTCTGCTTACTATCCTCAGCCGTCGTACGCGGAGAGGGTAAACAGTAATTTGCGCTCGGCGCTTATCGCCTTCCATCATGAAGATATTTGGAGGTGGGATACGACTGTTCCTTGGTTAACCTATGCTTTCAATACTGCTGTTCATGAGGCGCATAAGTCCTCCCCGTTCTCTCTCATGTTTGGTTTCATACCTAATTCACCCTTGTCAAATTTGTGGAATATAAACGATCTGTTGCCGGAGAATATCGATCCTCCTAATGTTAAGGCTACGTGGAAACGTGCTATGGCTAACCTTAAGGTCTTTAATTTAAGGAAGCAGCAACGTTACAATCAGGGGCGAAAACCTGTCAGCCTGGCCCTCGGTGATGAGGTTTTTGTGAAGAATTTTGTACCTTCGAGTAAGCTCTCCCCCCGCTTTTGGGGGCCTTGTACTGTTATTAAATTTTTGACTCCTGTCACATTGATCCTGAGGGACCCCGTGGCGGAGAGGGTGTTTAGAGTCCACCTCTATCAAGTCAAGCCTGCCTAAATTGTTGGTGCCATTTGCACCAAGTTCGCCTCGCTTCGAATTACTTGTGGAGGGTTTCCTTAGTTAAGGATGATATCTTGTTGTATTTTAAAATCTTTACCATTGTTAAACGGTATCTTTGATTAATTGTTCTTGTATTTCCTTTTACCTCACGCCCCTTCCGGTCTTCCTCTCCCTCCCTTCCTTTGTTTACCTGCTTACCTCCGCGCTGCTGCCGGGTCCTTATGTGGCCTGGCGTTGTCGACCTACCCCCGGTCCTTCCTTGAAAGGTGCAAAGAGACAGACTTCTGTTGGCTCTGTTATTTTTCCAGTCATTTGGTGCATCCTGTTGCCGAGCTCTCTGAGAGGGCCCCTCGGTGGAGCTGTTGGTACGTCTTACCCTGGCTGTGACCTGTTTTTCGGCTCCTCATGGACCATGTTACGCCTTCGGAGCCCCTATCTTCGTGCCTATCTGTTCTTATGGCGCACAACTCTTTCTGGTTGCTCACCTGCTGCGACCTAGCTATGTGAAGGACCGAGTGGGAAATTCGTCGCTGTGACTTATTCGCCAAGTTCCTGTGCCGCTTATGAACTTTTGGTGTGGCTCAAATTCCTTCTTCCGAGTCCACTTGTTATTCTACAAAAGTCTGCTCCTAGTAACAGGAGATTTTTAAGGCACAGGACCTCTTTATGTGCATTTCTATTCAAATTTGAATTTGAAGTTTTGAAGTGATTTTGGGAATGTGTGCTCCTTGAACTAGGAGAATTTTCCAACCGCATGGAACTCCTTTTAGAAGAACTGCATTTATATTTTATCTTTAAGGTCTACTTTCATCTTTTCCGGCGTCGGCTTTAAGGCGGGGAGGGTCTGAACCGTGTAAACTGTGATCCCCCCCACCAGACTATCTTTCTTCAGTGTTTTTACATTGTATGTGCTTGCAAGCTCTACTATGTATTGTGTAATTTGATGTATTTACATGTATTTTATTTCCTATCCTTGCCCCTCTTATGGAATAAATGTATTTCTGCCCGTTCCGCATGTCTTCAGTGAAATGTAGAAGTTTTCTCGCCCTGAAGAGTCCTCTCTCCCTTCCGAGCTCTCTCTCTCTCTTGCTTCGCGCCCCTCTCCAACTCCCCTCTCTTCTAGAGGGGAGTTTCGGTCCACGTGACCGCTGCTCGGCTCGCGGTTGTTGTCCTCGGCCGGCCGGGGTGATTCTGCTGTTCGCACTGAGTGCAGTCTGTTATCTCCCGGGCTTGCCTTCTAGCCCGTCGAACCCGGTACGCTAGCGCGGAGGTAAGAAAGAGAGAGGGATATTGCTATTGTACTGTACCCTTAAGATGTCAAAATTTGGGAAGGTGCCTGAGGTAAATACGAGATTTGTCACTGTGTAATGGTAGGAACTTTGTGCTTTGGATTTAATCCCTTTTTTTAAGTTGATGTGTTTGATTCAATTTAAAGAAAGTACTTTCATGGCCGAAACATTCCATAGTGGGGTTAAGTAGGTGTTGCTTTTCTACGTTATTGTAATCCACTACGGATTTTCTATGTGCCTTCGGGCGTTGCGTTGGTTAAGAATTCGCAAGGCCATGCTTAATTTATTCTCAACCTTATTGTAATATTTGAAGGTCTTTCATATTATGTTCGGGAAGTTGCAAAGCGAAACCCTTCACGTATGCATGTGAACTTGTACCTGGTAGAGAGGGCTGGCTCCCTCATTAGTATTTTGTAATAATTTTGAATGTATATACGGGTATTATCTTCTTAATTGTAAATTGTTGTTATTTGATGTTTTCAAAGCAGTTAAAGTTTCCGAACTTGTAATTAAAGAAGCTTGGCGAGATATCGTTGTTAATTGATGTTGGTATCTTTCGCTTAATACGACCTTTATCCAGCCCCTTCGGGCCGCCGCTTTTCCTAGCCCGTACCTGCCGTCACAATCACTATTTTACGTAATTTACCGTGGCTCTTGATGTAACAAAATCGAATGCAAACAAATGGGATGGTACATGTAAGTTGTTTTCCCTACCATTCTAACAGAGTATTTTACATTATTGTTATAATTTCTTCGGTTTAATGTTATTAAATTAGTAACTTACATTCGAATTGAAATTTGTTATTAAAAAATAATGTCTTGACCAAACTTTCCTCGAACGATCTGGAAAAAGGCATTAATTTAAGAAATATCCAAGATTCATTAGTTTTACTTTCATGGCAAGATAAGATTGAAATTCGTTTTATCAACATTTTGGCTGACATAATGAAAAAATATGAAAAGTTGAATTTGCCTTTATTTTCTCAAAATTAATCCGAGACGTCGTATATATTTGTTCATGTCGTCTCACATCCATTTTCATGAGAACTAATACAGAACTTATGGTCATTTGGTTAAGAACTGAACAAAATAACACGCCTTCTAAGCTTGCGAAAATTAATAAATGGAGAAATATCATCAGTGTGGAATTCCTATCCACAATCCACTATACTGTCAAAGTGTCACACATCAGCACATCAAAACACATAGAAAATAATTATCATACAACTAGAAAATTGCTACATCTATTACTAACTACTGAAATTATCAAGAAGAAAATATCTACAATATTTACACATCGTTGAGTATCGACCAATCTCATCACTTTCCTGTTAACAAATTCCATTATGTTCCAACAAGATCGAGTTACCACATGAGTGCGAAATACCGCTTTGAAGAACGAGCATGCCTGGTTACGAGTCGAATATTATTGAAATATTTAAGATATTGAAGATCTGTTCTCCAGACTTAAGGTCTTCATGAACATCAACCCATACCTTAACTCGAAATTAATACATTTCCTAAACACGATTGGGGTATTATCACGAATTTGAGAGTACATCGGGTAACATGGACTATATTTTATCATCTGAAGACACTATCATCTTAACTACGTTGCATAACGTCTCGAAGATCACATATTTTCATTACGTCCTGTTCAGCATCAGGCACAATAGTATTACAACATTAACGTGTGAAAACTCAGTTTCTCGAAGATTCATATCAGATGCAATTATTCCACCTAATTTACACGTACAGTGCATCACAATGACGACTCTAACTTGTCGTATCCCAATATCACACATGTGTAGTTGCGAAACATAAGGATCTATCCTCGTCCAAAAATACGTCATATCCTCTTTGAATGCGTCTCGATGATTAACTAGTTCAATGAATTATCACATGCTACAATGCACGTACTCTAATTAAATTCATACATGTAATTCAGAGTTAATATCCCGATGACAAGTTATTTCAAACGTGAGGTACAAGTAGAAGTCCTATTTCCATGAAAATGTCAAAAATATTATCAAAATATTACCTCATTGAATTCGCCAGACATAGATTAGCTTACATTCATAACGAAATTCACACCATATGCAAGGATGGTTTCGATAACACATGGATAACTCTATCAGAACCCTCGCTGTCAAACTCATTGCCACGTGGTCATTAATCAGCCAAGTATGCTAACTTTACGACATATCCTATCGGAAGACACAACCAGAAAAATGTCTAGAAAATAAATTACTAGATAATGAAGGACAAATCTAATAAGAAAGAATTAATAAAGCTACATAGAACAGACATAAATAAGACGTAATCGACTTAACTTAGGAGATGTCTTCACATCAGGAAGTCCGCATCCTCAATCTGCCATTCTAGGGTGAGAGACTCTGCATCCCGCCGCCGCTGACGGTGGTCGATGGTTTAAAACTTCATGGCGACAAACTTGTAGTCCATAGCACGAAATTCCATCCTTTCCTGGAGATGATTACGTAGAGGTCCACCTTCACGTCACTCGTAAAATTGCAGAAACTTACACAAAGCGTGAACACACACTCAAGAAGTCCATAATGATCTTCAAGAACCATGCTTGCGGACCTCAAATAAATGTTTGACATGCCTGCCGAAGGTACTCTTTGTCTTTGGGCAACCTGCAGCTGTTGCACGAAGATTCTATAATAATAATAATAATATGTTGGAAATAACACGTACATTAGGAATTAATATCTGCACATTCGACGTCTGATCACAGCACTATTCCAAGTCGTAAATTAACATAATCATAGGAAGTGTAGAGCATACTGATCACAGCACTATTCCAAGTCGTAAATTAACATAATCATAGGAAGTGTAGAGCATAGCCCGCCTGGTGGCCATGATCGTTAAGGCGCTGAAGTCTAAAAACGGTCTAACACCGAGGTTAGCCGGTTCGAGTCCCGTTGGTCGAAAAAATTTTCACCATCAGAATGTTGGCCGGCAGGGTAGGGGAGGTGGTGGTATACAATTTCTAATCACTAGATTGCGTGCCAAAAGCCTGGATTAAATTCCAAACCTCTCCGCAGTGCTCATATGGAGTGAGGGCGTATGACGCTGTTGATGGTGATTCGTCCGTCGGATGGGGACGTTAAGCCTTGAGCAGACCCCTTGGTGCTATTCGACAGGAGTAGGCTATGTGCCGGCACCGGGTTTCACCCTCTCCCTACTATCATATATCACGTCATTCATTTCATCTCTCATTAACTCCTCTGATGAGGTTGACGTCAGGAAGGGCATCCGGTCATAAAAACTGCCACGACAAATTCATCTCACCTCATACCCGACCCCGTAGGGAAACGGAACAAGGGTTGGACAAACATAGGAAGTGTAGAGCATGGGAACGAAGCCACTATCCCTGCTGATAGTATTCCAAGGTGTTCTGTGTTGAACATCCGCTGGCAAGGTCTCCGAAGTAACTGAAGATAATAGTTCAGGAACACGTCGGCATGTGTGTGCATGTACTCGTAGGACTTGACTTAAATATCGTGTCCGGCGCTCATGAACGGAAGTGGAGTCAACTTCAGTACTAAATTCTTCTGCGGTATGATTATATAATTTTTATCATTATTTTAGCCAAATGTCGTGGAAATTAATTCAAAAATTTTAGTTTTTAATTTATATAATCTATACGTGCAATTACTAATCCAGTTTATTATAATATGATCCATGAGCATTCTATAGTTATACATGTTACGCCACCAAATATATTATAAATATTTCATTAATTTTGTTCCATGTAATTACAGGTGACACGCGCTAGTTGCATTTTATCTCTCGTGCACTTTTATTTTTATCTTTTTATCGGCCGCACTGCCACCCTCTTCACGTCAGAAACCTTTCTCTGTCACCTAGTCAAGGTCGCATGCACTCCCTCGCCGACAAGTGCACTCGGGCCTCACACCAACACATGCACAGTCAGCTGTGACCTACTTACGGTCACAATATATCGGATATTCCCGAGACAAAATCAGTAAAATTCTCTTATGCAGATGACCTAGCCATTGCCATTCAACATCCAGATCTCAGCCATGCCGAGGCCATCCTGACGTCTGACCTGAATACACTTCGCTGTTACTTCCGAAACTGGAGACTACAACCCAGCATGAATAAGACAGAATCTGCTTGCTTCCATCTCCACAACAAGTTGGCCAATACAAAACTCCGAGATACTTCAATGGCTCAGTGCTAAAGCACAATCCTAATCCAAAGTACCTCGGGGTAACGCTTGACCGAACCCTATCTTATAGAAAGCTTCTTGAAAACCTCGGATATAAGTTGAGATCACGTAATAATATTCTGTTTAAATTCTGTGGAACTTCATGGGGTGCTTCAGCGGACACATTACGACGCACTGGGCTCGGCCTCGTGTATCCTGCAGCTGAATACTGCTCTTCAGTATGGCTTAACAGTTGCCACGTGAAGAAAGTTGATGTACAACTTAACACCACCATGCGTATCATCTCTGGTACTCTGAAGCCTACTGCAACGCACTGGCTGCCAGTCCTGTCCCACATTGCTCCACCAAGCCTGCAATGTTCAAGAGCCCTTGTTCAAGAATATGATAAGATCATGTCCAATCCAACTCTACCTATCCACAGAGATGTTGCAGATCTCTGGAGACAAAGGCTGAAATCCCGTAGGCCACCAATGAAAACAGCTAAGAATCTATTGGATGCTGGTTTCAATTTAAAAGAGGAATGGAAAGAGCAATGGATTCGTACAGCTCCGGAGTGGCCAAGCCTCTTTAATCCAAACCACGCCCCAGCTGGTTTCAGTTTCCCAAGAAGAACGTGGGCATCACTAAACAGGTTTCGCACTAATTGTGGAAGATCTGCATTCTCCCTTCACCAGTGAGATGTCTCAATATCCGTAGTGCAGTAGATAAACCATTTAGATAACCATGTGTAATTGTTCCCTAATTACCATGTATTCTTTGCAGGTTTTTCTTTTGTATAATATTGTATATACTTGTCCATTTTGTAAATTCCATACGTTTAATAATAATAGAGAAGTTGATTTCTTATTTAATTTGTAAATATGATCAAAATATTGCTATAGCTAGTGACTTCAATATAAATATCTTAGAGGTATCACAAAATACTCAAAGCTTCCTTAATATGTTAAGATTGCATGACTTATATTGTACACATGGTGAACCCACAAGAAATAATGCATGCCTAGATAATGTTGTAACCAATGTACTCAAATCATTTTACAAATGTTCTTTTCTAGGACAAGATGTATTATCAGACCATGGTGGTATTTGGATTGAATGTAAAGTTGACTGTAAGAGAAGAGGTTTTTTGAGTCATCGAAAAAATTAAAATGCATCAGGCGCGTCATATCAATTAAAGGGGATAATTAATTCCAAGACAAGAACAGACTGAGTGCCATGAGTGATTCAGCCTTGCCTGTAACTCAACAGCTCTAAACCAAGAAATAGGGTTAAAAATGGTTTACGCCTGATTTGGGTAAAATGTGTAGCTTATTATAATAAGTATAAACTAAATAATAATGTTACCGTGGTTTGGTGGATCAGCAGAGGTGAAAGAAGGTGCCGGGGTGAATTGGTCTAACTACCGAATGAAAGTTAATTTAAAACTTTAACAAAGGTTATATTTTTGAGTTTTAAACAATCAATAATCACAAAAACTGAACAACTTTTAACTAGTTGAGATAACAATGGTATAGCGAATTAAAAACCAGGCTTAGAAAAATCCAAGATTTCAACTTTTAACACACTTGGGCTACAAGCCCATAGTTTTACAACTTTTGAGCTTCCAGATCTAAATTTACAGAGGAACATACATTTACAATGGGGCAGAAATCCCCTAATACCAGGAGCACCAGCTCCGTAATTAACAATGTCAAGCCTCCTAGAGGCACTTTTACAACACATAAAAACGCTGACCCGCTCTCAATTTTTCAAGTCTATTAAAGGCCATACCAGACTTTACAATTAATTGCCATCAACGCACAACTTACAAATTGAAACGGGGGTATCTTGTACCCAACCTACTAGGCCTTAGCAGAAAAAGAACAGGTTAAGTAAATGGCCTAAATACAAAAGGAATGGAGGCGTGAATTTGCACTCCTACTTCGTAAAACCTAAAAGGCACAAGGCCGATGTAACAGGGGCTATTCCCAAACTATGGAGGTGACCCGTATAAGAAAGAAATTTAAACGTTACGGAAGAAAAGAAATTCAGTTACCAAAACGTAGTCACCGCAAACCAAAATGAAGGGGAGCTCGAGAGGGTAAATCACTCTCTATCCCCGAATTACAGTTACAAATTTACTTTAGTTTTTATATAAGCTGGTAGAAAATTACATATTCATAAAGATGGGTTACATGGTAAAGGTTTCGGACTTTTCCCGCGGGTTAAACTACTGAGCTAGAAAGAAATAAAGATGTTAAGCGGCCATTACCTTATTGAAGACCTGCTACCTGATGAAAGAGGCGCCTCCCGCCTCCTGCGTCACGTCCACACTCTTAGTTAGATGTTGATGAAGTGGCCAAGAGACGTGAAAATCAGCAGTTTATAAAACCTCGGGGAAAGTTCGAGACCTTTCATGAATAATCAAGCCACACCCTCTTACTTTTATTGGTCAATCTTGAAAGTACACTCGAAGTCGAAGAAGAAATACATGATTGGTCAGAAATTAATTACAGAAATTCTGGATTGGCTAAATTCAAAACTGGCGGAAGGAAAAGATCAATATTGCCAACCCACAAATGAAGGAACCAAATTTAATAAAGAACAAACTTAGGCATACAAAATTTCTTCAAAAAAGTTCCTTAACTTCGCACCAGGGTGCATGATCATAGTTTTTAGCAGAGACATCTCTGAGAGAATGTCCACAGTTCTAGCAGAACGGAAAACAAAACAAGTAGAAATGTACACAGTTCAGGAAACTTCACTATAAAAAAATTACTGTAGTGACATCTTCTGAGAAAATGTATGAGTTGGTCCAGTTTTTAAGATCAGAGTTTCTCCTGTGGGAGAGGATTTACTGGCGCAATAATTTATAGGATAAAGAAATATTCAATAACTACAGGATATTATATAAAACGCTTACATTAAGCTAAATTTGCAGCAAATGACAGATATATCCAAAGTGCGAACAATAAATGCAAAGCTGCATGGTCTATCATAAGAAGTGCCAGTCAAACTTCAAATAACAAAGATGTGACTCCTCTAGAACCTGATCGTTATAATAGGTATTTTATAAATGCACATGAAAGCACATGAGACCAGGATAATAGCATTTCATCAGATGGGCATGCTAGTAAACATAATTTCTTAGACTGGTTGCATAACTTTGATCTTCCCTCAAATGTGTTGAATAATGATTTTAGTTGGGTGGAAGTAAATCTGTAAACAGTCAGAAGTATTGTCAGCAATTTGAAATCATCTAGTACCCAAGACATTTATGGTCTCTCCAACAATACTATCAAAGCAGTTATTGACATGATATTAAGGCCATTGTCATTTTTAATCAATTTAATGCTTAGACAAAGTGTTTTTCCTGAGGTTTTAAAGATGTCTAAAGTGATACCTATCTTTAACAAGGGGGATAGAATGTGTCCATCAAATTACTGCCCTGTAACAATAGTATCCATTCTCAGTAAAATTATTGAATCAACTCAACGAGTACTTTTTCAAAAATAAATTGCTTTACAACAAACAGTTTGGATTTAGAAATGGTCATTCAACGATAAAAGCAGTTGAATGTGTCATCAAAGACATATTAAATCATTTTGGGAATAAGAGAGTCGCAGGTGCTACATTAATTGACCTGATTGTGTTTCGCATGAAATCTTAATTCGTAACCTCAGTTATTATGGAGTAAGGGGTCATGGACTGAAAATAATGGCATCCTATCTTCATGAAAGAAAAAGATGGTGGTAATAAGTGATAAAAAATCTGGTATGGAAACAGTTAAAGCAGGTGTCCAACAAGGGTCTGTTTTGGGACCTTTCCTGTTTTTGGTCTATATCAATGACGTAGCATGTAATGTTCCCTGCACATGAGTTCTATATGCTGATGATACAACTTTCCTAAATAGTAATATTGATATCATAACACTACAAAACCAAGTCAACACCTCTGTTAAAATTGATGAAAACTGGTTTCATCACAATAAATTCACAATTAATGTTACTAAAACAGAAAATATCCTATTCACCTTGGATCACACTGTAAACAATGGCTGCCCTTTCTTGACAACTATATATAAAAATATATTGTGTTGAATATTGTTAAATGTAAGTTTATACACTCTAAATGAAACATACTCCATAGCATTTCACAAAAACGTTAAATGCATGATAACAAAAAAAGCATTGGACTCAGAAGTCACGTTGGGCACTAAACAGTCTTAAAACCCAGTATTTACCACAACTTAGACGTATATGTTGAGACTAGATCTACATTAATTATTTACAATTATTATTTAAATAGGAAGCACATGAATTGTGGTGAATCATTAACTAAGTATAAAGTAACTATTTAACTAATATTTACAAGTGAAAAATACAAAATTTGAAATAGGCTTCCTGTAAATGTTTGTGCATTCTAACTTATGACTACATCAAGGTACAGGACACATTTACGACTGAAAAATACAAGTATGCACTGTCACTCTTAACTTATTTCTGCTTCATGTTACAGGGCAAAGCAGTGTTGCCTGTCATTGCAACACAAATGAATTTTACAAATCTTACAAACTGAGTAAGGCCTAGACTCAAATTTATGTAGGGTGCACACTTCACATCTTCCTCTATTCAATGAAAATGCAGGAAAAAGGCACCCCCTATTTCCTAGCCTTACACCATTGGACAATGAATAGGCACCTTCCCCTCTTTTAGGTTGGGGTGAATCAGTTAGCATGGGTCTTTGGGTGGATCTCTTCCTTCCTACATTCTTTTCTTTTCACCAGTCCTTGGGCAACAGCTCTTCTGAATTGCAAGACTGTAAACTTTGGGTACATCTGATTATGTATGATGAAGACATTGACAAAACTTATGTCAAATATTCTCCAAAACCACCTTTGCCACCACTTTCTTGACTTTAGTACAGGGCACGTAATCAATCAACTCCCATATCTGCATTGTAGTCTTTTACTACATTGGGGCACTTTACCTCTATTGTGGTGCCATCATTTCTTGTTATTTACACAACTAATGATGTTCATGTACAGGTATCACCATCGAAGAGGGCTTTCTTTTCATCCCCTGTCGGGCTCAGGAAGTTTAGCTTTCTTTCTTGCAGTCTTATTTCCAATTGATGGAACATCTTCAGCATTTGCTTCAAAATCATTGCGCAGTCGATCATAGTCATCACCATTTTCAGAATAAACTCCTAAAAATGAAACAAATGTGCTATTTATAACAGCCTCCAAACCGTTCTAGTAGCTACTTTATAATTAATAGGTCTAACACTACAAATGAAGAGTAGCCCTACTTAGGAATAGAACTATTCAGACATCACTGTGTATTTGTCTATTGACATAACTAATAGGGAAAACAAATAAATAAATAAATAAATAAATAAATAAATAAATAAATAAATAAATAAATAAATAAATAAATAAATAAATAAATGCTAGTATCTGTCCTGTAACGTTTTCAGTGACTAAAATAACCCCACAAAAATAATCAAAATTATATTCGAGCAAAAGACCATTCAAATATCATTACATATTTGTATTTATTTGCATTTGTATTATTTGTATTAGTATTAGGCCCTTGACGAGAAAATAAATAAATACTTACAGTCAGCAGCTTCTAATTCTGCGTCAAATACACTGGTAAAATTATTAGCTGTTTCTTCTTTGTCACTGTCTTCTAAATCGGTTAGTTTCCTTCATCTACTGGAATATCTTCTCGTAAGGCAGAAATAAGTTCATCTTCACTTAATCCTTTTGTCTTAGGCCTAAACATTTTCAACATTTCACTAGAATTCTAACTAACACAACGTCGCCCTCCAACAACACTCACAACACGTGTGTCGCTAGCTGCAAGTCGCTTTTAGAAATATGTGAATATTTACGATATTACGTATTAGAAGCCTTGTGCAGTAATAGAAATATATTCCCAAATATGCATGCTTCATAAATATTGTTACGGAGATATCCGTGGTAGGCGGAGGTGAAAGAAGGTGTGGGCAGAAATAGGTCTCAACTACAAAATTAAAGTTAATTTAAAACTTTAACAAAGGTTATATTTTCTTTTCAAAATAAACAAATAACCGAGTATAACAGGTACCAAGTAGCAGATCAACAAATTAAGAAATTACAAGTTACAGTTTGTTACATGATTTGGGCTTCGAGCCCCAAGTATCATTTCTGAGCTCTCAGTTCACAACCACAAATTATCAAAGGGCAGAAAACCCCTAACTGCATGGAGCACTTGCTCCCAACTTTTAACTTCAAGCCTCCCAGAGGCACCTTTCACACACCAGAAAGAGCTGACCCGCTCTCAATTTTTCAGCCTATTTAAGAGGCCATAAACGGACTTTACACTAACTGCCCTCAAGGCACACTTACAAAGAAACAGGGGTATCTCGTACCCAATCTACTGGGCCTTAGTGTGCAAAAACTAGGTTAATATAAATGGCCCAAAACAAAAGGATGGAGGCGTGAATTTGCACTCCTAAATCTACATTTTAGAAACCTAAGTGGCTCTAGGCCGATACACAGGGGCTAATCCCAAGCTAGGGAGGTGACTCGTATGAGAAAACTTTAATACATTAAGGAAGAGCGGAAACGGTTATGAAAACGTAGTCACCTCAATTTCAAAATGAAGGGGAGCTCGAGAGGGTAAAGCACTCTCCATCCCCGCTTTACAGTAAAAGAGATTTGTAGTTATTACATAGACTGAAACGGAATTTACATTTTAAAGAGATGGGTTACATATTAAATGTTTCGAACCCTCCCCGAGAGTTAGACTGCTGAGCTAGCAAGAAATAAAGATGTTAAAAGGCCATACCTTGTTGAAGAACTGCTGTCTGTAGAACGAGGCGCTTCCTGCCCCCTGCTACATATTCACACACTGAGTAAGATGTTATACGAGTGGCGCGGAGACAAGAAAATCAGCAGTTTTATACCTTCGCGGAAAATTCGAGACCTTTCAGGGGTAATTAAGGTCTGCCCTCTTAACTTTATTGGATAGCTTAGAGGTACATATCCATATCGAAGAAGACATACATGATTGGCTGAGAATTAATTAAAGAAATTCGGGATTGGCTAAGTTCAAACCTGGAGGAAGGAAGGATTAATATTGCCAACCCATAAACCACAGAACAAAATTTAGTACAGACAAAACTTATGAATACAAAATTTCTTCAAGAGAGTTCATTCCATTGCACCAGAGTGTATTACCATAGTTTTTGGTAGAGACATCTGTTAGAGAATGTCCACACTTCTTGATCAATTAAAAACAAAAGCAAATCAAAAACACACAATGACATCTTCTGATAAACTGTAGAGTTAGTTCAGTTGTTAAAGTTCCGGGTTTCTACAGTAGAGAGGTTTAAATTCCCGCAAGATTTGAACTTGCGTCGTACAGGTGTACCGCCCGGTACAAATATAATCTCATAAGTGTATTTACACTGTCACAAAAGGCAATAAATAATTTGAAAACTGATTACACATTTCTCTACGGTTGCCTAGATACCACAGCTGAGATATAACCATTTAACTGCCATCTGTTGACCAGTAATAACACTACAAGTGTATTGCTTCCTGTACAGACGTGGGACTAGCAAGTCCCAATAGTCAAGTGCCACCCAAACTCTGCCAATAAAATGTGAATGAACTTTTATAAGGGCGGGACCTGTAAATCCCAATGGTCAAGAATGGGTTATAAATGCACATGAAAGCACACGAGATCAGGATAATAGCATTTCATCAGATAGGGATGCAAGTAAACATAATTTCTTAGACTGGTTGCATAACTTTGATCTTCCCTCAGAAGTGTTGAATAATGATTTTAGATGGGTGGAGTACACCCGTCGGTTGGGTGGTTAAATTTAGGTTCTCAGTGTTAATATGACAATTTCGTTCATGAATACGGTTTAAAGTATCCGTAGGTTCCGCTGAAGAGTGAGCATAATCGCTTGTAAGCCAATCTAACTCCCAAATGATAGCAGATAATCCAATATCTCTCCTACCATCTCATAAATTTTTACTATAATCATATATTCTATCTTAATACAACATATCATTACCTACGTTTAGATACAAAACGCATTAATTGCCCTAATACTAGTTCATTAGCATGCTAATGCGGTATTAAACAAAACTATCTTGACTTGGAAATCGTAGAGAAAAGAAAATCATAGTATGTTACATATTTCGTTTCAAATACAGTATTTCCTAATTAACACAATTGAAGTTGGGATTTCTACCATCTTTCATCCATAACTTTCCGTTAATAACTTGTTAACTCATTACAATCCATCATTATTACACAAAAGAAGTTCAAGGGGGTAAATGAGGTTTGATTCTTTATTATAGGAGGATAGGGTATTCTTCATATTTATTTTTGTTGGATTTTTGGTGTTAGGATTTCGGAATACGAGATAGTTAATAAGTTCCCTTTTATGTGGTATCAACTGACCTTCCACATTAAATTACTATATTCATAGTAATACCAAGCAAATATAGCCAGTCGGTGCGACGTAAAACCCCTAGCAAAAAAAATTTAGCCATATTTATATATTTACATCAGTGAAAATCAAATATCTTATCATTAAGCGTCATTCATAGAATTATCAATCAGTATAAATTAAGCAATTCGTGCTGTACATTCACATATTCATGTGCTACTATCATTGAAGAACACTCATATTATTTACCGCTGTGCCATTACTATATTGTAATTCAATACCAATCTACATTCTCATTGGAAAACAATCATTCAGTACGGCGATGTCTCTTACTATCCCTACATCTACTCCGTTCAATATGTGAGACTCATTTAAGCTTTCGTAAACTTTCATAACATACTACCATTCGACATTAATTCATTTGAACTGTACCTACATACTCATATAAACATAACATAACCTTGCACCTAGCGCCTTATTTACCATACAACATTCATAATTGACATATGAATCCGTAACAACTACTTCCTGCCATTACTCACACAATAAAATATAATATCTTCCCATACCATCATTATTTCACATTTCTCTTATATCTCTTCTTATAACTTCACTCGCATTCATAATTCTCAACTTATTCCTTCTAAAATAACATCTCTGTTACGGTATTCAAATCCGTCGACGTCATATACTTCTTGTTTAATTACGAATTCCCAATATACAATACATTTCTTCTTACAGTACAGCCATAATTACCTTGTCTGCCGATCTGGTCTCTTCAATATGTAGGTTTTATTCTGCAATGCAATTATTCCGATGCTAATCTCACCTAGTTCAACGCTAATGACCTTTCCGAGTAGAGTGATATACTGTATAACCATCAATATATACATTCCGTTCAAGCTTACAATAACCTAAATTCATATTAGGGATATAACTATCATTCAAATTGGCAGGCGTTTGTGGTTAACTTCTCAAAATCTAGCATTCTGAATCACATAATGGCACATATACTTCATCTGTAGGCAATTTCACACTCCTACTAGTTTATGTCATTAACCCTTAACTTAGCACCGTATCCATATGGATACACAAAACTATTTCACTTATTTTATGTTGTAAAACTGATATTATATATTCTTTGACTATCCTATATTATTCCATGACTATTAGAAATCTCTTTGAAACACATAGCAACTACTTTGTAATGAGCGGGAAAGTAATAAACATTAGTTTACAAGATGGCGCTGACTAGTCAACTCATCTAGATATTGTTGCTGTTTCCAAGGCAATATTACATTATTGGTGAAGATATTATTGTGATTATATTGAAGACAGCATGGATAATAATATTAAGAAGGTAGGTAAATGACTAAATTGAAATTATTATTAGTAGTATTAGTGATGCAGGAAGAAATTCAAATGTATCCAATTGGATACACTGCCAAGAGAGTAGACATATAATGTTTGATTCAAATGTATCCAATTGGATACACTGCCAAGATAGTAGACATTTGTAATATTTGATATTTATGTATTCATATGTTCACATAACCAAGTTACCACATGTTAGGTTTTTATTATTATATCTTTAAAGCGGGAATGCATGTTTCTTCATTATTTCACTTAATGTGCAGTAGCTTATTTCTAGTTTGCTATTACTGAAAAGTTCCTAAGTTCTTTGTGCAAGCTATATGATACATATTGAGTTTTTTGTCATGTAGTGTGCTAAAATCTCTTTCTTTCTTTTTTTCTTTCAGAAATTCCGCACACGTTCAGATAGAATGATGGCAAACTATCCTAAGGCCAATTCTTCATCAACGGTTTTCAAGAATGGACTGAAGGAACAAGGAGAAGTAGTTTCAGCGTGTAAAAGTCGTGCAAGCCGTATTATGGCTCTTGTTCCCCCGTACGATTCAGGTTCAAGTAGTTCAGATGATGAAGAATCGCTCGTATTCAAAGGCTGCGATGAAATATACAGTGGGTCTAGTAACCTGATTTCTATTCCAAGAGATGATTTGCAAACAAATCTCTCTGATATTCACAAAGAAATCAGTCCAGAACTCAGCGTTATTACAGCTGATTTAATAACATCTGATCCCGTACTAGATGTTTTAGGAAACCAAGAGGAAGTAAGATCACTTGAAGATGAGAAAATATCAGAGAAATTGACTGTGGGACCCGTCAATGTTCGACTAGAAGTAAAAGAAGATAGTGTCATTGACAATATTGAATTTGAAGTAATGGAAGAAGGTGAATGTGCTGTCGACCTACCATCTTGCTTTCATTTGCCAGTTTCTGCCAATAATGTAAATACAGGTTTAGAATCATTTCCAGAAACATCTACACGGGAAAGTAATCCCGTTGGTTTGTCTACATTTTATCACTCACCTAACAGCCTTTCATCACTTGCACCTGTAAGTAGCTGTTCTACAAATATGGAATCCAATTCTATTAATCAACCTTTATTAGTGCTCAATTCTAGCAATCCTTCAGCATATAGTAAAGCAAAAAAACGTGTAGCATCCCCTTCTGGTCGACCTGGAAATGCAAAGGTCGTCAAGAATAAGGTATGCTCTTCTGAATTTAGCTGGAAAAAAGAACCATTTAAGTACTTAGTCACAGACATTGATAATGGTTCCACGAACACAACTCCGCCAAGAAACATCATTCGTAAACCTCTTCAGTATTTTTCTGATTTTTTCTCTGACGATATTTGGGACCTTATAGTAGAACAAACCATTCTATACAGCTCCAGTCTGAGAAATAACGCCATTCATGTTACGAGAAAAGACATTCAAAATTTTATTGGAATATCGATTGCAATGGGCGTGGTACAGATGCCTGCATACACGGATTATTGGTCTGAAGCTCGTCGCTTTGAGAAGATTGCCTCTGTTATGCCCTTGAAGAAGTATCAGTTGATCCGTAGATATATGCACTTTGTTGACAACACTCTTCAAGCTCAAGATAGTGACAGATACTTTAAAATCCGTCCCATAGTAGATATTGTGAGAAGAAACTTTTTGGCTGTGGAAGAAGAAGGGAAGTATAGCATCGACGAAATGATGGTCCCTTACAAGGGAACTCGAGCAGGGAGCAGACGTCAGTACATAAAAAACAAACCTCATAAATGGGGGTTCAAGATTTTTGTACGAGCAGGAATTACTGGTATGATTTATGACATCTTACTGTATGGGGGTGAGGACACATTTCGTCAGTATGAGTTCAGCGATGCTGAGGAACGCCTTGGTCTTGGTGGGAAAGTGGTTGTGGCTTTATGCAGCTCTATACAGAAAAAAAGCATGTTCCTTTGTTTTCTTCGACAACTTCTTTTCATCACTTGAGCTCTTGATTTTACTTCGTGAGAAATATGGTATTTTGTCAATGGGTACAATAAGAGGCAATCGTTTGAGGGGATGTCCACTGATTGAGGACCAGAAGCTCGCAAAACAGGGCAGAGGCAGCTATGATATGAAATCGTGTAATACCAACAAAGTGTGCGTCGTGAAATGGCAAGACAACAAAAGTGTTTGCCTTGCAAGTACCTTCTGTGAGGTTGAACCTTTGGGAACAATTAAACGACACGAGAAGAAGAAACTTGTGACTAAGAAAGCAGGCTCTGGTCAGGTCAAGACGATGCAGCAACAATGTGTAGAACCTCGTGCAAAGATCAATGTACCTTGCCCCAATATAGTGCTTAAGTACAATGCCTTTATGGGAGGGGTAGATCTTGCAGATATGTTGATAGCATTGTACCGGACTGCATTACGAACTCATAGGTGGTACCTTGCTATATTCGCTCAAATCATAGATATGTGTGTGTGTAATTCCTGGCTTATGTATAGACGTGATTGTAGGAAAGAAAACATAAAGAATGATTCGTTGAAACAGTTTCGATGGAACATTGCTGAGAAACTCATGGCAAAAGGCAAGCTGCATTCAGTGAATCATTCACCGACAATACCTGCAACAAGATGCCCAAGGACTCAAGTCGATTCAGATGTTCGCTATGATCGCCAAGAGCACTTCCCACAACATTGTGAAAAGGGGCGCTGTCGTTACTGCAAGAATGGACAAACCCGCATGGAATGCATCAAGTGTCGGGCAAGACTGTGCATAACCAAGGACAAGAACTGCTTTTACCACTTCCATCACAAGAAACTTTTCTGAGCTGAGCTGAACAATAATTTTGATCATGATATTGAAGTGTGGGTTCATGTGTTATTAAATATTTTTAACATCAGTTCATTGATACCTCTAGATTGAGAATTTAAAGTTTCCATGTTTATGTAATTCTTGGCAATGTATCCATATGGATACATATTAAAAGTGAAAGTCAATATCAGAATGCTTGGCACTGTATCCATATGGATACATATATATTTTTGTAGATTTTTACTATAAAAACCAACTAAATATTTTTTTAAGTATTTTTATAGATGTTAGAGAGCACACAAGATGAAGAATATGTACATGTGGCAAAAATCTCAGATTAAAAGTTTGTTGTGCCTAGTTAAGGGTTAACTACAAATACTTTTAGAAGGAAAATCTGGGAATCTTATTACTCATCTCGATCCGATTGTGTCATCTGCTTGCTTCTGCTGTTTTCACGCAGTCTCTGCACAATCAGCTCCCATCTCCGTCTACTTCACAGCTTGGCAATGGTCTGGCCATCTCGGCTTGAGCTACGGCATCCGGGGCGGCCTTCCTTCACCATTTTAAGCGTACATCATCATATCGCCGGTTTCCATGCAATAAGAAGATAATATTAGTTGGGCGAAAAGAACAGCTAAATCTTTCATTATATGTCTTATAACACATATATAACATATATAACATATATAACATATATGAATGGTCATTGGTATTCCTTAATGCTTCAGAAATGTTCTTTAAATGTATATCAAATAATGCTTTCTCTCATAAAATATATCGTCCGCTGAGTGTTGACTAAAGCTCCTTACTAATATTTCTGTTGTTCTTGATGGTATGCCGCATATTTTCTCAGCTTTATACTGGATCGTATCATTTTCTGTCTCCGATATTTTAAAATGCGATGTATGCGTATTTCCTTATTCTCGGTTTACCTTGCACGCGTAAATAGCTAAATCCAGCGCTAAGATGAATATTATCTCTCGGTTTTACTATCTTTTCCAAACTCGATTTTCACTTACAAATTACTTAACAATAGCATGAATTCAACTATTTTCTTTTGGACCATAGTTGTTTCATTAAAGAACCTCTTTTCTCGCCGGTCTTCATAAGTCTACGCCTTCTAATTACGGTCAATTCGCATCTTGGATTCATCTCATAGATGTTCGCACTGTTTGAAGCTATTCCGCGCCATTTTCTCCGCTACATCTGCATGTCAACGATCATCTCGACTGTAACGTAATAGTACAGAAGTAAATCTGGAAGCAGTCAGAATTGTTGTCACCAATTTGAAATCATCTAGTACCCAAGACATTTATGGTCTCTCCAACAATACCATCAAAGCAGTTATTGACATGAAATTAAGGCCATTGACATTTTTAATAAATTTATTGCTTAGACAATGTGTTTTTTCTGAGTGTGTACAACTCAACGAGTACTTTTTCAAAAACAAATTGCTTTACAACAAACAGTTTGGATTTAGAAATGGTCATTCAACGACAAAAGCAGTTGAATGTGTCATCAAAGACATATTAAATCATTTTGAGAATAAAACAGTCACAGGTGCTACATTAATTGACCTGATTGTGTTTCGCATGAAATCTTAATTCGTAATCTCAGTTATTATGGAGTAAGGGGTCATGGACTGAAAATAATGGCATCCTATCTTCATGAAAGGAAAGAGATGGTGGTAATAAGTGATAAAAAATCTGGTATGGAAACAGTTAAAGCAGGTGTCCCACAAGGGTCTGTTTTGGGACCTTTCCTGTTTTTGGTCTATATCAATGACGTAGCATGTAATGTTCCCTGCACGTCAGTTCTATATGCTGATGATACAACTTTCCTAAATAGTGCACCCGCTCCTGCAACGGTCAGTGCAAGATTATCCCGGTAGCTCATTAATTCTTCTCAGGGTATCCTTTTTCCGCCCATAAAATCTGAGATTTTATATGTAATTGTTTAACGTGGTTTCTGAAGAGAAATTGGCCGCTGGGGTATGCGTCAAGGGAGTGTCAAAATCCACGAGAATGACGACCGATAACAAGAAATCATCTCACATTTCGTTTGTAAGAACTTGTCGACTGCTTACATCTAGAAAACTTATCAACTAACTTAACTCTAAACGTTGCCAGAACAGAAATCATAACTCAGTCACATACTAAAGAAAATATATAAGATTATTTATTGAGAAAAATTAATGTTCGAGATATAGTGAAATCTGGGTAGTATTAATTCCGTGTTATCTCATCATTTGAAAATAAGTTAGAGTCAGCGCTGGCTCATCTAAGATAAAATAGTGGAACTTTAAAAAAATGCTAACATTCTCTCATTAATAAAGTTCAAATTCCAATAAATACACATGTGAACCTTCGTAGCCATGTTCCGAAAGTATTACATCTTTTTTAATAATATTTGCGATCATTGAGCATTCAAGGAATCAAATAAAATTTTCATATTGTAAATACTGCTCTGTTAATTATTAAAGTTATCCTCACAACATATGAGACATATTTCCCAAGTATACTCTTTCGCGTGTATTAAATTGTGGCAGTGTTCACCGACCTTCCATTCATAAGTTAAAGTCTTTCATAGGTTTGAACTCCGAGTGTTAGGTAACATCTTTCAAGTACGAACAAGTAACGACTTACGAGCTAAAGCAATACCACCCTCGTGCCTACGATATCTGGCTCCTAACTAACCATTGTAATCTTCTTCATTTTTATATACTAAGTTAAAATCATATTTATCTGAGTAGAAATAAATAAAATCTAACTAACTCTTCGAATAGTTTCTAATCTACACACTCATCTATTAGTGGCTCAATGTACTCTTGAAATCTGCACTGTCTCAATATTTCATTTATATACGTGCTACTGAACGTGTATAGATAGTATAGAATGTAGGTATTTCATATCAACCTGTAAGATCACCGCTCCACGAAATACTAGATATATAATCAATCATGAGTCTATTGCATCATATATAAGTACACTCTCTCTTACGCAGTACCTGTTATTCACCCAAGTCAAACACAATATCACTGTCACGATACACAATTCTACATAATTCATGTTTACCTTACCTTGAAATGGTCATCTGCGCGGGATTCTCTTCTTGACGTATATTTTCAAACATGGCATAGAAACTCACCTTATATTACTAATAAATCATTAGCACGTCAAATTGCAATTCTTACACTTCCCGTAGAACATAACTAAATCTCTTCACTTAAACCATTCATCAATATATAATCACATTTCAATACAATACCGTCGTCACTTTAACATACTATCGGCTTCCATTTAGCCGCATGCATATAGCCATAACTCCAAAACCATATGCTAAATATTCAAGAATTGCTTAGCAAAATACGCAGTCAATAACCTCTATTTTTAATAACAGTAATACGAATTCATATGCCCTCTTTCTCTGACGAAAGGAATACTTAATTTGTCAATGATCATCGTATTGCGCAGGTATTTCGTGACGTAAACTATACTCAGGTGAAACGCGATTAATCGAACTTTTACTAGTGACTTAGACTCATTGATTCTAGCTCTACACAAGTAACACACCTCTCTCTTATCGGATATTATTTCCACTATCGATGTGCTAGTGCGGTATCCAGTATATGTCATATTATCATTCTAACTCATCACTTCCATCTAATCTTAAAATCTTAAGTATTTCACACATTACTTATATTACACACGCGTTCTTAATTACTTCATAAATCACCAAATTCTCAGCACATGCCACAATAGATTGAGGGTGCAGATTGCAAGAAACTACTCTACTATAGAAAAGTATGGACTTAGCTCGTCAGTTGCTACATCTGGTCTGGTGGTTGCTCCGTCCTTCTGTTGCTACTAGACCCTCAGATCGGAACTGGATATCTGGCTGGGCTGGACGTTCATGGTCATCTGCTGGTCATATAGCTCGTCAGACCACTCCATATCGTCCGGTCTTTTGGCTGGCCGATCCTCATCCAACGTCATCATCTCCACTGGTTGGCCTGTCCAATACACTCCGGCTGGTCATCTGGTTCGACGGTACATATCCCCAGTTTAGTCCATCTTGATGAATTAGCAGACAGTCATCATCTTGTATCTGTAAACAATGAGAAGAATTCCTTGTGGGCAGTAATTAGTCATAGTATTCTGCATTTTTCTGTTATTTAAAATAATCGTCAAAGTTTTTCTTTCTGTGAAATATTTTCTCCGTAAATAATTATTATTTTTACTGCTACGGAAATTATAATCTTCTCGTATGTAGATATTTAATATTTCACAAAAGTGAATTCCGATTCTTTCGATCGTTACGTTGCTGCTTATTAGCCCAAATCCGTCGTATATCACCAATATTTTATATATTTATATTTTTTTCTCGGCTCTTCTACTTGCATACAACGATGAATACTTTAATTATATGCTGTCGCGAATATATATAATTAATATTCTTCTTCTATAGGTAAGTATATTCGTCGAATATGTAGATCCGCTTGCATCTGCGTCTTGTCTCCGTGAAGTAATTTTTTGAGAGTCTCGTTAAACAATTCACCCGCTGCTATATTTTTTTAAAACAATTCAAATGAGCCTCTACTGTTCTGCACTGTCTTCGAAACCTATCCTTTCCGTGACGTACATAGCCTCCTATACGTTGCATTGATACGAAGTTCATTGCCTTAGTAGATCGCATGGTCCATACCTTCCTACGCCGCCATTTTGTTGTTGGTCTACGAGATGCGAACGGGCACATTTAATCCCCCTGGCACAAAGAAAATATATTGGTCACGATATATTTTCTCATTGTTAACTTGAATCTCAAATGTGACTTTGCATCTCGTATATTCTCTGCCATTGCGATATTATCTATTCGATTATCGAATATCAGCAGATTGATATCGATTACGTCCTAGTTGCATTAATTTGTTTACATGTCCCGTAACCATGTATTTGGCAACTGCTTTTTCTTCATTCTAGTGGTCGTAATAAAGATATTTATTCCTTCCTCTTTGCGCATTTCACAATGGTAGGTCATTTAATGGCTTTAGACTTTCTTGACTCTTAAGTTCTTATTACATTTGCTGATTCTCTTGGAAGTACAACTTGATATTGCATGCATTATGTACGTTACGATATTTGCCACTTAAACTTGCTATTTCGTACGCATTATTCCCAAGAACGCGTTCGATTCTGTAGGGACCATTGTATAACGGCAGAAATTTAGCACATATTTTTGCTGGTGCATTTGATATTGGTGCAGTCTTAACCAGAACTAGATCTCCTTGTTTGAAATGTGGATGGAATTTCTTATTCCGTAGTCTTCTTAACCGTTTTTGAGACTGATCCTTGAGTCTCTGTTGGATCTTTAGATTTATTTCTTGAGGATCTGGCTTTTTCTCTAGCTGCATAGTGAAAATGCTGTCCCATGTTCTCTGTGGGTGAACATTTTTATGGGCTACACTAGGAATTTGGGCAATTGATTGATTAACCGTGTTGTTTAAACTTTCTGCTATGATATCTAGCATATCTATCCATTTCCAATGTTGTTGACCACAATATATTCTCCCGAATTTAGCGATCTCCTTCATATATCTCTCTACGGGATTAGCTGCTGGATGACGAACTGAACATAACGTATGCTTGATGCCCTCATTTCTTATTCGTTCGCGGAACATAACTGAAGTAAATTGTGTTCCTCTATCAGTTAGGATCCTCTCAGGTTTTCCCATTTCAGGAAATGTCTTATTAATGAGGCCGTGTAAAACTTGTTTAGTATTGGCTCTCTGTATGGCTTGCAATGAAATATATTTAGAGAATACGTCGATAACCACTAGTATATATTTCTTTCCCTTCCTAGCAGTGGGCAACTTTCCAAAAATATCTATTGCATAAATTTCCTGAGCTCTAGATGGTATAATTGGGATCGGTTTATGTCCGCATGTGTAATTGTTATGCTTTACTCTCTGACACACATCGCATGTTTTCGCTATGTTTCTTACTGATCTTCGTAATCCATTCCACGTGAATTTCTCCATTATCGTCCCTATAACCTTGTCTATACCAGCATGTCCTGTCATCTTATGAGTATGCCAGATTAATTCTCTTTGTAGCCCTTCCGGTATTACAATTCTTTTGCTGTTACTGATCTTGTCCACTACTTTCAATAGTATTCCGTCTACGATTTCATATTTCTTTGTGAGTTCTGACGTTGATTCCCTGTTAACCAAATTATCGATAATGATCTTTAATTTCTGGTCAGATTCTTGAAATTCACTCAGATTCTCTAACTTTCTTAGTAGTTGTTCGTCTTGAGTATCCAGTTCGATTGCTAGCACATGTTCTTCACCTTCATGTGGGTTTCTACTTAACGCATCAGCTAAGATGTTTTCCTTTCCACTGCAATGTTCAATCTTTAAGTCAAACTGTTGCGTGAATAACATCCATCGCGTTATCCTTTCGCTGATCATGACGGCTTTTAACCCAAAAGTCAACGCCTTGTGGTCTGTCCGTATTGTTACTGGGTAGCCATAAATTATACGTCTCCAATGTTGTAATGCGTGCACTATTGCGAGTAGTTCAAGCTCAGTAGTAGTATAATGTTGCTCATGTTTTCTAAGTTTCCTACTGGTAAATGCCAAATAAGTTCGTCTTTTGGTTTCATTATCTTCTTGATATAGGCATGCTCCTACACCAACGTGTGATGCATCAGCTTGAATTATGAATCTCTGTTGATAATCAGGATATCCCAGTTTGATACTTTTCTTCATCAGCTCTTTCATGTTGATGAATGCTTCTTCTGCCTCATCATTCCACTTCCATTTATTGTTGACCTTTAGCAAGTTCTGTAACGGTGCAGCCGTATCTGTGTAACCTTCACAATGGTCTGAGAAGAATCCAGTCAACCCAAGAAATTGCCTTATATGCTTTACTTTAGTCGGCCTAGGGAAATCGCATATTGCCTTTATTTTTACGGGATTTGGTCTTATCCCTTCTCCATCGATCACGTGACCTACAAAAAGTACTTGGCTTTGGCAAAATTTAGATTTTGATAAATTTATTTTGAAGCCAGTTCTCTGTAAATTACTTAATAGCTTTTCCAATTTGACACAATGTTCTTCGAAGGTAGTGCTCGCAAAGACTAGATCATCAACATAACAATTTACAAAGTCCTTTACTTCACTCGTTAGGCTTCTGTCTAGTGCCCTTATCAATACTGCCGAACTGACTTTTAATCCGAAAGGCAACCGACAATAGGCATATGTTTGGTTATTAAACATAAAACCTGTTAATAACCGTGACTTTTCTTCAAGTACAATATGGTGAAATGAAGCTGTACAGTCCATACTCGTAAAATATTTCTGACCTCGAAATCTCTTCACAATGTCCTTAATTTTGGGGGCCTGACTATACTCTGGAATCAGTCTGGAATTTAGGACTCGTGCATCAAGGCACAAACGAAGTTTTCCGTTATTTTTCTTTACAATTACTATAGGATTCAGAAATGGAGTGGTAGTCTTCACGATCAATCCATCAGCTAACATTTTCTCGATGATTTGTTTTACTTCAGTGAAATACTTCTCTGGCACATCATATATTTTTCCCTTATATGGTGTCCAGTCAGTAACTATCAGTTTGTACTTGTAGTTAGGAATCTGCCCAGGTTTATCACTAAAAACTTCAATATATTTCTTTATGATGTTGTACAATATTCGTTTTTCCTCTGCAGATACCGCAGCTTGAGTAATAGCCTCCCAAATTTCGGGTTTTTCGCAGCTTTCCTCTTCGATTGCAACTATCTCTTCAATTCTCATGACCAATTCCGGCTCTAATTCTGTGTTAAGATCTCTTTCTTCTAGTTCTTGGCTCTCTTCGTCCAATAGATCCACTTCTTTTCCCTCGATCTTTAACAATTCGTTCTCTTCAAGTGTGCTACTAATTTGAACTCTTTCTACAGTTCTATTTCCATTATTTTCTACCACTGGAAATCGAATTTCACCCTTATCCATATCAATTGTCATCCTAGAGCTTATCATGAAGTCTATTCCAAAAATGACGTTGTATTTTATTTTCTTCATAACCATGAATGGATGCTCAAATTCATATTTTCCAATCTTTATACTTAAGTAGGCTTGTACCTTGCATTCAACAGACTTGTCTGGAATTATGCCTCGGATTTTTACACCAGATACAGGTATGATTGGTATCTGTATTTTCTGATTTAGCTCTTGGAATAAGGTATATGACATTACACTTATGCTAGCTCCAGAGTCCACTAAACAGTACAATCGTGTGTTGAACACTCTCACAACTATTACTGGTAACTTGAATTTAGGTTGAGTTTCGTGACAAGTATCTTCTTTTATTAAATCTTCTGGTTGAATGTCCCAATGATCTATTTGTGCTACTACCCAACTGCGAATTTTGACAAAATTCATTAACGGTTTAATATTTGCAGTTTCATGTTTAACTAATTCATCATCGGCGTTTTTTTTTTCGCTCAGAACCTTGGGAATTTTCTGTGTTCCCATGACTTTCTTGCTCCTTCCAGCCTTCTTCCTGTCTTCTTCGTTTATAATTCTGAAGTTCGAGACTTTCTGCGCCTTCGAGGTCGCCGTTTATATCCTTATTTTTGATGGCTTCCTCCCATCGGCTCCTATTTTGTCTCTCTTCTCTTAGCTCTTGAAGATATCGCCTATTCTCATCACTTTGATTATATTGGGCAGGTCTTCTCCTCTCATCATATCGCCTTCTGTTCCTCTGATATGGTCGACTTCTATTGTTCCCATATCGAATGTTACTCCTATACTGGAAACTATTTCTATTTCCAATTTGCCCACATCTTCCGTGCTGTTGACCACTATACTGACAATAACATTTTCTTGGTTCTTTGTTTTGGGCTCTAACACAATCTTCTGTCCTAATTTCATGACCCTTATCTAGTCCTTGGTTAGTGATTTCGGAGCTGAGCGTATTGACTGCTTCTATTTGTTTTATATTTCTGGGGTTCCTCTCTATTAAGCAGGATGACGTTAGGTCGATCTGTCTTAACCGTCTCTCCATGTCAATAGCAGTTTGTATATCAGAGGCTGCTAATAATCTTTGTATTTCGAGTGGTAATTGCCTCTGAATAGTTTTAATTGCCTCCAGTTCGCTAGGTGGAGAATCTAAGTCCTGAAAACGATGAAATTGTAGGGAGAAGAAATCACTAAAGCGAGTTTGGCCTGCAGTCGAAAATTTCCTTGAGTACAACTCTAATCTTAGCTGTTGCTGGATCTCAGGATCCCAGAACTTCCTCAGGAAAGCTATTTTAAACTCATCATAGTTATGGAATGTGTATTTGAAAGCCTGGAACCAAATATTTGGGTTCCCGTCCAGATGTTTTTCGATAATTCTCAATTTCTTTTCCTCCTGGATTTTTCCTTCCCTAAAATATTCCTCAATGTCCCTAAGGAATTGTTTTGGCGAGGTTTTAACCGAACCGTCAAAATGTTTTGGGCGGTCGTCGTAATTTTTAATGATATTAATTATCGTGCTTCCCTCACTTTGATTACTACCGTTTAATATTTCCAAATCTCTTCTACTTGGGTCGCTTATCCCTGAAGGTGTGTTCTCTCTTTCATTAATCTGTACCTCTACTGCTCTCTGCCTATCACTAGAGCTTGAGGCCATTGATTTCGCCGTGTGCGATTCCACCTTCATCTCTTGGATTTCTCTTCTAATCTGTTTCATCTGCTCTTCTGTCTTTTCAATTTTCCGTTCCGATTCCAGTTTGTTATCTTCTATTTTCTGCTTCAATTCATCAATCTTCTGTGCTACTTTGGTCGCAGCTTGGTCATATTTTTCATCTAAGTCTTGCTGTCTTAGATTTAACCCTTGCATATTAGCTGTTATATTATCAATTTTCTCTTGTTCCAATTTTCGGATTGTTTCCTGGTTCTCCGTTACCATTTCATTTATTTTATTTATTTCCTCGTGTATTTCCCTGTTTCTATTCTCCATGGTTTCAGTCAACCTCGTCTGCATGTTTTGGATTTCGTTCTTAACTTCATATACTTCCGACCGTGTTTTCGCTGTTTCTTCAGTCGCTTCTTCTTGTTTCTTGCGTAGCTCATAGATCATCCCTTTGTGTTCATCTTCTATTTTTCTAACGAATTCTTCTAAAGATTCTTTCTGTTTTAGCTGATCCTCTCTTCTTTCCTCTCTCATCTCAATGATGCATCTCTGGAATCTTGATTCCCGTTCCTGTTCTTTCTCTTCTTGTTTCTGTTGCCATTCTTCTTGTTTCTTGTGCAATTCTTGCATCAACTCATAATGTTCTTTCTTTCTTTCTTGACGTTGTTCTTGTTGCCATTCTTCTTGTTTCTTTTCTTGTTCCTTTTGAAATTCTCTAAACAATTCTTGTTGTTTTCGTTCCTTTTCTATCCGTCTTCTTTCTTTTTCTTCTTCCAGCTTCCTCTCTTTCTCTTCACGCTCCTGTTTCTCTTTCTGCCTCTCTTCTTCCAGTTTCCTCTCTTTTTCTTCACGCTCCTGTTTCTCCTTCTGTTTCTCTTCTTCCAGTTTCCTCTCTTTTTCTTCCAGTTTCCTCTCTTTTTCTTGTTGTTGTTTCAAATATTCGAGAAACCATAATGGCGCTCCCTCTTGTTTCTCTTGAGCTCTTCTCATCTCCTCTTCTTGTTCTCTTCTTGTCTGAACTCTACCCTGTGTTGCCATTTTATGTCGTTTTCTATATACTCGTTATAATATCTCAAAGTTTATATTAAGCTCTCTATTTTGTTAAAAATCACTTATTTACCTAACAGTCCTCTAAGTTCACAAAATATCAAATATTATATCACACACACCACAATAACTTAGTCTACAAGGTTTAAAAATAGTTCAAGGTTTGCACTATATGCACTAGTTTGAAGTTTTCTCTTCAGTAAATAATAATATTGATGGACCTTCATGGAGATCGGCACCATCTCACCAGATAAACCAACAACAACCAGACCAAGAGTTCAAACCTATGATTTCGTTCACATTTCGGAACATGTTACGAAATAAATAAATTAAAATTCCGTTATGCTGCATTCCATATTTATATGTATGGCCTTCAGCCTATATCATAATTAAAATTAACTAAGTTTCATTTCATATTGACTTATAATCACCTTATCCTAGCTTATTATTATTAAAGAAAAGCAATCGTCTAATAAATTCAATAATTCCTTATTAATATATCTTCACAGGTTCAGCCATGTGGTAATAATTAATAAATTACTCAATACATTAGTGACATGTTTTCTATGCCCGATACCTACATTTCGAGCTTCGTCACATGATTGCCTATTAAGTAATATAAATTATCATACTATATTCATACACTCCCGCGATGTGTTTCTCTTCAGTCGCCACCCATTAATGCGACATTTAATTTATTTCAAAGTGAAAACCGAATACTTTTTTCACTTTATTTGGCGTTCCCACGGTGTATTTCTCTTCACTTGCTCCACTGTTACGGCATTTTATTCTTTGGCAACCAACAGTTCCCACGGCATCTTTCTCCATTTTAAATCACGCTGAGATGTCAAAATTTACCTCTGGCGACCAATATTCAATGATCCCGCGGTGTCTTTCTCTTCAAATCGTCACACATTGCGGAGTCATTTTTATCACTTTCCCACGGTGTGTTTCTCTTCAATTGCCCCACAGTTGGGCAGCCATTTTAAATACTTGCACCCGCTCTTGCAACGGTCAGTGCAAGATTATCCCGGTAGCTCATTAATTCTTCTCAGGGTATCCTTTTTCCGCCCATAAAATCTGAGATTTTATATGTAATTGTTTAACGTGGTTTCTGAAGAGAAATTGGCCGCTGGGGTATGCGTCAAGGGAGTGTCAAAATCCACGAGAATGACGACCGATAACAAGAAATCATCTCACATTTCGTTTGTAAGAACTTGTCGACTGCTTACATCTAGAAAACTTATCAACTAACTTAACTCTAAACGTTGCCAGAACAGAAATCATAACTCAGTCACATACTAAAGAAAATATATAAGATTATTTATTGAGAAAAATTAATGTTCGAGATATAGTGAAATCTGGGTAGTATTAATTCCGTGTTATCTCATCATTTGAAAATAAGTTAGAGTCAGCGCTGGCTCATCTAAGATAAAATAGTGGAACTTTAAAAAAATGCTAACATTCTCTCATTAATAAAGTTCAAATTCCAATAAATACACATGTGAACCTTCGTAGCCATGTTCCGAAAGTATTACATCTTTTTTAATAATATTTGCGATCATTGAGCATTCAAGGAATCAAATAAAATTTTCATATTGTAAATACTGCTCTGTTAATTATTAAAGTTATCCTCACAACATATGAGACATATTTCCCAAGTATACTCTTTCGCGTGTATTAAATTGTGGCAGTGTTCACCGACCTTCCATTCATAAGTTAAAGTCTTTCATAGGTTTGAACTCCGAGTGTTAGGTAACATCTTTCAAGTACGAACAAGTAACGACTTACGAGCTAAAGCAATACCACCCTCGTGCCTACGATATCTGGCTCCTAACTAACCATTGTAATATTCTTCATTTTTATATACTAAGTTAAAATCATATTTATCTGAGTAGAAATAAATAAAATCTAACTAACTCTTCGAATAGTTTCTAATCTACACACTCATCTATTAGTGGCTCAATGTACTCTTGAAATCTGCGCTGTCTCAATATTTCATTTATATACGTGCTACTGAACGTGTATAGATAGTATAGAATGTAGGTATTTCATATCAACCTGTAAGATCACCGCTCCACGAAATACTAGATATATAATCAATCATGAGTCTATTGCATCATATATAAGTACACTCTCTCTTACGCAGTACCTGTTATTCACCCAAGTCAAACACAATATCACTGTCACGATACACAATTCTACATAATTCATGTTTACCTTACCTTGAAATGGTCATCTGCGCGGGATTCTCTTCTTGACGTATATTTTCAAACATGGCATAGAAACTCACCTTATATTACTAATAAATCATTAGCACGTCAAATTGCAATTCTTACACTTCCCGTAGAACATAACTAAATCTCTTCACTTAAACCATTCATCAATATATAATCACATTTCAATACAATACCGTCGTCACTTTAACATACTATCGGCTTCCATTTAGCCGCATGCATATAGCCATAACTCCAAAACCATATGCTAAATATTCAAGAATTGCTTAGCAAAATACGCAGTCAATAACCTCTATTTTTAATAACAGTAATACGAATTCATATGCCCTCTTTCTCTGACGAAAGGAATACTTAATTTGTCAATGATCATCGTATTGCGCAGGTATTTCGTGACGTAAACTATACTCAGGTGAAACGCGATTAATCGAACTTTTACTAGTGACTTAGACTCATTGATTCTAGCTCTACACAAGTAACACACCTCTCTCTTATCGGATATTATTTCCACTATCGATGTGCTAGTGCGGTATCCAGTATATGTCATATTATCATTCTAACTCATCACTTCCATCTAATCTTAAAATCTTAAGTATTTCACACATTACTTATATTACACACGCGTTCTTAATTACTTCATAAATCACCAAATTCTCAGCACATGCCACAATAGATTGAGGGTGCAGATTGCAAGAAACTACTCTACTATAGAAAAGTATGGACTTAGCTCGTCAGTTGCTACATCTGGTCTGGTGGTTGCTCCGTCCTTCTGTTGCTACTAGACCCTCAGATCGGAACTGGATATCTGGCTGGGCTGGACGTTCATGGTCATCTGCTGGTCATATAGCTCGTCAGACCACTCCATATCGTCCGGTCTTTTGGCTGGCCGATCCTCATCCAACGTCATCATCTCCACTGGTTGGCCTGTCCAATACTCTCCGGCTGGTCATCTGGTTCGACGGTACATATCCCCAGTTTAGTCCATCTTGATGAATTAGCAGACAGTCATCATCTTGTATCAGTAAACAATGAGAAGAATTCCTTGTGGGCAGTAATTAGTCATAGTATTCTGCATTTTTCTGTTATTTAAAATAATCGTCAAAGTTTTTCTTTCTGTGAAATATTTTCTCCGTAAATAATTATTATTTTTACTGCTACGGAAATTATAATCTTCTCGTATGTAGATATTTAATATTTCACAAAAGTGAATTCCGATTCTTTCGATCGTTACGTTGCTGCTTATTAGCCCAAATCCGTCGTATATCACCAATATTTTATATATTTATATTTTTTTCTCGGCTCTTCTACTTGCATACAACGATGAATACTTTAATTATATGCTGTCGCGAATATATATAATTAATATTCTTCTTCTATAGGTAAGTATATTCGTCGAATATGTAGATCCGCTTGCATCTGCGTCTTGTCTCCGTGAAGTAATTTTTTGAGAGTCTCGTTAAACAATTCACCCGCTGCTATATTTTTTTTAAAACAATTCAAATGAGCCTCTACTGTTCTGCACTGTCTTCGAAACCTATCCTTTCCGTGACGTACATAGCCTCCTATACGTTGCATTGATACGAAGTTCATTGCCTTAGTAGATCGCATGGTCCATACCTTCCTACGCCGCCATTTTGTTGTTGGTCTACGAGATGCGAACGGGCACAATAGTAATGTTGATATCATAACACTACAAATCCAAGTCAACACCTCTGTTAAAATTGATGAAAACTGGTTTCATCACAATAAATTCACAATTAATGTTACTAAAACAGAAAATATCCTATTCACCTTGGATCACACTGTAAATAATGGCTGCCGTAATTCTGATAAATTGTAGGCCTACATGTTGATACAAGACTTACATCATAACTCTGTAAGAGATTAGCTAGGGTGTGGTATATGTTGCGGAAACTGAAAACCTGCATCAGTCGGGATATGCTACTTGCATCCTATCATGCTTCCTTTCACCCTCATATATTGTATGGAATCAGGTTATGGGGCAATTGTCCTACATAAAATAATGTATATATTTTGCAGAAAAATGCAGTCCGCCTAATTGCTGGATTATAATTTAGTGATTCCTATGAAACCTCCTTTGAAAGCCTAAAAATTATGACAGCTCCCTGTTTATATATTCTTACAAATATTATGCATGTGAAAGAGAATCTTTCTGAATTTAAAGAAAGATCTACAGTTCACATGCAGGACATAAGATACAAGTATGATCTGGATACTCCTTACTCCAGGCTTAGTAAAAGCACGAACAGCCACTGTTATCAACCACCTAAGATGTACAGTAAGTTTCCACTACCTATTCGAGCATTAGACAATAGTGCATTTAACAGGGTACAGTACTGTCACGATTTTTAAGGAAAAAGGCATTTTATAGTGTAGAAGGATATCTAGAATACGGTATTTCAAAAACTGACCTAACTTGGTGTACCCATCCCGGGCATATTAAGGCAACTATTACATAATTCGGTTTCACATTCAGATTTATAAATTGAATTATTGGATGAGAACCTTCAGAAGTTATTTCCCGGGCGTGAAGTCTCGTCCTCCCTACTTTCATTGCGTCAATGGCTGGAGCTCACAAAGCATACGGGTAGTGGAATGTTCGTAAGAGAAAATAGGCACCACATAAAATATAACGAAAGTAGGGTACTCTATAATGTGAGAGGAATACACTTATATTATTAAATGAGAAGAATCTTCGTTGAAAGTATTTGCTAAACATTTTATTATACTGATAAAATCACTCGTTAAGTACACGAGATGAGGCCATATTACAATACATAAACAAAGAAATAATCAAGACAGAAGCAATAATTATATATAGTATGCCTTAGCGTCCTTTTAATTTAATCGCAGTTGTAGTTGTCGCTTGGCATACCTTAAATCATTCGATTAATACGGACTGATACGTGGATTTTTTATCTTTAACAGTGATATTAAATGGCATCTATTATTTTAATAGGCTAATCGAAATGGGAATTTCTTGTTGAATCCCATCATGAATTAACTATCATTAATCATCATGGTTGTGGAATGTATGCATTCCATTAGTACACTTACTTTTACACACGAGATTGCATCGCCGTATATCAAACACATGGTCTATTCGACCACAACAATTACATACTACACTGAACATATACGCGAATCCTGGGTTTACCTAACAAATTACATTCAAAGTAAAATCAACCAACGCTGGTATCGAACCTATCACCATAAAACACTTTGGGAATAATAAAACACGTATGCACGTTACATAAAAATATCAAACGTATATCACACAATACATCTTGAAGATATGGCGTAATCAAGCCAAAGTATCAGGTTAAACCCATGGTTCCGACATGACTCGAACTCAAGTCCTTCAGCTTCCGAGGTAAAAAAATCTGCAAGTCCTATCACGATATAATTTAATGCAGAAAAATTGGGAGGAGTCCATCCTTCGCAAAATCATAAAATTATCCACGTTACTCATAACGTATCATTAGAATGGGATCGATACTGCACCGGCAAATGAATGAAGTCTTGCGGGTAAACGCTAAGCTTGTTGGAAACAACACAATCCCCCCTCAGACCCTACAAGTCCTTACGTCGTAAATCCTCAATCACGACAATAGCAGTGTTTCCAGCTCTGCGCCTACAAAAACACATTGTACTCCTTCTTTCTTTCTTTCTTTCATTCTTTCTTTCTTTCTTTCTTTCTTTCTTTCTTTCTCCTTTATATCATCTCGGCTCGTTTTCAAGTACGCATTCATTGGAAAGCCACCACTTCTGGCTATATATTCAGCCTAATTCAATATATCACAACAGCCATAATTATTATAATATTTTATCATTCCAACATTCCAAACATCTCACAAGCTTCACCTTCCCATATCATAACACTGCATCTCAAATTCGTTCTATTAATTTACAGAGAAGACTCCATTCTCACAGGTTATTTAACTAATTCAATTCTTCTCGCATATCTTTATCATTCATATACTACCTCGGTTTGAACATCTACAATGATCATTTATTGTTATATGGGATTTATAAATATCTGAATCGCCTTGAAGCAAACATATAGTTGATATACAAATTACTAAGAAAATCTTTACCAGATAGTAACATTACGAAGTAATTATAAATTTAGCTAAACCGTTATTCTTCTCAAAATATGTGCTTCATATGCACTAAGAATTTATGGGATCTGTATACTAATACATGCAAATAAGCCTGCTAAATATCAATGATTATTCTTGAATCACCTAAAAACCCTAATTAAAATAATAAATAATCTCTTCCCAATGACACGCGTATACTGTTCCCTACATTTAATATTATTAATTATCACATTTTAATATTTACAAAATAAAAATTGCTACTGGCATGCAAATCTCGTGGTTTAATTTATTCAAATTAAATGTACTTAACGAATGCTGGGTATGGTTTGCTGTCATTTCGAGGTACACTTGAGATTTTACACCACCATGATGAGTGCTCTTCTCTTCGATAGTCCTTGTTTCCTCTTCATACTAACACGATCCATGTCTCGAACTGTGGTCTTCTTAGTGGAGTTTCTAGAAGACCGCTGTAGAAATGACTGCATGCACTTAGGCGCGTTTCTCGTAGGCTCGAGTCCTCGGGGTTCGACGATCACTCACGAACATACAGGCAAAAATGGAAAGTCAGTTACTAAACGCTGTTTTTTGTGCTTTCAAATAATCTACTGGTGATAAAATCCACTAATAACTTTAAACATATTAATGGAAATAGTGGCAAGTTTGTATAAATCACTATTCATTTCCTCATTAATCACACAGTCTATCACTACGAGTGTCCAAGGAGTATGCAAACGCTAATTTTATCAGAAATAGTTCTTTAATTTTATTGAATGTCACTCACTCTTAAAATGCTTTAGATCTGTCTCTATTAATTACTGAACGTAATTAGCTGTCTCACTACCTCTAAACAACCTGATATCAATATCAATCAATACTGATCTGCATTTAGGGCAGTCGCTCAGGTGGCAGATTCCCTATCTGTTGCTTTCCTAACCTTTTCCTAAATGATTTCAAAGAAATTTGGAAATTTATTGAACATCTCCCTTGGTAAGTTATTCCAATCCCTAACTCCCCTTCCTATAAATGAATATTTGGCCCAGTTTGTCCTCTTGAATTCCAACTTTATCTTCATATTGTGATCTTTCCTACTTTTATAAACGCTGTTACGGATTTTTCCGTAGTAGTTAGAGGTGAAAGAAGGTGCGGGGGTGAACAGGTCTCAGGCTACGAAATTAAAGTTAATTTAAAATTTAACTAGGTTATATTTTCTTTTCAAAATTCAGAAATAACAAGAATGGCAGGTACAGAGTAGCAAGGCAACAAAAGTACAATTACAGCATTTACAGGATTTGGGCGTCGAGCCCCGAACTCACAATTCTTGGGCAACTAGCCCAACTTTACCCCAAAACAAGATTTAACAGAGGGGCAGAAAACCCCATTCATGACCAGGAGCACTTGTTCTAAACTACACAGAAAAGCCTCCTCGAGGCATACATACTCAGTTTTCAAGAAGGAGCCACTCGCTCTCAACTTTAAGCCTATCAAAGGCCACACCAAACTCCACCTTCAAGTTGTCCTCTAAGGACATAGACACGGGGGTAAAATACCCAACCTACTGAGGTCTATTAAGTGAGAAAAAGGTTAATTACATGACCTCCAAAATAGCAATTTGAGAGGAGGCGATCTGCACTCCTAATACACTTGTTTAAAACCTAATCTGGCACTAGGCCGCTAATGCAAGGGCTAATCCCATACTAAAGAGGTGACTTTAGAAAGAAACAATTTACATTACGTTAAGGAAGAATTGGTTGTGAAAAATAAGTTCACCTCAAAACAATATGAGTGGGAGCTCGAGAGGGTTAAGCACTCTCTATCCCAATATGTAGCTTAAAAGAGAATAGATACAAAGAGTCTTTACATCTTAGGGAACGTTACATGGTGGAAAAACTTCGGATCCGCCCCGAGAGTTAAACTGCTGAGCTAGCAAGAAAAGAAGTTATTAAACGGCCATTACCTTGTTGGTGAACTGCTTCCCGAAGAAAGAGGCGCTTCCCGCCCCCTGCTATGTACTTTACACACTGAAAGATGGTACTGAAGTGGCCTGGAGACCCTAAAATCAGCAGTTTATATACTCTCGCGGAAAGTTCGAGGCGTTTTTGGAATGAGAACACCCTCCCACCAAAACTTTATTGGCTAGGGTTAAGCAATATATCCCCTTTGGGGAAGATACACCTGATTGGTTATAAATTAATTAAAGAAATTCAGGATTGGCTAAATTCAAAACAAGGGGAAAGAAAGGGTTATACAGCCAACTTAAACAATAACAGGAAGAAATTTAACAAGAAACAAACTTATGAATTCAAAATTTCTCCAAAAAAACAGTTCTTTCACTTCGCACTAGGGTGCACTATTGTAGTTCTTCAGTAGTGTCCTCTAGAAGAGAAAGTTCACACTTCTTACTACAGGTAAAACAAAAATATATCGAAAACGACTCAGTTCAGAAACTCCAAAATTTCCAAGTAGTGACATCTTCTGAGAAACTTGAAAATTAATACATTGGATAAAGTTCGGACTTCCTCCAGCAGAGGAGTTTCAACTGGCGCAAATTTTAAATTAGCGGCGTGGAGGTGTACCGCCCGGTACAGACCTCCCCCCCCCCAAAAGTCCCTCCAGGGGTGACACATGAAATTTGTTTGAAAACAAGGTCCAAGTTATGATGTTGATATGGAGATTAATTGCAGAAGCATTTATAAAAATTGTTGAAATTTGATTTGATCCAGTTTCAAAAATTCTTGTAGTAACTGCTGGAGTAATGTCTTTATGTTTTGTAGAAGTTGAATTCAGAAGGAAAATTTTAGTTTTCAAGGTTTGATGAAAAATTTACAAAGTCCACCAGATATTGCAGTAAAATCCAAGAAAAGGTAGTAATGTTGAACTGGAATGTCCATATAGCTGGATAAGTACTTTAAACGTTGATCAGTTTGACGGCCAGACCAGCCGCCGCTGCTTGAGTTCAGAGGAGGCCGCTCGGACCCCTCAAGTACCCTGAGATACCGCTCGCCCGCACTATGAGAGGAGTAGTGGTGTTGAAGCACGCCGCGCCCGCGGCGAACATATACAGGCTGCGGGCAAGTAGCAGGTTGTGCGCCGCACATCAGCCTTGGCCGGGAGGAGGGCTCCGGCTCGCCGTGCACATGTCGACCTCGCTGGAGTAGAGGGGGCCCTTCCTCTATCCCAGACGCGGCACGGCGCCGCGCGGCTGCGGGGGCACTGAAACATTAAAGCTCGACGGCAGAATTTTGTTGGCCCAGAATGATAGTAGGGTACATTCATAGTGGTGAGGTAGAGGGGCCAGCGGCGTGGAGAAATTCATTTCAGATGCAAGCCACTGTGTGTTGTGGAGCAGGAGACGGGAGCGTGGTAATGGCCGTGGCAAGGACAGGATGGCAGTTTAACGGTTCGGGGAAGGTTTTACAAAAATGCTTACATCTAAAACAAAATAGTATAGAAGGGGCAGAATGCCTTAAAAGTGAAACCCCTCAGAAAAAATATAACCTTCATATTTCTTTCAAAATTATATGAAGCAAGTTAACACAGAAATTATACAGGTTTCACCTGCGACAGGTGAAACCTAAATATCCTCTCGGTGGCTGGATTGCTTAATAATAATGTGACCGGCGTAAGAAAATCGAGAATTATGCACGGCCCAAGAAATCTGGGGGCAAGCTTGCCCGCGGGAACAAAAATTCTTGACCATCACCTGGTCACCTACCTTCAAATGGGTGGGTCTCCGTCCACGATCATATCTTTCCCTAACCTTTTCGTGAGACACTTTAACACAATGCTGTCCGCTCACGTATCAATAGGTGTTTCCAAGCACGGTGCTCTACAGCCGATCACGTATAAATACGTGTTTGTGCAGGTCTGTCTTCTGATGCCATCTAACGGTTATTGAGGAACTATTTGGAGATTATCGTTGATGTGCCTAAATGGTAGAAAAACTGTGCTTCTTTTAGTACTGGTTTTGCCCGTTTTAGTGCGTCAGTTGCATTTGTTTTTGCCATCGAATATCTTCCGTGTATCCATCAAAGCTAGTAAACAAAAATGGCAGCCCCGGTAAACAAAAACAGTGGACTGACTCCTGGTGATATTACACATGAATTATACGCTGATAATTTGTCATATGTTTCCCGTGATTGTGAGGAGAATGAAGATGAATTGTCTAATGATAATTCTAGTGCTAGTGTCATGCATTTATGTGGAAGTGATGCGTTGAATGACACGTTTATTGCACCATGTGAGCAATGACCTGATGCTTCAGATAGCAAAGATGGTCTAGATGTAAGTACTCGTGATAATATTCTCCCCATTTCTGGCTGTGAGTGGCCTAACGGGATATTATACTGTTTTTGGAGTCATTCTCGTGGACGCCTGGCGTTAAAATTTCGCCGAGTGAACCTGAAAATATAGGTTGTGATGTCAAGTTGTTCATTTGCAATGATTTGATGGCATATATGGTGGAGGAATCAAACAGATATCAATACCAGAATGAACCGAAATATAAAATCTCACCAAAAACTTTAAAGTGGACAGATATAACTGTGAATGAACATAAAATTATTAAATTATGATACCGTTCAATAACTCCACGTCTCTGCCAAAACCTTCCGGTCACAGGGGCCAGTTATACGTCAGATGGGCCGGACAGCAATGTGTTAAGATTGGCTTTAGCCTTCTTCCAAAGATCTTTAATGTTGTCCGGGTCTATTGTCTCAGGTAGAATGTCACTCAGAGACCAGAGGTTAGAGAGCGGCGTGTTGGGAACAAACTTGAAAATCAAACAATTTGGAGTAAACTTGTGAGATTCATGAACCGCCGAATTCAAAGCAAAAGCTAACCAATGCAGGGAGGTGTCCCACCTAGAATGATCTTCATGATGATAGGCAATAAGCGCGGACCTGAGATTACGATTAACCCGTTCAGCCAGAGATGGTTGAGGGTAATAAGCAGAAGTTGTCACATGAGAGATGGACAGGTCGAAGCAGAATTTACGAAATAAATTAGATGTGAAAGCCTTAGCATTATCAGACACAATATATTGACACGGACCAAAAGAAGCAAAGATAGAATTTAGACTAGTAATGGTCGACTGAGCGGTAGCCAGCTTAGTCGGAAGGAACCAGGAAAATCTTGTAAAACCATCTACACATACAAAGATGAACTTGTTGGCATTTCCCTTCGACTGGGGGAAGGGTCCTACATAATCAATATACAGACGTTCCATAGGGCGCGACGCTTGGTGAGAAGACAACAGGCCTACCTTGGTGGACATGGTGGGTTTACTAAGCAAGCAGGATTTACAAGCTTTTACTAGTTCACGGATTTCACCGTCCATACCCTTCCAGATGAACCTTTCACGAATCTTTTCACGAGTTTTAAAGATTCCAAGATGCCCCCCTAATGGGGTCTCGTGATAGTACTTGAAGATCATAGGTACAAGAACAGCTGGAACGACAACTTTCATCATCTTATCATGCCTCGATGGGCAACATAAAACACCATTCCTCAGTACATAAGGGACGACATGTTCCCCAGAAGAAAGGGTTTCCATTATCGGAGCCAGCGTCGGATCTTCACGTTGGTATTTCTCGATATCCCTAAAGAGCATGGGAGCATCCGTTAAGATGGCATTAACATCAGATAGCATGGACTCGGGAGGAGATGAACTATCGACCAGTTCATGGGTCTCAACGTCGTTGGAAAACATACGGCTGAGTCCATCAGCAACAACATTTTCGGTACCTGTGATATGCCTGACATCGAATTGGAAGGTAGAAATACGGATGGCCCAACGGGCTATACGACCAGTACGCCGCGGCCTACCTAAGACCCAGCTTAAGGCTTGATTATCTGTCTCCAGGTCGAATTTGACATGTTCCAGATAGAGACGGAACTTTTCTAAGGCAAATAAGACTGCCAAACCTTCGAGTTCATATATGGAATACTTTGCTTCTTGAGCCGACAAAGTCCTAGATGCATAGGCGATGGGTCACCTCCCTAGTTCAGTCTCTTGAAGAAGGACTGCAGCTTCCGCCGACGACGACGCGTCGGTTTGGACGATGAATTTCTTTGAGAAATCAGGCATAGCAAGTACAGGGGCATTACAGAGAGCTAATTTAAGATCTTCAAAAGCGACTTGTTGAGAAGGTCCCCATTCGAATTTGATGCCTTTCCTACGAAGAAGGTTTAAGGGCGCCGCTCTATTAGCGAAGTTAGGAATAAACTTCCTGAAGAAATTCACCATGCAAATGAACCTGGCGATACCTTTGATGTCCTTGAGATGTTTAAAATCACGGATGGCCTGTGTTCTAGAATGATCGACTGCAACACCATCAGGTGACACAATATGCCCTAGGAATGACATGGAGGGCTTAGCGAAGGCAACCTTGGACAACTTAACAGTTAACCCAGCCTTACGAAGGCGATTAAGAACTTCTCGCGGATGATCTAGATGTTCTTCAAAGGTCTCCGAAAATACGACGACATCATCCAGGTAGTGATACAAGTACTCAAATTTGATGTCGGAGAAGACCCTATCTAGCAGCCTAGTGAGTACAGCTGCTCCCGTGGGGAGCCCGAAAGGCACGCGGTTGTATTCATACAAATTCCAATCCGTGGCAAATGCTGTAAGTTGTTTAGACTCTTCCGCTAGAGGAATTTGATTATAGGCCTGATTCAGGTCCAAGATAGTAAAGAACTTGGCCTTACGAAACCATGAAAAGCAAGAATGAAAGTCAGGAAGGGGCACAGATTGTAACGCCACCTTCCGATTGAGAGCCCTATAATCAATGACAGGCCTGAAGCCCCCTTGGGGTTTCGGGACTAGAAAAATAGGCGAAGAATACGCCGACTTAGAGGGCCTAATAATACCATCCTTCAACATTTGATCGATGATTTCTTTCAGAGCCTTAATTTTAGGTGGAGATAGCCTATAAGATGGAAAACGGACAGCAATCGAATCCGTGACCTCAATTTTGTATTTAATAAGGTCAGTAACACCAAGAGTATCAGAGAACACCTCTGGAAAGGACTGACACAACTTACGAATACTATCAGCCTGCTCCTCAGGTAGATGTCTAAGGTCTAACAACATCTCATCCTGGGTAGGCGAAATAGATGAACATGATACTGAATTACATTTTAACAAGGGGATTTTACAATTGGAAGCAAATTGGAATGTGCACGACTTACTCTGAAGATTGAGCACAAGACCAGTGTGAGAAATGAAGTCAGCTCCCAATATAATGGGGCAAGACGAGTGCTTAGCCACAAACAATTTGATTTTCCATGTAAATTTAAAAATACGAATTTTGACATGTAAAGAACCTAGAATTTCTAATGGAGATGAATTGGCCGAAACATATTGGATTGCAGACAAAGAATAGTCAGGAAGCTTACAAACAGATTTCTATTTTTATACCATTCAGCCGAAATAATCGAACACACACTGCCTGAATCTAATAGAGCTGTTACAGGTTCATTATTAAACTCAATCTTAAGAAAAGGAACAGGTGCGGGGGTATCCGCCGCAATCCTAAGACACTCTTTGGGGCATTCAAAAGATGAATTTGAAGACTGAACGTTCCCTGAATTTTCGACCTGTTTACCAGGGGCTGAGCCTCGGGAAGAGGGATTAGTCGACTCAGCCGAAGCCACTAGTCACATTTTATTATTGGCATTGGTGGAATTTGCACCAGAAGTTGAGCAGGAGGGTGTGCTATTTGAATTTGGGCAATTCTTGGCGATATGTGAGAAAGCCCCACATTTAAAACAGCCTTGTGATGAGCCAGCTCCATTATTTGCCCTACTAGATTTGATCAATGGACACTTGATCCGAAGATGGTCAGGCGACCCGCAAGCATAACATTTACGAGGTGTGACTGGTCGGCGAGGTGGAGGCCGAGGATTACCAAAAGAAGGAGGGGGTTCTTTCGCGACACGCAAGGAATCGGCGTATCTAACTCCTTCCGCTGAGACGGCCAATGCTTCAAGTTCAGAGAAAGTTTGCGGGCACGCCGCGGAACACAAATATGACCTATAGGATGGTGAAATGCCTTCTACAATAGCCTGTAAAATCTGATCTTCAGGGAAGTGAAGAGCAAACACCCTAGTATAGAATTTAATATCTTGGATGAAGTCTGCCAAGTTTTCATCCAAGCGCTGTACACGATAATAGCACTTCTGAATAAGGGAGGACCTTGCCCTAGCCGGGATGAAGTTAGCTAGCAAGTGGGCGTGGAAATCCTCAATAGATGATTGCTCGGCAATGGCTCTTACTATTTTGTTTGAGAGAATACCAATTGCATACGGATAGATGATTTGCATAATCTGACATGGAGAAAGAGAAAAAACAAGGGCATGATCCTGGAACTCAACTAAAAACCTTAAAAAAGAAATAACTTCACTGGTGGTATTAACAGAAAACTTCGAGATACCTCTGAGCAACATTGCCAATGGATGAGGCAAGCTGCTGAACCCAGGTGACATAGTAGGTAAAGGTTTAAGTGGGAAAGACGTTAATTCAGAACGTACATTATTCAACGAGGTTCGGCGTTCAGACTCGTTGTCCAATGGGGCAGAGGTTGTTTGAGCTGCAACGGTTTTCCTATTGACATCTCCCTTAGGAGGCTCTTCCTCGCTACCTACATTCATCGTGGTGGGTTGATCGATTTTGGGAGGAACTTCCCCAGTTAACAATTGGGTGACCTTACTAGATAATTCAGATAGATTTTCAAGAACCATACTAGCTTCCTTCCTCTGAACGTCATTCAACTTCAGAGAAAACAGATCGTTAACTCTATTTGAGAAATGAAATAGCCTGGCTTGCACACGCTTAATTTGATTAGGCGAAGGATCATTTTCTTCAAAAAACTAACCACAGATGCTAGCTCAGTAGTATTATCAGTGATCGTGGAAAGAGAGTCGTCAATTTCTTTCTCTCCCAAGGTGGGGATGGAAATTGGCAAATCAAGGGACTCTCTAAGCTTATTTGTATCTACCGCAACCGTGCCTCCAGATTGCACATTTCTAATAGTTAACTCATAGATCAACTCCTCCTTGCGCAAAGAGTTAAGATGGAGAACATCGCGAGGGCCGGGCATGATGACAGAACAATTTTGAAAAAGGAAAAAGTAAAAATTCCAGCAAGTGAGAAAATAGTTAGGGTTGTAATCAAAGCAATGTTTAGCCGTCAAAAGGGGCTAAATTGAGACCCATTCAACCACGCTCTGCTACCACTTGTTCCGAGGTATCTGTGGAACATCAGAAGTGAAAGAAGGTGCGGGGGTGAACAGGTCTCAGGCTACGAAATTAAAGTTAATTTAAAATTTAACTAGGTTATATTTTCTTTTCAAAATTCAGAAATAACAAGAATGGCAGGTACAGAGTAGCAAGGCAACAAAAGTACAATTACAGCATTTACAGGATTTGGGCTTCGAGCCCCGAACTCACAATTCTTGGGCAACTAGCCCAACTTTACCCCAAAACAAGATTTAACAGAGGGGCAGAAAACCCCATTCATGACCAGGAGCACTTGCTCTAAATTACACAGAAAAGCCTCCTCGAGGCATACATACTCAATTTTCAAGAAGGAGCCACTCGCTCTCAACTTTAAGCCTATCAAAGGCCACACCAAACTCCACCTTCAAGTTGTCCTCTAAGGACATAGACACGGGGGTAAAATACCCAACCTACTGAGGTCTATTAAGTGAGAAAAAGGTTAATTACATGACCTCCAAAATAGCAATTTGAGAGGAGGCGATCTGCACTCCTAATACACTTGTTTAAAACCTAATCTGGCACTAGGCCGCTAATGCAAGGGCTAATCCCATACTAAAGAGGTGACTTTAGAAAGAAACAATTTACATTACGTTAAGGAAGAATTGGTTGTGAAAAATAAGTTCACCTCAAAACAATATGAGTGGGAGCTCGAGAGGGTTAAGCACTCTCTATCCCAATATGTAGCTTAAAAGAGAATAGATACAAAGAGTCTTTACATCTTAGGGAAAAGTTACATGGTGGAAAAACTTCGGACCCGCCCCGAGAGTTAAACTGCTGAGCTAGCAAGAAAAGAAGTTATTAAACGGCCATTGCCTTGTTGGTGAACTGCTGCCCGAAGAAAGAGGCGCTTCCCGCCCCCTGCTATGTACTTTACACACTGAAAGATGGTACTGAAGTGGCCTGGAGACCCTAAAATCAGCAGTTTATATACTCTCGCGGAAAGTTTGAGGCGTTTTTGGAATGAGAACACCCTCCCACCAAAACTTTATTGGCTAGGGTTAAGCAATATATCCCCTTTGGGGAAGATACACCTGATTGGTTATAAATTAATTAAAGAAATTCAGGATTGGCTAAATTCAAAACAAGGGGAAATAAAGGGTTATACAGCCAATTTAAACAATAACAGGAAGAAATTTAACAAGAAACAAACTTATGAATCCAAAATTTCTCCAAAAAACAGTTCTTTCACTTCGCACTAGGGTGCACTATTGTAGTTCTTCAGTAGTGTCCTCTAGAAGAGAAAGTTCACACTTCTTACTACAGGTAAAACAAAAATATATCGAAAACGACTCAGTTCAGAAACTCCAAAATTTCCAAGTAGTGACATCTTCTGAGAAACTTGAAAATTAATACATTGGATAAAGTTCGGACTTCCTCCAGCAGAGGAGTTTCAACTGGCGCAAATTTTAAATTAGCGGCGTGGAGGTGTACCGCCCGGTAGAAACGCCATTCAAACTTATTCGTCTACTAATGTCATTCCAGCCCATCTCTCCGCTGACAGCTCGGAACATACCACTTAGCCGAGCAGCTCTTCTTCTTTCTCTCAATTCTTCCCACCCCAAACATTGCAACATTTTTGTAACGCTACTCTTTTGTCGGAAATCACCCAGAACAAATCGAGCTGCTTTTCGTTGGATTTTTTCCAGTTTTTGAATCAAGTAATCCTGGTGAGGGTCCCATACACTGGAACCTTACTCTAGTTGGGGTCTTACCAGAGACTTATATGCCCTCTCCTTTACATCCTTACTACAACCTATAAACACCCTCATAACCATGTGCAGAGATCTGTACCCTTTATTTACAATCCCATTTATGTGATTACCCCAATGAAGATCTTTCCTTATATTAACACCTAGATACTTACAATGATCCCCATAAGGAACTTTCAGCCCATCAACACAGTAATTAAAACTGAGAGGACTTTTCCTACTTGTAAAACTCACAACCTGACTTTTAACCCCGTTTATCAACATACCATTGCCTGCTGTCCATCTCACAACATTTTCGAGGTCACGTTGCAGTTGCTCACAATCTTGTAACTTATTTATCACTCTATAGAGAATAACATCATCCGCAAAAAGCCTTACCTCCGATTCCACTCCATTACTCATACCATTTATATATATAAGAAAACATAAAGGTCCAATAATACTGCCTTGAGGAATTTCCCTCTTAATTATTACAGGGTCAGAAAAAGCTTCACCTACTGATGCGTTTGCCCTTTCACTGATGATTGCCTCATGAGCCGCAACTGACTGGCGTTGATATTTAAAATATTAAAGGTTGAGATAAGATTTCTATTCATCACCACTGTACATGATCTTGTACCACACGGCTTATTTCGCGATATTTTACATCGCACTGATGTGTTTTTCTTGCTCGACACAATACTTCATACACTGAGATCCAAGTTCACTCCTGACGTGTGAGTATTGCGGCTACACAAATTACAATGGGATACGGTATCTAAGTCCAGGTTCTACTTATAGCATCCGGACTGAGCAGTCGGGCCCCTGGTCGAGATGGAGCTCCGGTAAACGAAATCTTTCAGCTACGTGAACGCTCGTGATCCCTACTTTCTACCGATCTCATTAAAAACCAAAACGATCAGTGGGTCATTCACAATTTCAAAAGCGTCATTTTAGAAATTCACGTGTCATGGTCCATCACACAACATCTCCCACCTTTTTCCACATGTTGCCAGATTTCGGCAGTCAACTTTAATCTGCGTACCATTTTATGACAGGCGTCATTACCGATCCACTGTCAAAGTATTGCATTTATATGCATCAACAATTAGCATTAAATACATTGGTTCGAATGAGACCTGACTCATAAATTTCCAGAAATTATCTCAGATGAATGTTTTCTTCTTCTTCTTCATGTTTTAGTTAATTATGGTGAAGTGGCACAAATGAATTGCGGTGTTGAATTAGTAAAGGATATTTATTTATTGCGGGTTAACACACCTTAATTCAGCCCATTCTCCTACAACCTGCATTTCCACGCGTAGCGTCATTTCTCCTTCTCGCTCGCATGAAAACAGAACGCGATTTCAAGGTTCAGCAGTAATGCGCTATCCTTTTCCCGTTGCAGCGCAGAAAACAGCTCCCTTCGGGCTGTCGTATCGCAAATCACATCCCGGTTCGGCATGTAGACTGCAAATTACGATATTATATGTCGCAGAATGTTGCGGAAAACGGCATTTATGATTGACTAAACCTCCTAACATGCCTACGGCATGGTGATGAACGGTCATATCAGATAGCTAAAATAATTTGTCTAATGACTCAGGCATTATGGCTAAGATATTGTCTACAGATTATTTTTATTAATACTGACTATACCTAGTGTACATTTTTTCTGTACTTGATGGTGGAAGCAATAAAATATCTAAAATATCTAAAAGATTTGTGGTTAGCCTTTCTGGATATCAGGAAAGCATTTGATGCTGTGAACAGAGAGAAGGTGTAGGGAACACTGAAGGAAACTGGAATAAAGGATGATATAATACACAAGATCAAGAATTTGTATGAAGATACCTGCAGTAAAGTCAAAACACCTGTAAGAATGACTGAAGCCATTGATATAAAATCTGGGTTAAGACAGCGTGGTATTTTGTCTCCTTTTCTTTTCATCTCTGCGATGAACGAGGTTCAGAGAAAAGTGCACCAAACCTTTGGAGGTAAGAAAATGAAAGTTATCTTGTTCGCGACAATATATGTGTTGAGAAAAGTGCTTGTAATGTTAACACAATTGCTCCAGTTTATTGACATAAAACAAGTTACAATTCACTGTACTGACCAAGAGATACCTTGCACGTCATGATCTACACCACAACCAAAGATAAACAGTGTTGTGTCACTTGTAATATCCATGGATATGACACGGCAGTCCATGGAATAAATGTGGTTCCGTAAAAATATGATTGTGCGGAGACTCTAAAAGAAGCCCTTCAAGAACAAATAAACTCCTGGACAGAAGCTGATAAAGAATATGGACTCATCTTCAGCCAAGAGAAAAGTGAGGTTATGGTCATAAAATCACACGGACAACCAATGGGACACATTGAAATGGAGGAGAAACAGCTACAGTTGAACCATCAGTTCAAATATCTTGGAAGTGTTATCTCTGATACGGGTTCTATAGACAAGGAAATTTCCCAAAGAACTCAGATAAGTAGCAACTTTTACAGAATAGTTAAAGACATAATAAGGAGCAAGAAAATACCACCAAAATATAAGAGAGTCGTTTATGAAACCTATTACGTACCAATCCTGACCTATGGTTGCGAAACATGGGCCATGAAAAGTAAAGATGTCAGTAAAATCCAGGCAGGAGGAATGAGATTTGTCTGTAGCATGATCAGTAAGACACGGAGGGTACAGAGTCAGTAAGAAGGAAATCCGCAAGCTGTAAGGCTGCCATCGCAGCGATTGAGATGGTATGGACATATGCGTCACATGGAAGATGAAACAAATATATGATCTAAAACTTGAAGACAAAAGACTAAGAGGCAACTGAGTCTCAGGTACACTGAACAGCGAGGACATACTTTTGAAAGCATTGAAGAAGGAGAGAAGTTCAGAGACCGGAAATGGAGGAGAAGCCTTGTACGCCGACCCGTCGATTAAGATGGAATGACGTGGATATGTATGTATTATGCTGGGTACTCCGATCTCAGTGGACGTCAACAATGTGTGTCAGTGGGGGATAATATGTCTAGATGACAAGATACTGAGATGGGGGGTAGCACAAAGTGGAGTTTTATCACTCCATCTGTTCTCCCTATACATGAATGACCTATCAGAACAACTGATGAACTGTAAATATCACTTACACACAGACGACATGCAATTGTATATTCATACCAAGCCAAGTGACATACAAGAAACAACCATGAAATTAAATGAAGACCTACTGTATTTAACATTAACGAATGGACTAGAAGCCACTGCCTGAAGGTAAACCCATTAAAATCACAAACCATCATAATAGGATCTTATAAAGCGCATGCCAAATTAGAAAGCATAAATATACCGGTTATCAAAATCAGTGATACACCTATAACACTGAAAGACTCCATTAAGAACTCCACATGATGTCTTTAAGTTGGTCAGAACACGTAACAAAAATGTGTCAATGTGTATTCGGTCCATTACACTCGCTCTACAAAATGAAGCACTCTCTACTTGTCAAAACCAGGAAACTACTCATTTAAGGACTAATACTACCAACATTTGATTATAGTGACGGAGACTACATTACATAAGTTGTTCACTAGGTTCTAAACTTCAACGGGGTATAATGCCTGCATTCGATTCATTCTAAATGTTTCACTCCATTCCTAAATCAGCCCATTCCACCATCAGCTGTCCTGGTTAAGATTATGTGATAGACGTAAATATCATGCCGTTTCTCTTCTGCACAAAATATCAAACAGGTAAACCATGTGCTATTTGCTTTATGTCGCACCGACACAGATAGGTCGTATGGCGGACAGGAAAGTCCTAGGAATGCGAAGGAAGCGGCCGTGGCCTTAATTAAGGTACAGCGCCAGCATTTGCCTGGTGTGAAAATGGAAAACCACGGAAAAGCATCTTCAGGGATGCCGATAGTGGGGCTCGAACCCACTATCTCCCGGATGCGAGCTCACAGCTGCGCGCCAGTAACCGCACGGCCAACTCGCCCGGTAACAGGTAAACCAAATTATCTCGGAATAGATTTCAACTACCTCTCCCCCTGAGGTAAAGCACCCTCAAGGTCTTCAATACGATCCTTGCTCTCCATCCCCGGTAGAACGTATAACTCATTTGTACTGAGGACCATAAATTCCCGGAATTCGCTCCTGCTTGAAATTAGAGACATAAGTAACCTAAGGCTATTCAGAAGAATGTGCTGGAAATTGTACCTACGTTGAGATTAATTACTCTGCCTCAAATATTAGGTTATTAAATAAATAAAATATAAATGTAAGGTTAGCAACATTATAGTTTAATTTTTTGAGATATAGTTTTAATATTAATAAATTTAAAATTATTTTTATGATACTTTCATTTTCAGTTAAATTAGATTTTACATTTACTTTAAATTACTGTATATTACATTTACTTTTAATTCTAAGAGTTATAATGTTCAGTATATTGGGTTTATGCAGGTATGTAATTATATGGTTTGACATAATAGCAGGCTTCATAGCCTGAGCCCCACCATGTACAGAAAGTCATAAATAAATAAATAAATAAATAAATAAATAAATAAATAAATAAATAAATAAATAAATAAATAAATAAATAAATAAATAAATAAATAAATAAATAAATAAATAAATAGTGAGGGGATAGGGAACTACCTATCTGCCTGATGGAAGAGGCGCTACCCGACTCCTGCCTCACTCCACACACTTAGTTGGATGTTGATGAAGTGGCCGAGAGACAAGAAAATCAGCAGTATATAAACCCTCGGGGAAAATTCGAGACCTTTCGTGAATAATCAAGCCACACCCTCTTACTTTATTGGTCAGTCCAGAAAGTACATTCAAAATCTAAGAAGAAAGACACGATTGGTCAAAAATTAATTACAGAATTTCTGGATTGGCTAAGTTCAAAACTGGCCGCTTCCTTCCCACTCCTAGCCCTTTCCCGTCCCATCGTCGCCATAAGCCCTCTCTGTGTCGGTGCGACGTAAAAAGCAACTAGCAAAACTAAAATAAAACAAAAATATAACCTTCTAAGCTCCTACAAAATGTTAATGACTAAGTTATTACACAGGTTCCACCTGCGATAAGTGAACTGTGGCTGGATTGCTCACCAACAACGTTACTGGAGTAGGGCCCATGAAATCTAGGGGCAAGCTTGCCCGCGGGAACAAAGTTTTCTACCATGACTTGATCTCCTACTTTTAAATTGGTGGGCCTCCGTCCACTATCATATCTTTCCCTAACCTTTTCATGAGAAACTTTAAGATTGGCCTTAGCCTTCTTCCAGAGATCTCGAATATTATCGGAATCTATTGTCTCTGGTTATTTATTTATTTATTTAGCGTTTGGCTGTACATATCAATATTAGTCAGAAAAAATACATATTTACATTATTTACAGTTTGACTTTCAAGTTGTTAATAAAGTCAATTACAGCTGGACCTGCTTCCACAAAGTCACTGAAGTTGCCACTATAGGAATACGTCGGGCAGTCATTCACTATGTGCCGTAAGGTCTGTCTGGGAGCGCCGGTACTGCATTGAGGCGAAGGTATATGTCCCCACTTGTAGAGAAGATCTGCACATCTGCCATGGTTTGTTCTTATCCTGTTCAGTGTTGACAATGTTTTCCGGGGTAGGTGAAAGCCACTTGGTGGTGTTGTGATGTCTTGCAGCTGACATGGAATGTTTTTTACTAATTCATCCTTCCAGGTTTGCAAGAGGTTGAAATTATTGTTCACCAGGTGTCTCGCTGTGCGGATGGAGGGATTTCGCGAACGTAAACGCCTGGCATCAGCAGCAATGATGTCCTGGTGTATTGGTAGCTGGTCGTTTGCATTTATCGTCTTATACTCCCGGAGTAAGGCGTGTTTTCGTTTAAGTTCCGCTGGTGGAATGTGACTCAGTGCTAGTAACCAGAATGTAGGTGTTGATTTTACTGTGCCAGATACAATTCTCATTGCCTGATTCAATTGGGCATCGACAAGTTTGGTATAGCTGCTATTGAGCCACACTGGAGAACAGTACTCAGCTGTTGAGTAGACCAATCTGAGGGCGGTGGTGCGTAAAGTGTCAGCTGACGAACCCCATGCAGTGCCACACAGTTTCTGAAGTATGTTGTTTCTAGACTTCAGTTTTTCAGCCATTTTCTTCAGGTGTTTCTTGAAGGAGAGGGTTCTATCTAATGTGATTCCCAGATAGTTTGCTTCATTGGTGTGGGTCAAGCGATTTTTACCCAGGTACACTTCTAGTTCACGATTAGCTAGCTTATTGCATAAGTGGAAACATGTCACTGTAGTTTTGTTTCAGCCTCCATTTTCGGAAGTATTCTTCAAGAGTGCATAAGTCAGTAGTTAGGGTATGTTCTGTGTTTTCGATCTGTCTATCGTGAATAGCAATTGCCCAGTCATCTGCATAACCCAACTTCCTTGATATGGTTGCAGGCATGTCAGAGATATAGAGGCTGAAGAGACGTTGGTCCAAGACGGAGCCTTGAGGCAGCCCATTGTCAAGTTTCTTATAATTACTGATGGTGTTTACCAAAATTACTTGGAATCTGCGATTCGTTAACATGTTATCCACAAGTCTGGCTATTCTTCTACAAGGTATTGTGCGAAGGAGTTTATAGATCATGCCATGCCTCCAGACAGTGTCGTAAGCAGATGTCAGGTCAATGAATGCAGCTGATGTCTTAAGTCTTTTCTGGAATCCGGCTTCAATGTGGGTGGTCAGTGATAATAAGAGACCAAAGGTTAGAGAGCGGCGTGTTAGGCACAAATTTAAACATTAACGAAGCTGGAGTGAACTTAAGAGATTCGTGAACCGTCGAATTCAAAACGAAGGCTAACCAATGCAGGGATGTATCCCACCTGGAATGATCATCATGATGATAGGCAATAAGAGCCGATCTCAGATTATGATTGACCCGCTCAGCCAGAGATGTTTGGGGATAATACGCTGAAGTAGTTACGCGTGATATAGACAGGTCGAAACATAATTTACGGAAGAGATTGGAGGTAAAGGCTTTAGCATTATAAGAAACTATATATTGACACGGAACAAAAGAGGCAAAGATGGTATTTAAACAAGAAATAGCGGACTGAGCGGTCCGTCGGAAATAACCAGGAAAATCTAGTGAAGCCATCTGCACACACAAGAATGAATTTGTTGGCGCTCCTCTTTGATTGGGGGAAGGGTCCTACGTAGTCGATATAGAGGCGTTCCATGGGGCGCGACGCTTGATGAGAAGATAATAGTCGTAGCTTGGTGGACATGGTGGGTTTACTAAGCAAACAATATTTACAAGCTTTTACCAATTCACAAATTTCACCGTCCATACCTTTCCAAATGAACATCTCCAAGATCTTTCTCGAGTTTTGAAGATGCCTAAATGCCCCCCTAATGGGGTCTCGTGGTAGTACTTGATAGTAGGTACAAGAACAGCTGGAACCACAACCTTCATCTCTTTATCATGGCCCTGCGGGCAACATGAAACCCCATTCCTCAACACATAAGGGAGGACATGTTCCCCCGAAGAAAGGGTTTCCATAATAGGAGCCAGCACTGGATCTTCACGTTGATATTTTTCAATATTCCTAAACAACATGGGAGCACCAGTTAGAATGGCATTTACACCACGAGGTATGGACTCGGGAAGTGAAGAACTGTCTTCCTGTTCAGAGGTCTCTACATTATTGGAAAACATACGGCTTAGTCCGTCCGCCACAACAGTTTCAGACGCTCATATGCCTAACATCAAACTAAAAGGCAGAAATCCTGATGGGCCAGCGGGCTATACGACCAGTAAGACGCGGCCTAGCTAAGACCCAACTTAAGGCTTGGTTATCTCTTTCCAAGTCGAACTTTACGTGTTCCAGATAGAGGCGGAATTTCTCTAGTGGAAATAAGACTGCCAAACCTTCAAGTTCATAGATGGAATACTTGGCTTCTTGAGCCGATAGATTCGTAGATGCATAGGCGATGGGTCGCCTCCCTAGTTCAGTCTCTTGAAGAAGCACAGCAGCCATCGCCGACGACGACGCGTCGGTTTGAACGATGAATTTCTTCTAGAAATCAGGCATAGCAAGGACAGGTGCATTACAAAGGGCTAACTTCAGGTCTTCGAAAGCGGCTTGTTGAGAAGGGCCCCACTCGAATATGACGCCTTTCCTATTAAGTAAGTTCAAGGGCGCCGCTCTGTTAGCGAAGTTGGGAATAAATTTCCTGAAGAAATTCACCACGCCTATGAATCTGGCAATAACTTTGTTGTCCTTGGGAGGTTTGAAATCACGGATGACCTGTGTTCTAGAATGATCAATTGAAACACCATCGGGCGACAAAATAAGCCCTAGAAATGACATGGAAGGCTTAGCGAAAACAACCTTAGATAACTTCAAGGTTAACCCTGCCTTACGAAGGCGATTAAGGACCTCTTTCAGATGATCTAGATGTTCTTCAAAGGTCTCAGAAAATACGATGACATCATCAAGATAATGGTATACGTACTCGAATTTGATGTCGGAGAAGACCCTATTCAGCAGTCTCGTAAGCACGGTTGCTCCCGTGGGGAGCCCAAAAGCACGCGGTTGTACTCATACAAATTCCAATCCATGGCAAAGGCTGTGAGGTGTTTGGATTCCTCAGCTAGAGGGATCTGATTATACGCCTGATTAAGGTCTAAGGTGGTGAAGAACTTAGCTTTAAGAAACCATGCGAAACAAGAGTGAAGGTCGGGAAGAGGCACAGATTGTAACACCACCCTCCGATTGAGAGCCCTATAATCAATCACAGGCCTGAAGCCGCATTTGTGTTTTGGAGCTAGGAAAATAGGCGATGTATACGCCGACTTAGAGGGTCGAATAATACCATCTTTCAGCATTTGATCGATGATCTCCTTGAGAGCCTTCATTTCAGGTGGAGATAACAGTAGTATAATTGGATGGTTCGGCCGCCACCTCCACCTCAGGCTCCCAGAGGCCACCTCCAACTCCACCTCAGCCAGAGGCCTCCCAGAGGCCTCCCAGAGGCCACCTCCACCTCCACCTGAGCCAGAGGCCTCCGAGAGGTCTCCTCCACCTCGCGCGTGAAATTTGAATTTGTAAACAAAGCCACGTGCTTTTTGACAGCTGTCATCGACAACAACGCATCGCTAACCTCAGTACTGCCATCTTGACGGGCCTAAACCTCAGTAGTACCAACTTAACCTAACTAGCGCGTGGTAAACAAAGTCACGTGCTTTTTTGACAACCACGTGCTTTTTTGACAGCTGGCATCCGCCATCATTAAACCACAGAGCACTGTGCTGCCCTCTTTATCGTAGTAGATGTAAAATTCGTCACCTGTCATCGGCAGTGCTGCCATCTTGGCGGGCCTAAACCTTAGTGCTACCAACTTAACCTCACTAGCGTGAGATAAACAAAGCCACGTGCAGCTGTCTTCCGCCATCTTTAAACTACAGAGCACTGTGCTGCCCTCTTTATCGTAGTAGATGTAAAATTCGTCACCTGTCATCCGCAGTGCTGCCATCTCGACGGGTCTAAACCTTAGTGCTACCAACTTAACCTCACTAGCGCGAGATAAACAAATCCACGTGCTTTTTGACAGCTGTCATCCGCCATCTTTAATCTATAGAGCACAGTGCTGCCCTCTTTAGCTACTTACCTTTGAAATGTGGTGGCGGATAATTTGAAAAGTGCTTTTTGACAGCAGCCATCTTTAATCTAGAGAGCACCGTGCTGCCCTCTAAAACAAACTCACGTGCTTTTTTTCTGACAGCTATCATCCGCCATCTTGCATCACAAACCTCAGTGCTGCACTCTTTAGCTAGATACCTTTGAAATGTGGTGGCGGCAATTCGAAAAATTCTACATTCCCTTGTTTGGAAACAAACCCATGCGCTTTTTTGACAGCTATCATCCGCCATCTTTAATCCACAGAGCACCGTGCTGCCCTCTATGTGGTGGCGGCAAATTCCACGTGCTCTTGTTTGGAAACAAAGCTATGTGCATTTTTGACAGCTGACATCCGCCATCTTTAATCACAGTGCTGCCCTCTTTAGCTACTTACCTTTGAAATGTGGTACGTCACAGCTGTCATCCGCAGTGCTGCCATCTTAACAGGCCTAAACCTTAGTGCTACCAACTTAACCTTACTAGCGCGAGATTTGAATCGGTAAACAAATCCACGTGCTTTTTTGACAGCTGTCATCCACCATCTTTAATGTATAGAGCACAGTGCTGCCCTCTTTAGCTACTTACCTTTGAAATGTGGTGGCGGATAATTTGGAAAAATTGCTTTTTGACAGCAGCCATCTTTGAGCACCGTGCTGCCCTCTTTAGCTAGATACCTGTGGTGGTAGACAATTCCACGTGACAGCAGCCATCTTTAATCAAGAGAGCACCGTGCTGCCCTCTATGTGGTGGCGGCAAATTCTACATGCTCCTGTTTGGAAACAAACTCACGCGCTTTTTTGACAGCCGTCATCCGCCATCTTTAATCAACAGAACACAGTGCTGCCATCTTTAGCTAGATACCTTTGAAATGTGGTGGCGGCAAATTCCACGTGCTCTTGTTTGGAAACAAAGCCATGTGCTTTTTTGACAGCTGTCATCCGCCATCTTTAATCAACAGAGCACCGTGCTGCTATCATGCGGACAATTTCATCACCTGTCATCCGCCATCTTTAATCCACAGAACACCATGATGCCCTCTTTGTGGCTACTACCTTAAGCACGTAGTAGCGGGCAATTTGAAAAGTTCTGTTAGCTATCATCCGCCACCTTTAATCAAGAGAGCACCGTGCTGCCATCTTTAGCTAGATACCATCTCACAACATTTTCGAGGTCACGTTGCAGTTGCTCACAATCTTGTAACTTATTTATCACTCTATAGAGAATAACATCATCCACAAAAAGCCTTACCTCCGATTCCACTCCTTTTCTCATATCATTTATATATATAAGAAAACATAAAGGTCCGATAACACTGCCCTGACGAACTCCCCTCTCAATTATTACAGGGTCAGACAAAGCTTCACCTACTCTAACTCTCTGAGATCTATTTTCTAGAAATATAGCAACCCATTCAGTCACTCTTTTGTCTAGTCCAATTGCACTCATTTTTGCTAGTAGTCTCCCATGATCCACCCTATCAAATGCTTAAACATGTCAATCGCGATGCAGTCCATTTGACCTCCTGAATCCAGGATATCTGCTATATCTTGCTGGAATCCTACAAGTTGAGCATCAGTGGAATAACCTTTCCTAAAACCGAATTGCCTTCTATCGAACCAGTTATTAATTTCACAAACATGTCTAATATAATCAGAAAGAATGCCTTCCCAAAGCTTACATACAATGCATGTCAAACTTACTGGCCTGTAATTTTCAGCTTTATGTCTATCACCCTTTCCTTTATACACAGGGGCTACTATAGCAACTCTCCATTCATCTGGTATAGCTCTTTCGACCACACAATAATCAAATAAGTACTTCAGATATGGTACTACATTCCAACCCATTGTCTTTAGTATCTCCCCAGAAATCGGATCAATTCCAGCCGCTTTTCTAGTTTTCAACTTTTGTATCTTATTGTAAATGTCATTGTTATCATTCGTAAATTTTATTACTTCTTTGGCCTTAGTCTCTTCCTCTATATCGACATTATCCTTGTAACCAACAATCTTTACATACTGCTGACTGAATACTTCTGCCTTTTGAAGATCCTCACATACACACTCCCCTTGTTCATTAATTATTCCTGGAATGTCCTTCTTGGAACCTGTTTCTGCCTTAAAATACCTATACATACCCTTCCATTTTTTACTAAAATTTGTATGACTGCCAATTATGCTTGCCATCATGTTATCCTTAGCTGCCTTCTTTGCTAGATTCAATTTTGTAGAAAGTTCCTTCAATTTCTCCTTACTTCCACAGCCATTTCTAACTCTATTTCTTTCCAGTCTGCACCTCCTTCTTAGTCTTTTTATTTCTCTATTATAATAAGGTGGGTCTTTGCCATTCCTTACCACCCTTAAAGGTACAAACCTGATTTCGCATTCCTCAACAATTTCTTTAAACCCATCCCAGAGTCTGTTTACATTTTTATTTACCGTTTTCCACCGATCATAGTTACTTTTTAGAAACTGCCTCATACCTGCTTTATCAGCCATATGGTACTGCCTAACAGTCCTACTTTTAAGACCTTCCTTTCTATCGCATTTATTTTTAACTACCACAAAAACAGCTTCATGATCACTAATACCATCTATTACTTCAGTTTCCCTATAGAGCTCATCTGGTTTTATCAGCACCACAACCAAAATATTTTTCCCTCTGGTTGGTTCCATCACTTCCTGAATCAGCTGTCCTTCCCATATTAACTTATTTGCCATTTGTTGGTCATGCTTCCTGTCGTTCGCATTTCCTTCCCAATTTACATCTGGCAAATTCAGATCTCCCGCTACAATCACATTTCTTTCCATGTCGTTTCCCACATAGCTGACTATCCTATCAAATAATTCCGAATCCGCATCAGTGCTACCCTTTCCCGATCTGTACACTCCAAATATATCAAGTTGCCTATTATCTTTAGAAATGAGCCTTACACCTAGAATTTCATGTGTCTCATCTTTAACTTTTTCGTAGCTTACAAATTCTTCTTTCACCAGAATGAAAACTCCCCCTCCCACCTTTCCTATCCTATCTCTACGATACACACTCCAGTGCCGTGAGAAAATTTCTGCATCCATTATATCATTTCTCAGCCATGATTCAACTCCTATTACAATATCTGGTGTGTATATATCTATTAAATTACTTAATTCTATTCCTTTCTTTACAATACTTCTACAGTTCAGCACTAACAATTTTATGTCATCCCTACTTGATTTCCAGTTCCCTTATCACCGCTCTCTAGGCCATCTCGTTTCCCTGAATGTACCTCCCTATCACCCTTCCAAACAAATTTCCTAACTTATACGTACCACTGCGGTTTAAATGAAGGCCATCCGAGCGCAGATCCCTATCTCTTACCCACCCATTAGGATCTAGAAATTTCACTCCCAGTTTCCCACATACCCACTCCATAGTCTCATTTAAATCCCCAATCACCCTCCAGTCAGTATCCCTCCTACACAGTATTCCACTAATAACAATCTCCGCTTTCTTAAACTTCACCCGTGCTGCATTTAACAGATCCCACACATCTCCAACTATGTTGGTACTTATATCAGCTTGCCTTACGTTGTTGGTACCAACGTGAAACACTACCACTACTACCACCTTCTCCTTCCCCTCCTCCCTCTCTTCTACTTTCCTCAACATCTGCCTCAACCTAATTCCTGGATAACATTCTACCCTGGTTCCCTTTCCTCCACACACTTTCCCCACGTGTCTAACGATGGAATCCCCCATGACCAGAGCCTCAACCCTACCCACCTCATTTGATCCCCTCCCCTCCTGGTCAGCCCTATCTTTCCTGATAGCTGCAGAAGCTACTTCCTCCTCCTCCTCCCTTTTCTCCTTCCCATGACCCTGTTCCACCTGTCTTTTCCTATCCTCTACTCTACATTTCCCTTTCCTACCTTTTCCCTTCCTCCTACTTCCATGCATCTCAGCAACAGTTCCCTGTCCCTCATCTTCCCTCTGTTGTTCTACCTGGAGTGACTCGTACCGATTTCGCACAGACATCTGTCCTGAATTCTGATCCTGAATAGAGCCCTTGGCCTGCAATCTCCTTCCCCTTAGAACATTAGACCACCTGTCTTCTACAACTCCTCCCTTTCCTTCCCCTCCCTCTTGTACACCTACTGTAACCTGTACATTGTTTGAGGGAGTCCTATCTTCCTTCCTGTCTTCTGTGAGAATCCTAATTATCTCCCTCAAACTTTCCAACTCCGCCCTCATACCCCTCAATGCCTCACCACACCCACAATAAGTACACTCGCGCTCCTTAGCCATTCTTTACGGGGGGAAAATTAAAAATTAAAAAAATTAAGTAACTTATTTGCAAAAAAAAAAATGAACGGAGGGATATATTGTCTGGGATAGTACACAACAATAAGGTAATTAATATACGACTACACTACAATACTACTTAGTCGTGCTCTATTTTTTTATCCTACAACCCCTAACAGGATAAAAACTGCTGTTAATGGAAATGGAAGGTTATATTTTTTTGAAAAACAACAAGTTAACAATTTCTCACTTCGTGAGATAACAATTACATAGCAAATTAAAAACAAGATTCAGAAAAAAAGGGGAAAAGTTCAAGATTTCAAATATTTAACACATTTCGGCTACAAGCCCTTACTTTTACAGTTCTTGAGTGGTAGCTCAAAACCCAAAATTGTTTCAAGAGGAAAAATACCCTAATACGCGGAGCCCTTGCTCCTCATTACCATATCAGGCCTCCCAGAGGGACGTTTACAATACATGGAAGAGCTGACCCACTCTGAATTTTTCGAGCCTATTAAAGGCCATAGCAGATTTTACAATTAACTGCCCTCAAGGCACAACTTACAAAATGAAACGGGGGTATCTTGTACCCAACCTACTGGGCCTTAGCAGGAAAAGAACAGGTTAAGTAAATGGCCCGACATACAAAAGGAATGGAGGCGTGAATTTGCACTCCTACATGAAACTTCTTAAAACCTAAAAGGCACTAGGTCGATGAAACATGGGCTATTCCCAAACTATGGGGGTGACCCGTATAAGAAAGAAATTTGAACATTCAGTTACCAAAACGTAGTCACCTCAAACCAAAATGACGGGGAGCTCGAGAGGGAAAATCACTCTCTATCCCCGAATTACAGTTACAAATTTACTTAAGTCTTTACATAAGCAGGTAGAAATCTACATATTTGTAGAGATGGGTTACATGGTAAAGGTTTCGAACCTTTCCCGCAGGTTAAACTGCTGAGCTAGCAAGAAAATAAAGATGTTAAACGGCCATTACCTTACTGAAGACCTCCTGCCTGATGGAAGAGGCGCTACCCGCCTCCTGAGTCACGTCCACATTCTTAGTTAGATGTTGATGAAGTGGCCAAGAGACAAGAAAATCAGCAGTATATTAACCCTCGGGGAAAGTTCGAGACCTTGCATGAATAATCAAGCCACGCCCTCTTACTTTATTGGCCAGTCTAGAAAGTACATTCAAAATCGAAGAAGAAAGACACGATTGGTCAAAAATTAATTACAGAAATTCTGGATTGGCTAAGTTCAAAACTGGTGGAAAGACACGATTAATATTGCCAACCCACAAATGAAAGAACGAAATTTAGTAAAGAAAAAACTTATGAGTACAAAATTTCTTCAAGAAAGTTCCTTCACTTCGCACCAGGGTGCATGATCATAGTTTTAGGCAGTGCCATCAATGAGAGAATCTCCAAACTTCTTGATAAATAGTAAACAAAAACACGTCGAAATTCACACAGTGACATCTTGAGAGGGAATGTTTAAGTAAGTCCAGTTTTAAGTTCACTGTTTCTCCTGTAGAGGAGTACTTCAAGGCGGAAAATTCAAATGTGCGGCGTAGAGGTGTACCACAATAATAATCGTGGTGCTCCTACAAGCCAGCTAACATCTTGACTGAGAGAAGTGTAAAAGACCAGATATCACTCGGTGGCGCCGCACAGCTAAGCGTATACATGGACGGACAGTTGAGATATTCAGTGAACTTATCAAAAATATCCACACGAATATCGAGAGCTATCAGTAACGAGGGGACTGTAACAGTCTTTGAAGAAGGATTGAATATGTGCAGTACTCACTAACCAGCAGAGTCACACAGGAATAGCCAATCACAATCTATCCGCACCTCAGCAGTGCTCCTTCGTTACTCCGTCCTAGAATATTCGTGTCCAGTTGGGTATTCATCATCTCACGCCAAACAGGTGGACGTCGCTCTCTAGGCTAGTGATAGGCTCTACGAGCTTGCAAGGGATTTCTCCACCCTGTAATCGTAGAGAACAAGGCGAGGACTAGGTTATAACTAGGGGCATATTTCGTTGAAATGTCATCCTTTTCCATTTTATATTAGTTCGTTCTACGATATAAAACTCTATAATAAGTAAACACACTTTTCTCCACGTTTCACTGTGGCCCCATGGACCACGTGGTTCCTAACTCTGGTGAGCTCTCTTCTTAGCCCAGTATTCCTTCTTCTTTGCACTGTGCGTTGATTTCACTGTCACTCCAGAAGGCAGTGTCGATGACCGGAGAGCGTCGGACTGTTGAATATATCCTCGGGATCAATATTTAAAAATTCTAGGTCTTTTCGAACCAGTTTCGTCCATTGAAAATGTTGCCCCTTTCCCTCTATAACAGGTGTTGAAGATTCTTGAGTTCAGCCTCTTGTTCTCCATTCTGACTGTGACCGTAGAAGAAAAGGCTCCTTGTACTCATGGCTGATGTAATGCTTTCTAAATATTGGTAAAACTCGTTGTGATGCTTCATTCAGTATTCACGTCTCTCTTTGATGGGGCCCACGATATTCTCCAGGTTCTTTCGTTCTTTCAGTTACAAATAACTGCTTTTAGCGTTTTTGACCATGTTCAAGCATTCTGAGGTATACAGTATTCAAGGTTTAACAGTGTCGAAGTTTGAGATGAAGGGAAAGGGATTTAGTTTTGTAAACGTTCTTACAGAAATGGAAAGTACTCTTCTGTTTGATACACCTGCCTTTTATGGCTAGATCTTTACTAAGCTTCGATGTTATCCATTCTCCGAAGTATCTGTAGCTATTATTCTTCTTTATTGCTGTATCGTCGTGTGGAATTGAGTTGGGTGCATCTCTGATGTTAGTGATGAACTCAGTTTTGTTAATGACAATAACCCTACTTTCATGAAGATTTTAGGTCAATATCCTACCGTTTCATCTTACGACATTGGACTCCGGCTGTAATCCCAGGGTCGTACACGGGTGATCCCCGGTGATATCTTCGAATCATATAAGCTAATCTTAAATTACTATGCAGGAAGGATAAGAGAGAAAGAAATAATAAAAAATAATGAATGAGAGCTTTCTTGCAAACAAATTTATTGAAAAAGAAAACTCTGGCAAAGCGATGACCAAAATAAAAAATGATAACCCCATCTATATAAATAAAATTGTAGGGGGTCCGCTGTCTGTAATTTCTTTTGTTTTGCCAATTTTTCAGATATTTATCCGTTTTAGGTCAACTCAAGACCGAATCGGTGGTTTTTACGTTTCGTGTCTGTTTGTTTGTCTGTTTGTCTGTTTGTCTGTTTGTCTGTCTGTTTGTCTGTTTGTATGTTCCACCATCACGTCGAAACGGCTGGATAGATTTCAACCAAACTTCATATTTAGAGTATACTCATCCCGGGGAAGGTTTCGATATGCATATCATTTTAAAATCTTTGAATAGACGGGGGGTTTATAGGGAAACCAGAACGGTTTTTCCACCATCACGTCGAAACGGCTGGATAGATCTCGACCAAACTTCATAATTAGAGTATACTCATCCCGGGGAAGGTTTTTATATGCATATCATTTTAAAATCTTTGAATATACGGGGGTTTTATAGGAAAACCAGAGTGGTTTTTCCACCATCACGTCGAAACGGCTAGATAGATCTGACCAAACTTCATATTTAGAGTATACTCATCCCGAACATGGTTCGACATGCATATCATTTTAAAATCGTTAAATATACAGGGGGTTTACAGGAAAATCAGAATGGTTTTTCCACCATCACGTCGAAACGGCTGGGTAGATCTCAACCAAACTTCACATTTAGAGTATACTCATCCCGGGAAAGGTTTCGATATGCATATCATTTTAAAATCTTTGAATATACGGGGGGTTTATAGGAAAATCAGAATGGTTCTTCCACCATCACGTCGAAACGGCTAGATAGATCTCAACCAAACTTCATATTTAGAGTATACTCATCCCGGGAAAGGTGTCGATATGCATATCATTTTAAAATCTTGGAAAGACGGGGGGTTTATAGAAAAACCAGACTGGTTTTCCTCCATTTTCTCTTAAACTATTGATTTTCTGTAAACTTCGTTTACCGTACGGGAAACGTCTCTTCATTATAAACAACTTTCGTTATGTTCATAATTTACCTTACTCTTCACATGACGGAGAAATTTACAATTTTCCGCTGGTATCATGCACTGCATTGAGTGACAGACAGACCGACAACGAACCTACAGGTTACCATGGCAAAGTTTCTGACTGCATGCCAGCAGGGAAGTAACGTAAGTAGTATAATTGGACAGTTCTGCGGCACCTCCGCCGCCGCACGCCTCCGCCCGCCTCCTCCTCCGCCGCCGCCTCCGCCGCCGCCTCCCGCGGGAAATTTGAATTTTGGCGGGAAATTTGAATTTTGGCGCGAGATTTGAATTTGTAAACAAAGCCACGTGCTTTTTGACAGCTGTCATCGACAACAACGCATCGCTAACCTCACTGCTGCCATCTTGACGGGCCTAAACCTCACTAGTGCCAACTTAACCTAACTAGCGTGAGGTAAACAAAGCCACGTGTTTATTGACAGCCACGTGCTTTTTGACAGACAACAACGCAACGCTAACCTCAGTACTGCCATCTTGACGGGCCTAAACCTCAGTAGTGCCAACTTAACCTAACTAGCGCGAGGTAAACAAAGCCACGTGCTTTTTGACAGCCACGTGCTTTTTGACAGATTTGTAAACAAAGCCACGTGCTTTTTGACAGACAACAACGCATCGCTAACCTCAGTACTGCCATCTTGACGGGCCTAAACCTCAGTAGTACCAACTTAACCTAACTAGCGCGAGATAAACAAAGCCACGTGTTTTTTGACAGCCACGTGCTTTTTTGACAGCTGTCATCCGCCATCTTTGAGCACTGTGCAGCCCTCTATATCGCAGTAGCTGCAAAATTCATCACCTGTCATCGGCAGTGCTGCCATCTTGACGGGTCTAAACCTTAGTGCTACCAACTTAACCTAACTAGCGCGAGGTAAACAAAGCCACGTGTTTTTTTGACAGCTGTCATCCACCATCTTTAATCTATAGAGCACAGTGCTACCCTCTTTAGCTACTTACCTTTGAAATGTGGTGGCGGATAATTTGAAAAATGCTTTTTTGACAGCAGCCATCTTGCATCGCAAACCTCAGTGCTGCCCTCTTTAGCTAGATACCTGTGGTGGCAGACAATTCCACGTGACAGCAGCCATCTTTAATCAAGAGAGCACCGTGCTGCCCTCTATGTGGTGGTGGTAAATTCCACGTGGTCTTGTTTGGAAACAAACTCACGTGCTTTTTTGACAGCCGTCATCCACCATCTTTAGTCAACAGAGCACAGTGCTGCACTCTATGCGGTGGCGGCAATTTGAAAAAATCTATGTGCTCTTGTTGGGAAACAAAGCCACGTGCTTTTTTGACAGCTGTCATTCGCCATCTTTGAGCACTGTGCTGCGGGCAATTTCGTCAGCTGTCATCCGCCATCTTTGAGAACAGTGCTGCTCTCTATGTGGTGGTGGCAAATTCCAAGTGCTTTACAAACCTATGTGCTTTTCTGACAGCTGTCATCCGCCATCTTTAATCACCGTGCTGCCGGGTGACGGCAAATTCCACGTGCTCTTGTTTGTAAACAAAGCTTTTAATCCAGAGAGAACAGTGCTGCCCCGGTGGCGGTAAATTCCACGTGCTTTACAAAGCTATGTGCTTTTTTGACAAAAAAAAATTCTGCTCTCGAGATACTTACCGAACAAGACGATACTATACTTACGAAACTGATCATCACCTTCTTTCTTCTTCTATGAGTAATAAACAAAAACTCTATCTTGCAAATAAGGAGTGGGAGGAAGGTAATACCTAACCTAAAATAAAAGAATATGCCAATTCTACATTATTTATTTACATCTTGTATGTACAAGTTTTATCTCGAATCATTTTACCCTAGTGATGTTTTGCGTACTTCTCGATGCAATTCTTGAATGTACAAGTTTAGACTTGCCGTACTACACTCTCAGCGTACCTCTTTGTGATGTAAGACAGCGTAACGTAAGTACACACACCTCTAGCATAATGTTTATGTAAAGTAGTACTTATCAATACTACTATGCCCCCAGGCTAGCGTGTTGGTAGAATTTGGAATGACAAACCGCTTACAATCATCGCTATTAAGGGCTACCTTACTAATTAAATGTGTGTACAACTGGTGCTTCTTGCTTCTAATGACAGACATTTGCTTATGCAAAACAGGTGGATTACTTTTAATGCAATTGTTATAGTTTTCAAAACTTAGCTGATTCTGAACGACATTTTTTTAACCCCCTTCAATCTCTTTATTTGTAACTCATTTAAGAGTTTTATGCAATATGACTTGGATTTAGTACCTACATCGATAATATTCCCAGCACATTCATCTTTCATTTTACCTAGAACCTTTTTGTTCACTAGCGGTAGATGATATTGATTATCTGCAGGATAGTTACTTGTATCAAACCTACCCAAGTCAGGCTTTATATCATTGTAATAGTCATCAGTTTTGATTTGATAAATAAACGAATCGGTATCTGTGTAGAGCAATTGCGCATTATGCGCGTACTTCTTCATCATATAATCGTAATGGAATTCATACATGAGTGTTTTAGCCAATTCAAGTACTGCAAAGCCGACGTAGGTAGGTTTGTCATACTTAACCTTGACACGATTCATCTGTATAATAACTAAATTCTCATGTATGATGGTGCAGCTGTGGAAATTTGGTTTACTTATTAAATAGTTAGCACCATACCTTTTCTTAATATTATCCCAGTTTGTAATCAATTTTACATCAACGCGTTTGTCAACATTCTCCATAGTCTTACCAAACACACTGTTATTCATGAGCTTGTAGAAATCTTTTTCAAACTCGTTAACCGCATTCGTTCTTAAATTATTGTTCAGATCGATATATGGCCTTAGCCACGGTGACTGATTAAATTCTAGTACACGATGAATTTTGGATAACTTCAAACCATGCTGCAAACACTGTTTTAAATTTCGGTAATGAATGATATACTTAGATTTATCGCATAAATTAGCAATGAGCATTTTCGTCGTTGATGCAATGTACGGGGACTTCATATTTTCAGGGCAGAACGGTAGGTCATTATGAGAAGTGTGTAACTCTTTAGGATACTGTAAGTCAACTTCGAGGAAATAACCTTTATCAGCTTCATCGCCTAGGGCGTGTAGCTGTAAAGCATCAATTTCGCACTGCGTCAGCCAGCGGAAACCACTCACCGGTAGATGCTGACTCATCGCCCACCCATACTGATTATTAGCATCCAGATAAACGATATACTGAGATTCCTGACTAGAATCGAAACTCGGCATGTACTTATTATTAGCCCTCGAATATCGTCCGCTGCACTGACTCAGACCGCCTCGAATGGATGATTTTTTATAAAGTGCACCATATCGCTATCGGTTAGCAGTTCCAAATTCACACGCGTGTATTTTAACATCGCGTCCCAACTTAACCCAGGTGCAGTAAAATACTGACATGGGTCAAGGCTGTAGGTGTTCATGCAAACACAGCGAAAATTTTCAAAAACATCAGCTAACAAAAGTACATCTGTCTTTAAATATAAATCGGAGTATTCACCCAGCGTTTGAATGTGGAACTGCTCCCAGATATGTTGTGCATGTAAATAGTCATCATCACTAATATCTGCTGAATTCAGCGAGCTGTAAAAGGATTGTTTCGATGGTAAGGCACGTTCTTCGAGGCGGTCTAAGCAGTCGAGATATTCGTAACAAAAACACCCTTACGCCGAAGTAAATTAAACTGCGCTTCTTCGGGGAAAACGCGTCGAATTTCTGTAAATTGTTCAGGCTGTAAATGACTAGAAAGTTTATCGAGGCTACTCGCCATAAAGCGAAACGAGTCAAGGAATCTCAGTTTTATAAAATCTCCTTTTACAGACTTTGCAAACGCAATGTACCGCTCTTTATTCTGAGGGATTATATCTACTTTTTCATCTGAAGCTCCAAATTGTGAAATGATGAAATGAGAGTCGTAACCAGATAAGTTATGAAAAATTACAGGGATGAATTTAGGAACTCTATACTTAAGATTACAGCTATAATGAGCGGCACATCTGTAGAAACCAGTTAAATGATCATGATCAAAAACTTTAGGGTCATTTTCGGAAAATTCCCCATCACAAATGCTACACTTTGTAGCACGTTCATGATCATTTAACTGAATTTCGGTGAGTGGCTTCATAGGAATATTACTATTCAGAATACGACCGAGACGAACTGCATCACTTTCAAGTCTTTCTAAAAATACTTTAGCAGCATCATGTCCTCGATACAGCTCTAACTTGTTAAGCGTACTATCGTAACTACACTTGATGTAATACGCGAAGCTATACGGGACATGCATGTGCGTAGTATTAGTGAAAGAGTTGTCAGGATTAGGTGAGCATGTGTTGCATGGCGTGAGGATGGCTTCAAAGTCTGCATAAATCGCGAACGGTACCCACATCTGCTTATGAAAATTTGTAAATTTTAAAACATTATTGCCTGTAGTAGGTATCTCTGTACGTACATGATTGCAGTCATTCTTGGAATGCTTCGTTAACTGATCTTCAGTTCTAAAATACTGCAAGCATCCATCACATAGCCACTTTTTACCATCATGTTTTGACAATTGACTACCAACAAGTCTACTCAGATTTTTAATCCAGCAAAAGTGGCTATTCTCACTGTTTTCAATATAGAGTAAATTAACATGAGTACTCTTCTTATGACATGTATAATACAGAGGACCTACTACAGACTTTTTCTCTACACCATACACATTAATACTAATGTTATTTAGTTCCTCAAAGCGCTTAATAACTTTTAACTGTACGGGAAATTCTATACTATCGAAATTTAGCTGCGTTGAATAGTGTGGATAGGATGATGTTCTCTTAGCTACGTCTGATTTCGCAGGATTTAAAGCCGACATCACCGCCCATGCAAAACATGCTTCGTCATTGTTTCGGATGTTTACAACAGCTTTTCTTTGCTGAATCCATGTCGGCAGCTCAATGTGCGAAGATCCACGCATAGGATTGTACTTATTGATGTTAACTTCTAGATACATTATCTCAACTAAAGCCCACCCTGATTCCTTTTCCTGAAATTCCTCGCTCTTAGTTGAAATAATGTTAGAGACATCCCTAAGTACATCACCAAAATTAGTCGACTGACTTATGACAAAATTCTTCGTATTAAATGATTTAATGTCCGTTATTTCGGATTCATCCGTGCTTTTAATGTACAAGGCGAAAAGTTCAAAATTAACTTTAAATAAACTATGATTGGACAAAGATTTAGCAAGAAGCTGTTGTACATCCGGTTGAACGCAATTTAAAAAGTTTGAAGTGCTCTGAAACTTTTGACTGGTGCGAATTCGGTAACTAGCAATCCTACTTTTAAATGCTGTATTAATTTCCTCGATGTTTGCGTTACTACCACTTCTACACGCATTATTTTTATGCGCATTACTCCGTAAGTGCCCCTGAAAATGCGAAGATGGTACATCAGTGTTACAGTGCTCGCAGTGAATAGTTTGAAGTTCATGATTTTTTCTAGGTTTTTTACTACTAGTACTTTCTACAGCTACATCAGTAGCTGCACGCTTTTCCCCTACTACTACCTGAGGGCAAGTAGATATTTGATGTACCTCTGCTAAGTGATCCTCATATCGCTCTACGTTAGCGAAATACACACTACAAACTTTACATAAAGCTGATGTTATGCTACGGTGTTTTGATTTCATATGGCGCGTGAAGTTATCACGCCTTGCAAACGTTACATTACATTCCTCGCAGCAGGGGGACATCTGTTCATGATTTTTTCTAGGTTTTTTACTACTAGTACTTTCTACGGCTACATTAGTAGCTGCACGCTTTTTCCCTACTACTACCTGAGGGCGAGTAGATATTTGATGTACCTCTGCTAAGTGATCCTCATATCGCTCTACGTTAGCGAAATACACACTACAAACTTTACATAAAGCAGATGTTATGCTAGGGTGTTTTGATTTCATATGCCGCATGAAGTTATCACGCCTTGCAAACGTTACATTACATTCCTCGCAGCAGGGGAACATCTGAAAAGAGAACGACCGATAGAGATTAGGTGAAAGTTACGGAAGAAACCAAGTTTCAGCGTATAGAGGTTGGACATGGCTGTGAGTGAGGCCTATAGCATGAGGATTGAAGAGAACGACTAAAGTTACGATGTTCGGAAGAAACCAAGTTTCAGCCCGTTGAGGATAGACATAGCTATGTGTACGTGTTTGAAATTATACCACGTCTATAGTATGAGGATTGAAGAGAACAACTATTTATCAATAGACTAAAGTTACGATGTTCGGAAGAAACCAAGTTTCAACCCGTTGAGGTCAGACATAGCTATGTGTGCGTGTTTGAAATTATACCACGTCTATAGCGTGAGGATTAAAGAGAACAACTATTTATCAATACTCTAAAGTTACGGAAGAAACCAAGTTTCAACCCGTTGAGGTCAGACATAGCTATGTGTGCGTGTTTGAAATTATACCACGTCTATAGCGTGAGGATTAAAGAGAACAACTATTTATCAATACTCTAAAGTTACGGAAGAAACCAAGTTTCAGCCCGTTGAGGGCAGACATAGCTATACCTCGTCTATAGTATGCAAGAACAACTATTTATCAATAGACTAAAGTTACGATGTTCGGAAGAAACCAATTTTCAGCCTGTTGAGGGCAGACATAGCTATGTGCGCGTGTTTGAAATTATACCACGTCTATAGCGTGAGGATTAAAGAGAACAACTATTTATCAATACTCTAAAGTTACGGAAGAAACCAAGTTTCAGCCTGTTGAGGGCAGACATAGCTATGTGTGCGCGTGTTTGAAATTATACCACGTCTATAGCACGAGGATTAAAGAGAACAACTATTTATCAATAGACTAAAGTTATGATGTTTTAGAAGAAACCAAGTATCAACCCGTTGAGGTCAGACATAGCTATGTGTACGTGTTTGAAATTATACCACGTCTATAGCGCGAGGATTAAAGAGAACAACTATTTATCAATAGACTAAAGTTACGGAAGAAACCAAGTTTCAACCCGTTGAGGTCAGACATAGCTATGTGTACGTGTTTGAAATTATACCACGTCTATAGCGTGAGGATTAAAGAGAACAACTATTTATCAATACTCTAAAGTTACGGAAGAAACCAAGTTTCAGCCTGTTGAGGTCAGACATAGCTATGTGTGCGCGTGTTTGAAATTATACCACGTCTATAGCACGAGGATTAAAGAGAACAACTATTTATCAATAGACTAAAGTTATGATGTTTTAGAAGAAACCAAGTATCAACCCGTTGAGGTCAGACATAGCTATGTGTACGTGTTTGAAATTATACCACGTCTATAGCATGATGATTGAAGAGAACAACTATTTATCAATAGACTAAAGTTACGATGTTCGGAAGAAACCAGCTTTCAACCCGTTGAGGTCAGACATAGCTATACCTCGTCTATAGTATGCAAGAACAACTATTTATCAATAGACTAAAGTTACAATGTTTTAGAAGAAACCAATTTTCAGCCTGTTGAGGGCAGACATAGCTATGTGCGCGTGTTTGAAATTATACCACGTCTACAGTATGCGGGTTGAAGAGAACAACTATTTATCAATACTCTAAAGTTACGATGTTTTAGAAAAAACCAAGTTTCAGCCTGTTGAGGGCAGACATAGCTATGTGTGCGCGTGTTTGAAATTATACCACGTCTATAGCACGAGGATTAAAGAGAACAACTATTTATCAATAGACTAAAGTTATGATGTTTTAGAAGAAACCAAGTATCAACCCGTTGAGGTCAGACATAGCTATGTGTACGTGTTTGAAATTATACCACGTCTATAGCGCGAGGATTAAAGAGAACAACTATTTATCAATAGACTAAAGTTATGATGTTTTAGAAGAAACCAAGTTTCAACCCGTTGAGGTCAGACATAGCTATGTACGTACCCCGCGTGAGGATTAAAGAGAACAACTATTTATCAATAGACTAAAGTTATGATGTTTTAGAAGAAACCAAGTTTCAACCTGTTGAGGGCAGACATAGCTATGTACGTACCCCGCGTGAGGATTAAAGAGAACAACTATTTATCAATAGACTAAAGTTACGATGTTTTAGAAGAAACCAAGTTTCAACGAATAGAGGTCAGACATACCTTAAAATCTTCGCGCTGCAAACTGTTACTCGGATGTATAAAATGCGTGCGTTCAAGCCTGAAACTCGAATGATAATATTCTGGTCGTACCTAAAAAAAAGAAGAAACATATATGAATGTAGTGTAGGGTGCATCATCTAACCTAATTATCTTTACAACTCAAAGTTCGAAAACATACCTTTAAAAAAATGCACGTGCTGCAGGCTGTTACTGGGATGAATAAAATTGCGTACTTTCGAACGGTACCTAAAAAAGAATAAACATATATGAATGTAGATGTCCAGCGTAGAAGTTGCTTTGCGAATAAAAAAGTAACTAACAGTTCTACCTTACCTTAAGATAAAGGCTGAAGAATAATATTCACAGCAGACGGGAGATGTGTGTGTACGTAATAAACGCATACAGAGAACTGTGAGCACTTCGCGCAGACTGCAGCGGCTAAATATTCTGCTTGTTACCAAGCGGATGTGGAAAAATCGCTGAGCTGACAACTGCGGTACAGTCGGAACGAATGCAACAAGAGCTCCCACCTGCAGGCTGACGTATTCGAACCTCCTGTTGATGCCGAGGTGTCAGAATTTAAGAGTTCGATCCTTGGAAAGTTAGCGTGTGATCCTCGACTTCTCGAGGGTACATACGCGGTATTCCTTACCTGTAGGCACTTAAAGGTATCGAGCTAAAGCTAGATCATGTAATGACGATCGCGCAGGCCCCTCGCCTAGCATTTACGGCTTCTAGTTCGAACCCGCTATCTACCGAAGTAGCGAGAATGATTGAAGAATGTTGAGGGTGATTCATTTGTCGGATGGAGGCGTTAAGCTATGTGCAGGCTTCTTCTAGTCGGGGTACGCGATTCAAATCCTGGTAAATTATGCCGTCGGGAAGGGCATCTAGCTAGATCATGTTATGACGATCGCGCTGGTCCCTCGCCTAACATTTACGGCTTCCAGTTCGAACCCGCTATCTTCCGAAGTAGCGAGAATGATTGAAGAGTGTTTGAGGGTGATTCATTTGTTGGATGGAGGTGTTAAGCTGGCTTCTTCGGTAGGAGTAGGCTATGACGGGATATCGATTTTGAAATCCTAGTCAGGAGGGGCAACCGGTCGTATAAAACTATGGTGTGAGGCGGGGTGTGCAAAAAAGCTAGCAATAAGTAAGGGCAGTTGATAGGGGGTGTTAAACCTTGTGCAGACTTCTTCGAAAATGATTTTTTGAGTACAAGACTTGACGGTGATTCATTTGTCGGATGGAGGCAATAAGCCTTGTGCAGGCTTCTTCAGTGGAAGTAGGCTATGTGTCGGTACCGGGATATCTAGTTATAAAACCCGCTACAACAAATTTATCGCGTATACTGCGATTTAAAATCCTAGTCAGGAAGGGCAGCCGGTCGTAAAACTATGGTGTGAGGCGGGGTGTGCAAAAAAGCCAGCATTAAGTAAGGGCTGTTGATAGGAGGCGTTAAACCATGTGCAGGCTCCTTCACCAGGAGAAGCCTACATGCCGGTACCGTGCAGGTTCTTTCGATAGAAGTAGGCACTGTGTGTGTTTTAACCTCTCAGTACAATCATGATATTTTACGTTAGGAACTTACATAGGCTAAATGCTACACATTCCGTGGCAGAGCCAGGAATCGAACTCGGACCTCCGAGGGTAGCAGCTAATTACACTAACTACTGCACTACAGAGGAGGACCATTTCAGAATATTTTACAACCTTAATTAGTACTGTGTTTTAAGAGCTTACATGCTACTCAGCTAAGAAGACGTTCGCGAGTTACAAGCACGCCGTGTCCTCGTTCAAGGTTGAGCCGGAAGATACGTGTACAATTTCAGCTAACACATGCACTCCACACAACTCGCTCAGAATGACTGTGCCGATACTTTCAAGGACTGTAGAACAAATCTATAGCCTACAGCATGCATGCCTCTCACCCGGTAGTCTCGGGTTCGATTCTCTTGGGAATAAAAATGTGTTTAAATCACATGAATGTGTTGAGTTGTCCTTCCTGATGCAAAACTAGCAGTATCTAACCTCATACACTATAGTTTTCAAACGGTTGCCCTTCCCGACAACTCGGATTAAGAATCTGTTTTACAACGTCTAACACAGGGAATCGGGGATTTACAGCTAGATGCACTTCTTAGATTTTAAATCACGAACTATTGTTTTGCGGCCGGATGCCCTTCCTGACTAAGATTTTAAATCGCAAGAATTTGTTTTAAGACTAGTCGCCCTTCCTGATGCAAAACTGGCAGTATCTAGCCTCATACACTATGGTTTTCAACCGGTTGCCCTTCCTGACGTCAAAGAACTCGGATTAAGAATCTGTCGAGAATCAGGGGTTTTACAGCCGAATGCCCTTCCCGACTAAGATTTTAAATCGCAAGAATTTGTTGAGTTGCCCTTCCTGACGCAAAACTGGCAGTATCTAACCTCTTACACTATTGTTTTCGACCGGTTGCCCTTCCTGACAACTCGGATTAAGAATCTGTCGAGAATCGGGGATTTACAGCTAAAAGATGGCGGATGACAGCTGTCTGAAAAGCATATAGGTTTGTAAAGCACATAGAATTTACCGCAACCACATAGAGGGCAGCACGGTGATTAAAGATGGCGGATGACAGCTGCACATGGCTTCGTTTCCAAACAGGAGCACGTGGAATTTGCCGTCACCCGGCAGCACGGTGATTAAAGATGGCGGATGACAGCTGTCAGAAAAGCACATAGGTTTGTAAAGCACTTGGAATTTGCCACCGCTACATAGAGGGCAGCACTGTTCTCAAAGATGGCGGATGACAGCTGACGAAATTGCCCGCAGCACAGTGCTCAAAGATGGCGAATGACAGCTGTCAAAAAAGCACGTGGCTTTGTTTCCCAACAAGAGCACATAGATTTTTTCAAATTGCCGCCACCACATAGAGTGCAGCACTGTGCTCTGTTGATTAAAGATGGTGGATGACGGCTGTCAAAAAAGCACGTGAGTTTGTTTCCAAACAAGACCACGTGGAATTTACCACCACCACATAGAGGGCAGCACGGTGCTCTCTTGATTAAAGATGGCTGCTGTCACGTGGAATTGTCTGCCACCACAGGTATCTAGCTAAAGAGGGCAGCACTGAGGTTTGCGATGCATGATGGCTGCTGTCAAAAAAGCATTTTTCAAATTATCCGCCACCACATTTCAAAGGTAAGTAGCTAAAGAGGGTAGCACTGTGCTCTATAGATTAAAGATGGTGGATGACAGCTGTCAAAAAAACACGTGGCTTTGTTTACCTCGCGCTAGTTAGGTTAAGTTGGTAGCACTAAGGTTTAGACCCGTCAAGATGGCAGCACTGCCGATGACAGGTGGTGAATTTTGCAGCTACTGCGATATAGAGGGCAGCACAGTGCTCAAAGATGGCGGATGACAGCTGTCAAAAAAGCACGTGGCTGTCAAAAAACACGTGGCTTTGTTTATCTCGCGCTAGTTAGGTTAAGATGGTACTACTGAGGTTTAGGCCCGTCAAGACGGCAGTACTGAGGTTAGCGATGCGTTGTTGTCTGTCAAAAAGCACGTGGTGTGTCAAAAAGCACGTGGCTTTGTTTACCTCGCGCTAGTTAGGTTAAGTTGGCACTACTGAGGTTTAGGCCCGTCAAGATGGCAGTACTGAGGTTAGCGTTGCGTTGTTGTCTGTCAAAAAGCACGTGGCTGTCAAAAAACACGTGGCTTTGTTTACCTCACGCTAGTTAGGTTACGTTGGCACTAGTGAGGTTTAGGCCGGTCAAGATGGGAGCAGTGAGGTTAGCGATGCGTTGTTGTCGATGACAGCTGTCAAAAAGCACGTGGCTTTGTTTACAAATTCAAATCTCGCGCCAAAATTCAAATTTCCCGCCAAAATTCAAATTTCCCGCGGGCGGCGGCGGCGGAGGCGGCGGCGGAGGAGGAGGCGGGCGGAGGCGTGCGGCGGCGGAGGTGCCGCAGAACTGTCCAATTATACTACTAACGTATTGCCATTTTTCTCATCATGCTTTTAAATTCGTGGTTGTTCCTTGGGTAGAAGACAAGAGAGGCGTCAATCGGCCTACCTGCGGGATATTGGCGGAATATCGTTGGTTGTTATAACCGCCCTCGAATAGATTAAGTAATAACACCATTAGTCATCTTCTTCTTATTTGTTTACCTAGGAATCACTGGACCTAAATTTCTCCTCTGTTACCGCTTTATTATATCAATAACTCACACTAGCATAATTTATTGAGAGGCATTTGATTTTCCAATACAGTCACTTGGCATTTACATATTTGTCGTTATCCGGCTGTCCTCAGTTATAATCCATTTTCTATTACTTTCAACTTTCTTAACTGTATTATTTTCTTCCTTAATTATGCCGTATGTACGCGAGTGCTAGAAACTACTTGATGTATTTCCACCAAGACTCATATTTAGAATACGCCTGTCCTTGACAGGTTTTAGGGCAAATATTGTTTCTAAATCCCTGAACTGACTGGGGGTTTATACGAAACAGAAACAGGATTTTGCACTTCCACAAAATATACACAACCAACGTCAATTTAAATCTAGCTGCCTTGGTAGAAATTAATTTCTAAAACTTTTTTCTCATGTGCATCATTTCGATATGAGGATTAATAAGGGAGTTATCATTAACGGACCGTTTTTCTGTACAAGTCCCATCGGACTTAACTCACGAGCGGGTGCGTGTAAAGTGTATTCCTTACAACTTGAAAACTACTGAAGACATTCGAACAAAAATTTATATTTAGCATCCACCTGTCCAAAGGTAGGTTTTAAACGTAAATAACATTTCATGTTCCGGAATGGACTGGCGGTTTATAGGGAACCGAAATGGTGATTTTACTCTTCCACAATATATACAGAACAAGACCAACCTGACTGGAAATCGACCAAACGTGATGGAATTCCACCTCTAAATCTTTTTTTCATGTGCATTTTTTCGTCAGGAGGATTAATAAGGGAGATACCATGAATGGTCAGTTTTGCAGGTTAAGTCCAGAGGACATAGCCACAAAGGTGTTTTACATGGAGCAGATTCCTTATTAATATAAATCAAATCGTAACGACTGTGTGCCACTACACTGACTATTTTGGCGAAATTTTCGTACAGCTTTCCGTTTAAGGGGTAATAATGACCATCTGCACAATGTTTGGTTTAGTTTCCTAAAAGTCCTAATTTTTAACCGCCTCGCCCAAAATCCAGATTGCGGCATAATCTGCCAGAAGAAAAAAAGAAGATAATTGAAATTTGACAAAATTATACGTTTTAGTCTGTAACGAACGGAGAACATCCTAGATTATTACATTTTTCACTTTTTATCCCCGAAGAATATCAAAATATGCAGGCAATCGTAATGATGGTGCAGACCTTCGGAAATTCCTATCACATAACTGATTGCACAATCTCCGTTCAGTTTGGAATGATCTACAAACTTTGATCTTATGACTTTTTGCCGTATCTGTATCCCTTTTACGCTTGATTTTTCTCTATTAATCGATGTTAAGTCAGTTTGGAATTTTCACAAGCAGAATTCATACTTTCGATTACTTATATGAAATACAGAATCATCAAACTCTTCACGAAAATTGGCCCACCCAGTAGCCATATGTGAGCCAAATGCTATGTATGTAGCTGTCACATAATTATCCGAAAAGTAATGTAATGTGAGATAATCTTACAAAAACGTTACCCTGTTCCACGTTTCTAACTCAGTCTGGCCCTAGAATAGATGACATATCATAGGACCAGCCATTTAGGGCACTAAATCCGGCGTGTATTATAGTATAATTCTTTGTCGATATGACGTACGTTTAGTAACAATTAATCTGTAAATGAAGGTCTTCAATATTGTAAAAACGCATATACTTTCGTTTGTCGATCTATGTATATTCACTGATGTCGATTTGTAGCGATCGAGAAAGGGTGGGTCTGCTAATGTAATCAGTACCTCCCACGCGGACTTTGACTGGCTGTATGAAAGGGCCCTTCTCCAACTCCTGTGTAACTGTCATTAGTAACGAAGGTCTACAATTGTAATGAATAGTTCGCTTCTCGATTTGACTTGCGGAAGGCAAGTGAGCATGCAGTTTTGTGTAAAACTTCCCTACCCGATTGTGTTTGGCAAAAGGCAAGGGTGCCCGCCATTATAAACAAATGTCCTCATCTAAAATGTGACTGGCATTAGGCATAGTGGCCTGCTATTTTGATGGAAACTCACCAAATTGGTGTGACTGGCAGTAAGCTGGCTGGCAGTAGGAATATCGGCCTGACATTATAATGATAACGGCACAACTCAATTTTGAATGGTGGTAGGGAATTTGCCTGCCATTATAATAAAATCTCCTCGACTGTAATCTGTTTGGGAGTAGGAAATGCGGCCTGCCATTGTAACGAACACTCCCAACTTGATTGTGACCGCGCAGTAGGCAATGGGGCCTCCAATTATAATGTAAACTTCCCAACTCGATTGTGAATGGCAGTAGGCAAGTGAGCCTGCCGTTATATCACAAATCCGTAACAAACACTTTACATTGGAAACAACGTATGGGGACATCCCCATGCTCTTTCTCGGATAACGCTAAGAGACATGCAATTTTAAAACAATCTTATTTACTGCATGTACACTGTTTACTTCGATATTCGAATACAATGATGAACACCGTAGCGAAGCACGGGTACATTTGCTAGTCTAAAATAAAAATTTATCACTTTCACTAAGACAACCGAAATAATTGATCAATGTTACAAATCGATTTGATCAATTTAATATTATTTTCTATTAAGCACCAATGCTTTATTTGTTAAATTTAATAAATCGGCATATTTCAAAGTTAATCAAATTCCACTTATAACATTACTGACATAAAAACAATATTCTTTCATAAATTCCAAATCCAAAGATTTCCATATTGAGTGGTAGATACATCATTACATTATTCGATAAACTCATATTTACGGCTTCGTTACAAGGCGTCAAATTAATTAATTTATTTTTTGACTACATCTTATTGGGTTTCCTCATTAATTTATTAAAATTTCTTCCACAATATAGTTGACTTGTGCCATCTTTATCAATTAATTCAAGTGACATTCATTAAAAACATTAAGTTACATTTATTCACTGTACATTGATTCATTAGTCGTCGTTATTAAATCATCATCTATTATGGCTTACTACATTCTATCTACAACTATCATGAAACGAACGCAGACTGACGATACGACTACTGCGTAGTACTATCTGATTTTAAATTAAATACTAATTCCACACATACATAATCAGCTGTTTTATATTCATAGTCACATTAAATAAAACACAATCTGTAGCAAAGGGCCCTACGTCATACGAATAACACAGAATACCTCAAAAACGTCACCTACACTGAATCTACTGCAGCGGGAATAGAACCCCTGCCTCGAACATAGAAACCACATGGAACTGAATCCACACATCAATAATTGCTACAACCACAAATCAAAATTTGCTTTGCCGGAATCTATATAAATAAAATTGAAGGGGGTCCGCTGTCCGTAATTTCTTTTGTTTTGCCAATTTTTCAGATATTTATCCGTTTTAGGTCAACTCAAGACCGAATCGGTGGTTTTTACGTTTCGTGTCTGTTTGTTTGTCTGTTTGTCTGTTTGTCTGTCTGTTTGTCTGTTTGTCTGTTCCACCATCACGTAGAAACGGCTGGATAGATCTCAACCAAACTTCATATTTAGAGTATACTCATCCCGGGGAAGGTTTCGATATGCATATCATTTTGAAATCTTTGAATACACGGGGGGTTTATAGGAAAACCAGAATGGTTTTTCCACCATCACGTCGAAACGGCTGGATAGATCTCAACCAAACTTCATATTTAGATTATACTCATCCCGTGGAAGGTTTCGATATACATATCATTTTAAAATCATTGAATACACGGGGGTTTATAGGAAAACCAGAATGGTTTTTCCACCATCACGTGGAAACGGCTGGATAGATCTCAACCAAACTTCATATTTAGAGTATACTCATCCCGGGGAAGGTTTTGATATGCATATCATTTTAAAATCTTTGAACAGGCGGGGGGTTTATACGAAAACCAGAATGGTCTTTCCACAATCACGTCGAAACGGCTGATCAGATCTCAACCAAACTTCATATTTAGAGTATACTCATACCGGGGAAGGTTTCAATATGCATATCATTTAAAAATCCTTGAATAGAAGGGGGGTTTATAGGAAAGCCAGAATGGTTTTCCCCCATTTTCTCTTATACTATTGATTTTCTGTAAACTTCGTTTACCGTACGTGAAATGTCTCTTCATTATAAACAACTTTCGTTATGTTCATAATTTACCTTACTCTTCACATGACAGAGAAATTTACAATTTTCCGCTGGTATCATGCTCTGCATTGAGTGACCGACAGACCGACAACGAACCTACAGGTTACCATGGCAACGGCTCTGACTGCATGCCAGCAGGGAAGTAACGTATTGCCATTTTCCTCATCATGCTTTTAAATTCGTGGTTGTTCCTTGGGTAGAAGGCAAGAGAGGCGTCAATCGGCCTATCTGCGGGATATTGGCGGAATATCGTTGGATATTATAACCGCCCTCGAATAGATTAAGTAATAACACCATTAGTCATCTTCTTATTATTTGTTTACCTAGGAATCACTGGACCTAAATTTCTCCTCTGTTACCGCTTTATTATATCCATAACTCACACTAGCATAATTTATTGAGGGACATTTGATTTTCCAATACATTAACTTGGCATTTACATATTTGTCGTTATCCGACTGTCCTCTGTTATAATCCATTTCCTATTACTTTCAACTTTCTTAACTGTATTATTTTCTTCCTTAATTACGCCGTATGTACGCGAGTGCTACAAACTACTGGATGTATTTCCACCAAGACTCATATTTAGAATACACCTGTCCTTGATAGGTTTTAGGGCAAATATTGATTCTAAATCCCTGAACTGAGTGGGAGTTTATACGAAACCGAAACAGTGATTTTGCACTTCCACAAAATATACACAACCAACGTTAATTTAAATCTACCTGCCTTGGTAGAAATTAATTTACCGGGCGAGTTGGCCGTGCGCGTAGAGGCGCGCGGCTGTGAGCTTGCATCCGGGAGATAGTAGGTTCGAATCCCACTATCGGCAGCCCTGAAGATGGTTTTCCGTGGTTTCCCATTTTCACACCAGGCAAATGCTGGGGCTGTACCTTAATTAAGGCCACGGCCGCTTCCTTCCAACTCCTAGGCCTTTCCTATCCTATCGTCGCCATAAGACCTATCTGTGTCTGTGCGACGTTTAGCCCATAGCAAAAAAAAAAAGAAATTAATTTCTAAACCTTTTTTCTCATGTGCATCATTTCGATACGAGGACTAATAAGGGAGACATCATTAATGGACCGTTTTTCTGTACAAGTCCCATCGGACTTAACTCACGAGCGGGTGCGTGTAAAGCGTATTCCTTACAACTTGAAAACTACTGAAGACATTCGAACCAAAATTTATATTTAGCATCCACCTGTCCAAAGGTAGGTTTTAAACGTAAATAACATTTCATGTTCCGGAATGGACTGGCGGTTTATAGGGAACCGAAATGGTGATTTTACTCTTCCACAATATATACAGAACAAGACCAACCTGACTGGAAATCGACCAAACGTGATGGAATTCCACCCTTAAAACTTTTTCTTCATGTGCATTTTTTCGTAAGGAGGATTAAGAAGGGAGATATCATGAATGGTCAGTTTTGCAGGTTAAGTCCAGCGGACATAGCCCAAAAGGTGTTTTACATGGAGCAGATTCCTTATCTATATAAATCAAATCGTAACGACTGTGTGCCTCTACACTGACTATTTTGGCGAAATTTTCGTACAGCTTTCCGTTTAAGGGGTAATAATGACCATCTGCACAATGTTTGGTTTAGTTTCCTGAAAGTCCTAATTTTTAACCGCCTCGCCCAAAATCCAGATTGCGGCATAATCTGCCAGAAGAAAAAGAAGATAATTGAAATTTGACAAAATTATACGTTTTAGCCTGTAACGAACGGAAAACATCCTAGATCATTAAATTCTTCACTTTTTATCCGCGAAGAATATAGAAATATGCAGGCAATTTTAATGATGGTGCAGATCTTCGGAAATTCCTATCACATAACAGATTGCACAATATTCGTTCAATTTGGAATGATCTACAACCTTGGTCTTATGACTTTTTGCCGTATCTGTATCCCTTTTACGTTTGATTTTTCTCTATTAATCGATGTTAAGTCAATTTGGAATTTTCACATGCATAATTCATACTTTCAGTTACTTATATGAAATACAGAATCATAAAACTCTTCACGAAAATTGGCCCACCCAGTAGCCATATGTGAGCCAAATGCTATGTATGTAGCTGTCACATAATTATCCGAAAGGTAATGTAATGTGAGATAATCTTACAAAAACTTTACCCTGTTCCACGTTTCTAACTCAATCTTACCCAAGGATAGATGACATATCATAGGACCAGGCATTTAGGCCACTAAATCCGGCGTGTCTTATGGTATAATCCTTTGTCGATATGACGTACGTTTAGTAGCAGTTAATCTGTAAATGAAGGTCTTCAATATTTTTAACACGCATATACTTTCGTATGCCGACCTATATATATTCACTGATGTCGATTTGTAGCGATCGAGAAAGGGTGGGTCTGCTATTGTAATCAGTACTCCCAACACCGACTTTGACTGGCAGTAGGAAAGGGTTCCTTCTCCGACTCCTGTGTAACTGTCATTAGTAAGGAAGGCCTACAATTGTAATGAATAGTTCACTTCTCGATTTGACTTGCACAAGGCAAGTGAGCATGCAGTTTTCTTTAAAACTCCCCTACCCGATTGTGTTTGGCAGTAGGCAAGGGTGCCCGCCATTATAAATAAATGTCCTCATCTAAAATGTGACCGGCATTAGGCATAGTGGCCTGCTATTTTGATGGAAACTCACCAACTTGGTGTGACTGGCAGTAAGCTGGCTGGCAGTAGGAAAATGGGCCTGGCATTATAATGATAACTGCACAACTCAATTTCGAGTGATAGTAGGGTAATTGCCTGCCATTATAATAAAAACTGTAATCTGTCTGGAAGTAGGAAAGGGGGGCTGCCATTTTAACGAAAACTCCCCAAATCGATTCTGTCCGCATAGTAGGCAATGGGGCCTGCAATTATAATGTAAACTTCCCAACTCGATTGTGAATGGCAGTAGGCAAGTGAGCCTGCCGTTATATCACAAATCCATAACAAACACTTTACATTGGAAACAACGTACGGGGACCTCCCCATGCTCTTTCTCGGATAACGCTAAGAGACATGCAATTTTAAAACAATCTTATTTACTGCATGCACACTATTTGCTTCGATATTCGAATACAATGTAGAATACCGTAGCGAAGCACGGGTACATTCGCTAGTATACAATAAACACAATCCACATACAGTATAACAAAGGAATAAATCCAGCAATAATAACCATCAGGAAGTCCCAAGTCCATTGACCTGGTCGAGAGTCGAACTGACGTTCATCGGAACGTTTCATTACAGTGGCCTGAAAATCCCCACGTTTAACTAGAGTATTATAAAGGACGTTAAATCTTTAAATATCTATGTGCTCTGGCCTACCTGATCGATTCGAATTAGTTAATAAATGACATCGTAACTATTCTTTCATGACCCCATTTGAACGGGGTATATTCTTTAACACGAAAAACGCAGAGCAGTGGAGAAATCTCGACTTGGAATATAAACACATCTATTTCCTTCGCGTCTCAGTGATATAACTGTCATCACTTGACAATATCTCCGTGTTCATCTCTTCCAAATAATACTTCTTATAATCTCGACTTCTGTGCGCTTGTAACCTAAATTATTCCTTGCATTGTACATTTCAGAATACACAATGTCTTGCCTTCAGTCATCATATCCACTGGTTCAAACCACACCAGGATTCACACTATTATTCATCGCGGACAGTTAACCTCTTTACATTCAATATACTTGACGATGTCCCGTTCCACATTATTTTTGGTTCACTTCCTCTCACTAGCGTTCTGAGTCTTAAAGTATCCTATCTCAAACAAGGCTCAAAAATAAACTTAAAGATGAAGTATTAAGAAAAATATAAATTAACTCACAGCGCGCACCATCAACTTCACAAAATCAAATTACTTATCGATGAACAAAGACTGTATATGTACACTGTAATGTTCGTTCATGGTCGCTGGTTCAAATCCGCACACTCTAAATGTACACTGTAATGTTCGTTCATGGTCGCTGGTTCAAATCCACAGCACAATATAAATGAACTTTTCTGCAAGATTAGGGAATACCCATGCAACATGTCATTACTGCAATTAACTTGCCCGAGGAACTACTTAAATGTACTAAATGCCATCTATCCTTATTAAAATATTAACGCACACTGATATTATTTCAGAAGATCATTACCACACGCTTATATCATTTCACAAGCTCGCATAACACAACACACGGTTATGAATACACTGACTGACAGAGCAAATGCGGCACCAAGAAGGAGTGGTCAGAACTTTATGCCAATTGCAGGGTAGACTGACGTCACTGACGTATGCTCATGATGTGAAATGCGCCGCTGTGCTGCGCACGTACCGAACAATAAATGGGACATGGCGTTGGCGAATGGCCCACTTCGTACCGTGATTTCTCAGCCGACAGTCATTGTAGAACGTGTTGTCGTGTGCCACAGGACACGTGTATAGCTAAGAATGCCAGGCCGCCGTCAACGGAGGCATTTGCAGCAGACAGACGACTTTACGAGGGGTATGGTGATCGGGCTGAGAAGGGCAGGTTGGTCGCTTCGTCAAATCGCAGCCGTTACCCATAGGGATGTGTCCACGGTGCAGCGCCTGTGGCGAAGATGGTTGGCGCAGGGACATGTGGCACGTGCGAGGGGTCTAGGCGCAGCCCGAGTGACGTCAGCACGCGAGGATCGGCGCATCCGCCGCCAAGCGATGGTAGCCCCGCACGCCACGTCAACTGCCATTCTTCAGCATGTGCAAGACACCCTGGCTGTTCCAATATCGACCAGAACAATTTCCCGTCGATTGGTTGAAGGAGGCCTGCACTCCCGGCGTCCGCTCAGAAGACTACCATTGACTCCACAGCATAGACGTGCACGCCTGGCATGGTGCCGGGCTAGAGCGACTTGGATGAGGGAATGGCGGAACGTCGTGTTCTCCGATGAGTCACGCTTCTGTTCTGTCAGTGATAGTCACCGCAGACGAGTGTGGCGTCGGCGTGGAGAAAGGTCAAATCCGGCAGTAACTGTGGAGCGCCCTACCGCTAGACAACGCGGCATCATGGTTTGGGGTGCTATTGCGTATGATTCCACGTCACCTCTAGTGCGTATTCAAGGCACGTTAAATGCCCACCGCTACGTGCAGCATGTGCTGCGGCCGGTGGCACTCCCGTACCTTCAGGGGCTGCCCAATGCTCTGTTTCAGCAGGATAATGCCCGCCCACACACTGCTCGCATCTCCCAACAGGCTCTACGAGGTGTACAGATGCTTCCGTGGCCAGCGTACTCTCCGGATCTCTCACCAATCGAACACGTGTGGGATCTCATTGGACGCCGTTTGCAAACTCTGCCCCAGCCTCGTACGGACGACCAACTGTGGCAAATGGTTGACAGAGAATGGAGAACCATCCCTCAGGACACCATCCGCACTCTTATTGACTCTGTACCTCGACGTGTTTCTGCGTGCATCGCCGCTCGCGGTGGTCCTACATCCTACTGAGTCGATGCCGTGCGCATTGTGTAACCTGCATATCGGTTTGAAATAAACATCAATTATTCGTCCGTGCCGTCTCTGTTTTCCCCCCAACTTTCATCCCTTTCGAACCACTCCTTCTTGGTGTTGCATTTGCTCTGTCAGTCAGTGTGTATTCTAAGGATCAAAATAAGATTAACACACGCAGATTATATCTACGAAATACACACCCCAAAGATATTAGTACCACAAAATTAACAATCTAAATCTACGTGAACCTTGCTATATATCATAAATTAAAAAAAATGAACCACCACATGCAAGAAGTTATTATTTTCAAATTAACACAACAGACTGTTTCATGCATAGTGGTGTTAGATAAAATCACAGGTATTCATCTTAGCCCGGTTTAGCCACGCACCACCTCAGCCAATAGGCCCATCGATGCGGTGCTCACTCCATCATCACCGAAACACTCCCGTCTGTGAAAATTCTCCTCTGAGGTCCATGTTCTTGTCACAGTTTACGTACGGCACAATTGTTACGCACGTGACCACACACAGCCAATAGTTACTGACCATACAAAAAATACAGATTAATTATGATACAAATTATAAACACAAAAATACGTTCTTTTCTCTCTCGCGTTCAATTCCCGGAACAGTCTAATTGTTATCCTGTCTCAGGAAGAATCCGCGATTTAAACTCGAACCCGCCGCTTAACGAACAAGTCGATCGGCACTTTATACGTAATTGTTCAAATCTAAGACAACTTGAAAATAATTAATCCCCTTATTAATGCTCAGTATGACACCGAGGTGTCACATTTAATCGTCTTCTCCCCCCCCCCTAACGTTTTTGGACCTGGGCTAATCCCTGTGGAAATTAGTATCTTACTACCTCAATTTTCTGTGTATTCAGTTCGCTGACTTTCCTATCTACTTCTAGTTTTATGAGTCACTACCACTTTATGGTAGCGCTCTGGTCTGAGTGACGATCTGATTTAAAGGCTCCTTGTACGTACTGTGACCGTTCACAACGTCACCTATGGTATGTCATGATATCCAGGAGATGAAATATGCCGTTTTCCGCGTTATTCTACGATAAAAACTGCCCAAGTTAGAATTTTTCTGCCCGCTCCAGGACTCGAGTTGCAATATCCAGAGTCGCGCGACCCAGCTCTAGTTGCTGGTAATTAGCAGCAAGGCGGTGCAAGAGCGCTTGTACTCGAAGCTCTCTCACTCCCACCGTGAGCGAGACGAAACGATACGCGTTATCACGTGACAAAGAATCTAGGTCACTAACTGAGCCCAGAGAGTAGGTCCAACGTGAAAACTAACATTATACCCTGTTTTCCTCGCTTATTCACCACTGCCAACTTAACGCATTCAACTGTTTTATTTCTGTTAATTTTCATGAATCGCAAAATACCCAATGGATAATTAAGCGCAAACATTCATTTGAATCAGGGAATTTTACGCATAATTATGAGACCAAGAAGTGCTCTACTTAACTGACAGGGCAGTAACTGCGCTGTAAACAAGGGCGCGTCTTAATGACTAACAGATGTTGGACTCTAACCGTGCCAAGGAACACAAGGAATCCCCTGTGCTCGTCATCATTCACCGCCAGAGACTAAAGGACGCTTTTAAGATTGCTTCAAAACCTACGAAGTTATTTTAATAACAGTCACTCAGTGGAGATGGGAATACAGGAGCTACATTTTGATATCCTGTTCGTCACTGTACGTTGCGTATTAACGGATCAATGTGTGAGAAAGGATTGCATTTTTCCCCCACCCTCAGCATTCGGGTCTCTAGCGTAGCGCGCCTATATATTCATGAGCTGAGAAGGAGACACCATCCAGTGCATTCTCAATGTGACGCCAGTACGGTAGTATTTCGTCGTGGTTTGTGTATGAGTCGTTTGTGAAGAAATAATCTTGTAATTTGAGCAGTGTTATGCAGATTCATTAAACCCTGTGAACATCTGCGAAAATACCCACAATTTAAGTAAGTTTTTTTTTTTGCGAGTACAGTGTGTCGCTAATTAATATAGTGGGAGCAGCACGAAACCGAAATGACTGCTGTCCGTGTGTCGAAGAGGTCGTGCGTCGAACCTCATATGTGCCGATACTAATACGGCTCAATTAACCACAATAGCCAGGTAACTCAGTGCGTGGAGTTGTGTGTGTGTGTCTCGACATAATTGAGAGATACAAAGAAAGTGCGTGAACGGCTCAGTGTCGGCATAATTAAGGGTAGTGTCACGTCTATAATCGATAATGCAGTTGAGAGGCTGACTTACGCATGACTAGGCGAGATAGAATATGCTTGAAGTGTGGTCGTGTGAGACGAGAAAATTTAATCCAGTAGTAGCCTAACCAGTGACAGTCTTTATTCAGGACCTAGAATGGATGTATGCCGTTTATAAAAGAATAGGTACATGAGGAGGGAGCAGTGTCGGGCTACAGAGACAATACCGGCATTGGGTTGGAATGCTCGTGCTATTGAGCAGATCCAACCATATAGTCAAATTGTGGTGTGTGATAAACTAACGTATTCACTTGAGATAATTTCCCCTCATTTACATGTCTACGTGAACGCCGGAGTGAACGCCGACGTCCATCTGAATGCCAGAATTTTGCCTGCATATTAGAGAGAACCAGACGCCTAGCTGTCTTCGCCTGGTGTAGCAGAGAACGTCGAGAACGTCATACCAGATCAAGCCGTCATGTTCGTGACCTGCCAGGAAGTCATCATGGGTCTTCACATCGCCGATGACGTGATGCAAGCAGTCTAAATCCATGGAGTGCCTTCCTGTAAAGCTGTGAACGTGGTATCCAGAAGGCTGAGTACATTTCCAAGTATTTATATCTTTGAAGGTCGTGTCCCATTGTAAATATGTAGATTTTTCACTTAGATATAACGTAAACTGCAGGCACGCCATTTCAGAGGGATAATAATTATAATTTCATTTTTATTTGGGTCTTTTATGGAATACTTCTTCATGGTTTGGGAACGACCATATTTTACTTCCATTTTTTTACAAGGGTTTGATAATGCATGACGTAAGTTTAAGGACCTCAGATTAATTAAGTGTGAAGTACCGTCAAGTAAAAGGGCCTAAATATTCTACGTAAGCGACTCCAGTTATCGTCTTTCTACAGCCAATAGGAGTGCTCAGAGATATCTCAGTAACTGATTTTTTTGTACTTCACAAGCTCTTAGGAAATCCTCCTTACTAGAAATTAAAACTGCTGGAACAACGAATGGAGCATGAGATTGGGGTATATATCTTACATCGCTAATTAGTTCGCGAATGTGCAAGTTAATTTGGACCCTGGTGACAGGAGATCATCATTAGATCTGCATCGTGGTCGATGTACCGAGAGGAAATGAAATGGCTGAACAGGCTGTAGCCACAATATATATTGTGAAATGAAATGTGAAGTTCCCTTGGAATCTGTCATTAAGACACGCGAGGCGCATATCGCGATGTGAATATGTTGATTAGGCCGGATATAGGGCCGTGATTTGTGTGATGCCATTTATGGCCAGTATTGAAAGAAGTGAATAGATTATTTGCCGTGAAGTCATTGCCCGAGAAGGCTAGTGGACCGCTCTTTGAAAGTGTGGCACGGGTAGCTCCCAGCGGGAGTTTTATGAGCCCCTTTAAACGGGGGAGTGAAGGCGTTTCTTCAGTGAAATAGAACAGATACAAGTGGCGAGTTTCTTTTCCTTTCGATACAAAGATTATGTGTGTTAATTTAAATAGAGCCAACATCGCAGAGATTCCAAATGAGCATTAAATGAAGGATCCCTCCAATTTATTTCTTTAATTATCCACAGCGCATAGGGAATTCCAGGTCAGATATACCCCGTCTCAGAAGGTCCTGAGTTAATTGCAGGAGACAGTAAAGCCTCCTGTCACAAGCGGCAGGTGAAATAGACCACCTGCGGCCCATTATGTGTATGTGAAGTGTATATATTCTTGTCCATTTGTTGCAGGTAGTGCTATAATACTTTGTTTATGATGTCTGGTAATGAAGTCGCTAAATGCTTGTCCATAGGTAACATCGTTGTGTAAATAATGTCCTGTTATATGTGGTGATAAAAATCCTAATGAAATGAGCGTGTTTATCATACTGCATATTTGGCAACGTTTAACTTAAAGTAGTGTTGTAACGCGACTTTCAAAGGATTGGGAGTGTAAATTGCTATCTCAGTTCATACGATACTAGCAAACTTATATCATAATTTGATGCAAATTGAATATATCAATTCTCGACAAACAAACAGAATTACAGCTGGGTATGCCTATGTTGAATAGATTTGTGTGTAAAGTGATTAGTGTAAATGTAAAGTGAAATAATTAGAGAGAAAACGCCTCTCTAAATCCGAGATAGTGTAAATAACCCAAGAGGGAGCGCCTTCTTAAGTTGGAATATTTAAACGTATAATGAAGTGTAGAAAGGACTACCGAACATTTAAACGTCAAGATTACCCAAGTTACTATATGTAAGGTGTTTGTATGGCATACCCATGTAAATAATGTGTTTCACTAGTATAAGTAAAAATTTTATTATACAAGATATTGTCTCTCTTCTCATTAGTAATGAAATGGTATTCCTCTCATAATTAACTTTTCCCCTTACTATAGAGACTATTACTAAAGGACTTACCGCCCCATCGGACAGTCCACAGACCCGAAAATGCGATACCGACTCGGCTAGCAAACTATTCCAGTAGGGGAGGGTGAGGCTTCGACAAACCGGGCTGAGTTCGAAGCTCACCGATGGTGCTCCATTCTAACGTCATATTTATGAACAATGGTAACTGGTTCATGTACTGATGCCTTGGAAAGGTTGCATATTTGGCGTCCCGTAACGTGTGTCCTTATTGTTGTTTGGGACGAGTTACATATTGTTCTCGCGACGCATAATTTAGCGTCCCGTTGTTGGGGCAAGTTTGTAAAGCCCTACGGCACCATAAATATTGATATAGCCAATATTATGGCACAAGTTCGAATACCACTACTATAAAAGGAGTACCTAAGGTAGTAGGATTATCAAATTGATTCGGTTAGAACTGAACGAATGGAAATACCAAATTCTACCCGTATATTATATTTGTTAGGAGAGAGGAATACAAAATAAAATCAGAGCGTGTGAACGTGATAGTTAATATGAATAATGTGTCGGATGGAGTGCGTAAGCCGCTACCATGGACAGTTACGTCACGCGCAATGTTATTTAATTGAGTGACTGGAATAAATTAAATTTAACGGATGTAGGGAGAAGAATGAAGAGATCGTGTACCAGGTTAAGTGGAAATATACACGATGGTCACTCAGAAGTATGGCGGACCTGGAAAAAGTTATGGAGTTGTGTAACTTCAGGGGAGCAATAAAATGACCTTCCCATTATTGAGGATAAAATGACTGGATTGAGTTCTTCAAATTCTTCTGGTCACAGGTTCATGCCGAAGGCGATGTATTTGTAGCAGGCCTTGGTAGTTTAGGGGATTCATCCAATGTAAACAGAGTAGATATCGCGGACAAGAGTGGAAGCCTCATCACTCTTAATTTTTTCTTCTCAAAATGAACAGTGCAATGTTGTCAGTTCGAGACGTGGAATTGTCTGCTAAAGCATCTTCCAAATCTCGAGGCTGAAAACATCCAATGTTTATTAAGTGCATCACATTTCTGGCACACGTAAGGTACCGAGCCCATTTAGGTCGCGGATTTAGGTAATATTTATCTTATAAATGGCTACATGAATTTAATTATTAAAAAACAATATGTCGGGATAATGCTTATGAGTTACGTAAGAAAATACTAGGGAAACACAAGTAATTATTAGGAGGTGTGACGCAGCTGTTTTGAAGCGAATTTTGGCGTAAAACGACTTGGTCATTTGCAAAAATTGCACACCTTCCTAAGTATAGGAAACTGAATCGTATGAACTGAAATACCACGAGCAGCTTAATTCAGGGGGGCACACATTCCTCAAGAAGTGAAGTATTATGGATGTGGAAGGTATTAAACAGTTGATGGCCGCCTTACTGGCCGAACAAAGTGAGAAGCAGGCAGAGCTTTTCAGGGAACAGAGTGCGAAGTTTGATGAGCGTCTTGCGAAATTGGAACAGGCTAATTCGGACAATAGTGAAAGACAGGCAGGACTTTTAAAGGAGCAGCTAAAGGCCGATAGTGAAAGACAGGCAGGACTTTTCAAGGAGTAGCTAAAGGCCGATAGTGAAAGACAGGCAGGACGTTTAAAGGAGCAGCTAAAGGCCGACAGTGAAAGACAGGCAGGACTCTTAAAGGAGCAGTTAAAGGCTGATAGTGATAGGCAGGCAGAACTATTAAATAAACTAGGACAGGCAACCACACAAATTGAACAACGTTTAGACCAGCACAATAGTCGAGTAGGTCAGCTCACTGCACGGTTAGACGGATACGAGGCGTCGTGTAAAGCCCAAGCTGCGGAGCTCAAAGAACATGTTAACTCCCGCATTGATGACGTGACGACACGCATAGATTCCCTCGCGTTGAAGCTAGAGCAAACCAGTCGCCGTCTGGATGAGCGTACAGCCGAAATAGAAATAAAAATGACAGCTCAGGAAAGCAAAATGGAAGAAATGGAATCGAAGGTTAACGCCAGCACGGAAGCCATGATAGACCTACAAACAAGATTTGAGGACCTGTCTTTAAGGACTGAAGAAATGGAAGGACAAATAACGCAGGTTCGGGACGGCACAGAGACTAAGTGCAAGGAATATATTGATCAGCACATGGATCGGGCGAAGAATGAATTGAACGTTACCGCCGAGGGAAAACAACGGGAAACGCAGGGAAAGGTCCAGGAGTTGAAGGAAAAAATTGATAAATTTGAACTGAAGGCTCATAAAGCTACCATTACATTAGACGTCCACGAGAGGCTAATCTTCGAACTCCAAGAAGAAGTAGAGAACCTCAAGACGCAAGAATCTCGAGGAGGCGACCTGTTGAAGTCCATCTTGAACAAGTCCGATAAGAAGGACCAGGAACCGCCAGGAACGCACAACGAATCTGACTTGACGGGAAAATCAGTTCCAGCCCATGAGAACAATCAAACTCGCTTTGTGTCAGGACGTAGCTCAACACCACAGGATCTTGGTTCGATCCCTTTTTACAACCTTTTGCGTTTCAGTCATGATGAACCTAAGAAATTCGGGTCCAATGCCCATATGACACCGAAGGGGTTCTTAAATGAGATGGACCAATATTTTTCCGACCACAATGTCCCCGCAGAGAGGCGCCTACGGATAGTTGAAAGATATCTCGCGGACCAGCCGTTGATATGGTTCAAGGCATTTAAATACTGCTTTGACGGATACGAAGAATTCCGGCGTAGGTTTTTAGAGAAATACTGGGGGATCGAGACACAGCAAGGGTTACGCCTCGAGCTGTACTCACGGCGATACTCGGCAACCGGACAAACGAGGTTTTGTGAGTACTTCGTCCATCAGCTTCTTCGCATGAAAGAGTTAGACAGCCCACCATCCGAGTTAGAGCTGATCTCAGCGATCGGGAAGCAACTTCCGCCGGAAGTCCAAAAGATTCTCATTTCTGCCAATGTTAAGACCGCAGTAGAAGCCGAGCACATTTTGCGCCAGTTGGACCAGACAACAAGTGGAGGACATGTGGGACAGAGACACCACGAGACGGTGCACACGATAGACGTGAAATCAGGAGGATCACCGAAACGTCGAAATCAGGGCACGAGTACCGAAGAGAGAAGGGAAACTTACTCAACGTCGAGGGATGGTGATAGAAATCCTCCGAGATGGAGTGAGCCGAGAGATAGACGCCGTGAAGAGTGGAATTCCAGGAGTTATGACTACCAAAGGCGACCTGAACGGAGAAATAGGTTTAGGTATAGTCAGGTCGACCATTGTAGAAGGCCATACGGTAGATGGAGAGGAGAGAGTAGACGGTCATGGGATAGACCGAGGAATATGGACAACCAGATACGGGATCGACAGGCGGAATCGAAGAGGTACGTCGAGCAACTCCGAAACCAGCCCGCAAGAACTGACAAATGGCAAAGGCCTATCCAAGAGATGGCATCATCTGAGGAAGTCACAGGAGCTGAGAGTATCGAATTTCAAGCTCAAAGGGAACAAGACCGAGGAAACCGGCTGAACCCTCATGCGTCAGAATACTTCGCAGGGGGCGGAGCTGTTAAAAAAAGCAGAACTAGGTAGCGAGGAGATAGTTTCTCCAAACATTAGCAACCATCGAGACGATTCAGACTTAGTCATTGTCACGATTGACTCATGGAAAATTCAACCCGAAGATTTGTTAGAGGATCCAAGTCCATGTTGTAAAAAGATTATCCGAGAACTTCCAGTAATTTATATTCGTGTCCAAGAGTTACGCGTACGCTGTCTAATAGACACAGGAACTGGTGTCAGTGTAGTTTCAAGAACGTTTGTACGTGAAATACAGTCAAAATTCAAAATTCCGACTTTACCCGTTTCCAAGGTGAAGGTGCGAGGCATCATTCCGGATCGCACGGCAGTATGTGACACGCAAGTGTATTTGGATTTACAAATAGGCAACGCCACACTCGCACATCCATTTCTGGTCATGGATCGAATGGAATACAACGTTATCCTGGGATCTGACTTTTTACGTGAATACAAGGCAGTCGTCGACATGGATCAAAACCATGTTAAGTTGTACATAAATATGATTCAGGAGAACGTGAAACTGAATGATAAACCAGAGACCATGGACGGAGAACGGATATGGACGACCCAGTTGTCACAAGATACAGCGGAAGACTACCATGAAATCTTGAATTGGGACGAACAGAAAGTTGAAGAAATTAGAAAACAATTCGACGAGATGGTTGCTAATCTGGAGAAAGTGGAAGAAGCAGAACCGAAGTTTGAGGATATTGTACAGGTCAAATTGAGCGAGGCGAAGATTGATGACGAGAACAAGTGTAAATTGAAGGACATTTTGGAAACTTATCGGGATGTTTTTGGATCTCAACCAGGGAAGATCCTAAATTTCAAATATAACATGGTTGAAACTAGTTGGGAACCATTTAAGAAAAACCCCTACCCTGTACCAGAGAAGCACTATCCTAAGGTGCGTGAGATCATCAAGGAGATGGAAGACAATGACATCATTTCAAAGGCTCCAACACCGTTTCTAAATCCATTGGTCATTGTTGCTAAACCAAACGGATCTCTGAGGGTTTGCTTAGACGCCCGAGCAATTAACGAGAGACTCGTGCCGGAATACGACCGTGCGCCGAATATCAAAGAGCTCCTAAAGAAATTTCAGCATATGCAGTTCTTTTCCAGTGTAGACTTGCGAGCATCCTACCATCATGTAGAGTTGTCAGCCGAGTCAAAAGTCTTGACTGGTTTTCTGTTTGACCAGCAGACATACGTTTACAACCGACTCCCGTTCGGACTCAAAAACGCTGGGTCAGCCCTCATTCGAGCACTTGATCGCAACTTAAGTGATAAGGTGAAGAAAATCACAGTCCAATATGTAGACGACATCTTGATAGCTACGCAAACTTTGGAGGAACACATGGAACATTTGCGTCTCGTTTTGGAAGATTTAGGCCGAAACAATTTCAAAATTAACCTTGAAAAATCCCATTTTTGTCAGCGCAGTATCCTCTTTCTAGGGCATGTCATTGATGCCGAGGGTATCTCTCCAAATCCTGTGAAAATCAAGGCAATTCAGAACATCCTGAAGCCAACCAGAGTGAAACACGTTAGGCAGTTCTTAGGCTTATGCGGATTCTTTGCGGATCACTGTCCGTCATATAGCACCACGGTTGCTCCGTTGCAAGAGCTATTAAAGAAAAACAACCGATGGAAGTGGGATACAGCCTGTGAGGAAGCTTTCCGTAAGACAAAGGATCTGATGAGTAACAGCGTTAAATTAGGATATCCTGATTATAGCCAGAAGTTTATAATACAGACGGATGCGTCCATGATTGGTGTCGGCGCAGTGTTATATCAGGAGAAGGACACTGAGCCACGAATAAATTACTTGGCCTTCATGAGCCGCAAGCTACGCGGACATGAGCAAAATTACACCGTTACCGAAATGGAGATGCTTGCGATCGTAACTGCATTGAATCACTGGTGCAAATACATCTATGGTTTTCCCATTTTGTTACGAACGGATCATCGAGCTTTAACATTTGTACTCAAATCCACCATGGCCTCTGAAAGGGTAAATCGTTGGACCTTGTTCGTTCAACAATTTGATCTGGAGATAGAACATTGCGCGGGCAAAGAAAATATCATAGCGGACGCCCTTAGCAGAAATCCTGATCCCGAGGGCGAAGCCATACATCATCTACAGCTAGTTGAGGAAGATCGAGAGACCTTGGATCGACTCAGACAATTTCCTGAAGAACAAGGAAGTTGGCCGGAGACCCGTCGAATGATTCAGTTTCTGCGAAAACAGTTGCAACCAGGAACGCCAGAATATCACGACGCTGCGAGACATGCGCAAAACTACAACTACATAAATGGGATCTTGTACAAATATGTGGACGATGCACATACTCGTCTTAGAGTGGTCGTTCCACCCGCTCTCCAGGTTGACTTAATATGGCTGACGCATCACTCCATAGGACACGCTGGTGTAGAAAAAAGTCATGGCGACGCTTAGAGAGACCTTTACATGGCCGCGAATGAGGAGGATGACTCGTACAGTTTTAATGACTTGTGATATCTATCAACGTATTAAGCCCAACGCGTACTTACTCAAACAACCACCGAAGCCGTTGATTCCTGAGAAGCCCCGTGAACTGTTTTCCATGGACTTCTATGGTCCGCTTCCAAAGGCGACCAGGGGGCTCCAATTCATTTTGGTGTGCATGGACGTCTTCAGCAAATATGTTATGCTGTGTCCAGTACAGAAAGCAAATACGCGTACCGTTGTCAACCAGATAAGGAATAAGATCATTCCCAAGATGGGCAAACCCGATAAACTCTTAACTGATCACGGATCGCAGTTCACATCAGCCGCGTTCCGTAGAGACATGGAACAGATGGGAATTCAACACCTCATGAGTTCGATTCGACATCCTGAATCGAATCCGTCTGAAAGGATTATGAGGGAGATCGGAAAATTTTGCAGAATCTATTGCCCGAGACAGCATTGGCGGTGGGTAGATATTGTTCCAACCATCATGGAATGCATAAACTCAACCGTACACGAATCGACAGGGCAGATTCCTAGCGTCGTGCACTTCAACGAACATCCCGAGAGACCATGGAAAGACGTCGTGCCATGTCCAGAAGATCCAAGACCATCAGTAGAGTTGAGGGTGAGAGATACGTTGGAATCTCTGAAGAAACAGGCAGAGAAGCGGTTACGACGATTGCGACGCAAACGATTCCACAGACCTCTACGCGTGGGAGAACTTGTATTGGTCAAACGTCCCGCAACTTCGGATCCACCACGGAAATTTTACCACAAATTTGCAGAGCTGTATATTGGGCCTTATCGAATAATTCAAAATTTAGAAAATAACGCGTACAAGGTACAATCCATGGATGGGACAACTGAGGCTATCTATAACGCCTCAAATCTAAAACTATACCATGTGCCAGGACAATTACCGGAGGAGAATCCAAACGATCCAGATGACCTAGAAGATGAAGGACAACATCCAGAAGAAGACGAGGACGACGACGGAGTGGACGTCGCGGATGAGGAGGATCCTGAAGAAGGAATGGATGGAGTAAACTACATGGAACTAGAAGATTACCATGGGATGGATGATAACATTGGCGAGTCGGGAGATGAAGATTGTCTAGCATGCACGGAAAGACGAGATATCATGACCCAAGAATACTTGCGTATCCTTATGTCAAGATACGCTCTAAGACAAGAAAATGCTATCCTACGATACACTCACATTTAACAACACGAGAACCATGTGATTGGTAAGAAAAATCCCTACCCGTGATTTTTCTTATTTTAAGCATGGGAGGGATGTGACCGTTCACAACGTCACTTATGGTATGTCATGATATCCAGGAGATGAAATATGCCGTTTTCCGCGTTATTCTACGATAAAAACTGCCCAAGTTAGAATTTTTCTGCCCGCTCCAGGACTCGAGTTGCAATATCCAGAGTCGCGCGACCCAGCTCTAGTTGCTGGTAATTAGCAGCAAGGCGGTGCAAGAGCGCTTGTACTCGAAGCTCTCTCACTCCCACCGCGAGCGAGACGAAACGATACGCGTTATCACGTGACAAAGAATCTAGGTCACTAACAGAGCCCAGAGAGTAGGTCCAACGTGAAAACTAACATTATACCCTGTTTTCCTCGCTTATTCACCACTGCCAACTTAACGCATTCAACTGTTTTATTTCTGTTAATTTTCATGAATCGCAAAATACCCAATGGATAATTAAGCGCAAACATTCATTTGAATCAGGGAATTTTACGCATAATTATGAGACCAAGAAGTGCTCTACTTAACTGACAGGGCAGTAACTGCGCTGTAAACAAGGGCGCGTCTTAATGACTAACAGATGTTGGACTCTAACCGTGCCAAGGAACACAAGGAATCCCCTGTGCTCGTCATCATTCACCGCCAGAGACTAAAGGACGCTTTTAAGATTGCTTCAAAACCTACGAAGTTATTTTAATAACAGTCACTCAGTGGAGATGGGAATACAGGAGCTACATTTTGATATCCTGTTCGTCACTGTACGTTGCGTATTAACGGATCAATGTGTGAGAAAGGATTGCATTTTTCCCCCACCCTCAGCATTCGGGTCTCTAGCGTAGCGCGCCTATATATTCATGAGCTGAGAAGGAGACACCATCCAGTGCATTCTCAATGTGACGCCAGTACGGTAGTATTTCGTCGTGGTTTGTGTATGAGTCGTTTGTGAAGAAATAATCTTGTAATTTGAGCAGTGTTATGCAGATTCATTAAACCCTGTGAACATCTGCGAAAATACCCACAATTTAAGTAAGTTTTTTTTGCGAGTACAGTGTGTCGCTAATTAATATAGTGGGAGCAGCACGAAACCGAAATGACTGCTGTCCGTGTGTCGAAGAGGTCGTGCGTCGAACCTCATATGTGCCGATACTAATACGGCTCAATTAACCACAATAGCCAGGTAACTCAGTGCGTGGAGTTGTGTGTGTGTGTCTCGACATAATTGAGAGATACAAAGAAAGTGCGTGAACGGCTCAGTGTCGGCATAATTAAGGGTAGTGTCACGTCTATAAATCGATAATGCAGTTGAGAGGCTGACTTACGCATGACTAGGCGAGATAGAATATGCTTGAAGTGTGGTCGTGTGAGACGAGAAAATTTAATCCAGTAGTAGCCTAACCAGTGACAGTCTTTATTCAGGACCTAGAATGGATGTATGCCGTTTATAAAAGAATAGGTACATGAGGAGGGAGCAGTGTCGGGCTACAGAGACAATACCGGCATTGGGTTGGAATGCTCGTGCTATTGAGCAGATCCAACCATATAGTCAAATTGTGGTGTGTGATAAACTAACGTATTCACTTGAGATAATTTCCCCTCATTTACATGTCTACGTGAACGCCGGAGTGAACGCCGACGTCCATCTGAATGCCAGAATTTTGCCTGCATATTAGAGAGAACCAGACGCCTAGCTGTCTTCGCCTGGTGTAGCAGAGAACGTCGAGAACGTCATACCAGATCAAGCCGTCATGTTCGTGACCTGCCAGGAAGTCATCATGGGTCTTCACATCGCCGATGACGTGATGCAAGCAGTCTAAATCCATGGAGTGCCTTCCTGTAAAGCTGTGAACGTGGTATCCAGAAGGCTGAGTACATTTCCAAGTATTTATATCTTTGAAGGTCGTGTCCCATTGTAAATATGTAGATTTTTCACTTAGATATAACGTAAACTGCAGGCACGCCATTTCAGAGGGATAATAATTATAATTTCATTTTTATTTGGGTCTTTTATGGAATACTTCTTCATGGTTTGGGAACGACCATATTTTACTTCCATTTTTTTACAAGGGTTTGATAATGCATGACGTAAGTTTAAGGACCTCAGATTAATTAAGTGTGAAGTACCGTCAAGTAAAAGGGCCTAAATATTCTACGTAAGCGACTCCAGTTATCATCTTTCTACAGCCAATAGGAGTGCTCAGAGATATCTCAGTAACTGATTTTTTTGTACTTCACAAGCTCTTAGGAAATCCTCCTTACTAGAAATTAAAACTGCTGGAACAACGAATGGAGCATGAGATTGGGGTATATATCTTACATCGCTAATTAGTTCGCGAATGTGCAAGTTAATTTGGAACCTGGTGACAGGAGATCGTCATTAGATCTGCATCGTGGTCGATGTACCGAGAGGAAATGAAATGGCTGAACAGGCTGTAGCCACAATATATATTGTGAAATGAAATGTGAAGTTCCCTTGGAATCTGTCATTAAGACACGCGAGGCGCATATCGCGATGTGAATATGTTGATTAGGCCGGATATAGGGCCGTGATTTGTGTGATGCCATTTATGGCCAGTATTGAAAGAAGTGAATAGATTATTTGCCGTGAAGTCATTGCCCGAGAAGGCTAGTGGACCGCTCTTTGAAAGTGTGGCACGGGTAGCTCCCAGCGGGAGTTTTATGAGCCCCTTTAAACGGGGGAGTGAAGGCGTTTCTTCAGTGAAATAGAACAGATACAAGTGGCGAGTTTCTTTTCCTTTCGGTACAAAGATTATGTGTGTTAATTTAAATAGAGCCAACGTCGCAGAGATTCCAAATGAGCATTAAATGAAGGATCCCTCCAATTTATTTCTTTAATTATCCACAGCGCATAGGGAATTCCAGGTCAGATATACCCCGTCTCAGAAGGTCCTGAGTTAATTGCAGGAGACAGTAAAGCCTCCTGTCACAAGCGGCAGGTGAAATAGACCACCTGCGGCCCATTATGTGTATGTGAAGTGTATATATTCTTGTCCATTTGTTGCAGGTAGTGCTATAATACTTTGTTTATGATGTCTGGTATTGAAGTCGCTAAATGCTTGTCCATAGGTAACATCGTTGTGTAAATAATGTCCTGATATATGTGGTGATAAAAATCCTAATGAAATGAGCGTGTTTATCATACTGCATATTTGGCAACGTTTAACTTAAAGTAGTGTTGTAACGCGACTTTCAAAGGATTGGGAGTGTAAATTGCTATCTCAGTTCATACGATACTAGCAAACTTATATCATAATTTGATGCAAATTGAATATATCAATTCTCGACAAACAAACAGAATTACAGCTGGGTATGCCTATGTTGAATAGATTTGTGTGTAAAGTGATTAGTGTAAATGTAAAGTGAAATAATTAGAGAGAAAACGCCTCTCTAAATCCGAGATAGTGTAAATAACCCAAGAGGGAGCGCCTTCTTAAGTTGGAATATTTAAACGTATAATGAAGTGTAGAAAGGACTACCGAACATTTAAACGTCAAGATTACCCAAGTTACTATATGTAAGGTGTTTGTATGGCATACCCATGTAAATAATGTGTTTCACTAGTATAAGTAAAAATTTTATTATACAAGATATTGTCTCTCTTCTCATTAGTAATGAAATGGTATTCCTCTCATAATTAACTTTCCCCCCTACTATAGAGACTATTACTAAAGGACTTACCACCCCATCGGACAGTCCACAGACCCGAAAATGCGATACCGACTCGGCTAGCGAACTATTCCAGTAGGGGAGGGTGAGGCTTCGACAAACCGGGCTGAGTTCGAAGCTCACCGATGGTGCTCCATTCTAACGTCATATTTATGAACAATGGTAACTGGTTCATGTACTGATGCCTTGGAAAGGTTGCAGTACTGACATCTGTGCAGTGAACTGGTACTACGATGCTTAGCTCCTTGACCAATGGGAGCTCGTCTCGGACAGAACGTTGGCTTGTTGAAGCTCGCTCGAAGCGAGAGACTCATTCTTGTGCTGGCGTCTGGTTCATGATGGACGCGTGTAGTATGTGCCTCGTGAAGGTGAAGATTTTACTCGGAACAATGGAGAACGGCTGAATACTACGTGAGTGAGGGCTCTCCTCATAGCCCTCAACATCGGGTGATACCTTATTCATCGTGAGAACGTCCACAGACTGTATGTATTTTATTTAAGTCTATCTATCTACGTTTGGGAACCAGTGTATTAAATGGCGACGCGGCGTGGCTTCAAGCTTCTGTTCTATTTTCGATATTGATGAACCAAAAAAAACTGTACGGATGTGTGAGACGTGTCTAAGACCCTAATGCTTTAAATTTGTTCACTCTCGGCTAAAATTTAATGATATGTTTTCCAAAAAAAAAAAAAATTGGGTAGTATGTCATTAAAGGGCATATTCATTTAATCACGTGCTATAATGGTCATGTAAACTTGTAACGTTGTTCTGGACGTATGGTAATTTACAATCTAAATTGTTCAAGAGGAAAAGTGGAATATGATAGAATACCTATTCTTACGCTGCTGTTAAGCTCATCACAATTTGTGTCTAGCTTGAACTACTTAGCCCTAACCAAGAGCCGGTTTGTTTATTTAATTTTTGAGGTCTGGTTTTATATTTTCTTCCGTCTTGGTCCGTTCTACCTAATTATGTTGCCTTTTTCCCTTGTTTCTGGTTTCCTTTCGGTGTGTATCTTTGATTTTGCGTTGTTTTGAGCGTGGGCCTGTTTCCATGACAACGTATGTTGCGCTGTGATTGTTAAAGTAAACATTTCCGTTGACGTATGATTTTGGTTCCCAGTTTCCCTTTCTGGGCTTGATGACCTGTGTTACCTTTCTATTTCATTGAATGTTTTGTGACTTCCCTTTTCTTGTACCTTTGTTTTGTATTTTCCTAGTTCAATTTATATTTTTAACTTTTCCCTGCGCGTAGTGTTTATGGTGAATTTACCTTCTGGGCTCCTGGTAAGACCTGTCCTTCAGTAGGACTAGGTGGTTCATGTAGTTGTTGGTAGTTTAAAGGCTGATTGTTAATTTTAAACAGATACTATTTTCATTATCTCATTATTTCTAGTATAGTGGGGGCCCCTAATATCTTTAGAATATGATTAATTTATTTTCTTGGTAATAATTCATTTTCATGCTAATTACTAGTCTTTCTATTTTACTACGTGGGCGTTTTCTTATTACTAATCGGAAGTTTTAACTTCCTTCTAATAAATTCTATTTACCTTTGCATGAAAACACTGATGTTGTTCTTTTAAATGAATTACTCATCTGGTACTGGATTTTAATTTTACATGGTTTGATGTGTCACCCACTTCTTCTTGTGGTAAGTAATTTACTGATTTCATGGTTACGTTTTGTGGGTGCCTAGTTACGTTTCCTGACCTACTTTTGTCTATTCTGACTCTTGGTGTGTTCTATTTTATTTCTTGTTGATTTATACCTTGCTGGCCTTACCGTAGTGTTCTGCGTTTGACTACGTTCGGGTCAAGTCCACGTTTTCCCGGCAACGATCACAATACCGTTCAGTCCCGAATTTGAGAGGAGAGTCCTCCCCTCCGCGTGCCTCAAGCGTCTTGGGATTCATATCCTGCTTCCAGAGGCCAAATATCGATTTAAAAACTTCTGCCAGGATATCTTTATTGCAGTTTTATAATTACGTGAAAGTCTTATTTGTCCCTGATAATCACTTCTTATGGATTTAAGCTAATACCGCACCGCGTTTATATTGGTGTCCCTGCTGCTGCCCCATTTCTTCTCTCGCGCGCTATCTTGTAATTCGCTGGTTCGTAAGTTCTGCCAACTTAATTTAATATCTCTATCGCATGTTATTCTCACGTTCCTCTCTCTAGTGTGGCGGATTCCATCGCCTTCTTTCTGATGCAGTATCCGCTCTACTGTACAAGTGCGCTGTTGAAGATATAATTTTATGAAGCTGGATTACGTCATACATCTTACTCCACAGGTAGATTCCACCTAACATAATATTACTTTTGTCTAACTACAACAATTATAAGCCAATGGCATGAACAAGTTGGGTTCAATATATAAATTTTTTTAAATGTTTAGATTATTTCAATATATATTTTTTTATTTGTACATCTATTCCTTTTTGTCAAACTGATGAAAGTTCACAACCGATAACATAAATATTAAAAATGTTTCAATTAAACGTTCCAAGCGAATTGACCAGCAGTTGGTGATGACCTAGAAAGGGTAAGGAAAGGATTTATAGGTGCGAGTACAGTTTCCACAATATAAATCTCTATTGCAACCAATGGTCAAATAAAAGAATAGAATACATAGCACTATTCACTACAGAGACTTTTCAGAGAGTAGGCTCTCTTTGGGCACTCCAAAGCGTGGTAACGGCCACAAAGTCTATTGCACCATCGACATACACAGTCACTATTCGGATCGTGAAAGCGGAGAGGAGCACAAGCCTTGTGGTGAAATCCGTGGACCGCTGCACGGGTCACCGCGTGTCTCAGTTCAAAACAACTTTGTTGCCAGTCAGTTGTAGTCATTGCGTCGGTTGTGTAGAAGTCACTCCATATTTCGGTCTTTTTAAATTTCAAATTACGCAGGAAGTCTTGGTATTCTGTCGTCGATTGCAGGGTCATAGAAAACCGTAGGTCTTCGATGAAAAACAGTTCTCTTGTCAGTTCGTAAACAAGTCTCGAAGGCGTGTATTTGGACACACAAAGGATTCGTTTAAGGAAGGTAGCTTTAACCCTTTCTAATTCCTTTAGGTCTTTCTTTTTCAAGAAGGTCCATATTAGTTCTAAACGGTAAGTTGCGATTGGAGTAATCTTTAGATGAAACAGTTTCATTGCTGTCTCAATTGATAATTGATCGATGTGCTCTATATCATTTATTGCTGCAAGAGATCTTTCTTTCACGTGAGCTGAGAATGTTTTGCCGTTCATTTGGAGAGTTATTCAAAGGTATTTGAAAGAGTTCACAGAATTTAGAAGAGAATAGAAAGTATCTGCAGCCGCTCGTTTTCCTCCTCTTCTAAAAACCATCACTACTGTTTTCTCTTTGTTAACTTCCAAACCGGCCTCTTCACACCATTTTGACAGTCCATCGAGTGCTGTTTGTAGTTCTTCTCTACAAGACTCGACAATAACCATGTCGTCTGCGTATAGATAGATACTTGTCTGCTCTGTAATGATGGCTTTCGTTATGTCATATGTTTCCACAATATGGAACTCTGATAATTACAGCCGCCCGTTGACCTCTCGGAGAAGAACAAATGGAAACGAGAAGGGTTTAGAAGCAACAGTTAAATACAGGTTTAAGTGCACGATTAACCTCCGAAGTAGTGTCCCGTTACGTAGATCAACCCCAAACAACTACGATAACGGCAGTAACATTAAGAAACAACTAGCTGGTACGTAAAACAGGAAGCGTGAACAGGCACTCTCCATTAATGAAGGGTGTCACATCAAAAACCGTGGAAACTCAAATCATACGTGGTACCAATTAATTAAAGGAGAAACAACATATACCTAGAAAATTTAAATAAATAAGATTTATTAGTAAATGATTTTTTTAATGTTAGGAAGGAAAACCATCAACGCAGGAAAAATTAACAAAGTAAAGATTGAGTTGAATTAACACACCAAGGGAAAATATAATTTAAAATATATCGTGGTCGACCAACGCAACAGAAGATAAATATTTTATAACACGAATTAGGCCTCAACATTCCAGTGAAATGGTCAAGTAAATAATAACATCTGTTCACTATTAACCCTAGAAAACCCTTTCAAAACACAGAGTTCTCACAAAGGAAAAGGATTACGGACAGTCGAGATTAAATAAACACAACGACACTTCATACCGGTAGCAAATAATAACCGGATAGTTAAAATAAAATTGCCCCAATGCGACCTCAAAGTTTCATAAAGGAAAGCGAAAATCAAACGGTAATAATATTCATTACAACAAGACGGAACCAGCATCATCCACCATCAGAAGAATCTCTCCTTTTTTTAAACAATCCACACTAACACACCAACGCCACGTATCAAGCATGGCAAAAGGTAACCACGGAAACCGAAGCCCGAACAAACAAGGGAAAAGGAAAATTTGCACGAAAAGAATCAAGAAAAATCAAGGAAAATAAAAAACAAGATAGTGAAAGATTAAATTAAATTACTGTCCACTTGATTAGAACTCAAATGGTTACATAATAAGGTAATAATACAGTTTTTTTGAAAAGCCGAGATCGTTACTTTAAAGTAATTTAGAGTCCAATTCACCACATAACAGATACTCAAATTGATCGGTGCTGAAAGAAATAAGATTCTTAAAAGTGCCGAAAACCTCCACTGGATTGAGCTGACGCGATAACGCCATTATGATACTCACATTCTGGATAAAGAAGCCGAGCCAAAAATTTCAAAAATACATACTAGTGCTGTTTCCACGTTGTTAGAAAAGTTTAAAACATAATGAGGGCAAGAGGAGAAGCCCTCTTACAACGTCCATGTCGGCCTGCGAAACCCGCTCACTCCAGAGAGACACCAAACGTACATCCATCTCATTCCACGCTCCACTCAATGATAGCCGCTCCCACCCACCACTTTGTTCGTAAGAGAGAGCTCTAATTGGTCAAGGGGCGGAGCATCGTAGTTCAAACTTTTAAGAGTAGGTTTCAGCACATACAAGGTCCATTACTTCCCTTAGTTTCAATGAAGATTAATGAGCCCAATGCTCAAAACACATGTGTTTTAAATAAAACTTGAAGTAGTAAGAAACAGAATAGAAGATAATACCACGAAGGTAGAGTTAATATGTCACAATTTCCATACCATTTAGGCCGCATCGAAAACGTTGAGAGTAGCTAATGACATCTCGATGTCAGTAGTAGTGTGGAGGAAACATGTCAAAAGGCACACCAGCAGCTAATGAATGAATTTGCAACAGATGGAGGTGTCTCATTTAGTAAGATCTGCAGTGTTAGAGTGAATGCGGAAAGGAAGTTCGTTGTATAAGAGCACATTAAACAAGGAAATAATTGACAGCTGTAACGAATGTGAAGAACAACAAATGTTCCCTAGTGCTTCCGAGGCAAATCATTATGTCCATATTATATACGCTTATAATTAATTTAGTAGATAATTATTTATATAAAAACAAGATCTGTGCAATGAATAGAACAAGGATATATTAATTGTACACAGTCACCAGAAGTCAGTTCAATAAAATATTTTAGTCATTTTTATTTACTTATTTCGTAGCATTTTCCCATCAATTTAAGGGCGTTTTAATGATAATTTTCAGTGATTTTAAGTCATCAACATCCATCCTCTAATTATAACTAGAATGTGCTCATATCTGCACGGCCATGAACCCCTAACTCCTCTACCCCACCCCATTCAAAGGCGTAAGTACACGGAAAGTCCCTTGCGAACATGATAGGATCTAAACTCCAGTTAAACCAAGATCCTAACATCGCAGGAGGGATGACCTGGCTGTACCGTATGGACAGGCGTGCGCAGGTGCGAATGCGGCCAAGAGTTAACTGTCCCACGTGTTCAGTTCCTTGTACTGAGGAGGCAACGCGCTTCACGATGGTCTCGGTGTTCGTACAAGATATTTCTGGCACGATAATAAAATAAAATAGGGCCAGTAGCTCCTCAACAAGTTTTGACAAAATATCGAATTGTTTAACTTATATATGTTTGTAGTCAAATGAAAACCGAACTCCCGCTACAACGTGACCATGAAATAGTTTTACTCAAAAGTAATTATCAAAAGCCGCAATACATTCATCCCACTGGGAGCCCAGACGATCTATTCCAGTTTTGTAGAAAGAGTTAAGTCGCTGACGGGTCCACAACCGCACCCACTCTTTCACTTCCTCGTGCGAATGAAACCGACAGCCACGAATGTCTTTCTTCAGGTCGAAAAAAATGGCAAAATCACAAGGTAAAAGATCCGGGCTGTACGCAGGATGTTGAAGAGTTACCCAGCCTAATCGCAGAAGCGTAGCCTTCGCACATCCTCTTGCAGTGATATGCTCCCTCCTCGGGATCACGTATGCCACTCGTGCAGTGTTCTCCGTACATTTCAGACAGTTTCACGTACTCCAGCACCCTCATTTCTCTGGTCTGCTTTGCTTGCCTCCACTTCTACAGCTGTACGAACACAGTAGACCACTCCGCCCACCAGCAAAGACATGACACAACAACTGCATACACCTGTGGTTTGTCCCTGTACAGTTCTCCCACGACAGTGATCGCAGCAACAACAGTGTTGCCACCTTTCGCGCCCAATGTGTGTTATGGCGGGTGTTCGGCTTACATTCGACTGCCCCTTATACTATAACCCACATGATAAGTCTTTGAACTAAGTAAATAGTAATGATAATAATACAGAAGATAATGAAATGGCAAAATGATACAAAATGTATAAATATTGCTAGATATCTCCGAAACAATATTCACCTTAATTGCCTAGGATTTGTTGATAACATTACTATCCTAGCCAACAAGGGACAGGAAGAATAGCATCCAAAACAGGACTCCAAAGCTCTTAAGAAAACACGAAGTATATGGAAGGGACTAGATCAGGTTTTAACAATCAGCCGTTGATCACCAAATTTATAAATATAGCTCAAGTAGATATTTTTAAGTATTTAGGTGAAATTATAGAACCAGCAGGGGTAAATCAGCAATCTAACAAAGAAGGAACTGTATAACTTCAAACAGCACACAAGATTACTTAGAACAGATGCAATAAAAGAACAAAATCAAGAAAGGCATGGAATTATAACACAGTAGTTAAAATAGAAGCAATTTAAGAATGTAAAACTATCATAATTGGTGGAAAATCTCGAGTAAACAAGAAAGGAAAATCCACAGAAAAATCTTAGGACCAAAATGCCAAAATGGAATTTGTATGAAAAAGATATGACATGAAATCTATAAACTTACGGTAAAAATCTGAGGTACAGTCACGAAACGACGATTACAATTTGATGTCCACTTCTATAGAATGGATAATAACAGGCTCACAAAGAAAATGTTAAACTTAGCCTTATTAATGGAAACTCACAATAATCGGCTAAAAGAAATCAGTGAAGACTTGAATGAAATTAGCATTGATGAAGAAACCATTCAAGATAGAAAAAATTCAGAACCTTAATTAACAAGCTCCAATTTTCTGCAATGCAATCCAGAATAAATACAGGATGGAATGAAGAATGTGAAAAAGAAAACAGCGAGTAGATGAAGAGATATTTGGAAGTGAAGAAGAAACAAGAAAGTGCTAATAAGTTCAAACACACTCCTTAGTTGGGTGGAAGACCTAAGAGGCAGCATTTGGACGACCTCATCCATTTTGAAGTTCTCTAAACAATTTGTACCCTAATACCACGAAACCTGTAGGTATTCACGGAGAGAACGTCTTCAACGAAAGCAATTGGAAGTTTAAATGTAATATCTGGAGGCCGCGTCCTGTAACCAGAACATTCCCGCGTCCTGCTGTTATGGTCAGAGCTGCTTGCCAGACTCGTGATCTGAATTAATACAGAAACTGCTATTGGTTTGATAAGGCATTCAATGTTTTATTTTGTGGTTGTGGGTTCGTGCGCGAGGTAAGAAATTAGAGTGACACACATTGCAGCTGGTACATAGAGGACTGTGATGGGTTTGTGACAGTCCCGGGAATTGTATTGAGGTGAAAATGAAGCCATCAGTGGTTGGCAGTCGTAGAACTGATCACTTACTCTATCATAAACCAGCGAGTTGGCCGCACAGTTTTAGTCACGTAGCTATGAGCTTGCATTCGGGATATAGTGGGTTCATAACCCACTGTCGGCATATTTGAAAGTGGTTACCTACCAGCCAAATTCAGGGGCTGTGCCTCAATTAAGGCCAAGGCCGGTTGCTTCCCATTCGTAGCCTTTTCCTGCCCCACCGTCGCCATAACAACTATCTGTATTGGTGCGACGTAAATCGATTTTTAAAGAAAATGCTATATTATCCTCTTATAATAACAATAAGAAGAAGAACTTTACCATGAGGAAGGCCACCCCGGAAAGTTAATTGCGTCCTCCCCTCCTGTGCATCGATCTTTAGTAAAACAGTGCACATTTGACCCCATAATTATTTTTTCCTTTGTAGACTAGATGGTTTGGAGATCTATATTTTAGCAAACTCCGAGGTTAATATCCCAGTACTAGTCAGGGAGAATATTGGTATTTATATGTTTTGCGCACTGTCAACCTTTTATTGTTTCATTTTAATACCCCCAGGATATCGAAACTGCCATTAAATTAACCCGTCCACCTGGAGATGTGATATCAAGTTGCTCCACCCTTCATAATCGATGACAGTAGGTAGTCCCCTCTCCGCCTACGACTCTAAAGTAGATGAAGCGCAGTTTTACGGACAACTGCCCTTCTCTGCCGCTTATTAACCTTGCCCGAGTTCTAGTTTTAAGGTCGGTTGCCCTTCTCTGCATGAAATAAATACGTGTCTCCTATGGCGATGACATCGCTTCCAGTTTAATAAAAGCAACCTCTTTGGGTAGAATAAGCGCGACTAGTTATGTAGTGGGATGCCCTTCCCTGTGTGGATACTAATTATTTATTTATTTTATTTATTTATTGACTTGTGGCGTGGCTCAGGCTATGAAGCCTGCTGTTATGCCAAACCATCTCATATGTACTACATTGTACAAACTACAGAATATTAGGATTTCTAGTTACATATAATTAATTATAAAATTAAACTTAAATAATAGTTATAAACAAAAGGAAAATTTCTGAGAGTCACTTTAAAAAAAAACATTAAATACTAATTTCTTAAGTCTATGTACCATTTATAACATGTTTTTTTAAATACATTTCTACTATGTATGTCTCTAATTACAGCCGGAAGGGAATTCCAAGAGCGTATGGTTGCAGTTTGACTGTTGGCTTTTTGTGTTTATTAAGAAAAAGCTCTGGGACGTACTGTTTGCGCGATCTACAATCCTTGACAAAAATATTTATAGTTCTACCGTTTAACGTACAAACATGAGAATTAAGTCTCCAGAAGCTATTTCAGATGAGAAGTGAGAGAGGGTGAAAACCACTGAATTTGGAAAAAATGCACTAAACGGTAAACATTTGTGTGTTTAACCATAAAGATCGTATTTCACGATTTTGGGCCATAATACATTTTACAGCCCTTAACTCAACTAAGTCTTCAGGAACACTTCCAGGTGAGAGGGTGATAGGGGGTGAGACGGTTTGTTAGAGACTGAAATCAGTTATATTAAACACTGAGTAAGATCTTGTATAGTTAAAGAGCAAAATGTTATACTTGCGATATTCATGAGACATGTAGCTGGAACGCAAATAAGAAGACAACTGCAAGCTTGGTACCTGCTTATACGGGTAATGAACAACTCAGCGTATGGGTAGCTTTGTAGGTAAATAAATATGCAACAGAGGAGATGATTGGTAAAAGAAGTGGCGTACTTGATTGACAAATTAGGGAGGTAGGCAATATGTCACGGTGATCTTAATTATGTATGTGTTTGTTCAATCGTCAGCCCTAAGGCTGGTTGGATCCTCAACAGCTCCGCCATCAGTTGTCATAGATGGCCTAGGCATCACTGAAGAGGCGTACTAGGGAAATGAGGAGTGAGGTGGTTTCTCGTTGCTTTCCTCACCGAGCCAGCCATTGCTATTACATATCAGTCTGCCAAGCCCACTGAAATGCATACACCAACCGACTCTATGAGCGATATTTTCACACCATTCATAACAGGGACTGCCTGCACAAGAAATGGTATTACTAGCATCGCTCATACCTCGGTCACTTTCATATTGTCAAAGCCAAGGATGAGACTGAGACAGATCTATGAAAATAACAAATTTATTCTAGCCCATACCAGAAGACATAGTGCACTGTAAACACTACATCTCGCCAGCAAAGGCATGATCTTAATTATATGAAAATAAATATGGTCTCTAAAACGTATGCCGTTATTCCTGTTGAGGTAATATGTAGAGTGTTGTCGGTCTTGAGGAGTTAGGTATGTTGTTTCAACGTGCCACACTCAACAACGGTATAGAGACAGTTACGCTTACAGCGATGATGGAACAGTTCACCATAGAACAAGTAATAGACTTACCTTTTCAAGGATATCCTCGGCAACAGCATTGCAGTAATATACAACATAGACTTGTTTTGAGCAGGATTTATTAAACATCAAATCTTATAATGCACACTAGACACGAGCAAAGTGAAAACGAACCTGAAAATGAAAAGCTTAAATAAAAAGTGGAAAAGTCACTAAATATGAAATTTAAAAGGCACACCACACAACGCACCTTCTTCTTGTTTGAAGATGTGTCAGAACTGATCTCACAATGGTATACACATAGCAACAAGAACTCACTCGCGGTGGTAATGGTGAAGAGGGAGGTGCTGCTGGCTCGGGGTTGACATCCTCTATCACATGAGGGTCGAGCAGGGTGGTAGTGGTGGTAATGGTGAAGAGGGAGGTGCTGCTGGCTCGGGGTTGACATCCTCTATCACATGAGGGTCGAGCAGGGTGGTAGTGGTGGTAATGGTAAAGATGAGGGGCCTGCTCGCTCGGGGTTGACATCCTCTATCACATGAGGGTCGAGCAGGGTGGTAGTGGTGGTAATGGTAAAGATGAGGGGCCTGCTCGCTCGGGGTTGACATCCTCTATCACATGAGGGTCGAGCAGGGTGGTAGTGGTGGTAATGGTGAAGAGGAGGAGCCTGCTCGCTCGGGGTTGACATCCTCTATCACATGAGGGTCGAGCAGGGTGGTAGTGGTGGTAATAGTGAAGAGGAGAGGCCTGAGGTGGGGAAGAGGGAGTTGCTGCTGGCTCGGGGTTGACATCCTCTATCACATGAGGGTCGAGCAGGGTGGTAGTGGTGGTAATGGTGAAGAGGGAGTTGCTGCTGGCTCGGGGTTGACTTCCTCTATCACATGAGGGTCGAGCAGGGTGGTAGTGGTGGTAATAGTGAAGAGGAGAGGCCTGAGGTGGGGAAGAGTGAGTAGCTGCTGGCTCGGGGTTGACATCCTCTATCACATGAGGGTCGAGCAGGGTGGTAGTGGTGGTAATAGTGAAGAGGAGAGGCCTGAGGTGGGGAAGAGTGAGTAGCTGCTGGCTCGGGGTTGACATCCTCTATCACATGAGGGTCGAGCAGGGTGGTAGTGGTGGTAATAGTGAAGAGGAGAGGCCTGAGGTGGGGAAGAGTGAGTAGCTGCTCGCTCGGGGTTGACATCCTCTATCACATGAGGGTCGAGCAGGGTGGTAGTGGTGGTAATGGTGAAGAGGGAGTTGCTGCTGGCTCGGGGATGACTTCCTCTATCACATGAGGGTCGAGCAGGGTGGTAGTGGTGGTAATAGTGAAGAGGAGAGGCCTGAGGTGGGGAAGAGTGAGTAGCTGCTGGCTCGGGGTTGACATCCTCTATCACATGAGGGTCGAGCAGGGTGGTAGTGGTGGTAATAGTGAAGAGGAGGGGCCTGAGGTGGGGAAGAGTGAGTAGCTGCTGGCTCGGGGTTGACATCCTCTATCACATGAGGGTCGAGCAGGGTGGTAGTGGTGGTAATGGTAAAGAGGAGGAGCCTGCTCACTCGGGGTTGACATCCTCTATCACATGAGGGTCGAGCAGGGTGGTAGTGGTGGTAATAGTGAAGAGGAGGGGCCTGAGGTGGGGAAGAGGGAGTTGCTGCTGGCTCGGGGTTGACTTCCTCTATCACATGAGGGTCGAGCAGGGTGGTAGTGGTGGTAATAGTGAAGAGGAGAGGCCGGAGGTGGGGAAGAGGGAGTTGCTGCTGGCTCGGGGTTGACTTCCTCTATCACATGAGGGTCGAGCAGGGTGGTAGTGGTGGTAATAGTGAAGAGGAGAGGCCGGAGGTGGGGAAGAGGGAGTTGCTGCTGGCTCGGGGTTGACTTCCTCTATCACATGAGGGTCGAGCAGGGTGGTAGTGGTGGTAATGGTGAAGAGGAGGGGCCTGAGGTGGGGAAGAGGGAGTTGCTGCTGGCTCGGGGTTGATTACCATGTGATGGTCTATCACATGAGGATAGTGGATACTATAGTGGTGTGTCCTGGAGGGATGCTGTACGCTGCCGCATCGACTGCGTTGACTGGGATATTCATAGACTGTATCGCAATAGTAAGCAGTGCATGCTCCGAGGGATGCTCACTAGCAACCAGTGTCCCAGACGTCAACCCGCGCATTCCCCTAGAGTACAGACGAGGTCTATGAATAAGTCGTAAACTTCTTGTTCATACTGTGAGAGATCCGTTGGCGCTCTTGGTCGAACCTAGCAAACTCGAACCCGTGTTCGAAGGTTTGCTTCTCCAGATCGGCGAGGGTAATATAATTTGTCCGTGTACTTGATGGCGCGCTGAGCCATGGTTCTTGGGATGTTAAATTCTTGCCCTGACATGATACTCTACGACAAAGATAACGTTGAAGACAGTTGCATGAAGCGACTTTAACCGCAAACAATTCACCTCGAACTGAAGAGTACAGCAAAGCAGAGATGAATTCCATAGCATCTTCATGGTATGGAATAAAATAGTTCATTCATAGATGAGAAGAAAGCGACAAGCATTCTTGGTAAAATGAAATGGCGTATGACTTTTAATGCCGGGAGATCCCAGGACTGGTTCGGCCCGCCAGGTGCAGGTTCTTTTGATTTGACTCCCGTAGGCGACTGAGCGTCGTGATGAGGATGAAATGATGATGAATTCAGCACATACACCCAGCCCTCGCGCCAGGTAAATTAACCAATGATGGTTAAAATTCCCGACCCTGCCGAGAATCGAACCCGGGACCCCTGTGACCAAAGGCCAGCACGCTAACCATTTAGCCATGGAGCCGAGCAGCTTTCTTGGTGATAACTTACGATGATATCATGGGTTCGGAATGTAGTCTGCTGAGATGATTACTCTTTCATTGTGGAGGTCAAAGAATATCCGGATCAGGTGGTCATAACGTTAACTTATGACCTACTGGTATAATTCGTCTAACTTTCGGGAACAGATGCAAGGGCTACCAGGCAATATGGCTGCTATACACCATTCTTATGGACCTAAATCCAGAGAGCTATATCAGAGGAACAGAAATTGTCACCTCGGCTATCGACGCAGACTAATAGTTCGACTTCTGGCTTAACCTTGACCTAACATGATCGAGTTGAAGCGGGTGGAGGACTGAGGCACTCCATCCTCATCCTCATCCTCCTCCTCCTCACATAGGTACGAAGCTGACACTACCATCCTTTAACTACCAAACGCAACACGATGGCCTGTGACGTCATCATAGTTTTGTGATATTGTTGCATTTAATTTGTGACGTATTATAGGACTGGAATAGAATATCCTCGAAGAAAAAAGGCAGAGCAATAACAAACTGTTCCCATGTTTACACATCAATGCACAAAATAGAAATCTTTCCCGAATCTTACTGGGTGTAACTTTAAGTCTACCCAATTAATCTTTAGCTTATAATTCAAGTCCACATTTCCATTTTCTAATTCTTTATCAAACCAGTCACTTGAACAATAAATTGTGTTTAGGGTTTCATTACATATTTATATACCAAACTACCTTTAGTACCCGGCTCTGCTGGGGCACTTTGTTATTTTAGGATTTCAATTAACTGTTATGTATTTTAGCAGATGTCTTCATTGTGACGTTCACTGACAGTACCTACTCTTATGTCAATTTAGAGTTATTGTTATGCGTTTAAGTTTAAGTCTGAGATTATAATTTCGCCATAAATTGTTTATTTGTGACACTCCAGATTTTCAGGGAAGTAGCTGATCCCATCAAAAAAATTCGTTTATTTTTACATATCAACCCATCCCCTAGCGGTGCTAGTGGTGTCTTCCCACAACAGTATTTCCTCCAGGTAGTGTGTGTGTGTGTACCAAGTTTCGTTGAAAGCTGTGCCGGAACATAGACACGTACATCAGTAGTATAATAAGCGGGTTCTGCCGCCGCCTCCGCCTCCGGGCTCCCAGAGGCACCCTCCGCCTCACGGGGGGCCCTCCCAGAGGCCTCCTCCGCCTCCGCCTCCGCCTCCCGAGGGGCCTTCCCAGAGGCTTCCTCCGCCTCCCGCGGGAAATTTGAGTTGGTAAACAAAGCCACGTGCTTTTTGACAGCTGCCATCGACAACAACGCATCGCTAACCTCACTGCTGCCATCTTGACGGGCCTAAACCTCAGTGGTACCAACTTAACCTAACTAGCGCGAGATTTGAATAGGTAAACAAAGCCACGTGTTTCTAGACAGCCACGTGCTTTATGACAGACAACACAGCGCTAACCTCAGTACTGCCATCTTGACGGGCCTAAATCTCAGTAGTACCAACTTACCCTCACTAGCGCGAGATCTGAATCGGTAACAAATCCACGTGCTTTTTTGACAGCTGTCATCCACCATCTTTAATCCATAGAGCACAGTGGCGCCCTCTTTAGCTACTTACCTTTGAAATGTGGTGGCGGATAATTTGAAAAATGCTTTTTGACGGCAGCCATCTTTTATCCAGAGAGCACCGTGCTGCCCTCTTTAGCTAGATACCTTTGAAATGTGGTGGCAGGCAATTCCACGTGACAGCAGCCATCTTTAATCAAGAGAGCACCGTGCTGCCCTCTTTGTGGCGGTGGCAAATTCCACGTACTCTTGTTTGGAAACAAACTCACGAGCTCTTTTCTGACAGTTGTCATCCGCCATCTTGCATCACAAACCTGAGTAGTGGACTCTTTAGCTAGATACCTTTGAAATGTGGTGGCGGCAATTTCCATGTGTTCTTGTTTGGAAACAAAGCCACGTGCTTTTTTGACAGCTGTCACCCGCCATCTTTAATCAATAGAGCACTGTGCTGCTATCATGGGGGCAATTTCGTCAGCTGTCATCCGCCATCTTTAATCCACAGAGCACCGTGCTGCTCTCTGTAGTAGCGGGCAATTGGAAAAGTTCTGTTAGCTGTCACCCGTCATCTTTAATCAAGAGAGCACCGTGCTGCCATCTTTAGCTAGATACCTTTGAAATGTGGTGGCGGCAAATTGAAAAATTCTGTGCTCTTGTTTGGATACAAAGCCACGTGCTTTTTTGACAGCTGTCATCCACCATCTTTAATCAATAGAGCACTTTGCTGCTATCATGCGGGCAATTTCATCACCTTTGAAATGTGGTGGCGGCAAATTGAAAAATTCCACGTGCTCTTGTTTAGTAAGCAAACTCACGCGCTTTTTTGTCAGCTGTCATCCGCCATCTTACATCGCAAACCTCAGTGCTACACTCTTTAGGCACATACCTTTGAAATAAGGTGGCGGGTAATTTAAAAAGAAAAATTCTACAGCAGCCATCTCTCGACGCTAATTGCACAAGATGGTGGCTATACATGGCTTATGCAAGATGGCCGCTATACATTGGTTCTTATGAGACACCCTTGGGATGCTTGCGCAAGATGTCGGTTATCTCCTTATGAGACTCCCTAGGGATGCTTGCGTAAGATGGCGGTTGCTCTTATGAGGCGGCTTAAGGGTCCTTGCACAAGATGGCTAGAGACACCCTAAGGATGCCTGCGCAAGATGGCGGACGCAAGATGGCGGCTATACACGACTCCTTATGAGACGCCTTAAGGGTGCTTGCGCAAGATGCCTGCTTCTCTTATGAAGAAAGCTAGCTTAGAGGCTAACAAGTCGTGCTAGTTCGATTCATTAAATTTGGGGCTTAAATGCAAAATGTTAAATATCTCGAAAACGGTGTATCGTAGAGCAAAACGGACAAAAATTTGTATGCCCAATACCTCGGTTCGCAGTATGTGGAACAAGAAAAACATAGTCTAATGATGAGATCAACGGTTCGGTTCCTACTTAGGCCCTTTGGCATTCGCTCTGTTTTAGCCTGTATTGAAGCAAGTCTTCGTTACATGATCAGATCTAGCTATGGTGGAAAGTGTAACGTACCATGCTGGTTCAATTCATTAAATTTGGGGCTTAAGTGCAAAATGTTAAATATCTCGAAAACGGTGCATCGTAGAGCAAAACGGATAAAATTTTTCTACCTGATACCTAGGTTTGCAGTATCAGGAACAAGAAAAACATAGTCTAATGATGAGATCGACGGTTCGATCCCTACTTAGGCCCTTTGGCATTGGCAGCTATCTAATTCTACAAAATGACGGTTATACATAGCTTCTTATGAGACAGGTTAAGAGCGCTTGCACAAGATGACTGCTCCTCTTTTGAGACTCCCTAGGGGTGCTTGCGCAAGGTAGCAGCGACAAGACGGTGACTATACACAGCTCCTTATGATACGGCCTAGAGGTGCTCACACAAGATGGTGGCTGCTCTGATGAAGAAAGCTAGCTTTGCATCGTGCAGGTATCTTTACATCACTAAACCTCATACATTTGAAATGTGGTGGCAGGTAATTTGAAAAATTCGACGTACTTTTCTCTTAACAGCAGCTATCTTTAAACAATAGCGGCTATACATAAGCTGTTAAGGCCTCCTCTTATGTCAAGGCATAGCTCTATCGAACAAGTTTAAACCTGCATCGGGATAGCTAGAGTAAGCACGTGCTGCAGTGATGACGTCATTATGCATGTTTAGACTTGCAGATCACTAAAGACACATAACAAGACTAGAATTGAACACTGCACTCTATGCCGTTAACTTTATCATGTGATCAGAACATGGATTGAAGTGTTTAGAACACTAAATAAGTAGAATCGAACGTTGTACTTAATACAATATGTTAGGGGATACCTTTGTTCTAAGAAGATCACATTACTGCACATTCCTTGGCTAAAGGGCTAATGGGCAAAAGGGCTAATTGGCTAAAGGGCTAATGGGCAAAAGGGCTGAAGGGCGAATGGGCTAAAGGGCTATAGGGCTAAAGGGCTAAAGGGCTAAAGGGCTAAAGGAGCAACAACCTCATCGATCGCTATCAGCAAGAACGCTTGTACTTTGTTAAGTGTAGATAATTTGTCTTTATTTGTAAATGGTTTCATGTTCAGAACAAGGAATGGAACCTAGGGGTTACGTCTTACCTAATAAAATCCCCGAGGTGCGAAGAGTTACGTTTTTCTAACTAGTGTTTGGAACACTGAACTTTTCAAGAGGATAGCGGAGAGTTTACCAATGTTCTGTTGTTGGATTATAAATTCCGCGCTACAACATGCATAAGTTGGCAGCCTTGAGGTTTACCGCCGTAAAGATTGTACCGGATGGTTCACCCCCACGCCGCTAATTCAAACTTTGCGCCAGTTAATACTCCTCTACTGGAGGAAGCCTGAACTTTAACTTCCATACTAATTCAACGATTTCTCAGAAGATGTCATTACTATAAATTTTGAAGTGTTGTGAACTATGTCAGTTTCGATTCGTTTTTGTTTTATCTGTAGCGAGAAGTGCGAACATTCTCTACTAGATGGCACTACTGAAGGACTACAATTATGCACCCTAGTGCGAAGTGAAAGAACTGTGTTTTCGGAGAAATTTTGGGTTCATAAGTTTGTTCTTTGTTAAATTTCTTTCAGTCATTGTTTAAGTTGGCAATATCAACCCTTTCTTTCCACCAGTTTTGAATTTGACCAATAAGGAATTTCTGTAATTAATTTTCCACCAATAAGGTGTTTCTTCTTCGTCTAGTGTAGTAGTTTTTGCCATTATCCAATCAAAGGCTTGTGGGCGGGTGTTCTCATTCCTGAAACGCCTCGAACGTTCCACGAGGGTATATTAACTGCTGATTTTCCGGTCTCCGCGCCACTTCAGTAACATCTATCAGTGTGTAAAATACGTAGCAGGGGGCGGGAAGCGCCACTTTCTTCGGGCAGCAGTTCAACCACCAGGTAATGGCCGTTTTATAACTTACTTTCTTGCTAGCTCAGCAGTTTAACTCTCGGGGCAGGTCCGAAGCCGTTTACCATGTAACATTCCCCTAAAATGTAAAGACACTTGGTATCAATTCTATCTTTTTAAACTACTTATTGGGATAGAGAGTGCTTAACCCTCTCGAGCTCCCACTCACATTGCGTTGAGGTGAACTTATTTTCACAACCGTTTCTTCCTTAACGTAATGTAAATTGTCCCCTTCTATAAGTAACCTCTTTAGTATGGGATTAGCCCTTGCATTAGAGGCCTAGTGCCAAGTAGGTTTTAATAAGGCGTATTTGGAGTGCAGTTTCTCCTCCTCTCAAGTTGGTATTGTGGAGGCCATGTAATATTACTGTTTCCTCACTGAATAGGCCTCACTAGGTTGGGTATTTTTACCCCTGTGTATATTTCCTTGGAGGACAGCTTGAACATGGAGTTTGGTGTGGTCTTTGATAGGCTTGAACTTAAGAGCGGGTTGCTCTTTCTTAAAATCTGCTTCTGCGTGCCTCGAGGAGGCTTTACTGTGTAATTGGGAGCAAGTGCTCCTGGGCATGATTGGGGTCTTCTGCCCCTTTGTTGAATCCTGTATATCGTAAGGTTGGGCTTATAGCTCAAGAATTGTGTGTCTGGCTCTCGGAGCCCAAATCCTGTAACTCTGTAATTTTACATTCTCGATTTGTGTTTCTGCTACTGAGTACCTGTTATATTTGTTATTTCTTAATCTTGAAAAGAAAATATAACCTTGTTAAATTTTAAATTAACTTTAATTTCGTAGATTGAGACCTGTTCATCCCAGCACCTTCTTTCACCTCTGTACATCCACAAAACTCCGTAACAAAGATGACAAGAGTGAGGTTAGCAATGTTCCGTTGTTGGATTTTAAATTCCGCGCTATAACATGCATGAGGTGGCAGCCTTGAGGTTTACCGCCGTAAAGATGGCGGCAGTGAGGTTAGCGACGCTCTATTGTCCTTCAATGTGAGGTTAGTATCCGTCAAGACGACAGCTGTCTAAAAAGCACGTGGCTTGGTTTACTAAACAAGAGCACGTGGCTGTGACTTCACGGAATAGCCATATTTCAAAGCATGTACACATTACCTATCGATTTTGCTTGCAACAAATATCGTACTAAACTTCTGCCGCTACATTGTGCTGCTATCTTAGCATAACTTACACACATGAACTTAAAGTACAAAGAATAACCATGATTCAAAGCGTGTACACATCACCTATCAATGATGCACGCATCGACTTTCATACTAAACATTTCCCACTAGATTGTGCTGCTATCTTAGCATAACTTATACACATGAACTTAAAGTACAAAGAATAGCCATGTTTCAAAGCGTGTACACATTACCTATCGATTTTGCATGCATCGACTCTCGTACTAAACTTCTTCTGCTAGATTGTGCTGCTATCTTAGCATAACCTATACGCATGACCTTAAAGTACAAAGAAAAGCCATATTTCAAAGCGTGTACACATTACCTATCGATTTCGCATGCATCGACTCTCGTACTAAACTTCTTCCGCTAGATTTTGCTGCTATCTTAGCATAACTTATAGACATGAAATTAAAGTACAAATAATAGCCATGTTTCAAAGCTTGTACACATCACCCATCAATGATGCATGCATCGACTTTCAAACTAAACTTCTTCAGCTACATTGTGCTGCTATCTTAGCATAACCTAGACGTATGAACTTAAAGTACAAAGAATAGCCATGTTTCAAAGCGTGTACACATTACCTATCGATTTTGCATGCATCGACATTCGTACTAAACTTCTCCCGCTAGATCGGACTGCTATCTTAGCATAACCTAGACGTATGAACTTAAAGTACAAAGAATAGCCATGTTTCAAAGCGTGTACACATCATCTATCGATGATGCATGCATCGACTTTCATACTAAACTTCTTCAGCTAGATTGTGCTGCTATCTCAGCATAACTAATACGCATGACCTTGAAGTACAAAGAATAGCCATGTTTCAAAGCGTATACACATTACCTAATGATTTTGCATGAAACGACTATCATACTAAACTTTTTCCACTAGATTGTGCTGCTATCTTAGAATAACTTATACACATGAACTTAAAGTACAAAGAATAGCCATGTTTCAAAGCGTGTACACATTACTTATTGATTTTGCAAGCATCGAATCTCGTACTAAATTTATTCCGCTAGATTGTGCTGCTATCTTAGCATAACCTAGACGCATGAACTTAAAGTACAAACAATAGCCATGTTTCAAAGCGTGTACACATTACTTATTGATTTTGCATGCATCGAATCTCGTACTAAATTTCTTCCGCTAGATCGTGCTGCTATCTTAGCATAACCTAGACGTATGAACTTAAAGTACAAAGAATAGCCATGTTTCAAAGCGTGTACACATTACCTAGCGATTTTGCATGCATCGACTCTCGTACTAAACTTCTTCCGCTAGATTGTGCTGCTATCTTAGCATAACCTATACGCATGACTTAAAGTACAAAGAATAGCCATATTTCAAAGCGGGTACACATTACCTATCGATTTTGCATGCATCGACTCCCGTACTAAACGTCTTCCGCTAGATTGTGCTGCTATCTTAGCATAACTTATACACATGAACTTAAAGTACAAAGAATAGCCATGTTTCAAAGCGTGTACATATTACTTATTGATTTTGCATGAAACGACTATCATACTAGATTTCTTCCGCTAGATCCTGCTGCTATCTTTGCATAACCTATCGATTTTACATGCATCCACTATCGTAGTAGGCTGCTTCCGCTAGAGCATACAGCAATCGCTTTTGTGTATCCCTAACCCATGTGTACGAACTTAAAGCACAAAGAAGAGCTATGTTCCAAAGCGTGTACACATCACCTATCGATAATGTATTGAAACCGTACAGTGTCCTGTACAGCTCCATGGGAATGATATGGGCCTTTATACTCCATTAAAATTACTCCTAAAAGTCGCGTCATTGGTAGCAGTATGGGCGAAGGGGATCGAGCGGCGGCATGCCAGAATGGGACCCGCGAAAGGAGCGCCTGCGAACAAAGGAAAGACAAAGCAACAGCCAAACCCCCGCGGAAATACGCTCTCAACTTGCAGAGAGAGATAGAAGGGGACGCGATGCTGGAATAGTCAGATACGCCCCGAGGTGGAGCCTAGCCTCCCCGAGTTCCAAACGAACATAAGGAACTTCCGGTTTTTTATGCACGTGTCACGGGTGCCAACGTCGGATTTTGGCGCGTAAACAATAGAGTGATATTTTAATCCAGACATAGGAAAATTATGCGAGACACACCATTGAATAGAGCGGAATTTTCTGCGTTCTCCAGACTAAAACTATGTAATAACTTATGCAGGGGAAGAAATGAGGTCACCAGCTGTCAAGGTGTAACATATCGCTAACACATGTGGATACAGCGGCGTCACCCAAGCCCAGAGTCGCGCTTAGAGGATAGCTCCACCCCCCAGAGGACGCTATGAATTAATCAAAGGCGGGAAGCAAATTACATAAAAACTGCTGATCGGAGATCCAGCACGCCTGGCTCAAATGAAAGAGGAGACAGAGGGCTACAAGATGCAATATTCAAATATCGTCAATTCTTGGTACGAAAGGAGCTCTTGTTCTTAATGAACCGTGAACGTTGACGCCCCCGAGCTTCCGGTGGGCAAGATAATATAGGCCGAGCAGGCCATGGTAGAGACAGTTGTTCTTTTACGGGTCGGTGAGGAGGACACTATATCCCGCGGTGCCCCAGTTTAAGTCAGAAACCCTTGACCGTGTATTGAAAGCGCCATTGTGTCCAGCACGCTTTGTGAAGTGAACGGGAGGCCAAACGAGCCTAGGTATTGTTCCTGTGCTGCGTGTCAAACTAGTAAAAACCCGCGAGCATAATTTTCGAACAAGTATTAGAATTCGGCTGAGACAGTGCCGGCTTTAATGAGTCAGTGAAATTCATAATTTGGTATCACCCAACGTGTTACTTTGAATCAGGGGCTCGAATCTCGTGAGCCACCCGATTCTTACTGTGAACGCGGGTGTAAACTCTGAAATAGAGGACGTGTGACGAGTGTAAAAGTGTTACCCACTCGGATTACTGTAAGATTTCAGCTGTGACGAGTTCCCCAGGATGTCGGACTTGTATGGACCAGGGATGAAGGACTGCACGCCCGCCACCTACCGAGTGGTCATGGAGTACTAAGAACTTCACCATGGGTCTCCCGTGGCGGAAGAAACAACGGCCACCAAACAGATGAGTGATGTCCAAATTTAATTTCTAAGCATGACATAACCCGGGGATAGGATTAGCGTTCTTTTGTAAATATCAAAATGTAAGTTAATGCATGTCCTATATGGAAATTTTATTGATTTTATAATGTTGAAGTAAAATTTAAGGGAGCTAAATTCCCGGACGACTCATATTTCTTTCTTAATGATTAGCTTATCGTGAGGGTTATATTTTTAATGTAGAACGTCCTAGCAGATATGGGAACAAGGTTAGGAGAACATTTGAGTTTCCCGTAGGGGTGGTCGGAAACATAGTGCTGGCAAGCAGGGAAATATGTCGAAATGTTGGTAGTCACTGTCCCACGTGGTTGTCGGATATGCCAGGGAAACTCATGGGTCAGTCAGACAATGCATGCCTAGCTTACAGATATAATCCGTGCATGTACTGCAAGAAAGAAGAAAATCCCGACCGAGAGAGGTATATGTTGTGTCATTTTTGGTAGGTGTGTGGAACCATGTGCAAGTCTCCCGTGATTTTTGATTAATTGGCCATGATGGTTAGGAGTGTTTTCTTTTTTATCTATAGCCGGGGCGAGACCCAGAGGCAAGAGTCCCTAAATCTTTGGCCAGAAGGTTTAAATATAAGTGTATTTATGTGGTATGAACGAGGAGCCATGAGAGCCGTAGGCCCAAGGGAAGAAGATACGCGATATGAGGCGTAGTAGAAGGCCGTATAGGAATTTACGATGAGATGATTGAGAAGTGATCGTGCCCACAGTCTCAGTGATACTAATGAGAAGGGAGTGAATAAAAAGAGTATTTCATGGGAATTCCATAATGATATGAATAAGCAAATGAAGCGGGCCGTGGATATGTGTGTCCCCGAGATGAGAGGGTAGACGTGTGAGCGAGAGAAGAATCAGAACGGCCGTGCGAAGTGAATGACCACCCTCCCTTCCTTGTTTTTTGTTGTTGTTGTAAATGTCAGGCTCTCGCCCTCGTGACAGAGGGATCCCTTTAAACCATTGTGTTAAGACTAACTTGGAGCCCTGGGTCAACCTCGCGCTCCCCTCGGTTGGTTTAAATGGCCCAGCTAAGAATACTTGTATAATGATAATATCACGGTAACTTCTTTTAAAAGGTATTTAATAAATGAGTAGGGATTCCCCCAAATATCCGGCGAGATGAGATTGTAGCTATTCTCGGTATCTACAGAAACCCACAGTACCTCTCGGTCGGGAGTCTGCCAGTTCGATTCCGGATTATGGTGGCGCCCTTGAGCGAGCTGCTTCAAGCCTGGGCTTTGGGCCGGAGACAGTGATAACCTTGTTGTTTCTTTTCTAGGAATGGTTCTCCTGTGTGCATGAAGTGTATATATCCATATGTTTTGTGTATGTTTCGTAAATGATGTGCACATATTTTTGAGTTCAAACAGAACCTATGTGCACGTTGTTTGGTCTTTGTAATAGATGAGGAGTCCGGGGTTTCGCAAAATGGTATTTGTGTTTGTTTGTGCATTATGCAAATGTGTCTTTTAATATGATATTATGTAGCGTAGGCCCCGGTTATGTTCGTGCTTAGAACAGCTAGTAATATTTGTGTATCGGGACATCAGTTCATCTCACGGTGTGATCGACAGAATAATGTACAAATTTCATGAACGGTATGAATTAATGAGGAAAAATGAACGATAGCAAGTCGCAAAACCTCAATCATACCGTTATGCAGACGACGCCCATGGGCGATTCGTATTTTTAAATGATTATTATTTTCTTTTCCTCCCATATGTGGAGAGTCATTGTATAGAGCTGTGTCAATTTTTTTTAATGGTCATTTTTGAATAAATTTGCATTCGTAACCCCTATTTAATGATTCTTGTCATTTGTAGCAGTGTCAAGCAGTATCCAATAGGCATTTGAACCCAGAAATCCTACTTTCATATTATAGACATAAGGCTCCATCTTAAGTATTGTTGTTTTTGTTTTCTTTCGAACGTACCGCTTCCCCAAGTGCTCAGGCTGCCGGGCCGGCACAGAAAGTAGGAAGGGGAGCGGTCCGAAGCTCGTTAAGCAATTCGACCCGCTCTTCAATCCAATCTCATCCGTGGGTGTTTACCCCGTTACGTGGAGGCATTCTTGCGTGGGTCATCCATTCGAAGCCCGGTAGGGTGTATAATTGGCGCCCTTCGTGGATGGGCATTGTTTATAGTTTACGCTGGAGCATTTTGAGTAATAGATAGGCCGCCCACAGGGAGGATAGTGTGCTATGATGGAGTCAAATTGCCAGGTTCGTGCCACAATCTGAGTACATTTGGTATCGAACGGGTTGGCAATTATTTGAAATGGAGTACCCGCCACGTAACCGAACGGATGGAGACGTTAAGCACAGGTCCGAAGTGCTAAGATTCATAATTATAAATTGGATACTGCAAGGGTTGTTCAGATTGTGTGACACTCAGCAGGACTGTAATGGTCATCGTACGGGCGTGCGTAAGTCACAACTCGTGATGATAACTCACACAAGATCAGCCATGAAAGGGAGCGACGTGAATAATGAATAGGATAGGAAAATGACAAGAACAGAAAAATCATGTGTCCAGTTTAAGTGGAAATCCGCATGAGTGTCGCTCATAAATTAAAATTGGTACCCGGGACAGACTATGAAGCTGTTATTTCTGTGGGAGACAATGTTATGGTTCTCTCAGTGTGAGGTTAAAACGGCCGGCAAAATTCTTCAAATTTCGCCAGTTACGGGTATCGGCCAAAGATTGTGCGCTGAGGTAACAACATTTGGCAAATATAAATGTTTTTTTCGAGATGGCTTTAGACGCCGCGGATAGAGCAGGGTACCTCAACCCAGGCTCTAATTTTTGCGCAGTGACAGATGCGATGTTGCCAGTTTGAGACGGGTAATTGTCTGCTAACGTCATCTTACCAATCTCAAGGTGATAACATCCATTAGTGACTGGGGTATGCCATGTTTCCGGCATACGTAAAAATCGAGCCCACGGTAGGCCGCGCGCGTAACCGGAAAACTTATTCCAGGATAAAAGGGCTAACGTAGAATCAGTATTATTATTGTTATTATGATTGTCAAATGATATGACGAAATTTCCTATACAATGAATTATGACATTAATATGGTAGGGGGCGTGACACAAGCCGTTTGTAGGCCCAGTTTGGATTGATTTGTCGGAATTTCGAGTAGAGTTAGGTCACGCTGAAATTTATATTTTAAAAAAAATATTTTTTTTGAATGTATCTATGCTTTCTGTCGATCACCGGTGGTCATTTTCTGCCCACGGGAGATCCGCTTTCTCCAAAATTGAATTTAATATGGACATGGAGGCCATGAGGGAAATGATGTGCCAGTTATTGGCAGAACGCAAGGAAGACAGGGAACTTTTGAAGGGACAGTTAGAGGTAATGACGGAACAATTAAATCAGCTAGGCAAGCAGGCAGTGGACTTTAAGGCACAGTTCGAGAAGCAGGGAGAAATTTTAAAGGAACATTTCGAAGAACAATTAGGCAAACAGGCAGCAGGCTTTAAGGCGCAGTTTGACACGCAAGCAGAGCTTTGCCAGGCTCAGGCGGCTACGAATAAGGTTTCGTTAGACGAGCTCGCAGAGGATATGAGACTAGGTCGTGAACGTAGCGACGAGAACGCCGCGAGGCTGGAGGCAAAGATGACCGAGGCGTTAGAGGGGAAGTTGGAGGACGTCATCCAACAATTAAAGCAAGTCGAGATTAGGGTGACCAATAGGATCGACGTGACGGACACCAGGGTAAGCGCGTGCGAGGAAGAGGTGGAGAAGATGAGCACCCGCGTAGAGGATGTTGCAAGAGACATGCAGGAGGCCAAGACGGAAGTCCGAGAACTAAGGACACAGACGACGGAGGCCCTCGACAAGGTGGCGAAGGAGGTCAGTGACCGCCTGACCCAAGTGCATGATATTGCGACCGCTAAGCTCAAGGAAGTCCAGACTCAGGCCCATGGAGAAGTGATGGAGCTTCGGAAGGAGGTGACCGAAGAGATGGAAGCGGAACAAGAAGAAGTCCGAGGGAAAATCCAAGGCCTGAACCGACAGGTGGAAGAGTGGGGCAACAAGACTCACAAGGCTGCCGTCCAAGTAGAAGTCCACACGGAACTTATTAAGGAGATCCGGGAGGAGGTCGAGTTGTTAAAGTTCCAAGAGGCGAGAGGTGAGATCGTGATGCGATCGATCCTCAAGAAGCAGGATAGCGTTGACAGAGTGAGTCCGCCCAGTAGTATTGGTCACGAGGCCAACGTCGACATTTCGCAGGGAAATGAAAATGCCCAAGTGCATAATGCACCTCGGGGACAATCGACCCCGCAAGAGAGTGGAGCAATTCCGGTGTATAATCTCCTCCGGATGACGAATGACGAGCCGAAGAAATTCGGGTCAAACACTCATCTTACCCCGAAAGGTTTCCTTGCTGAGGTAGACCAATACTTCATCGATCATCGAGTCCCAGCGGACCGGAAACTCAGAGTAGTCGAACGGTACCTAACGGATCAGCCTTTGGTCTGGTACCGGGCGTTCAAATATTGTTTCGATGGGTATGAGGAGTTCCGGCGGCGCTTCCTCGAGAAGTATTGGGGGATCGAGACGCAACAGAATTTGAGGCTGGAATTGTATTCGCGAAGGTATTCTGGTGCAGGGCAGACCCGTTTCTGCGAGTACTTCGTGGGCCAGTTGTTGAAGTTTAAAGAACTGGATAGTCCTCCCACAGAGCTAGAGTTGATTTCCGCCATCGGTAAACAGCTTCCACCGGAAGTGCAGAAGGTACTCATAGCGGCGAATGTCCGAAATGCGGTCGATGCTGAACAAATATTGAGGCAGCTCGATCAAACGAGTGGAATGCAGGCGCGACATCGCCATAGCGAGGCGGTCCATGTTGTCGACCTAGCTCAAGATGAAAGCCCACCTAAAAGGAAGAACCAGGGGACTAGTACAAATGAAGTTCGGGAGATGTATCCCTCGAGAATCAGGGGTGATTGGGGACCCCAGACATGGAATGGACCGAAACGGGAATACCCGGATGGCTGGAACACCCGCGATCCAGTACCCCGTGAGAGGATGAATCAGGGACCAAGGCTTAGGTATCGCCAGTATGGACAGCGGAGGAGGCCGTACCAGAACTGGGGACCGAACGGACAACGGTCGACAGGGCAACGACCAGGAAGGAGGGAAGAGTACATACGAGATCGCAGGAATGAATCGCGACAGTATGTGGAACAACTGCGAAACACGCCGCCCGGTATTGACAAGTGGCAGAGACCCATACAGGGTATGGCCGCCGCGGGAATGTGCGAAGGGGCAGAAAGCCTGCAACTGCAAGCCCACAAGAAGGAAGGACGTGGAAGAGAATTGAACCCCCAGGCTCCGGAGTATGCCAGTAGCTCCGGAGCGCAAAAAAAAAATTTCGCCTAACCAGTGAGGAGATAGCCTGCGGTTCGGGGAGCAGCCATTCTTTCGATTCACAGATGACGTCAGTTACCATAGCTGCGTGGGTGATCCAACCCGAGGATTTGATCGAAGACGCACACCGACAGAATAAGAGGATTATCAGGGAGTTACCAGTGGTGTACATCAGAGCTAATGGATTGCGCGTGCGCTCTCTTGTAGACACGGGAGCCAGCGTAAGCGTCGTATCTAGAACGCTCATACGGGAAATCCAGTCGAAGGAGCAGATCCCATTATTACCGGTCTCTAACATGAAGGTACGAGGAATCATCCCAGATCGCACAACAGTGTGCAAAGCTCAGGTTTATTTAGATTTGCAGATCGGAGAGGCCATTACTTCGCACCCATTTATCATTCTCGAGAAGATGGAATACAACATTATATTAGGCGCCGACTTCTGGAGGGACTATAAGGCAGTGATCGACATGCACCGAAATGAGATCAGGCTAGAGATCAACATGCATTCCGAAGGGATGAAACTAAACGAAATTGGAGACTGCGTAGTCGATGAGAGGATTTGGACTACTCAAGTGACCTACGACGAGGAAGTCCGTCCTGATCAGATATTGGATGGGAAACATCAGGAAGAGGAGATAATAATCGGACTCGAGAGAATGGTTGCAAACTTGGAACAGGAAGAGGAAGAACCGACATTTGAGGAGGCAGTGCTATCAAAAATTAATAAAGCAATGATAGGTGAAGAGGGAAGAGCTAGACTGAAAGAAATCTTGGAACGCCACCGCGATGCATTTGGGTCACAACCGGGAAAAATTTCGAATTTCAAATACAATTTCGTCGTCACAAGTTGGGAACCTTTTCGACGGAATCCGTACCCGATTCCCGAGAAACATTATGCCAAGGTACGACCTATCATCAAGGATATGGAAGAAAACCAGTTAATTTCCAAATCTCCGACGCCATTTTTAAACCCTTTAGTCATCGTGGAGAAGACGAACGGTTCGCTGAGGGTGTGCCTCGACGCACGTGCAATTAACGAGCGCTTGGTACCAGAGTACGATAGGGCACCAAACATTAAGGATATTTTGAAGAAATTTAGTCACAAAAATTATTTTTCTGGGGTCGACTTGAGATCGTCCTACCACCACATTGAGTTGTCAGGGGAATCCAAGGTACTGACGGGATTCATGTTTGACGGACAGACGTACGTCTACAACCGTTTGCCGTTCGGCGTCAAGAACGCAGGATCGGCCTTGATAAGGGCACTTGATAGGAATTTGAGCGAGCAGGTGAAGAACTTTACGGTGCGTTATGTAGACGACATTCTGATTGCGAGCGAGACTCTGGAGGAGCACTTGGAACACTTGAACCTGTTATTAGCAGAATTGAATAAAAACAACTTCAAAATTAATTTGGATAAGTCGAACTTTTGCCAGAAAAGCATTTTGTTCCTGGGACACGTCATAGATTCGGAGGGTGTCACTCCGAACCCCGTTAAGATCCAAGCTATCCAAAATTTCCCCAAACCAACACGAGTCAAACACATCAGGCAGTTTTTGGGAATCTGCGGGTTTTTCGCCGATCACTGCCCTAGTTACACTGAGGCGGTAGCTCCTCTTCAGGACCTCCTGAAGAAGAATAATAGATGGAAATGGGATTCTAACTGTGACGAAGCTTTCCAAAGGACAAAGGAATTACTTGCCAACAGCATCAAGCTTGGGTATCCCGACTTTTCGAGCAAATTCGTAGTCCAAACCGATGCATCCATGATAGGTGTAGGGGCGGTATTGTACCAGGAGACGCCGGATCAGGAAAAACGCAGAAACTACATCGCGTTCATGAGTCGAAGACTTCGGGCTCATGAATGCCAATATACCGTCACGGAATTAGAGATGTTGGCAATTGTTACAGCCCTCAGTCACTGGAGGAAGTATATATACGGATTCCCGGTCGTGCTGCGGACAGACCATAAAGCTTTGACCTTCGCTTTGAAGTCGACGATGACATCCGAGAGAGTAAACCGCTGGACGTTATTCATCCAACAGTTCGACTTAGAGATCGAACATTGTGCAGGAAGGGACAACGTGATTGCCGACGCATTAAGCCGAAACTCCGAACCGGAAGCCCAAGTTCTTCATCACATAGAGTTGAGCGGGGGCGACCGTGAGACGTTGGACAGGCTGCAACGCATCGGAGAAGAGCAAGAGAATTGGCCCGCAACCAGACGATTGATCGATTTCTTCCGAAAGAGGATACCAGCAGGAACGCCTGAATACCAGGAGAGTGAGAGGCAGGCACCAAAATATAACTATTTCAACGGGATCCTTCACCAGTTCATCGATGAAGATCATACGAAGTACCGTATTGTTGTTCCGCCCGTGCTGCAAGTGGAACTGATTTGGCTCGCACATCATTCCATCGGTCATGCGGGAATCGATAAAGTTACCTCGACACTACAGGAGACCTTTGTCTGGCCGAGAATGAGGCGGATGATTAGGACCGTGTTGACAACATGTGATACTTGTCAACGAATCAAACCAAATACCTATCTCCTGCGGCAACCACCTAAGCCGCTGTTGCCAGAGAAGCCACGAGAGCTATTTGCGATAGACCTTTACGGGCCCTTACCCAAGGCAATTAGAGGGTTACAATTCATTTTGGTCTGCGTAGATGTTTTCTCGAAGTATGTGATGCTGTGCCCAGTACAGAAGGCAAATTCCAGGTCGGTACTGACACAGATCCGAAATAAGATCATTCCATCTATGGGAAAGCCAGATAAGATATTGAGTGACCATGGGTCTCAGTTCACGTCCACCATGTTCAAACGCGAGATCGAGCAACTCCAAATCTAGCATGTCTTCAGTTCTATTAGGCATCCCGAGTCCAATCCATCAGAAAGGATCATGCGCGAAATAGCGAAATTTTGCAGAGTTTATTGTGCCAGACAGCATTGGCGATGGGTTGATGTTCTTCCAATCATCATGGAGTGCATCAACGGGACGATTCATGAATCTACGGGGCAGATCCCGATAGCGGTACATTTTGATCAGAAACCAGAGAGACCGTGGCACCGCGTGCTACAGTGCCCAGAAGATCCCAGGCCTTCGGCTGAACTTCGTGTGAGGATAGCTTTGGACCATCTCAAAGCCCAGGCAGAGAAGAGGCTCAGACGTCATCGAAACCGGAGATTTCATCGGCCACTTCGTGTGGGAGAACTAGTTTTAGTCAAACGACCAGCCATGTCCGACCCTCCGAGGAAGTACTACCACAAGTTTGCAGAACTTTACATCGGGCCGTATAGGATAATCCAGAACCTAGAGAATAATGCCTACAAAGTACAGTCAATGGATGGGAGAACAGAGGCCACTTACAATGCTGCAAATCTCAAACTGTACCACGCCCCAGGACAACACCCTGAAGAAGGTCCGGAAGAAGAAGAACCAGGAGAAGCCGAGGATGACGAGGACAACCCGGATCCAATGGAAGAAATGGAAGCCGATGAAGAAGATGTTGCCGTGAATCACATTGTTTTGGAAGAAGGGAGCGAGTCCGAGGCATCAGCCTGTGAAGATTGTCCAGAATGTTCTGAGAGGACCGGTCTTAGGAATGCTTTAATTAATCTATGCTACCAGATACAACTGGAGAACACAGAGTTGACCGAGAAGGTCCACCAGCTTCGCGACCATCACCAATGACTACTTTCCGAGACAGTTAAAAGGGAAAGAAAAATCCCGAGTTCGTGATTTTTCTTTGATGAAGTAGGAGGAGAATGAAACCGTACAGTGTCCTGTACAGCTCCATGGGAATGATATGGGCCTTTATAGTCCATTAAAATTACTCCTAAAAGTCGCGTCATTGGTAGCAGTATGGGCGAAGGGGATCGAGCGGCGGCATGCCAGAATGGGACCCGCGAAAGGAGCGCCTGCGAACAAAGGAAAGACAAAGCAACAGCCAAACCCCCGCGGAAATACGCTCTCAACTTGCAGAGAGAGATAGAAGGGGACGCGATGCTGGAATAGTCAGATACGCCCCGAGGTGGAGCCTAGCCTCCCCGAGTTCCAAACGAACATAAGGAACTTCCGGTTTTTTATGCACGTGTCACGGGTGCCAACGTCGGATTTTGGCGCGTAAACAATAGAGTGATATTTTAATCCAGACATAGGAAAATTATGCGAGACACACCATTGAATAGAGCGGAATTTTCTGCGTTCTCCAGACTAAAACTATGTAATAACTTATGCAGGGGAAGAAATGAGGTCACCAGCTGTCAAGGTGTAACATATCGCTAACACATGTGGATACAGCGGCGTCACCCAAGCCCAGAGTCGCGCTTAGAGGATAGCTCCACCCCCCAGAGGACGCTATGAATTAATCAAAGGCGGGAAGCAAATTACATAAAAACTGCTGATCGGAGATCCAGCACGCCTGGCTCAAATGAAAGAGGAGACAGAGGGCTACAAGATGCAATATTCAAATATCGTCAATTCTTGGTACGAAAGGAGCTCTTGTTCTTAATGAACCGTGAACGTTGACGCCCCCGAGCTTCCGGTGGGCAAGATAATATAGGCCGAGCAGGCCATGGTAGAGACAGTTGTTCTTTTACGGGTCGGTGAGGAGGACACTATATCCCGCGGTGCCCCAGTTTAAGTCAGAAACCCTTGACCGTGTATTGAAAGCGCCATTGTGTCCAGCACGCTTTGTGAAGTGAACGGGAGGCCAAACGAGCCTAGGTATTGTTCCTGTGCTGCGTGTCAAACTAGTAAAAACCCGCGAGCATAATTTTCGAACAAGTATTAGAATTCGGCTGAGACAGTGCCGGCTTTAATGAGTCAGTGAAATTCATAATTTGGTATCACCCAACGTGTTACTTTGAATCAGGGGCTCGAATCTCGTGAGCCACCCGATTCTTACTGTGAACGCGGGTGTAAACTCTGAAATAGAGGACGTGTGACGAGTGTAAAAGTGTTACCCACTCGGATTACTGTAAGATTTCAGCTGTGACGAGTTCCCCAGGATGTCGGACTTGTATGGACCAGGGATGAAGGACTGCACGCCCGCCACCTACCGAGTGGTCATGGAGTACTAAGAACTTCACCATGGGTCTCCCGTGGCGGAAGAAACAACGGCCACCAAACAGATGAGTGATGTCCAAATTTAATTTCTAAGCATGACATAACCCGGGGATAGGATTAGCGTTCTTTTGTAAATATCAAAATGTAAGTTAATGCATGTCCTATATGGAAATTTTATTGATTTTATAATGTTGAAGTAAAATTTAAGGGAGCTAAATTCCCGGACGACTCATATTTCTTTCTTAATGATTAGCTTATCGTGAGGGTTATATTTTTAATGTAGAACGTCCTAGCAGATATGGGAACAAGGTTAGGAGAACATTTGAGTTTCCCGTAGGGGTGGTCGGAAACATAGTGCTGGCAAGCAGGGAAATATGTCGAAATGTTGGTAGTCACTGTCCCACGTGGTTGTCGGATATGCCAGGGAAACTCATGGGTCAGTCAGACAATGCATGCCTAGCTTACAGATATAATCCGTGCATGTACTGCAAGAAAGAAGAAAATCCCGACCGAGAGAGGTATATGTTGTGTCATTTTTGGTAGGTGTGTGGAACCATGTGCAAGTCTCCCGTGATTTTTGATTAATTGGCCATGATGGTTAGGAGTGTTTTCTTTTTTATCTATAGCCGGGGCGAGACCCAGAGGCAAGAGTCCCTAAATCTTTGGCCAGAAGGTTTAAATATAAGTGTATTTATGTGGTATGAACGAGGAGCCATGAGAGCCGTAGGCCCAAGGGAAGAAGATACGCGATATGAGGCGTAGTAGAAGGCCGTATAGGAATTTACGATGAGATGATTGAGAAGTGATCGTGCCCACAGTCTCAGTGATACTAATGAGAAGGGAGTGAATAAAAAGAGTATTTCATGGGAATTCCATAATGATATGAATAAGCAAATGAAGCGGGCCGTGGATATGTGTGTCCCCGAGATGAGAGGGTAGACGTGTGAGCGAGAGAAGAATCAGAACGGCCGTGCGAAGTGAATGACCACCCTCCCTTCCTTGTTTTTTGTTGTTGTTGTAAATGTCAGGCTCTCGCCCTCGTGACAGAGGGATCCCTTTAAACCATTGTGTTAAGACTAACTTGGAGCCCTGGGTCAACCTCGCGCTCCCCTCGGTTGGTTTAAATGGCCCAGCTAAGAATACTTGTATAATGATAATATCACGGTAACTTCTTTTAAAAGGTATTTAATAAATGAGTAGGGATTCCCCCAAATATCCGGCGAGATGGGATTGTAGCTATTCTCGGTATCTACAGAAACCCACAGTACCTCTCGGTCGGGAGTCTGCCAGTTCGATTCCGGATTATGGTGGCGCCCTTGAGCGAGCTGCTTCAAGCCTGGGCTTTGGGCCGGAGACAGTGATAACCTTGTTGTTTCTTTTCTAGGAATGGTTCTCCTGTGTGCATGAAGTGTATATATCCATATGTTTTGTGTATGTTTCGTAAATGATGTGCACATATTTTTGAGTTCAAACAGAACCTATGTGCACGTTGTTTGGTCTTTGTAATAGATGAGGAGTCCGGGGTTTAGCAAAATGGTATTTGTGTTTGTTTGTGCATTATGCAAATGTGTCTTTTAATATGATATTATGTAGCGTAGGCCCCGGTTATGTTCGTGCTTAGAACAGCTAGTAATATTTGTGTATCGGGACATCAGTTCATCTCACGGTGTGATCGACAGAATAATGTACAAATTTCATGAACGGTATGAATTAATGAGGAAAAATGAACGATAGCAAGTCGCAAAACCTCAATCATACCGTTATGCAGACGACGCCCATGGGCGATTCGTATTTTTAAATGATTATTATTTTCTTTTCCTCCCATATGTGGAGAGTCATTGTATAGAGCTGTGTCAATTTTTTTTAATGGTCATTTTTGAATAAATTTGCATTCGTAACCCCTATTTAATGATTCTTGTCATTTGTAGCAGTGTCAAGCAGTATCCAATAGGCATTTGAACCCAGAAATCCTACTTTGATATTATAGACATAAGGCTCCATCTTAAGTATTGTTGTTTTTGTTTTCTTTCGAACGTACCGCTTCCCCAAGTGCTCAGGCTGCCGGGCCGGCACAGAAAGTAGGAAGGGGAGCGGTTCGAAGCTCGTTAAGCAATTCGACCCGCTCTTCAATCCAATCTCATCCGTGGGTGTTTACCCCGTTACGTGGAGGCATTCTTGCGTGGGTCATCCATTCGAAGCCCGGTAGGGTGTAGTATGCATCGACTATCGCACCAAACTTCTTCTGCTAGAGCGTACGACTATCGCTTGTGTGTGCACGAACTTGATGCATAAAGAATAGCTATGTATGAATATCTTGTAAACATAGCAGCAGCATTAAGTATAGCAATGTTTAAATGTATGTACACATCATGTATCTATGATGAACGCAGTACTAAACTTATTCCACTAGAGTGTACAAAGTTCGCATGTGTTTGTGCTGCTATCTTAGTATAGCCTATGTGCATGAAATTAAAGTACAAAGACTAGCGATGTTTAAAAATCTTGTGAACATGGCAGCGGTAAGAATAGCAAGGATTAAAAGCGTGTACACACCACCTTTTGATAATGCATGCATCTTCTACTAGAGCGTGTGACCATCGCTTGTACCTACTGCTATCTTAACATAACCTATGTACACGAACTTAAAGCATAAAGAATAGTTATGTGTAAAAAATCTTGTGAACATAGCAGAGTGTTAATTACGTAGGTGTAAACTTTGAAATTTGCATGCTGACGCTGCATACCACGTGACCGTGACGTCACAGCCACCTGCTCTTGTTTAGTAAACCAAGCCACGTGCTTTTCTTTACAGCTGTCGTCTTGGCGAACCCTAACCTCACTTTGATGGACAATAGAGCGTCGCTAACCTCACTGCTGCCATCTTTACGGCGGTAAACCTCAAGGCTGCCACCTTATGCATGTTATAGCGCGGAATTTAAAATCCAACAACGGAACATTGGTAACCTCACTCTTGTCATCTTTACGGCGGTAAACCTCAAGGCTGCCACAGTAGTATAATAGACGGGTTCTGCCGCCACCGCCACCTCCGGCTCCCAGTGGCCACCTCCACCTCAGCCAGTGGCCTCTTCCAGTACTGCCAACTTAACCTAACTAGCGCGACAGTACTGCCAACTTAACCTAACTAGCGCGAAATTTGAATTTGTAAACAAAGCCACGTGCTTTTTGACAGCTGTCATCGACAACAACGCATCGCTAACCTCAGTACTGCCATCTTGACGGGCCTAAACCTCAGTAGTGCCAACTTAACCTAACTAGCTCGAGATAAACAAAGCCACGTGCTTTTTGACAACCACGTGCTTTTTGACAGATTTGTAAACAAAGCCACGTGCTTTTTGACAGACAACAACGCATCGCAAACCTCAGTACTGCCATCATGACGGGCCTAAACCTCAGTAGTGCCAACTTAACGTAACTAGCATGAGGTAAACAAAGCCACGTGTTTTTTGACAGCCACGTGCTTTTTGACAGATTTGTAAACAAAGCCACGTGCTTTTTGACAGACAACAACGCATCGCTAACCTCAGTACTGCCATCTTGACGGGAATAAACCTCGGTGGTACCAACTTAACCTAACTAGCGAGAGGTAAACAAAGCCACGTGCTTTTTGACAGCCACATGCTTTTTGACAGCTGCCATCCGCCATCTTTGAGCACCGTGCTGCCCTCTTTCGTCACCTGTCATCGGCAGTGCTGCCATCTTGACGGGTCTAAACCTTAGTGCTACCAACTTAACCTAACTAGCGCGAGGTAAACAAAGCCACGTGTTTTTTGACAGCCGTCATCCGCCATCTTTAATCTATAGAGCACAGTGCTGCCCTCTTTAGCTACTTACCTTTGAAATGTGGTGGCGGATAATTTGAAAAATGCTTTTTGACAGCAGCCATATTGCATCGCAAACCTCAGTGCTGCCCTCTTTAGCTAGATACCTGTGGTAGCAGACAATTCCACGTGACAGCAGCCATCTTTAATCAAGAGAGCACCGTGCTGCCCTCTATGTGGTGGCAGCAAATTGAAAAATTCCACGTGCTCTTGTTTGGAAACAAACTCACGTGCTTTTTTGACAGCTACCATCCACCATCTTTAATCAACAGAGCACAGTGCTGTACTCTTTAGCTAGATACCTTTGAAATGTGGTGGCGGCAATTTGAAAAATTCTATGTGCTCTTGTTGGGAAACAAAGCTACGTGCTTTTTTTGACAGCTGTCATCCGCCATCTTTAATCAATAGAGCACTGTGCTGCTATCATGCGGGCAATTTCGTTAGCTGTCATCCGCCATCTTTAATCCAGAGAGAACAGTGCTGCCCTCTATGTGGTGGCGGTAAATTCCACGTGCTCTTGTTTGAAAACATACTCACATGCTTTTTTGACAGCTGCCATCCACCATCTTTAATCCAGAGAGAACAGTGCTGCCCTCTATGTGGTGGCGGCAAATTGAAAAATTCCACGTGCTCTTGTTTGAAAACATACTCACGTGCTTTTTTGACAGCTGTCATCCGCCATCTTTAATCCAGAGAGAACAGTGCTGCCCTCTATGTGGTGACGGCAAATTCCACGTAGAAACAAAGCCATGTGCTTTTTTGTCAGCTGTCATCCGCCATCTTTAATCACCGTGCTGCCCGGTGACGGCAAATTCCACGTAGAAACAAAGCCATGTGCTTTTTTGACAGCTGTCATCCGCCATCTTTAATCACCGTGCTGCCCGGTGACGGCAAATTCCACGTGCTCTTATTTGGAAACAAAGCCATGTGCTTTTTTGACAGCTGTCATCCGCCAACTTTAATCACCGTGCTACACTCTATGTGGTGGAGACAAATTCTGAATGCTTTACAAACCCATGTGCTTTTCTGACAGAGCTGTCATCCACCATCTTTAATCACCGTGCTACCCCGGTGACGGCAAATTCCACGTGCTCTTGTTTGGAAACAAAGCTTTTAATCCAGAGAGAACAGTGCTACGCCGGTGGTGGCAAATTCTACGTGCTTTACAAAGCTATGTGCTTTTTTGACAAAAAAAAAAAATTCTGCTCTCGAGATACTTACCGAACTATACTTACGAAACTGCTCATCACCTTCTTTCTTCTTCTATGAGTAATAAACAAAAACTCTATCCTGCAAATAAGGAGCGCAAGGAAGGTGATACCTAACCTAAAATAAAAGAATATGCCAATTCTACATTATTTATTTACATCTTGTATGTACAAGTTTTATCTCGAATCATTTTACCCTAGCGTACTTCTCGATGCAATTCTTGAATGTACAAGTTTAGACTTGCCGTACCAGCGTTCCTCTCCCGAATTGTGATGTAAGACAGCGTAACGTGAGTACACACACCTCTAGCATAATGTTTATGTAAAGTAGTACCTATCAATACTACTATGCCCCCAGGCTAGCGTGTTGGTAGAATTTGGGATGACAAACCGTTTACAATCATCGCTATTAAGGGCTACCTTACTAATTAAATGAGTGTACAACTGGTGCTTCTTGCTTCTAATGACAGACATTTGCTTATGCAAAACAGGTGGATTACTTTTAATGCAATTGTTATAGTTTTCAAAACTTAGCTGATTCTGAACGACATTCTTTTTAACCCCCTTCAATCTCTTTATTTGTAATTCATTTAAGAGTTTTATGCAATATGACTTGGATTTAGTACCTACAAATGAATCGATAATATTCCCAGCACATTCATCTTTCATTTTACCTAGAACCTTTTTATTCACTAGCGGTAGATGATATTGATTATCTGCAGGATAGTTACTCGTATCAAACCTACCCAAGTCAGGCTTTATATCATTGTAATAGTCATGTTTTGATTTGATAAATAAACGAATCGGTATCTGTGTAGAGCAATTGCGCATTATGCGCATACTTCTTCATCATATAATCGTAATGGAATTCATACATGAGTGTTTTAGCCAATTCAAGTACTGTGAAGCCGACGTAGGTAGGTTTGTCATACTTAACCTTGACACGATTCATCTGTATAATAACTAAATTCTCGTGTATGATGGTGCAGCTGTGGAAATTTGGTTTACTTATTAAATATTTAGCACCATACCTTTTCTTAATATTATCCCAGTTTGTAATCAATTTTACATCAACGCGTTTGTCAACATTCTCCATAGTCTTACCAAACACACTGTTATTCATGAGCTTGTAGAAATCTTTTTCAAACTCGTTAACCGCATTCGTTCTTAAATTATTGTTCAGATCGATATATGGCTTTAGCCACGGTGACTGATTAAATTCTAGTACGCGATGAATTTTGGATAACTTCAAACCATGCTGCAAACACTGTTTTAAATTTCGGTAATGAATGATATACTTAGATTTATCGCATAAATTAGCAATGAGCATTTTCGTCGTTGATGCAATGTACGGGGACTTCATATTTTCAGGCCAGAACGGTAGGTCATTATGAGAAGTGTGTAACTCTTTAGGATACTGTAAGTCAACTTCGAGGAAATAACCTTTATCAGCTTCATCGCCTAGGGCGTGTAGCTGTAAAGCATCAATTTCGCACTGCGTCAGCCAGCGGAAACCACTCACCGGTAGATGCTGACTCATCGCCCACCCATACTGATTATTAGCATCCAGATAAACGATATACTGAGATTCCTCACTGGAATCGAAACTCGGCATGTACTTATTATTAGCCCTCGAATACCGGCCGCTACACTGACTCAGACCGCCTCAAATGGATGCTTTTATAAAGTGCACCATATCGATATCCGTTAGCAGCTCCAAATTCACACGCGTGTATTTTAACATCGCGTCCCAACTTAACCCAGGTGCAGTAAAATACTGACATGGGTCAAGGCTGTAGGTGTTCATGCAAACACAGCGAAAATTTTCAAAAACATCAGCTAACAAAAGTACATCTGTCTTTAAATATAAATCAGAGTATTCACCCAGCGTTTGAATGTGGAACTGCTCCCAGATATGTTGCGCATGTAAATAGTCATCATCACTAATATCTGCTGAATTCAGCGAGCTGTAAAAGGATTGTTTCGATGGTAAGGCACGTTCTTCGAGGCGGTCTAAGCAGTCGAGATATTCATAACAAAAAACACCCTTACGCCGAAGTAAATTAAACTGCGTTTCTTCAGGGAAAACGCGTCGAATTTCCGTAAATTGTTCAGGCTGTAAATGACTAGAAAGTTTATCGAGGCTACTCGCCATAAAGCGAAACGAGTCAAGGAATCTCAGTTTTATAGAATGCTCAGCATCTACTTTTACAGACTTTGCAAACGCAATGTACCGCTCTTTATTCTGAGGGATTATATCTACTTTTTCATCTGAAGCTCCAAATTGTGAAATGATGAAATGAGAGTCGTAACCGGATAAGTTATGAAAAATTACAGGGATGAATTTAGGAACTCTATACTTAAGATTACAGCTATAATGAGCGGCACATCTGTAGAAACCAGTTAAATGATCATGATCAAAAACTTTAGGGTCATTTTCGGAAAATTCCCCATCACAAATGCTACACTTTGTAGCACGTTCATGATCATTTAACTGAATTTCGGTGAGTGGCTTCATAGGAATATTACTATTCAGAATACGACCGAGACGAACTGCATCACTTTCAAGTCTTTCTAAAAATACTTTAGCAGCATCATGTCCTCGATACAGCTCTAACTTGTTAAGCGTACTATCGTAACTACACTTGATGTAATACGCGAAGCTATACGGGACATGCATGTGCGTAGTATTAGTGAAAGAGTTGTCAGGATTAGGTGAGCATGTGTTGCATGGCGTGAGGATGGCTTCAAAGTCTGCATAAATCACGAACGGTACCCACATCTGCTTGTGAAAATTTGTAAATTTTAAAACATTATTGCCTGTAGTAGGTATCTCTGTACGTACATGATTGCAGTCATTCTCGGAATGCTTCGTTAACTGATCTTCAGTTTTAAAATACTGCAAGCATCCATCACATAGCCACTTTTTACACTTATCTTTTGACAACTGACTGCCAACAAGTCTACTCAGATTTTTAATCCAGCAAAAGTGGCTATTCTCACTGTTTTCAATATAGAGTAAATTAACGTGAGTACTCTTCTTATGACATGTATAATACAAAGGACCTACTACAGACTTTTTCTCTACACCATACACATTAATACTAATGTTATTTAGTTCCTCAAAGCGCTTAATATCCTTTATCTGCACAGGAAATTCTATACTATCGAAATTTAGCTGCGTTGAATAGTGTGGATACGATGATGTTCTATACGCTACATTCGATTTAGCAGGATTTAAAGCCGACATCACCGCCCATGAAAAACATGCTTCGTCATTGTTTTGGATGTTTACAACAGCTTTTCTTTGCTGAATCCATGTCGGCAGCTCGATGTGCGAAGATCCACGCATAGGATTGTACTTATTGATGTTAACTTCTAGATACATTATTTCAACTAAAGCCCACCCTGATTCCTTTTCCTGAAATTCCTCGCTCTTAGTTGAAATAATGTTAGAGACATCCCTAAGTACATCGCCAAAATTAGTCGACTGACTTATGACAAAATTCTTCGTATTAAATGATTTAATGTCCGTTATTTCGGATTCATCCGTGCTTTTAATGTACAAGGCGAAAAGTTCAAAATTAACTTTAAATAAACTATGATTGGACAAAGATTTAGCAAGAAGCTGTTGTACATCCGGTTGAACGCAATTTAAAAAGTTTGAAGTGCTCTGAAACTTTTGACTGGTGCGAATTCGGTAACTAGCAATCCTACTTTTAAATGCTGTATTAATTTCCTCGATGTTTGCGTTACTACCACTTCTACACGCATTATTTTTATGCACATTACTCCGTAAGTGTCCCTGAAAATGCGAAGATGGTACATCAGTGTTACAGTGCTCGCAGTGAATAGTTTGAAGTTCATTTTTCCTAGGTTTTTTACTACTAGTACTTTCTACAGCTACATCAGTAGCTGCACGCTTTTTCCCTACTACTACCTGAGGGCAAGTAGATATTTGATGTACCTCTGCTAAGTGAGCCTGGTATTGCTCTACATTAGCGAAGTACAGCCCGCAAACATCACATAAAGCAGATGTTATGCTAGGGTGTTTTGCTTTTATATGACGTGCGAGGTTATCCTGTCTTGCGAACGTTGCCTTACACCGCTCGCAGGGGAACATAGTAGGGTTATAGTCGCAAGCAGATAGCTGATGATGTTTTGTTTTTACATGGCGTGCAAGGCTGTCACGTCTTGTGAACATTGTCTTACACAGCTCGCATGGGAACATAGTGTCTTCTCTTTCTTCGAATAAAGTGTTTAGGTGAACAGCGTATGCAACAAGTTCTGAAAAGAGAACAACCAATAGAGATTAGCCTAAAGTTGTGATGTTCAACCTATAGAGGTTGGACATGGCTGTGAGTTAGGCCTATAGCATGAGGATTGAAGAGAACGACTAAAGTTACGATGTTCGGAAGAAACCAAGTTTAAGCCTGTTGAGGACATACATAGCTACGTGTGCGTGTTTGAAATTATACCACGTCTATAGTATGTAGATTAAAGAGAACAACTATTTATCAATAGACTAAAGTTACGATGTTCGTAAGAAACCAAGTTTAAGCCTGTTGAGGACGGACATAGCTATGTACGCACCTCGTCTATAGTATGTAGGTTGAAGAGAACAATTATTTATGAATAGCTTAAAGTTACGGAAGAAACCAAGTTTAAGCCTGTTGAGGACGGACATAGCTATGTGTGCGTGTTTGAAATTATACCACGTCTATAGTATGTAGATTAAAGAGAACAACTATTTGTCAATAGACTAAAGTTACGATGTTTTAGAAGAAACCAAGTTTCAGCCCGTTGAGGGCAGACATAGCTATGTGTACGTGTTTGAAATCATACCACGTCTATAGTATGTAGATTAAAGAGAACAACTATTTATCAATTGCTTAAAGTTACGGAAGAAACCAAGTTTAAGCCTGTTGAGGACGGACATAGCTATGTGTGCGTGTTTGAAATTATACCACGTCTATAGTATGTAGGTTGAAGAAAACAACTATTTATCAATTGCTTAAAGTTACGATGTTTTAGAAGAAACCAAGTTTCAGCCTGTTGAGGATAGACATAGCTATGTACGCACTACGTCTATAGTATGTAGATTAAAGAGAACAACTATTTATCAATAGCTCAAAGTTACGATGTTTTAGAAGAAACCAATTTTCAGCCAGTTGAGGTCAGATATAGCTATGTGTGTGCGTGTTTGAAATTATACCACGTCTATAGCGCGAGGATTAAAGAGAACAACTATTTATCAATTGCTTAAAGTTACGGAAGAAACCAAGTTTAAGCCTGTTGAGGACGGACATAGCTATGTGTGCGTGTTTGAAATTATACCACGTCTATAGCGTGAGGATTGAAGAAAACAACTATTTATCAATTGCTTAAAGTTACGATGTTTTAGAAGAAACCAAGTTTCAACGAATAGAGGTCAGACATACCTTAAAATCTTCGCGCTGCAAACTGTTACTCTGATGTATAAAATGCGTGCGTTCAAGCCTGAAACTCGAATGATAATATTCTAGCCGTACCTAAAAGAAAAAGAAGAAACATATATGAATGTAGTGTAGGGTGCATCATCTAATCTAGTTATCTTTACAACTCAAAGTTCAAAAACATACCTTTTTAAAAAATGCACGTGCTGCAGACTGTTACTCGGATGAATAAAATTGTTGCGTACTTTCGAACGGTACCTAAAAAAAGAACAAACATATATGAATGCAGATGTCTAGCGTAGAAGTTGCTTTGCAAATAAAAAAAGGTAATTAACAGTTCTACCTTACCTTAAGATAAAGGCTGAAGAATAATATTCACTGCAGACGGGAGATGTGTGTGTACGTAATAAACGCATACAGAGAACTGTGAGCACTTCGCGCAGACTGCTGCGGCTAAATATTCTGCTTGTTAACAAGCGGATATGATAATCGCTGAGCTGACAACTGCGGTACAGTCGGAACGAATGCAAACAAGAGCTCCTACCTGCAGGCTGACGTATTCAAACCTCCTGTTGATACCGAGGTGTCAGAATTTAAGAGTTCGATCCTTGGAAAGTTAGCGTGTGATCCTCGACTTCTCGAGGGTACATACGCGGTATTCCTTACCTGTAGGTATTGAGCTAAAGCTAGATCATGTAATGACGATCGCGCAGGCCCCTCGCCTAGCATTTACGGCTTCCAGTTCGAACCCGCTATCTTCCGAAGTAGCGAGAATGATTGAAGAGTGTTTGAGTGTGATTCATTTGTTGGATGGAGGCGTTAAGCTGCCTTCTTCGGTAGGAGTAGGCTATGTCGGGATATCGATTTAAAATCCTAGTCGGGAAGGGCAGCCGGTCGTATAAAACTATGGTGTGAGGCGGGGTGTGCAAAAAAAAAGCTAGCAATAAGTAAGGGCTGTTGATGGGGACGTTAAACCTTGTGCAGACTCCTTCGAAAATGATTTTTTTGAGTACAAGAGTGTTGATGCTGATTCATTTGTCGGATGGAGGCAATAAGCCTTGTGCAGGCTTCTTCAGTCGAGTAGGCTATGTATCGGTACCGGGATATCTAGTTATAAAACCCGCTACAACAAATTTATCACGTATACTGCGATTTAAAATCCTAGTCAGGAAGGGCAGCCGGTCGTATAAAACTATGGTGTGAGGCGGGGTGTGCAAAAAAGCTAGCAATAAGTAAGGGCTGTTGATGGGGACGTTAAACCTTGTGCAGACTCCTTCGAAAATGATTTTTTGAGTATAAGAGTGTTGATGCTGATTCATTTGTCGGATGGAGGCAATAAGCCTTGTGCAGGCTTCTTTAGTGGAGTAGGCTATGTATCGGTACCGGGATATCTAGTTATAAAACCCGCTACAACAAATTTATCACGTATACTGCGATTTAAAATCCTAGTCAGGAAGGGCAGCCGGTCGTATAAAACTATGGTGTGAGGCGGGGTGTGCAAAAAAGCCAGCATTAAGTAAGGGCTGTTGATGGGGGCGTTAAACCTTGTGCAGACTCCTTCGAAAATGATTTTTTTGAGTACAAGAGTGTTGATGCTGATTCATTTGTCGGATGGAGGCAATAAGCCTTGTGCAGGCTTCTTCAGTGGAGTGGGCTATGTATCGGTACCGGGATATCTAGTTATAAAACCCGCTACAACAAATTTATCACGTATACTGCGATTAAAAATCCTAGTCAGGAAGGGCAGCCGGTCGTATAAAACTATGGTGTGAGGCGGGGTGTGCAAAAAAAAAGCTAGCAATAAGTAAGGGCTGTTGATGGGGACGTTAAACCTTGTGCAGACTCCTTCGAAAATGATTTTTTTTGAGTACAAGAGTGTTGATGCTGATTCATTTGTCGGATGGAGGCAATAAGCCTTGTGCAGGCTTCTTCAGTGGAGTAGGCTATGTATCGGTACCGGGATATCTAGTTATAAAACCCGCTACAACAAATTTATCACGTATACTGCGATTTAAAATCCTAGTCAGGAAGGGCAGCCGGTCGTATAAAACTATGGTGTGAGGCGGGGTGTGCAAAAAAGCCAGCATTAAGTAAGGGCTGTTGATAGGAGGCGTTAAACCATGTGCAAGCTCCTTCACCAGGAGAAGCCTACATGCCGGTACCGCGCAGGTTCTTTCGATAGGAGTAGGCACTGTGTGTGTTTTAACCTCTCCGTACAATCATGATAGTTTACGTTAGGAACTTACATAGGCTAAATGCTACACATTCCGTGGCAGAGCCAGGAATCGAACTCGGACCCCCGAGGGTAGCAGCTAACTACTGCACTACAGAGGAGGACTATTTCAGAATATTTTACAACCTTAATTAGTACTGTGTTTTAAGAGCTTGAATGGTACTCAGCTAAGAAGACGTTCGCGAGTTACAAGCCGCTTATCAGTGTCCTCGCTCAAGGTCGAGCCGGAAGATACGTGTACAATTTCAGCTAACACATGCATTCTACACAACTCGCTTAGAATGACTGTGCCGATACTTCGAGGACTGTAGAACAAATCTATAGCCTACAGTATGCATGCCTCTCACCCGGTAGTCTCGGGTTCGATTCTCTTGGGGATAAAAATGTGTTTAAATCACATGAATGTGTTGAGTTGTCCTTCCTGATGCAAAACTAGCAGTATCTAACCTCATACACCATAGTTTTACGACCGGTTGCCCTTCCTGACAACTCGGATTAAGAATCTGTTTTACAACGTCTAACACGGGGAATCGGGGATTTACAGCTAGATGCACTTCTTAGATTTTAAATCACGAACTATTGTTTTACGGCCGGATGTCCTTCCTGACGCAAAACTAAGATTTTAAATCGCAAGAATTTGTTTTAAGACTAGTCGCCCTCCCTGATGCAAAACTAGTAGTATCTAAGCTCTTGGTTGCCCTTCCTGACAACTCGGATTAAGAATCTGTCGAGAATCGGGGATTTACAGCTAGCTTGGATTTTAAATCACGAACTAACAAGAGCACGTGGAATTTACCGCCACCAGGGTAGCACTGTTCTCTCTGGATTAAAAGCTTTGTTTCCAAACAAGAGCACGTGGAATTTACCGCCACCAGGGTAGCACTGTTCTCTGGATTAAAAGCTTTGTTTCCAAACAAAAGCATGTGGAATTTACCGCCACCAGGGCAGCACTGTTCTCTCTGGATTAAAAGCTTTGTTTCTAAACAAGAGCACGTGGAATTTGCCGTCACCGGGGCAGCACGGTGATTAAAGATGGTGGATGACAGCTCTGTCAGAAAAGCACATGGGTTTGTAAAGCATTTAGAATTTGTCGCCACCACATAGAGTGTAGCACGGTGATTAAAGATGGCGGATGACAGCTGTCAAAAAAGCACATGGCTTTGTTTCCAAATAAGAGCACGTGGAATTTACCGTCACCGGGCAGCACTGTGATTAAAGATGGCGGATGACAGCTGTCAAAAAAGCACATGGCTTTGTTTCTACGTGGAATTTGCCGTCACCGGGCAGCACGGTGATTAAAGATGGCGGATGACAGCTGACAAAAAAGCACATGGCTTTGTTTCTACGTGGAATTTGCCGTCACCACATAGAGGGCAGCACTGTTCTCTCTGGATTAAAGATGGCGGATGACAGCTGTCAAAAAAGCACGTGAGTATGTTTTCAAACAAGAGCACGTGGAATTTTTCAATTTGCCGCCACCACATAGAGGGCAGCACTGTTCTCTCTGGATTAAAGATGGTGGATGGCAGCTGTCAAAAAAGCATGTGAGTATGTTTTCAAACAAGAGCACGTGGAATTTACCGCCACCACATAGAGGGCAGCACTGTTCTCTCTGGATTAAAGATGGCGGATGACAGCTAACGAAATTGCCCGCATGATAGCAGCACAGTGCTCTATTGATTAAAGATGGCGGATGACAGCTGTCAAAAAAAGCACGTAGCTTTGTTTCCCAACAAGAGCACATAGAATTTTTCAAATTGCCGCCATCAAATTTCAAAGGTATCTAGCTAAAGAGTACAGCACTGTGCTCTGTTGATTAAAGATGGTGGATGGTAGCTGTCAAAAAAGCACGTGAGTTTGTTTCCAAACAAGAGCACGTGGAATTTTTCAATTTGCTGCCACCACATAGAGGGCAGCACGGTGCTCTCTTGATTAAAGATGGCTGCTGTCACGTGGAATTGTCTGCTACCACAGGTATCTAGCTAAAGAGGGCAGCACTGAGGTTTGCGATGCAATATGGCTGCTGTCAAAAAGCATTTTTCAAATTATCCGCCACCACATTTCAAAGGTAAGTAGCTAAAGAGGGCAGCACTGTGCTCTATAGATTAAAGATGGCGGATGACGGCTGTCAAAAAACACGTGGCTTTGTTTACCTCGCGCTAGTTAGGTTAAGTTGGTAGCACTAAGGTTTAGACCCGTCAAGATGGCAGCACTGCCGATGACAGGTGACGAAAGAGGGCAGCACGGTGCTCAAAGATGGCGGATGGCAGCTGTCAAAAAGCATGTGGCTGTCAAAAAGCACGTGGCTTTGTTTACCTCTCGCTAGTTAGGTTAAGTTGGTACCACCGAGGTTTATTCCCGTCAAGATGGCAGTACTGAGGTTAGCGATGCGTTGTTGTCTGTCAAAAAGCACGTGGCTTTGTTTACAAATCTGTCAAAAAGCACGTGGCTGTCAAAAAAACACGTGGCTTTGTTTACCTCATGCTAGTTACGTTAAGTTGGCACTACTGAGGTTTAGGCCCGTCATGATGGCAGTACTGAGGTTTGCGATGCGTTGTTGTCTGTCAAAAAGCACGTGGCTTTGTTTACAAATCTGTCAAAAAGCACGTGGTTGTCAAAAAGCACGTGGCTTTGTTTATCTCGAGCTAGTTAGGTTAAGTTGGCACTACTGAGGTTTAGGCCCGTCAAGATGGCAGTACTGAGGTTAGCGATGCGTTGTTGTCGATGACAGCTATCAAAAAGCACGTGGCTTTGTTTACAAATTCAAATTTCGCGCTAGTTAGGTTAAGTTGGCAGTACTGTCGCGCTAGTTAGGTTCAGTTGGCAGTACTGGAAGAGGCCACTGGCTGAGGTGGAGGTGGCCACTGGGAGCCGGAGGTGGCGGTGGCGGCAGAACCCGTCTATTATACTACTTGCCACCTTATGCATGTTGTAGCGCGGAATTTATAATAAAACAACAGAACATTGCTAAACTCTCCGCTATCCTCTTGAAAAGTTCAGTGTTCCAAACACTAGTTAGAAAAACGTAACTCATCGCACCTCGGGGATTTTATTAGGTAAGACGTAACCCCTAGGTTCCATTCCTTGTACTGAACATGAAACCATTTACAAATAAAGATTAATTTTCTACACTTAACAAAGTACAAGCGTTCTTGCTGATAGCGATCGATGAGGTTGTTGCTCCTTTAGCCCTTTAGCCCTTTAGCCCATTAGCCCGTTAGCCCTTTTGCCCATTAGCCATTTAGCCCATTAGCCCTTTTGCCCATTAGCCCTTCAGCCAAGGAATGTGCAGTAATGTGATCTTCTTAGAACAAAGGTATCCCCTAACATATTGAATTAAATACAACGTTCGATTCTACTTATTTAGTGTTCTAAACACTTCAATCCATGTTCTGATCACATGATAAAGTTAACGGCATAGAGTGCAGTGTTCGATTCTAGTCTTGTTATGTTTCTTTAGTGATTTGCAAGTCTAAACATGCATAATGACGTCATCACTGCAGCACGTGCTTACTCTAGCTATCCCGATGCAGGTTTAAACTTGTTCGATAGAGCTATGCCTTGACATAAGAGGAGGCCTTAACAGCTTATATATAGCCGCTATTGTTTAAAGATAGCTGCTGTTAAGAGAAAAGCACGTCGAATTTTTCAAATTACCTGCCACCACACTTCAAATGTATGAGGTTTAGTGATGTAAAGATACCTGCACGATGCAAAGCTAGCTTTCTTCATCAGAGCAGCCACCATCCTGTGTGCACCTCTAGGCCGTATCATAAGGAGCTGTGTATAGTCACCGTCTTGTCGCTGCTACCTTGCGCAAGCACCCCTAGGGAGTCTCATAAGAGCAGCAGTCATCGAGTGCAAGCGCTCTTAATCTGACCCATAAGAAGCTATGTATAGACGTCATCTTGTAGAATTAGATACCTGCCAATGCCAAAGGGCCTAAGTAGGGATCGAAATGTCCATCTCATCATTAGACTATGTTTTTCTTGTTCCTGATACTGCAAACCTAGGTATCAGGTAGAAAACTTTTATCCGTTTTGCTCTACGATGCACCGTTTTCGAGATATTTAACATTTTGCACTTAAGCATGGTACGTTACACTTTCTACCATAGCTAGACCTGATCATGTTACGAAGACTTGCTTCAATACAAGCTAAAACAGAGCGAATGCCAAAGGGCCTAAGTAGGAACCGAACCGTTGATCTCATCATTAGACTATGTTTTTCTTGTTCCTCATACTGCGAACCGAGGTATTGGGCAGAAATTTTTTTGTCCGTTTTGCTCTACGATACACCGTTTTCGAGATATTTAACATTTTGCATTTAAGCCACAAATTTTATAAATCGAACTAGCACGACCTGTTAGCCTCTAAGCTAGCTTTCTTCATAAGGGAAGCAGCCATCTTGCGCAAGCACCCTTAAGGCGTCTCATAAGGAGTCGTGTATAGCCGCCATCTTGCGTCCGCCATCTTGCGCAGGCATCCTTAGGGCGTCTCTAGCCATCTTGTGCAAGGACCCTTAAGCCGCCTCATAAGAGCAACCGCTATCTTACGCAAGCATCCCTAGGGAGTCTCATAAGGAGATAACCGTTATCTTGCGCAAGCATCCCAAGGGTGTCTCATAAGAACCTATGTATGGCGGCCATCTTGCATAAGCACCTTTATAGAGTCATGTATAGCCACCATCTTGTGCAATTAGCGTCGACAGATGGCTGCTGTAGAATTTTTCTTTTTAAATTATCCGCCACCTTATTTCAAAGGTATGTACCTAAAGAGTGTAGCACTGAGGTTTGCGATGTAAGATGGCGGATGACAGCTGACAAAAAAGCGCGTGAGTTTGTTTACTAAACAAGAGCACGTGGAATTTTTCAATTTGCCGCCACCACATTTCAAAGGTATCTAGCTAAAGATGGCAGCACGGTGCTCTCTTGATTAAAGATGGCGGATGACAGCTAACAGAAATTTTCAAATTGCCCGCTACTACAGAGAGCAGCACGGTGCTCTATGGATTAAAGATGGCGTACGACAGGTGATGAAATTGCCCGCATGATAGCAGCAAAGTGCTCTATTGATTAAAGATGGTGGATGACAGCTGTCAAAAAAGCACGTGGCTTTGTTTCCAAAAAAGAGCACAGAATTTTTCAATTTGCCGCCACCACATTTCAAATAGCTAAAGATGGCAGCACGGTGCTCTCTTGATTAAAGATGACGGATGACAGCTAACAGAACTTTTCCAATTGCCCTCTACTACAGAGAGCAGCACGGTGCTCTGTGGATTAAAGATGGAGGATGACAGCTGACGAAATTGCCCTCATGATAGCAGCACAGTGCTCTATTGATTAAAGATGGCGGGTGACAGCTGTCAAAAAAGCACGTGGCTTTGTTTCCAAACAAGAACAAATGGAAATTGCCGCCACCACATTTCAAAGGTATCTAGCTAAAGAGTCCACTACTCAGGTTAGTGATGCAAGATGGCGGATGACAACTGTCAGAAAAGAGCTCGTGAGTTTGTTTCCAAACAAGAGTACGTGGAATTTGCCACCGCCACAAAGAGGGCAGCACGGTGCTCTCTTGATTAAAGATGGCTGCTGTCACGTGGAATTGCCTGCCACCACATTTCAAAGGTATCTAGCTAAAGAGGGCAGCACGGTTCTCTGTGGATTAAAGATGGCTGCTGTCAAAAAGCATTTTTCAAATTATCAGCCACCACATTTCAAAGGTAAGTAGCTAACGAGGGCGCCACTGTGCTCTATGGATTAAAGATGGTGGATGCCAGCTGTCCAAAAAGCATGTGGATTTGTTTACCGATTCAAATCTCGCGCTAGTAAGGTTAAGTTGGTAGCACTAAGGTTTAGACCCGTTAAGATGGCAGCACTGCAGATGACAGGTGACGAATTTGCAGCTACTGCGATAAAGAGGGCAGCACGGTGCTCTGTGGTTTAAAGATGGCGGATGACAGCTGTCAAAATGCACGTGGATTTGTTTCCGATTCAAATCTCGCTCTAGTGAGGTTAAGTTGGTACTACTGAGGTTTAGGCCCGTCAAGATGGCAGTACTGAGGTTAACGATGTGTTGTTGTCTGTCAAAAAGCACGTGGCTGTCAAAAAACACGTGGCTTTGTTTACCTATTCAAATCTCGCGCTAGTTAGGTTAAGTTGGTACCACTGAGAGTTAGGCCCGTCAAGATGGCAGCAGTGAGGTTAGCGTTGTTGTCGATGACAGCTGTCAAAAAGCACGTGGCTTTGTTTACCAATTCAAATTTCCCGCGATAGGCGGAGGAGGCCTCTGGGAAGGCCCCTCGGGAGGCGGAGGCGGAGGAGCCCTCTGGGAGGGCCCCCCGTGAGGCGGAGGCGGAGGCGGAGGGGGCCTCTGGGATGGCCTCCCGTGAGGCGGAGGCGGAGGGGGCCTCTGGGAGCCCGGAGGCGGAGCGGCGGCAAAACCCGCTTATTATACTACTTACATCCATATTCTCGGCCTGTTTCGACGTACCTTTTCATCTCTTCTCAACCCTTAGACGGCATCCGGAGTGTCACTATTCATTTCAGAAACCCATAAAGCTATGTATTCGTCATTAACCTTGTTCATTGCCAAGCCTTCTCACCCCCACCCCAAAAGATGCTACGGGTGTCTTCAAGTCACATGCGTTCAAAGTTCGGTGTACTGGAACATATTCGCGCTCATTTTGGACATTCTCTTTCAACGCTTGTCAAGCTCCAGTTCCGTTGGGCTGAACTCTTACTTAAAACGCATCCAGAGTGTCAAGGTTCATCTCAGCGGCCCCGAAAACTGTAGATTCGACACTGATACCTATCTTTCTCGATTATTTGTGTATTTTGTCACCTCCCCTGGGAGTGTTAGCGGTGTCTTACCCCCACAGTAATTTTTCCAGATAGTATTTTATATATACTAAGTTTGGTTGCGATCTCTGCGGAAACACACACACATTTTTCCTTAATCTAGGTAATTTTGGACATTCTCTATTCCATCCTTTGTAAACCCTATTAACATTAACTTACACGACATCCAAAGTGTCACATTTTTTCTTAGCCACCACTAAAACTATGGATTCGATGCTAATCCCGGTAGTTTCCGATTACTTTTACATTTCATCCCCTTCCGTACGGTTGCTAGGGGTGTCTTTCCCCCACAGTATTCTTTCACAGGTGGTAAGTCATATTTTTTTTTTACCAAGTTTGGATGACAGCTATGCTGGAACATACACACATACATCCACAATCTCAGTCATTTTATAAATTTTCCTTCACCTGCTGTGCCGATAGGGGATTAACTTTGACTTAAACGGCATCCAAAGTATCACTGTTCATTTCAGCGACCCCAAAACTACGGATTCGACACTATTGTCAATTATCCTTATATGCCACCCCCTCCCACTCCCACTCCCTTCCCTACTAGTGCTGGGGATGTTTTATCCCCACAGTCAGTCATAAGTGTACCAAGTCTGATTGTATTTCTCCAGTGGTTTATAAGGAGATGTGGAAAGGTACTTCATAAAATATGGCGGCGTGTTCCCATCCTCCTATACACAGCGTACTGTCATGATACAGAGAAGGTCGCTGTTGTCTAGGGACAAACTGTCCAGCGAGATCGATCCATTCTTGGTTCGGCTTTGAAATCAAATTAATTACATAAAATTACTCATCATAATAAAGATACCTATCTCATTTCGTTCAAGCCTCTTCATAAACCCTTCCAGGAGTAAAAAGAACTTATTGTGAAATTTTCAGCGAAATCGGTCCAGCAGTTTTTTAGTCCAATAATCCCAAATATACCAATATCCACTTTTGTGTATGGAGAGACAACCTGTTTTCTATTCATGCTGGGTGTATCCAATTTAACGTTTAGCTCATAATTTAAGTCTACATCTCCATTTCCTAATTCCTTTACAAATCAGCAATTTGAACAATACATTTTGTTCAGGTTTTCAAACTGTAGCGTAAATCGAGTTTAATTTCGGTAGACCACTTCTTGTATACAACAAATAAGCAGTTCTGTTCTTTCTTCTAAACTCGCTGATCTACTACAGTCTTTGAACTTTATTTTCACATGTACAGTCTGCATAAGAGCATTGTTAACTGGATGCGCAACAACTTAGTCATTTTTCATGGTTCTCTTCCAGGTACCTGTAAGTAACTGTAAATCTTCTACTTCCGAATACATGTTAGCCATAAATCTCGAGAACCCATTAGTTTTAAAGCATGCAAATGACTCTTTACTAGCCAAATATACAGCATTTTACTGATTACCAACGTTTGTTAAAAAAGCTGCAATTCGAATCCAGGCTTATTTAACTCTTCTTTTATTTGTACAAACAGTTTTATAGGAACCTTTAAAATAGTAAACATATTTCTTGTTATTATGTCCTGCAAGGACTTCCACATAGCTAAAAGAATCTTTAGTGTTTCCTAGAAATGCGTGAACTGCATAGGAACCTGCTTTTTCCAGATTCGGCCACTCATTATTGGTTCCTCTTATTTTATTTCCCATGCTCAACTGATTCTTGAATTCTTCGCGTATCGCGCAGTGGTTTCTGTATACTCCAGCCGTCATTTATTAGCATCTATCTCTTCCATCCCCAGCTGATACTTCCTACCATTTGCAGCATGGGGAGTGCATGTAGGGGTTGTTTCTTTTATGGGGAAAGAGTATAGTTTCTGAGCCATGTTGGTCCATTTTCTTAACACATCTGGAAGAACGTTGGTTGTATCGATGAGACCCATTTCTTTCGGAATTGTAGAAAAAGCATTCCTAGGCTGTGTAAAGAACGAGCCGTTTTTGGGCTATAATTACAATTTGCTCCATCTTTTATGTTTTCTGGAGGATATAAATGATAAGGGTAATGAACTGGAATCAGACACTGTGCATGAGTCACAGGCTGGTAAGCGACAGCAATGCTGTGACAGGGACACAAACAATTCCACCAAGCGGAAAAGACCTCTCGTGTTTATGAAGTGGTAGTTCCTTCTGGCGACCACTGTAAGTACCAGGTGTTAATATAAGGAATGATCTTAACGAGGTTGTTAGGAAAGGTTACAGATCTCTTCACAAGGTTGTAGTAAGGATGTAAAGAAGAGGGCGAATACCGCAGTTAGAGTGTGGCTCCAGTGTATGGAGCTCGCACGAGAACTACTTGATAACAGAAATGGAAAAAATCAGAAGGAAAGCAGCAAAATTTGTATTTGGTAATTTCCGACAAGGGAGTCCTGTTACGAAAATCTTGCAAATTTTGTGCTGGGTAGTCTTGGGAGTAAGGAGACGAGATGTTCGACTATGAGATATGCTTCGAGCTGTCAGGGATATGACATAAGTAGACATTACTTGGGTGGAGTTGTTAAAAGTAGGAAACATCACAAAATGAAGATAACTTTGAATTTAATAGGACAAATTGGGGCAAATATTAATCTATAGGAAGAGGAGTTAGCCATTGGAATAATTTATCAGGGGAAATGTCCGATAAACGTCCGAGTTGTTTGAAATAATTTAAGGAAGCGATACCTAACATCAGTAGGAGTCCTCAATGGAGAACGATAAAGATTATGGCGAATGAGGGGCACTGTAGGCCTCCATAGGCCAAAACCTCGCTGCTTAGAGGAGAAAAAGTGTTCGCTAAGGAACGTCGGCTAGAAATTAGTGGCCACGCTCAGGTATGGGCCCCGTGGTTACCAACCCATCCTCCCAAGCTAAAAGCCATTAGAGGTGAACCTTTTATGTTAGCTTTTATGATAGCCAGGGGATGTTTTGGACTTAATCTACTGCCGCCATCCACAGGAGGTGAACTGGGAACAAATTACTGGAGGTTTATACAAACTCACTTATACAGGACATGATATAGGCTATGTGATACTTGTAGTAGAAGTGAAACTCAGCTAGAAGTTATTTATCTTCAGAATTTAATATTTGCAATGCAGAAGGGAACAAGATTGATAAACCTACAGCGCTCGCTACAGATAAAGATTACTCGCCGAACGATGGAACTCACAAATGTGTAGAATCATTTCATGTATTTGTCTCTCTGCGTTTTGAATATAAAACTAAACCTATTTGTAGGGGATTAGGCAAATCAAATAAATTGTGAAAATTAATATTTACTCAGTTGTTGCAATACAGACCATCCACAACAGCCCGGTATAAACATTTGTGTTTGTGTAATACTCAACTACACGAGCTTGTTTATACTGCTCGTTAATAATAATAATAATAATAATAAAAATGGCGCCCGACAAGGTGACGGCCTATCTCCGCTCCTTTTCAACCTCGTCCTATACAAAGTCATCCGAGAGTGGGAGAAGGCATTGAAAGACATGGGATACTGGTACCCCATACGACTAGGACGACCCAAAGATCGTATTGAGATATCCTGCCTCGCTTTTGCAGATGACCTTGCCATACTGACAGATAATGTAGTCACACCCGTCAAACAAATTGAAACCCTTAGCGAATGTGCGGGAAAGTTTAGCCAACAAATTTCCTTTGAAAAGTCCAAGTTCTTCTGCTCGAAACTTGACTTCCAAAATTTGAACACGACATATAGGCAAATCCACCGAGTACCACACTTCAAGTACTTGAGAGATATACTTGAACGAACTGGAGATGAGAAGGCTACCTAGAAAATTCGCCTACAAAAACTTTGAAAAACCTACGGTAGGGTTCACAACATATACAATAAAAATGCTTGTCCCGCTATGCAAAGATCAGACACTATAAGTCTTAAATGCCGGCGAGATCCTTCCACTAAACGGGAAATGTGACCTAGAAAACATTTTAAGAGAAGAAAGAAGAATCCTGAGGAAAATTCTCGGCCCCCGAAAAACAGAAGATGGATATAGACTGAGATCACGCAAAGTGACAGAAGAGCTTTCCAACATTGCAGCAGACATCCGCAAAAGACGTCTGTAATTTTATGGGCACGTTCGCAGACTGCCGGCAAGTAGACTGACACACATGATTGTCACCTACATAGAACATCTAAAAATATTCCATGGGTACTGTAAGTGAAGAAGGATCTGGGAAAAGCACAGATGAACTCAACTGACACCGCGAACAGAAACCTCTATAGGAAAAAAATTAAGGGATGGAAAGTGCAACCAGAGAACGAAGTGAAAAAGAAGACTGGAGCAAAGTGGACAGAAGAACTAAAAAGGATCCACGGAGAAAGGATGAGATTAGTTTGGCAACTCAGAAAACATAATCGTTAGAGCTTTGCGTGATCCATTGGGTCCATACGCACATAATAACAATGATGCTGATAATAATAATTCTCCTTTCTTAATCTGCTTACCATCCAGGGTTGGTTTCTCTCGTGAACACGGCTGTACCGCCTCGAGGGCAATGTCCTGGAGCGTGAGACTTTGGGTCGGGAAGAAGGACCAGTAACTCTCCTAGGCGGCCTCACCTGCTATGCTGAACAGAAAAATTGTGCATATGGTAATAGTAATAAGAATTAGAATAAATAATTCAGGTCCCTGAGTCTGCATTAAATGTTTTGGGACCTATATGTAAGTGTGGGTGGGTTGGGTAGGTGGGTGGGCGGGTTGGTTGGTTCGTTGGTTGGTTGGTTTTTTACAAATATGGTGACATTTTGAAGCTATTTATTCCCCATATGTGGCGACATTTTGAAGCCATTAATTCGCGATAGTTTGCGACATTTTCAAGCTCTTTAGTGCAGAAATGACACAGATGCTCTTTTCGGGGACCAGATGCCAAAATACAAATTCGGGGCCGACAAATCAAATGTAAAACATAGGAATAACTTAATATCAATTTAATTACAGTTTCTGGAAGTAATGAAACATATTACCAAGTTATGTAATCGAGGAATTATTAATTTTTGTGATATTATTAGAAATAATGTTTAACGGCACCTCGGTTGCTCTGTAAGGGGAAGCAAACGACACAACTGATGAGCTCGTTGGAAACTGAATTTACAGCTTGTTACTACACCAACGCCTTATTGTCTGGAGACAGATGTAAGTGCACCATACTAAGAGCAAAATAATCTTAGTAAACATGTGTCCGCAAAGAAGTCGTTTGGGAGATAATGGTCACCGACCTCACTGTGTTTAAACGTCATACAACATTAAGAACAGTTATTAGATACTCTGCAAGAAGTACAATCGTTATTAATGAAGAAGAAAACAGTTGAAGGACGGTACTTTAACTATCATCATTGCAACATGCAACTGTAACCTACTAAGTAAGACAGTTTTCTTGTTCATTAAAACAACTGCACTTCTTCCAAAGTATGTAATAACATTTCTTAATGTTGTATTATTATCTTTCCCTAACTAGGATGACGTTTGCACACAATCAATCCAGTGGTAGATGGAAACCACAAATTCTAAATTATCACGCAAACGGCTCGTTTGCGGATACAAGTTTACTAAGACTTTCTTGCTTCTAGTATAATGTAGTCATAGCTGTTTCAGTCTGCGCAATCAGCCAAGATACACCCTGTATATTGTTTTCCAATAAGTGTGTGGCAAAAGTTACATGTTTAGCACAATGTTGCTAGATTGAGGGAAATATCTCACGAATGAGAGGAAAATGGATGTGGGTGTGGAAGTGTGGGAAAAATTTTATGAATTTTTACGTCGTCTTTCCCTATTTACATAAAAAATTTACACTTCCCTTTTATATCTGAGTATCCACTTAACATACAGTGATGCTTTCCTCTCATATCGTTAGCTGAAAAGGCAAAATTATTCGTTATAGTTTAGATTTCTCACTGAATAAAATCTTGAAACCAAACAAAACGAAATAACTAAATTATAATGATAATTAAAGTACTGCCTGTCAGTCCACATTGATAAATCAGATTCTTGTATCCTAGTCGCATCCTAAACTTGCAAAGAAAGATGCATGGAGAGTCGGTATGGATCTGTTGCGAATAAGGCTCTGTAAGTCATCAAATATGTTTTTCGAGATCGGCAGAGATCTCAGAAAATCTGTGATTAATCCAAAACTTTCCATACGATTTTCATCTTTCCTTTTCCTTCGGCAGTTTATTACCGACTTAAATTCAATTTCAGGGTAAGAGCCGTCGTGGAAGTTGCGGTCCAGATGGTCCTTGATTACTTTCCACATTACTATGCTACTGAATTGAAATTTCTCTCTATCAGTGTTTTCATTGAAGTGTGAGAGTTGGCCAAATCAGATGTAATTCTCTTCACATCAACGAAATTTGTGCGATCCATTTCGTTTACTCTGAACGCAATTGCGCTACTGATTAGATATGAATAGTGACCTGGTACGCAGATGCGTCCAGTTTTCAAGGCTCTTTTAACACTCGTTTTATAACGAAATGGCACTATTCACCTTCATTTTGACTGTGTCCATCGTCGAAGAACTTCTGGGCTATGCTTTCGATTTTGTATTAGGCTACCGCGTACAAGAATGCAGAGACTATAAACTCATTCTTCCCCTGTCCCCCACAGTTGCATGAATAGGAAACTATTTTTAAATCCAGAGTGTTAACTCGGCTGGAGCGTTACATCCGTCGCGAGTGAAACGAACACGGCAACAATGACATGCGCTCCGTAGCGGTGCAATTCCAAGTGAAATTTCCGCAGTTTATGCATCGTAGAGAGGAATATGATGTGAAGATGTTTATTGACGTAACTCAAAATCGGCAATTTTTCGGTTACGACACTCTTCTTCTCAGCTAGTGATATAGACTAGTATAGTATATATTGATGCAGGGTATTATTTCTCAAACCCCAGAACTGCCCGCTACGATGTGGTAGTCACTGAACAATCCGTTGTTATAATTAAATGATTTAAGTTGTGAATGCATTTCAATGAATGTGCACGACTGCGCATGCGAGCGATACTTCTTCCTGGCCTTCCTAACAATATGTTGCAATTTATGGGCGAATTATCGACTAAGAAAGTGGGAGAACATCTCGTATATTATAGCAATTACTGTTTCTGTTAGGAGCTCCCTGGCTGAGGCGGTAAAGGTGTGCTCGGTTCGCCGGAAAGGACGTGGGTTCGAATCCCCTCCAGGAAGTCGAAAAATATAATAAACGATATTTCCACTTCCGGAGGTGCACACGGCCCTGAGGTTCACTCAGCCTACGCCAAAAGGCAAAGGCGGCCGGGCGTAGAGCTAACCACTGTACCCTATCAAGTGCCAAGGTTACGGATGGTGGAAACCTTTACCTTCCACCCCTCCAAGGGCCTTCATGGCCTCTACGGAGATGACTTTGCTTTGCTTTTTACTCTTTCTGTTTGGTTTTGTTATAGCAGCGAGAAACTTAATTTATTATTTACTTGGACGTTCACAGAAGGTTGGCACTACAGTTTTTTCGTGTTCACAAGAACCATTTACTGAACAAATGAATACAAATGAGGGGGTGAGTTGCCACGTGACCTTTTTAACATTTTAAGAAAAGTGAGAAAAACGTTCAAGTTCTATACTATTGTTGTTTGTTGTTTGAGTCATCAGTCCATAGTCTGGTTTGATGCAGCTCTCCATGTCACCCTATCCTGTGCTAACCTTTTCATTTCTACGTAACTATTGCATCCTACATCTGCTCTGATCTGCTTGTCATATTCATACCTTGGTCTACCCCTACCGTTCTTACCACCTACACTTCCTTCAAAAACCAACTGAACAAGTCCTGGGTGTCTTAAGATGTGTCCTATCATTCTATCTCTTCTTCTCGTCAAATTTAGCCAAATCGATCTCCTCTTACCAATTCGATTCAGTATCTCTTCATTCGTGATTCGATCTATCCATCACACCTTTAGGATCAAGATCAAAGAGAATAGAAGCTTTTGAAATGTGGTGTTACAGAAGAATGCTGAAGTGTTTTAAAGAAGATAAGATCTGAAGTTCTCAACCACAAGATATGGGTTTCATTGGACGAAACAAGTGACGTAAATGTGACGTACGTAGCTAACATAATTATTGGCATTCTGAAAGATGACAAGCCCCGTAATGAGTTTCTCCTGACGTGCGCGGTTTTAGATAAAGTAAATGATTCCTCCATTGCAGTGATGTTTGATGATGCAATGAAGTTGCTGTGGCCAGACAGCATGCCATTTCTTGTAACTGATGTCGCCCCAGCCAAAGGACTAAATCTACTTTATCCGAAAATGGTCCACGTAACGTGCCTTGCATAGTGTGGTCGAAGAGGTTCCGATCAACTACCCGAAAGTAGATAAGTTGATTTCAAATGGCAACAAAATATTTTCCAAGGCTCCCCTTCGAAGAAACTGCTCCTGCTCTGCCTCTTCCATCTCAGACTGTCCTTACTCGTTGAGAACGTGGTTCGACCCTGTTCAACAATACTGAAACAAGTATCATTCCTTCAAGACGGTTGTTCAGAAATTTGATCCTTAAGATTCATCATTTGTCTGGATTGTGCAAAATTTGTTTACTTTTGCCAGCTTGGTTGGCGTTCATATCATCGAATTTCGGTGATATCAAGAGCAATCACTCGTCTTGAAACTGTGGGCTTGCACGGAGTGATACGGAGGAACATTGAGTGTGATTTAAAGAAAGGGAAGGGTGAAGTGGCTTAAAATATATCTGAAAAACTGGAAAGAGTGCTGTTCTCAAATGAAGGTTATTCTATGCTTTGACATTCTTTGTGGACACCATACAACATTTGGGGATTTTCAGCAGCAGTTTGCTCCGGGTGATATAACCTTGTTCAAATTTGCCCTCATGACATCGTGTGACGTCGAGTGAGTTTCTCCAGGAACGGAAATATTGTATCTGACTAGCGAAGAGGGTTCGAGTTCGACAGTGTGAAAATGCACTTGGTCATCCAGTGTAATTTCACTACCGGAAAGGAATACCAAGACAAGGTATGGATTAATATTCATCGTCATTTTTATAGAAATTTGCGGATTCAAAACAAGTTACATATTTTATCAGATCATCATCCGTAGACACTTACTTTTTGATTTATCAGGATACACGTGCTGCCATATCTAAAGATAAAAAGAACCTTGGGATTAACAGACATTAAATGTAACTAACAAGACCGACAAATGCCGTTCCAGGCCTAAAAGAATCAATTATAATGTGAGGTCATATTTTTTCTTTGTCGGTCATATATTGAAGATTTTTGGGTCATTAAAGTCTGTCCATTAGTAATAATAACAATAATAATAATAATAATAATAATAATAATATTAATAATAACAGGAGCTTCCGTGGTGGCAGCTGGGTTCCGTAGTTCAAATGGCGATCACTCCACGTGAGATTTCTGCTGGACAGGTTTGTCTCCGGGTACTCGGGCACTGTCATCCTTCATTCCCGCAACACACACTATTATCATTTCGTATTTCATCTTTGAGTCATTGCCCCGGAGGAGTGCGACAAGTAATTCCCATCCGCACCGCTAGATGGGGCTTCATTCATTCCATTCCTGACCCGATCGATTGACTCGAAAGAGGTTTGTGGATTTCATTTTCAATAGTAATAATAATTGTACCGGGCGGTACACCTCCGCGCCGCTAAGTCAAACCTTGGGCCAGTTGAAACTCCTCTACTGGAAGAAGCCTGAACTCTAACAACCATGTTAATTCTAAAGGTTATCAGAAGATGTCGCTATCTGTAAATTTTGAAGAGTTCTGAACTGTGTCTTTTTCGATTTAGTTTTGTTTTCTCTGTAGTGAGAAGTGTGAGCATTCTCTTCTAGATGGCACTACTGAAGAAATACAACAGTGCACCCTAGTGCGAAGTGAAATAACTTTTTTTGAAGAATTTTAGTATGCATAAGTTTGTTCCTTATTAAATTTCTTTCAGCTTGTGTTTAAGTTGGCAACGTTAACCGTTTCTTTCTGCCAGTTTTGAAATTGGCCAATCATAAATTTCTGTAATTAATTTTCCACCAATCCTGGTTTTCTTCTTCAATTCTGACATGTAATCTTTTGGTCGTCCAATAAGAGGCTTGCGGGCGGGTGTTCTCATTCATGAAAGGTCTCGAATGTTCCGCGAGGGTATATAAACTGCTGATTTTCGGGTCTCTGCGCCACTTCAGTAACACCTATCATTGTGCAAATTATGTAGCAGGGGGCGGGAAGCGCCTCTTTCTTCGGGCAGCAGTTCAACCACCAGGTAATGGCCGTTTTATAACTTATTTTCTTGCCAGCTCAGCAGTTTAACCCTCGGGGCGGGTTCGAAACCTTTTACCATGTAATTTTCCTCTAAAATGTAATTGGCTCTTGGCAAAAATTCTATCTCTCTAAAATACATATTGGGATAGAGAGTGCTTAACCCTCTCGAGCGCCCACTCATATTGCTTTGAGGTGAACTCATGTTCACAATCCGTTTCTTCCCTTCTAATGTAATGTAAATCGTTTTCTTATATAAGGCACCTTTTAGGATGGGATTAGCCCTTGCATTAACGGCCTAGTGCCAAGTAGGTTTTAAATAAAGTGTATTAGGAGTGCAAGGACGCCTCCTCTCAAGTTGGTATTTTGGAGGCCGTGTAATTTTCCTCTTTCTTTAATGAATAGGCCTCAGTAGGTTGGGTATTTTTACCCCTGTTTTCATGTGCTTGGAGGTCAGCTTGAAAGTTGAGTTTGGTGTGGCCTTTGATAGGCTGGAACTTTGAGAGCGGGTTGCTCTTCCCAAAAAATATTTCGTTTCTGTGTGCCTCGAGGAGGCTTTTACTATGTAATTGGGAGCAAGTGCTCTTGAGCATGATTGGGGTCTTCTGCCCCTTGGTTGAATCTTGCATTCGGGTAAAGTTGGGCTTACTGTTCAAGAATTGTGTGTCTGGCTCTCGGAGCCCAAATCCTGTAACTCTGTAATTGTACATTCTCGATTTGTTGTTAGGCTACTGAGTACCTGTTATATTTGTTATTTCTTGATCTTGAAAATAAAGTATGACCTTGTAAAATTTTAAATTAACTTTAATTTCGTAGATTGAGACGTATTCATCCCAGCACCTTCTTTCACCTCTAACTACCACGGATAACTCCGAGTTTTCGTGGATCACAGAGAGTGGGTCCATCTACGCCAGTCAAGGTTTGATTTAAAACTTTAAAATAAAAGTTATATTTCTTTTCAGATATTAAGTTTTAACAAACAACAAGATTTCAGGTACAGAGGTAGTATTGTACAAACATGAAAAAACAGAAAATATGAGGAATGGTTAGCAACAAAATTCGAGCTTCTAGGCCCCTATTAACAATGTCTCTACATCACTACTGGTGCGTTTAGACAGATAGACAAGGAGAGAAATCTCCCAATTTCTCTTACAAGATATTTAAATCAGAATTTTCAAGAACACTTTGCTCCAACGGTTACAAGTTACGACCTTCCAAAGGCACCACTCAGTATTACACATTACAAGAAAAGAGCCTCTATGCTTTATGCGCTCCCGAACTCTTAGAGCCTACTCAAGGCAAGAGATTAGGTCGTCGTTGCTCAATAACAGGCTTCTCTAGGCACAACCTGTCTTCAACAATCAACGGATTAACCACTTAATAGAAAGCTTTTACAGGAGTATAGAAATACTCAATCTACCGGGCCTTTATAGAAAGCAACAGGTTCAATTACTGGCCCCAAACTCAAAAATGTATGGAGGAGGAAACCTGCGCTACTTGAAATCAAAAGGTTAAAACCCTACCTTAGCATGTGGCCGGACGATGCAGAGGCTAATCCTACACTACTGAGGTGACTAGATGGACAAGTAAAGTTACAATCTACAAGCGAAACGGTTACAAAATCATAGTCTCTTCAAGATTAACTGAAGGGGAAATTCGGCAGGGTAACGCACTCTCTATCCCCGGTTTTCAGTTTGAGTACTTATGACTTACTTGAACTTTTACATGAGAAGGAAGTTTACATTTTAGAGAATCGACTGTTACATAGTATACCCTACAGACCATAAACAATAATGGATTATCAAACGTACCTGCTTACCTGTCGATAAATAACTGCACCAGCCTAGCTGCAGCCGGTAGACGGTTCTTGTGACGAGAGCATCATGGGACAAGGATACTACACCATTAAATTTTAATTACGGGAATGAGGAACTCCATTATTATTTTACTCTTTACTAGACAAAGCATATTCGATTAAAAAATGAAAAAATAGTTATTACGATACCTCTTTTACAATATATCGCACTCGTAGTACAAAGATAACTTCCATGAAGGCTTACATCTATATGAAAATGAAATGTCGTGATAATGCATTGCGTAGTAAACAGCACCCATAGACCTATAAAATAAAAAACATGATGCTAGGATTAAGGACGTTTCGCAGAAACAACGCTATTACTAAAGGCTCCCTAACATTTTGGGGAAATATTTACACGTAAACAGCCACTCAGTATGTTACAAGCGACGACGAAGGTAAACCAAACACTGAAGCTAATATGCTACCCGACTACACAAAAATTCATCGGGATGTGAACACATATACTCAAAGCAATCATTGTACATACTAGATAGACTAACACTACTAATTCCTTTAGTACCAAGACATCATATATACAAATACATATCAATATTGACATGTAAGTGGAAAAGAAAATGGGAAAGCAAAAAGAAAGAATCGCTGTCACAAATAATTCTCTGCATGAAGAAGAATATCTTAGCACACTAGGCTTTTAAAAATGGCTGCGGCTCCCCGGAGTGCAGGGTTGAACATTGACCTGTTCGTCTCGCCAGTAAAGCCTCCTCCATCCCACACAAAAGATCATAAATAAGGGTGACAGTAGCCTGGTTTTTCTGCTTTCTGGACTAATTTTACAAAACGGCTTTCAATCACGTCTTCTCTTGACAAAACAATAAGCCATAGAACAAATCAGGCTATAATAACTGACCATAACGGGCCTAATTTTTCTCATATAAGTACTATACCGTGCTACTTCCCATACAATTACCATCGTCTATACTTACGACGTGCTCTTGGTAGCCTCTAGATCGAAGGCTCAAATCCATGTATGGCAGAGTAAAACGGAGTCAAAGATTTTAATGACACAGCCTGCGATATGGTTTAATTTCATCCGGAGTCGATCAAATAAATACATGCATATAAACCATATTCAGGCAGCATGCAAGCACTACGTTACGCAGATCTATCTATCCATCCAAATAGAGAGAATGATAAACTACCCCAAATAATGCTTACAAGAAAATGTTATCTGACGATAGACATTAAGGAATATACTGATCTAATATCCACTAAACCAACTTAAGAACCTTAGATATACTTCTTCCACCACGTAACATATTCACGTCGCTATCTGCTACATAAATTATTTATTTACAATTTTAGTACTTTTAAAACCATGTTAATAAATATCCTGATGGGCTATAATCAAGTCAAATTTAACTACTACATTTCTGCGTAACGAACCCACAATCCGAACACATGCCTACAAATACGGTTCACTTATCTGGCATTTAATGACCTCCTTATCCCTCTGTCAGGGTTAGGCTGTGCCTGCTCAGCCCATCATGGTAGCAATGTGGAACTGGGTCAACCCTCTGGGTCCTGTCTCCATGGGTAGCTCGTTCATGATGCCGTCTTCTTGAAGGATGGCTCGTTCTTGAAGTCGTCTTCTTGCGGTTGTGGTCGGAAGGTCTCGTATCACACGTCTTTCGAAACACGGCAGAGGTCTTCACTAGAATGAACTGCCCAATTTATTAACAGCACATCACTCCCGGTACTTTTATATAAATTTTGAGACAAAAATCAGTACTGCGACGTTAAAATTCCTTGTTCCCCTTTATCTGCTTAACCGCGCACGAATGAATATAGGCAATATATCTACTATCTGAAATCAGCAACCTGATCGGTCGAACAAATTGTCATTATCTCATGCTCGACTGATTCAGACTCATAAGTCTAGCGGAATAACACAAGTGGCCTTAGTTTATACTTGCACTTCCTCCGCACTCCGCAATATATTTGCGGGCTTACCCATACCACTTCATGATGAAGTCTATATGTATGGCCTCGTCTACAGCGGTTAATTAGGCACTCGCGACCTCATTGTACACCATCATACAATTGAATAATTACTGGAAAGTTTATGGATCACCGATCGGCACAACTGCACTAAAGTATCACAGTATTTGTCCTAAACAAAGGTTTCTGGCGCAAATACAGACAGACACGCGACACGCACTAGCAGCAATCTCACCATCGAATGAACAACCTCCCTCCATATCTCTCATCTCTTATAGGAGGAAACAGCGAAGTGACGCGAGGGAAAGTCCCTCGAAACACTCTTGAGTTTGGTATGCAGCCACTAAACTGTTTCCCACGGTGGTCGGATTATTATGTAGTTATTAATCTCATTCCTTGTTAACAGCATTAAACATATCATTGGCTTCATAAAATTCTGGAGATAATTTTCATCTTTTTATCATTCTAGAAATTCTTCATATAGAGGAGATATCCCTCGATTCCCGTGATGTGGTGAACCTGACTTCTCCCTCTTAAAATATTGTTGCGTTGGTATGGTACTTCCCAAAACAAATTCTTATCTTTCTTTCCTTCTCCCACATATCTTCTGTTTCACTTGTGCATAACCACACCCAGCCTAGGGAATCACCTCCTGAGTTCCCGCGTTCTATATGGCATCACGCCCTTACAGTTGGCGTCATGTTGCGCAATATTACTTCTACGTTAAATATCGCTTATTAATGAATGAACAGAATGTTACAATAGTTAAAGATTGGGACCTTCCCCTCGATTCAGCTTGCGGAGATAACTACTGAGATAGAAATATGGTGGCCATTACCTTAGCTGATGTTCTACCTGCCGCCTCCTTTCCTAACAAACACTCTGAGTAATGCGACGACCAATAAGACAAGTTAACTCGAAAAGACGTCAGCTTTTATACCCTAGAGAAAGGTTCGAGAAGGTCCTGGACTAAAACCAGAGACACCCTCTCAATTCACTGGCAGATGAAATAGGTACAAGAAGCTTTTGACTGGCTGAAAATTAAATACACAAAATTTTGAATTGGGCAGAATCCAATGTTGGCGGGATAAGTAAGAAGTGTTGCAAACCTTGAAGTATCAAAAACAAGGAAAGTCAATTCAGTTCAGAAAACTTATGAACACAAATTTTCTTTAAATTTCTAGTTGTTCCACTTTGCACCAGAGTGCAAGACATCATTTTTTTAATAGAGACACCTATGGAGAAAAGTCCCAACTTTTTGAAATAGCTGTTGTAAACTTTAAGTGTTAAATTGCGTTCTTCCAGGCGCTTCATTTAAATGCACGGGGTTGAGGCGTAGCTGCCGGTACAATAATAATAATAATAATAATAATAATAATAATAATAATAATAATAATAATAATAATAATAATAATAATAATAATAATAATAATAATACGGCCTTTCCCTAGTGGTAGACAACTCCTTTAACCCCTGATGGCAGTGAAGTCCCTTGGAGGCAGGCAGAACTTAAAGGAACGTACTTAATTTTCTGATTTATTAACAGATGTCACTACTTTTGACTTTGGAGTGAAATATAGGGGTTTGGAATATCTTCTGCTTAGTAAAAAACTTTAACTGTTAGAGAGTTGGCACTCTGCTACTGCCAGTTGTATTCAAAGTAACCAATCATCACCCAGCTCGTCCCTATGAACACTGGCAACCCTGGACCAGCATGTAAGGTAGGCGGCGGCAAGAGGGTCTGTCCGCACGGAGTGAAGGTGCGAGTTCGAACCTCCGTTGGGTGAGGAAGCTTTATAATGTTGAAAACATTTCTCAGCAGACAAAGTAAGGGTCACCGTAAAACGTAAAATAAGCGATTTCCTGAACGTTGAAGAGCTAAATGGCCCGGAAAGGTTTCAATCAAACATTAAAATATCGGCCTACAAGCAGTTCCAGGGAAATGCCTAAAATCGCTTCTTTCTTGACTGGTTTTATTCTTGACTTGTTTTAATCCTAGCAAAATTAACTTATCTACATAATTCTTTCTGTAATGTATTACTTCGTTCAATACAATCAGTTTTTATTTTCTTGAAAAGTGTCCATAAGGGCTTAAGTGAAACAATGCATTGACTCACATTAGCGCTCGTAGTGGCAGAAACAAGGCAAACTGTGGAAAACTGCTCGTCTAATCGATCGGATTATGATGATTAAGAAAAGGGTTGTATTTTTCAGGAATAAATAAAGAATATATTCTCAATTTTTTATAATTTATTTATCTAAAATTCGTAGCTCATATCCATAAAATGCTTTCAACTTTGAGTTGCTTGTGTGAAGGATTAAACTTGCTGTTCGTCTGTAAATTCTATTTTCAACTTAGTCCCCTATGTAGTAGTACGGCTTACCTTCTGTGTCACCGATCGTTCTGCCCCATTAGGTTTTGACGCAAGTCATGCTTGAGCACATTTAACCCTTTCTTATGGTCATTTTTCGGCCATGCAGTACGAGATTCTCTTCCTGTTCACAGAACCTTCCAAGCCCCAAACTGTTGTTGTTACTGTTTCCATTGTATTAAGGGCGACAAGTGTCACGTGATGTAAAGTCTGTTAAGTTTTCGAATGTAATTAGAGGTATGTTGATGCAGATTCTTGGCCTGTTCGGACATTGTACATTGAAGTTCAGAATTCGATACCTGTCTGTTATGTAAAAATTTAAAGTGAGGGTTCGATTCCCTTCTGGTGTTATGAATTTCTAGGTTCTTTCATTTAAACCGAAACCCCATTCCCGAACAGCCCCGAAGGGTCTTGGCCTGCCAAGCGACGTCTGCTCAACCCGAAGGGCTGCGAATAACGACGTGTCGTGTGATCGGTACGACGAATCCTCTCAGCCGTTATTCTTGGATTTCTAGTCCGGGGTCGCTATCTCACCGTCAAATAGCTCCTCAATTGTAATAATGTAGGCTGAGTATAATTCGAATCAATCCTCGGATACAGGCACAAAATCCCTGACCTAGCCGGGAATCGAATCCGCGGCCTCGGGATAAGAGGCCGGCTCGGCTCCTTCATTTATATTCATGTTAAACCTAAGGCATTTGCGACTGTCAAACCTTTTAACTTGGGAAGTCCTTATCTCCTGTTAATAATTAAGGTCTAAAGCCTACCTAGATTGCAATCTATTTACTTGTAAATACTATTTGTTTTTGTTGTTGATTTTAAAATAAATAAATAAGAAAGTAACGGAAACAAATGAACATTTAAAAATTGCTTCTTCTTCTTCTTAATCTGCTTACCCTACAGGGTTGGTTTTTCCCTAGTACACAGCGAGGGATCCCCAGAAATCTTATCAATTCCAGCCGATTTTCAAGTTTTCAACTTTTGTATCTTATTGTAAATGTCATTGTTATCATATGTAAATTTTATTACTTCTTTGGCCTTAGTCTCCTCCTCTATCTCGACATTATCCTTGTAACCAACAATCTTTGCATACTGCTGACTGAATACTTCTGCTTTTTGAAGATCCTCACATACACACTCCCCTTGTTCATTAATTATTCCTGGAATGTCCTTCTTGGAACCTGTTTCTGCCTTAAAATACCCATACATACCCTTCCATTTTTCACTAAAATTTCTATGACTGCCAATTATGCTTGCCATCTTGTTATCCTTAGCTGACTTCTTTGCTAGATTCAATTTTCTAGTAAGTTCATTCAATTTCTCGTTACTTCCACAACCATTTCTGAATCTATTTCTTTCCAGTGTGCACCTCCTTCTTGGTCTCTTTATTTCTTTATTATAATAAGGTGTTGAGGATCCTGTCGCCCAATAATCCCTACTCATCTTAACCGGTCACACAGATGAGGTCCGCGACATTAACCTGCCAAAATTTCGACTTATTTTCCCCTCAATTATCCTTAACAGCACCAAATACAATAACATGCTCATGCAGTCACTAAAAGGAGACCAAAATTTTATACATTCCTTCTAGTTCATTTCCTTCCCATATACACTCATATTATTTAAACTGAACAAGGAGTCTTCCGACCACTCTAAGCGAACTAGCCTATCAATTTTACATTATCATTAACCCTATACTTACATTAATTTCTATTTACAAGGGGAAATACTAGCACTGAAAGAAAAACATAGCTCAGTGCTCAACAGTTTGGTGCATCCTGGCCCGTTCGGATTTCCAGGGGCCTGCCGATGGCGATTACTCCATGACGCTGGCTCGTGGGGTCCTGTGTTCTAGATGTAACTTGACGTTTCTTGAATAATCCATATTGGTGGTATTGGGATCACTGGAAGGTATATTTTACACAGCTTTACACACCTTGTTCACACGACACCATCAAACTTTCCCTTCTCCTTTCTCTGGGTTGTATGAAAGTTACGTGTTGATAATTTTAATAGATAACTCAGCTAGTCTACTTCACTTGAGTAAGATATGACGGACATTCACGGTATTCTCACTGCTATGTTTATCTCCTTGGATTGCCGTGGCGTCAGCTAATTGTATTTATCCTGATATCCTGTCTAGTTCGTCCGTTCCTGAACACTTATCACTCCCCGTTATTTAGTGCAATAATTTCATCCTGAATTCTGTTCATAATTTAACGTGGATTTTTACAGTACTTTACCACACGTCTACTTAAAAAAACAAAGATTTCAAATACTAGAATTATATTCCTCGAAATTGATCTCTCTCACTGCTACGGCAATTAGTCTCAAAACTCGCGTTCTCCGTCCGGAGTTTGATACTCCATAGCGTAATAACTACACAGTCGTAAAATACGACCTACAGGCTGCTTCACGGCCGACATCACTGTCGTGCAATTGCTTTCTCTGTTATCAATGCACAAGAGAAACCATCTGAATTACACTCCTGTTTTCGATCACTTGGCAATACCACTCGCGAACCGGCCGTCGTTTCGCCTCCGAAGCTCCTTCTCGACTCTCAGCCACCCTCGAAAGTGCAAGCACTTATAGGTTCACCAGGAGTAGGGGTGGTTCCATGGACATTGTCCGCACTCTAATTTTGACATCTCCTGAACCAACGGGTATATGAAAATCTGCTACGCGCCGGATTGTGTGACCCTGTAATCGCAAGTACTCAATGTTATGCGCAGCACGGAACGATCAGTAGTTTTGTAGTAATTTATTCATATCAAATCGGAGTGGGGAGGCGAGTCCCCATTAGCACCTGGCTTCACAGTTAACGTGAGGACGCCAAGCCAGTTACGTAATCTTATTTAGACGTCTTTTCGTACGTGACATTCTTCTACCTTGATTTCTAATTTTGCCATTTATCCAATATTCTTCTCATTGCTCTGACATGTGCTTCCTGGTTAAATTAGCCTTTATTAAGCCGGAAACACCTCTGAAATCACCCCCTCGCTTTGGCATCACTGTGCGTTGGCATTTGTTTTCAAGGAGGAGTCAGAAAAACAGTATTCTTCTTTGATTCTTCCACGACGCGCGCTCAGTTCGGGGATTTTCTGAGCCCTCCACTGCGTGCTCTAGGCGCCTATGTGTCGCGAAGTATTGTGCAGTATGATGCAACTGCCAGCATCCACACAAAGGCAGCTACAAGCCTACTTATATCCCAGTTATATAAACCGAAATAAATATTCACTGTGACGATACGGTAAGAGTATAATTGGACAGTTCTGCCGCCTCCTCCTCGTCCCGCGGGAAATTTGATTCTGGCGGGAAATTTGAATTTTGGCGGGAAATTTAAATTTTGGCGCGAGATTTGAATTTGTAAACAAAGCCACGTGCTTTTTACGGCTGTCATAGACAACAACGCATCGCTAACCTCACTGCTGCCATCTTGACGGGCCTAAACCTCAGTGGTACCAACTTAACCCAACTAGCGCGAGGTAAACAAAGCCACGTGTTTTTGACAGCCACGTGCTTTTTGACAGACAACAACGCAACGCTAACCTCACTGCTGCCATCTTGACGGGCCTAAACCTCAGTAGTACCAACTTAACCTCACTAGCGCGAGATAAACAAATCCACGTGCAGCTGACATTCGCCATCTTTAATCCATAGAGCACAGTGCTGCCCTCTTTAGCTACTTACCTTTGAAAGGTGGTACGTACCAGCTGTCATCCGCCATCTTGCATCGCAAACCTCAGTGCTGCACTCTTTAGCTAGATAACTTTGAAATGTAGTGGCGGCAATTTGAAAAATTCTTTATGCTCATGTTTGGAAACAAAGCCACGTGCTTTTTTGACAGCTGCCATCCGCTATCCTTAATCCAGAGAGCACCGTGTTGCCCTCTTTAGCTACTTACCATTGAAATGTGGTACGTCACAACCGTCATCCACCATCTTGCATCGCAAACCTCAGTGCTGCAATCTTAGCTAGATACCTTTGAAATGTAGTGGCGGCAATTTGAAAAATTCTTTATGCTCTTGTTTGGAAACAAACCTATGCGCTTTTTTTGACAGCTATCATCCGCCATCTTTAATCCAGAGAGCACCGTGCTGCCCTCTTTAGCTACTTACCTTTGAAATGTGGTGGTGGTAAATTCTACACGCTCGTGTTTGGAAACAAACCCATGTGCTTTTCTGACAGCTGTCAACCGCCATCTTTAATCCAGAGAGCACCGTGTTGCCCTCTTTGTGCACGTGGCAAATTCCGCGCGCTCTTGTTTGGAAACAAACTCACGTGCTTTTTGACAGCTGTCATCCGCCATCTTTAATCAATAGAGCACTGTGCTGCTATCATGTGGGTAATTTCGTCAGCTGTCATCCGCCATCTTTAATCCACAGAGCACCGTGCTGCTCTCTGTAGTAGCGGGCAATTTGAAAAGTTCTGTTAGCTGTCATCCGCCATATTTAATCAAGAGAGCACCGTGCTGCCATCTTTAGGTAGAACCCTTTGAAATGTGGTGGCAGCAAATTGAAAAATTCCACGTGCTCTTGTTTAGTAAACAAACGCACGCGCTTTTTGTCAGCTGTCATCCGCCATCTTACATCGCAAACCTCAGTGCTACACTCTTTAGGTACATACCTTTGAAATAAGGTGGCGGATAATTTAAAAAGAAAAATTCTACAGCAGCCATCTCTTGACGCTAATTGCACAAGACGGTGGCTATACATGACTCTATAAAGGTGCTTATGCAAGATGATCGCTATACATAGGTTCTTATGAGACGCCCTTGGGATGCTTGCGCAAGATGACGGTTATCTTCTTATGAGACACCCTAGGGATGCTTGCGTAAGATGGCGGTTGCTCTTATGAGGCGGCTTAAGGGTCCTTGCACAAGATGGCTAGAGACGCCGTAAGGATGCCTGCGCAAGATGGCGGACGCAAGATGGCGGCTATACACGACTCCTTACGAGACGCTTTAAGGGTGATTGCGCAAGATGGCTGCCGCTCGTAGTTTAGATTCTAACGTGTCGTGCTAGTTCGATTCATTAAATTTAGGGCTTAAATGCAAAATGTTAAATATCTCGAAAACGGTGCACCGTAGAGCAAAACGGACAAAATTGTTCTGCCTAATACGTAGGTTTGCAGTATGAGGAACAAGAAAAACATAGTCTAATGATGGGATCACCGGTTCGATTTCTACTTAAGCCCTTTGGCATTGGCAAATATCTAATTCTACAAGATGGTGGCTGCTCTTATGAGCCACAAGATGGCTTGAGACGTCCTAGGGATGCTTACGCAAGATGGCGGACACAAAATGGTGACTATACATAGCTTCTTATGAGACAGCCTATGAGGTGCTCGCACAAGATGGCGGCTACTCTTATGAAGAAAGCTAGCTTAGGGGCTACTGCGCTAGATAACGGTTGCTGTTATGCATGCGATGGAGAGCAAATTGAAATTCTATGTGCTTAATCAACAGAGCACCCTGCTGCCCTCTTTAGCTGAAATGTGGTGGTGGATAATTTGAAAAATTATTTTGACAGGTGTCATCCTTAAACATTGACGACTATACATAGGCTGTTAAGACCTTATCATTCTCCTCCTCCTCCTCCTTGTCTACCTCCTCCTCCTCCGCCTCTTATGTCAAGGCATAGCTTTATATCGAACAAGTTTAAACCTGCATCGCGAATCAAGCGTGTGCAGCGATAACATTATTGTACATGCTTAGACTTGCGAAACATAAGAAGAGTAGAATCAAACGCTGTAAGCGCTACAAAATGTGATCAGAACACAAAATTAGTGATCAAGACTAGAATCGAACACTGTACTCGATACATGTCAGGGGATACCCTTCTTCTAAGCAGATCAGATTGAAACATAACAAGACTTGAATCGAACACTGTACTCGATGCCGTTGACTTCAACATGTGATTAAAACATTGTTTGGTGTGTTCGGAACACTACATAAGTAGAATTGAACGCTGTACTTAATACAACATCTTAGGGGATACCTTTGTTCTAAGAAGATCATATTGAAACATAACGAGACTAGAATTGAACACTGCACTCGATGTCGATAACCTTAACATGTGATCAGGACATTGATTGATGTGTTCAGAACACAAAAATAGTGATCAAGACTAGAATCGAACACTGTACTCGATACAACATGTCAGGGGATAACCTTCTTCTAGGAAGATCAGATTGAAACATAACAAGACTTGAATCGAACACTGTACTCGATGTCGTTAACTTCAACATGTGATTAAAACATTGTTTGGTGTGTTCAGAACACTACATAAGTAGAACCGAACACTGTACTCGAAACAACATATTATGGGATACCTTTGTTCTAAGAAAATTAGATTGAAACATAACAAGACTAGAATCGAACACTGCACTCGATGTCGTTAACCTTAACATGTGATCGAACATTGATTGATGTGTTCAGATCACTAAACAAGTAGAACCGAACACTGTACAACATGTCAGGAGAACATTTTGTTCTAAGAAAATTAGATTGAAACATAACAAGACTAGAATCGAACACTACACTCGATGTCGTTAACCTTAACATGTGATCCGATACAACATGTTAGGGGATACCTTTGTTCTGAGAACATTAGATTGAAACATAGCAAGACTAGATTCGAACACTGTAAGACCGTTGTTTGATGTGTTCAGAGCAAAAGTACAACTTCAGTGATTTACCTAGTGTCTTCTTCTTCTTTCTTCTTTTTCTACCGCTTATCCCACACCTGTAGGTTCGCGGGTGCGAACTGTGTCGCACATGTGGATTTGGCCCTGTTTTACGGCCGGATGCCCTTCCCGACGCCAACCATATATGGAGGGATGTCATCGCTATTGCGTGTTTCTGTGGTAGTTGGTAGTGTAGTGTGTTGTGTGAATATGGAGAGGAAAGTGTTGGGACAAACACAAACACCCAGTCCCCGGGCTAGAAGGATTAATCAGAGACGATTAAAATCCCCGACCCGGCCGGGAATCGAACCCGGGACCCTGTGAACCGAAGGCCTCAACGCTGACCATTCAGCCAATGAGTCGGACCAATGATTTACCTAGTGTAAAAATAAAAAACACACACTGTGCACATATCGCGAAGCTATCTCGCCTATCACTTGTCAAGTATGAAAATCAAAAACACACTGTGCACATATCGCATAGCTAACTCGGCAACACTTCAAATGATTAGCTTAGTGCGAAAAAAATCTATACCGCGTAGCTAACTCGTTCACCGCACTGCTAAGACGCTTAGTAATTGCAAATATACTGATATATGTCATGCGAAAATCAAGAAAGCACACTGCGTAGCCAGCTCGCTCGGTCACTCGCTTAGTAATTCCAACACGACTAGAACACTGATACACGTTACTCTTTTTTTCTCGAAACACACACACACACACACACACGGATAAGAATGTTGCGAGATACTACATACTTACATGTTAAAGAAATAGGGGATGAAAGATCATAAATTATATGTACACATGTTGTCTCCTCCAAGTTGTAAGACGAAATAGACGCAGTACTGCGAGTTTCCGCTATAGCTGGCGAACGGAAGTAGCATGATATCTCAGCAAAAAAAATACGCGTGAGCTTGCATACACGCAAGTCAGACACAATGATGGATACCGCGATTCAAATCCTGGCAACTTGTGCCGTCAGGAAGGGCATCCCGCTAGATCGTGTAATTACACGTTATGACGATCGCGCAGGCCCCTCGCCTAGCATTTGCTATTTTTTAAGGCTTCCGACAGTAGGAGTTCGAACCCGCTATCTCCCGAAGTAGCGAGAATGATTGCGGTTACAAGAGTGTTGAGGGTGATTCATTTGTCGGATGGAGGTGATAAGCCTTGTGCCGGCTTCTTCGGTAGGAGTAGGCTATGTGCCGGTACCGGGATATCTAGTTATGAAACCTGCTACAACAGATTTATCGCGTATACTGCGATTTAAAATCCTAGTCCTTTGACGTCAGGAAGGGTAACCGGTCGTAAAACTGTGGTGTATGATGTAAGAGGCGGGGTGTGCAAAAAGCCAGCATTAATAAGGGCTGTTGATGGGGACGTTAAACCTTGTGCAGACTCCTTCGAAAATGATTGCGAGTACAAGACGTTGATGGTGATTCATCTGTCGGATGGAGGCAATAAGCTGTGTGCAGGCTTCTTCAGTAGGAGTAGGCTATGTGTCGGTACCGGGACATCTAGTTATAAAACCTGCTACAACAGATTTGTCGCGTATACTGCGATTTAAAATCCTAGTCCTTTAACGTCAGGAAGGGTAACCGGTCGTAAAACTATGGTGTATGATGTAAGAGGTTAGATACTAATAGTTCATGCGTCAAGAAGGGCATCTAGCTATTAAACAATAGTTTGTGGTGTGGGACACAATTTAAAATCTTGTTTCTCTCATCAAAAATAACACCAGGCTGTAAAATTAATTCTTGCGATTTAAAATCTTAGTTCTCGCGTTAAGAACGGTATCTAGCAGTAAAACAGATTCTCGCGAGTTAACATCTTAGTCCTCGCGTCAAGGAGAGTAAATAGCAGTAAAACTATGGTGTATGATGTAAGAGGCTAGACACTGCTTTTTAAAAACTAAGAACAGCGTCTAGCTGTAAAACCCTGATTCTCGTGTTAGAAAGGGCAACTAGTTGTAAAACAGATTCTTAATCCCAGTTCTTTGACGTCAGGAAGGGCAACCGGTCGAAAACAATAGTGTATGATGTAAGAGGCTAGATACTGCTAGTTTTGTGTCAGAAAGGGCAACCAGTCGTAAAACAGATTCTTGTGATTTAAAATCTCGCGTCAGGAAGGGCAACCGGCCGTACCATAAAACAATAGTGTATGATGTAAGAGGCTAGATACTGCTTTTTAAAATCCTAGAAGGGCATCCAGCTGTAACACAGATTCTTGTGATTTAAAATCTCGCGTCAGGAAGGGCAACCGGCCGTAAAAAATTCTTGAGATTTAAAATCTCATGTTAGGAAGGGGCAACACTCGGCTGTAAAATATATTTTTGATCCCGGCCCTGCTACGTTAGGAAGCACATCTAGCTGAAAAAAGGAGCTCCAAACCTTTACAGTGTTAAGCTTTAGTAGCAGGCTATGGGTTACATTTTTTGTTCCACAGTCTTTGAAGTTGTATCGGCGCAGTCAGTCAGAGCGACGTCAGGAATCGTTGCGTTCACTGAAATTATACACTCGTCTTCCGGCTGTACTAACCTTGAACGAGGACACTGTGTGCTGATAAGCTACTTGTAACTCACGGAACATTTTCTTAATCATGTAGGTAATTCCTTCTAGTGTAAGTTCCTAACATAAAATATTATGATTGTACGGAGAGGTTAAAACGCAGTGCCAGCACATAGCCTATCCCTATCGAAAGAGCCTGCACGGTGCCGGCATATAGGCTACTCCTGTTGAAGGAGTCTGCACAAGGTTTAACGCCTCCATCAACAACCCTTACTTAATGCTGGCTTTTTGCACGCCCACGAAACTACCTAAGAATGTAATATACTACAGTAGGGAGAGGGTAAAACCCAGTGCCGGCACATAGCCTACTCCTACCGATGAAGCCTGCACACAGCTTATAGCCTCCATCCGACAGATGAATCGCCATCAACATCTTGTAGTCACAATCATTTTCGAAGGAGTCTGCACAAGGTTTAACGCCCCCATCAACAACCCTTACTTAATGCTGGCTTTTTGCACGCCCTCGAAACTACATAAGAATGTAATATACTACAGTAGGGAGAGGGTAAAACCCAGTGCCGGCACATAGCCTACTCCTACCGAAGAAGCCTGCACACAGCTTATTGCCTCCATGCGACAGATGAATCGCCATAAACGTCTTGTTCTCAAATCATTTTCGAAGGAGTCTGTACAAGGTTTAACGTCCCCATCAACAGACCTTACTTAATGCTGGCTTTTTGCACGCCCTCGAAACTACATAAGAATGTAATATACTACAGTAGGGAGATAAATCTATTGTAGCGGGTTTCATAACTAGATATCCCGGTACCGGCACATAGCCTACTCCTACCGAAGAAGCCGGCACCAGGCTTATCACCTCCATCCGACAAATGAATCACACTCAACACTCTTGTAACCGAAATCATTCTCGCTACTTCGGGAGATAGCGGGTTCGAACTCCTACTGTCGGAAGCCGTAAAACATAGCAAATGCTAGGCGAGGGATCTGCGCGATCGTCATAACGTGTAATTACACGATCTAGCCGGATACCCTTCCTGACGGCACAAGTTGCCAGGATTTGAATCGCGGTATCCATCATTGTGTCTGACTTGCGTGTATGCAAGCTCACGCGTATTTTTTTTTGCTGAGATAACATGCTACTTCCGTTCGCCACCTATAGCGGAAACTCGCAGTACTGCGTCTATTTCGTCTTACAACTTGGAGGAGACAACATGTGTACATATAATTTATGATCTTTCATCCCCTATTTCTTTAACATGTAAGTATGTAGTATCTCGCAACATTCTTATCCGTGTGTGTGTGTGTGTTTCGAGAAAAAAAGAGTAACGTGTATCAGTGTTCTAGTCGTGTTGCAATTACTAAGCGAGTGACCGAGCGAGCTGGCTACGCAGTGTGCTTTCTTGATTTTCGCATGACATATATCAGCATATGTGCAATTACTAAGCGTCTTAGCAGTGCGGTGAACGAGTTAGCTACGCGGAATAGATTTTTTTCGCACTAAGCAAATCATTTGATGTGTTGCCGAGTTAGCTATGCGATATGTGCATAGTGTGTTTTTGAATTTCATACTAGGCAAGTGATAGGCGAGATAGCTTCGCGATATGTGCACAGTGCGTTTTTGATTTTTACACTAGGTAAATCATTGATGTTGTCCTTTTGCTCTGAACACATCAAACAATGTTCTTACAGTGTTCGATTCTAGTCTTGCTATGTTTCAATCTAATGTTCTCAGAACAAAGTTATCCCCTAACATGTTGTATCGAGTACAGTGTTCGGTTCTAGTCTTGTTATGTTTCAATCTAATTTTCTTAGAACAAAGGTATCCCCTAACATGTTGTATCGAGTACAGTGTTCGGTTCTAGTCCTGTTATGTTTCAATCTAATTTTCTTAGAACAAAGGTATCCCCTGACATGTGTACAGTGTTCAGTTCTACTTGTTTAGTGATCTGAACACATCAATCAATGTTCTGATCACATGTTGTATCGAGTACAGCGTTTGATTCTACTCTTCTTATGTTTCGCAAGTCTAAACATGTACAATAATGTTATCGCTGCACACGCTTGCCTTCGCGATGCAGGTTTAAACTTGTTCGATATAAAGCTATGCCTTGACATAAGAGGCGGAGGAGGAGGAGGAGGAGGAGGAGGAGGAGGAGGAGGTAGAGAAGGAGGAGGAGGAGGAGAATGATAAGGTCTTAACAGCCTATGTATAGTCTTTTTTGTTTAAAGATGACACCTGTCAAAAGTATTTTTCAAATTATCCACCACCACATTTCAGCTAAAGAGGGCAGCAGGGTGCTCTGTTGATTAAGCACATAGAATTTCAATTTGCTCTCCACCGCATGCATAACAGCAACCGTTATCTTGCGCAGTAGCCTCTAAGCTAGCTTTCTTCATAAGAGTAGCCGCCATCTTGTGCGAGCACCCCCTAGGCTGTCTCATAAGGAGCTATGTATAGCCGCCATCTTGCGTCCACCATCTTGCGCAAGTATCCTTAGGGAGGCGTCTCTAGCCATTTTGTGCCTCATAAGAGCAGCCACCATCTTGTAGAATTAGATATCTGCCAATGCCAAAGGGCTTAAGTAGGAATCGAACCGGTGATCCCATCATTAGACTATGTTTTTCTTGTTCCTCATACTGCGAACCTACGTATTAAGCAGAACAATTTTGTACGTTTTGCTCTACGGTGCACCGTTTTCGAGCTATTTAACATTCTGCATTTAAGCCCTAAATTCAATGAATCGAACTAGCACGACACGTTAGCCTTTAAGCTACGAGCGGAAGCCATCTTACGCAATCACCCTTAAGGCGTCTCATAGGGAGTCGTGTATACCCGCCATCTTGCGTCCGCCATCTTGCGCAAGCATCCTTAGGGGCGTCTCTAGCCATCTTGTGCAAGGACCCTTAAGCCGCCTCATAAGAGCAACCACCATCTTGCGCAAGCATCCCAAGGTTGTCTCATAAGAACTATGTATAGCGATCATCTTGCATTAGCACCTTTAAGGAGTCATGTATAGCCACAATCTTGTGCAATTAGCGTCGAGAGATGGCTGCTGTAGAATTTTTCTTTTTAAATTATCCGCCACAATATTTCAACTAAAGAGTGTAGCACTGAGGTTGGCGATGTAAGATGGCGGATGACAGCTGACAAAAAGCGCGTGAGTGTGTTTACTAAACAAGAGCACGTGGAATTTTTCAATTTGCTGCCACCACATTTCAAAGGTATCTAGCTAAAGATGGCAGCACGGTGCTCTCTTGATTAAAGATGGCGGATGACAGCTAACAGAACTTTTCAAATTGCCCGCTACTACAGAGAGCAGCACGGTGCTCTGGATTAAATATGGCGGATGACAGCTGACGAAATTACCCACATGATAGCAGCACAGTGCTCTATTGATTAAAGATGGCGGATGACAGCTGTGAAAGAAGCACGTGGCTTTGCTTCCAAACAAGAGCACGTGGAATTTGCCGCCACCACATTTCAAAGGTATCTAGCTAAAGAGTACAGCACTGAGGTTTGTGATGCAAGATGGCGGATGACAGCTGTCAAAAAGCACGTGAGTTTGTTTCCAAACAAGAGCGCGTGGAATTTGCCAAGTTCACGCCTCCAGTCCTCACTGTACTTTGGGCCAGTAACTTACCCTGTTGTTTTTCCTTCATTGCCCTGTAGGTTGGGTACAAGTTACCCCTGTTTCTTTATAAGTTATGCCTTGATGGCAATTTAGTGTAATCGTCTGTTATGGCCTTTAGAGGCTCGAATGATCGAGAGAGAGTCAGCTCTTTATGGTGTTGTGGTAAAAGTGCCTTAGAGAGGCTTGAGATGTGAAGTTGGGAGCAAGTGCTCCATGTAATGAGGGGTTTTCTGCCCTTTGGTAATTTGTGGTTGTGAGCTGATAGCTCAGACTTTGGGGCTCGTAGCCCAGAATTTGTAATATCCTCTTAACTTGTGCTGTCGTTTGTAAAGTTGCATTGTACCTGATTTTTCTTTGTTATTTCACCTAGTGAAAATTGTTAAATCTTGTTATCAGTTGAAAATATAAACTTTATTTAAATTTTAAAATTCATCTTTCGGACTTGTAGTTAGACCCATTCAAGCCCGCACCTTCCTTCACCTCTGCCTTCCACGGATAACTCCGTAACAAGTGGTAGCAGAGCCCCTTTTGACGGCTAAACATTGCTTTACTTTGAACTCTAACAATTTTATCAGTCGCAGGAATTTTTTCGACTTTTATAAATTTGTAAAGTATCTGTCATCATGTCCGGCCCTCACGATGTCCCCCATCTCGGCTATTTGCGCAAGGAAGAATTAATCTATGAATTAGCTATTAGAAATGTTCAATCTGGAGGAATGGTTGCGGCCGATATCACTAAGCTTAAAGATTCTCTTAATTTGCCGATTACTACCCCAACTTTGTGAGAGAAAGAGATTGGCGACTTTCTCTCCACGATCACTGACAATACTACTTAGCTAGCATCCGTAGTCAGTTTTTTGATGGAGGGGGTCCATCCCCAAATCAACTCAAAAGAGTACAGGCCAGATTGTACCATTTCTCTAATAGAGTTAACGATCTATTGTCTCTAAAGTTGAATGACATTCAAGGGAAGGAGGCTAGTGCTCTTCTCGGAAACCTTTCTAAACTCTCCAGTAAGGTTAGCCTATTGTTATTGTAACCTGACAAACCCCGGTCAGATATTATTATTATTATTATTATTATTATTATTATTATTATTATTATTATTATTATTGTCATTATTATTATTATTATTATTATTATTATTAGTAGTAGTATTTATTCATGTGTATATTTCAATTATGTGTGCATTTAGCCGTCGCGGCTTAGTAACTCTTTTTGGAACTCTCGTTATTATGGATACTCTCTATATTTTATTTGGGACTAGTGTGTTTCGATCACTCAGTTTATCTCCCGGTTGTGGACGTGACGAGTCTCCGAGCGGGGGTTTACGTGTTGACGGAGCTGAGGTGGAAAATTCCAGGAACTGGGCTATTTTAAGATGCTGTTGTGTTGGCTTGGGCTAGTGTGGTGCAAGCACGTGTCAGTAGTTGGAAGTTGCAGCTTGCAGTGTGCAGATGTGATACTGGTGGTAATCTGAGAGGTGTTTTGTACGAGTTGTGGGAAGATGTCCCATGCCATGTTGGGAGTTCGAGATCTGCTGTTGAAGGAACCAGGGAGAAAGATGCTGGAGTGTAACAACATTCTATGGTTATGAATGTTAGCCATATATAATTCTACGGAGAGTCTACGTAAGGTAACGTGTTGGGCCTTTTCAAACTATAACGCCATCAGCAAAGTGGAGTCCATTCTTGAAAAATGAGTCATGACTGCGTGTGAATATTTTGCGTTGCGGAATAAACTGAGTACCAGTTATTGAGAGAGAGTTATTTCATAAATTAAGACATTTATTATTTATATCAATATTCTCTTTATTTTGTTATATATGTTCAAGGGTGTATCACGACGAGCTCTGCTCGGATTTCTAGGTAAATACAGGTTTAATTGACTAAGTAAATTGTATGAGATTAATATATATTCTGTTTAATTTCTATGGGTGGGGGAAATTACCAGATGGACTCCTTTTCCAATATTAATTTTTTAGGTATCAAGTGATTCAGATCTCCTTGTCACAAGGCAACGACCCTGAAGATGAGTTTCAACAGCCGGCAAAGTTTAAGAATTATTTATTTGTATATTTATGGCTCCCAAATTCCATTAGTCATTATTATTTATATTTAATAGAAAGATTTCAATGTCGCTAGCAACGTGGGGCAAGACTGATCTGAGTCACGATAGGGTATGCACACAGAAATGGTATAGTTGCTCTCAGATTTCATGATATGTACAGTTTTTGGTGAGATTTCTTGTTCGCTGTGGAGTGTATAATATGTCTTGTGGAAATTTTGCGTATGTGGGAAACGCAAGGTGATGAGTTGGACGAGAGAAAATATTAATCTGTTAAAATTAAGAAATAGGAGTGTGGAAAGGAAAGTGCATATTAATTGTAGTACAGGGGGAGCAAACTATACCGTTGACATGATTAATTCAGAGAGTGAAGCCACAATGGGCGATAATAATTTAAATGTTGTGTTAGATTCGATGGTAACCGGAGACAATGCTTCATCATCTCTATCAGAGCAGAGTAGCGATAATAGTGACCAGCAGCTAGACCAATTAGTTCATATTTTGAGTGAATTTACTAATAAACTTGAAAGTAAACTTAGAGAGCAGAATGATGAGTTAACACAGAAACTTGAAAGTAAACTTGAGGATAATAATCAGAAAATGGAAATTAATGTTGCTAAAATTGAAAAATAAGTTCAGGAAATTAGTGATAGGATGGATAATCAAGTAAAGAGGTTAAGTGAGAAAGTCGATTCAGGTATTATGGAGATGAGGAAGGAATTAAACTATCAATGTGTAGAAATTAATGGTAAATTGTCTGAGCATGATAGGCAAATTGAAGAAATCAGGGGTATATCTGAATCAAATAAAAGTGAATTTAACCGAGTAATTTGTAACGTTGCTTATAATCTTGAAGCTAAACTTGTTGAAAATAATTCTAAATGTCAGGATAAAATTTTAGATAACTTTAACAGTATTCACAATGTGATAAGTAAACAAGGTGTAATTGAACATCAGGTCAGAGAGAACGCTAGTCATATTGATGTATGGAAGGCAGATGTATTACAGAGGGTTGACGAAAAGATTCAATCAGTCAGGTCCTCAGGTGATGTTCAGAGTTCTAGCATACAAAGGCATATTATTAAGGAAATTGAGCTGCCTAAGTTTAATGGTAAGCAGTTTAACCCTCTGGAATTTCTCAAGGTAGTGGAGAAACGTTTTACTAGGAGCTTGGAAGAAGGTGTGTTAGAGTGGGACTTGGTAGATGATATGTTAGCAAGTGCGTTTACGGGTGAAGCTAGGAGTTGGTATGATGTTTATAGAGGTCATATTAAGGGTTTAAGGGGATTCAGGGAGTTGGTTATGGATAAGTTTTGGGATGAGGAGATTCAGGGTAGGGAAAGAGATAGGATTATGGCTGGGAAGTATAAGGGTAATGAGGGTATTTCTCGTACGGAGTATTTTCTTGTGCACGTGGCTATTAGTCAGAACTTAGAAGAGAGTTTGCCAGAGCAGGATATTGTTAGGAGGATGGCTAGACATTTTAATGAAGATATTCAGTTGGCCATGTGCATCCAGCAGGTTAAGACCATTAAGGGAATGGAAGGGCTGTTGCAACGTTTCGATTCTTTGGGTAGGCAGGTAGGACATAGGAGTGTGGGGGAAAATAATGACAGGAGAGGAGTAGCATTTGAAAGTAATCGTAGGAATGGGAATGACTATAGCAGAAGGGATCAGGGTAATGGGAATAGGCAGGAAGAAACCAGGATTAATTTCAGGAATCAAGATAGTAGGAATTTTAATTCTAGTAATCAGTCTAGGGATTTGAATGATAGGGGGAGAAGGGATGAGAGAGGTAATACTAGTGGTAATCAGCAGAATCAGAATTTAAACTCCAACGGGATGTCCTAAATAGGTCCGTTAGGAGATCCCCACTTGATGTGCAAATCCATGTTATCAGGGAGGGTTTTGAGATTGATGTTGGTAAGGATTTGTTGTGTGACCAGGATAGTGCTAAGGAAGGTGGTTCGTCTGAATTATTGATCAACCCAGCTATGGAGGCTACCATATGGGGTGTGGAGGAGAAATTGCTTGTAGACTCGGGGAGTCATAAGTCTTGTGTAAATTTTAAATTTTGTGAGGAAGCTCGTCGCAGAGGTGAGATTATTGAGGAGATTCCTGTGAGGAACACATTTATTATCACAGCAGCTGGTGCTAAAAGTAATCGTATTCGTAGTCAAGTTATTGTTCCTATTGAGGTTGGTGGTCAGACCATGTTGCAATGTTGTCTTGTTGTGCCTAATCTGGTATATTCCGTTATACTGGGGAATGACTGGCTATCTGAAACCAAGTGTGTGATTGACTATGATACTGCTGTTTTGAAATTTCTTGTTGGTGAAGAACGTAAACCGATTAAGCTTAATTATCAGGTGGATAGGAGTAGTTTTGTGCTTCATTGTAGTCATATTCAGGTTATTGAGGAAATTTTTGAGGATGAGGTCAGCACTGATTTTAGTGAGAATATCTTGGTATGTGCTGATAAGTATGACGAATGTAGAGAGGAGAGAAGGAAACTCTCGAAGATGAAATTGGAACAGGGACAGGATGAGGAGTTGTGTGATATTTTATCTGAGTTAGAGGCTGCTGAGCCTGACACTATTGTGGAAAAAGGGAATATGAGGTATAAACTTCTGAGTGGTTTAGTAGCTCGCATATGTCATAAGGATGTATGGAGGGTTGTAGTGCCTCAAGCCTTGCGGAAAGACATGATTTGGTATTTCCATAAGGAATTAGGTCACTTTGGTGCGGAGAAGGTATTATGTGCAATTCAGTATCACTTTGTGTGGCGCAATATGGGTAGACAAGTCCGTCAGACTTTGGCTACTTGCGATGTGTGTCAGAAGTGTAAACACCCAAATAGGTATATGCACGGGCCGAGGCAGGCTGTGATAACCGAGGATATAGGTGAGTTACTGTGTGTGGACATCTATGGACCGTTGGTTAAGTCTAGGTATGGCTACCGATATATATTTGTAATACTTGACTCGTTCTCTAAATTTGTTAAATTATACCCACTTCGGAAGGCTTCTGCTAGAGGATGTGCCAATGCAGTGAGTAAGTATTGCGAGGAATTCGGTAACTCTAGGAGGATCCTATCCGATCACGGCTCACAGTTCACTTCGAACATCTGGAAGAAGACTCTACAGGACAGAGGTATTCAGGTAACATATTCGTCTATAAGGTTTCCTTGTGGAAACATGTCTGAGAGAGTCATGAGGGAACTTGGACGGATGTTTAGGACCTATGTAAGTCATAATCATAGCTCTTGGTATGAACATTTAAGTAGGATGGAAAATTGGCTCAATGTCACAAGACATGAGAGTACTGGTCTTACACCCATTGAGGTGCACTTTGGGAGAAAGCCTGATTTTGAGTTGGCCAAGATATTGAGGTTGGAGAGCGTGGAGGAGGTTCCTCAGGATCTATTTGTACAGCTTGCTAGGGAGAAGCTGGTTAAGTCTGGTCAGAAACGTGCTAGGATAGTTCAGAATAGGTGCTCTGATAGTTTAGAGGTAGGAGATGAAGTATTGTTGCGAGTGCCTCACCCATCTAACGCTGAGGATAAGACCATGTCTAAGTTTTTTCAATTGTTTAAGGGTCCTTTTATTGTTGCGAGAAGGATAGGGAGGTGTGCATATTCCTTAATTGATGCTAATAGGAAATGTATTGGAACTTATAATGTGTTCAATTTGAGGAGATACCATCGGGATCCCTAATGTTGTATATTGTATATTTGATGGGTAGTTTGAGGAGCGGTCCTTGGGCCATCAGCCACCTGATTTGTGTTGTTTTGCCAACATTTGCATCTGTTTTAAAACAAAGGGGGAGTATTGTAACCTGACAAACCCCGGTCAGATATTATTATTATTATTATTATTGTCATTATTATTATTATTATTATTATTATTATTATTATTATTATTATTATTATTTATTCATGTGTATATTTCAATTATGTGTGCATTTAGCCGTCGCGGCTTAGTAACTCTTTTTGGAACTCTCGTTATTATGGATACTCTCTATATTTTATTTGGGACTAGTGTGTTTCGATCACTCAGTTTATCTCCCGGTTGTGGACGTGACGAGTCTCCGAGCGGGGGTTTACGTGTTGACGGAGCTGAGGTGGAAAATTCCAGGAACTGGGCTATTTTAAGATGCTGTTGTGTTGGCTTGGGCTAGTGTGGTGCAAGCACGCGTCAGTAGTTGGAAGTTGCAGCTTGCAGTGTGCAGATGTGATACTGGTGGTAATCTGAGAGGTGTTTTGTACGAGTTGTGGGAAGATGTCCCATGCCATGTTGGGAGTTCGAGATCTGCTGTTGAAGGAACCAGGGAGAAAGATGCTGGAGTGTAACAACATTCTATGGTTATGAATGTTAGCCATATATAATTCTACGGAGAGTCTACGTAAGGTAACGTGTTGGGCCTTTTCAAACTATACCAACGCCATCAGCAAAGTGGAGTCCATTATTGAAAAATGAGTCATGACTGCGTGTGAATTGTTTGCGTTGCGGAATAAACTGAGTACCAGTTATTGAGAGAGAGTTATTTCATAAATTAAGACATTTATTATTTATATCAATATTCTCTTTATTTTGTTATATATGTTCAAGGGTGTATCACGACGAGCTCTGCTCGGATTTCTAGGTAAATACAGGTTTAATTGACTAAGTAAATTGTATGAGATTAATATATATTCTGTTTAATTTCTATGGGTGGGGGAAATTACCAGATGGACTCCTTTTCCAATATTAATTTTTTAGGTATCAAGTGATTCAGATCTCCTTGTCACAAGGCAACGACCCTGAAGATGAGTTTCAACAGCCGGCAAAGTTTAAGAATTATTTATTTGTATATTTATGGCTCCCAAATTCCATTAGTCATTATTATTTATATTTAATAGAAATATTTCATTATCTGGAGCAGTACCCCCAAAAACCGACCAACCCAATCTGGTAAACGTAGTTAGCGAGGAAGAGTCTTCTAAAGGAGAAGAAAATAGGAAATCTGTAGGAGCTCAACAAACCTCTGCCCCATTAAACAATGAATCTGAACGTCGTACCTCGTTGAATAATGCACCTTCTGAATCTGCTTCTCCGCCACTTAGGCCCCTACCTACTATGTCACCTGGCTTCAGCAGTTTGCCCCATCCTTTAGCCATGTTGCTCAGAGGTATTTCTAAGTTCTCCGTCAATTCCACCAGTGTTGTTATTGCCTTTCTAAGATTTTTCGTTGAGTTTCAGGATCATGCTCTTGTTTTTTCTCTTCCTCCGTGTCAAATCCTTCAAATTATTTACCCTTATTCCATTGGTGTCCTCTCAGACAAGATAGTTAAGACAATTGCTGATCAATCACCCATAGAAGACTTCCATGCCCATCTGTTAGCTAATTTTATTCCGGCCCGAGCTAGGTCATCGCTAATTGAAAAGTACTACTACCGAGTACAGCGTCTGGATGAAAACCTTGCCGACTTCATTCAAGATATCAAAATCTATACTAGAGTATTTGCCCTCCATTTTCCAAAAGATCAAATTGTACAGGCTATTGTGGAAGGCATTTCCCCATCTTACAGGTCATATTTGTGTTTTGCGTCACGTTCGCAAACTTATGCCTATTTGGAAGCTATGACTGTCTCAGCCGAAGGGGTTAGATATGCCAACACCTTACGTGTCGCGAAGGAGCCCCCTCCACCTTCAAGTAATTTTCGGCTTCCTCCTCGCCGAACTCCCCCAATCCGCAAATGTTATGCTTGTGGGTCGGCAGACCATCTACGTAATAAGTGTCCATTAATTAAATCTAGCGGGACAAGAAATGGAGCAGGGTCATCCCAAGGCTGTTTCAAATGCGGCACTTACTCCCATACTGTAAAAAATTGCCCGAATTCGAATAGCACTCCCTCCTGCTCAACTTCGGGTGCAAATTCCTCCAACAATCAAAAGTGACTAGTGGCTTCGGCTGAGTCGACTAACTCTTCTTTCCGAGGCTCAGCCCCAAGTAAACCTGCCGATATCTCAGGAAAACTCAGTCCTCTGATTTATCTTTTGAAGGACCCAAAGAATGTCTTAAGATTGCGGCGGATCCCCCCGCACCTGTTCCATTTCTCAAAATTGAATTAAATAATGAGCCTGTAACTCCTCTTTTAGACTCAGGTAGTGTTTGTTCAATTATTTCCGCCGAGTGGTACTCTAAATTAAAATCCGATTGTAAATTTCCCGATTTTTGTTCGTCTTCGGTTCATTGATTACGGCTAATAATTCCCCGTTAGAAATTTTCCTTTTTCTGTAAGCCAAAATTAGAATTGTTAAATTTACTTGGAAAGTTAAACTGTTTGTGGCTAAACACTTGTCTTGCCCCATTATATTGGGAGCATATTATATGTCGCACACTGGTCTAGTGCTCGACCTTCAGAGCAAGTCGTGCACTTTCAAATTTGCTAGTAATTTAAAAAGTCCCCTTACTTAAATGTAGTTCTGTATCATGTTTATCTGTTTCGCCTACCCAGGATGAGATGTTGTTAGACCTTAGACATCTACCTGAGGAGCAGGCAGAGAGTATTTGTAAGTTGTGTCAGTCATTTCCAGATGTTTTCTCTGATACTCTTCGTGTTACTGATCTTATCGAATACAAGATTGAGGTTACGGATTCGATCCCTGTTTGGTTTCCTCCTTATAGATTATCCCCACCTAAAATGAAGGCTCTGAAAGAGATCATAGATCAGATGTTGAAAGATGGTATAATTCGGCCCTCTAAGTCACCGTATACATCGCCAATTTTCCTTGTTCCGAAACCCCAAGGTGACTTCAAGCCTGTGATTGATTATAGGGCTCTCAATCGGAAGGTGGTGTTACAATCTGTGCCCCTTCCAGACCTTCATTCTTGTTTTTCATGGTTTCAAAAGGCTAAATTCCTCACCATCTTAGACCTCAATCAGGCTTATAACCAGATCCCTCTGGCGGAAGAATCTAAACATCTTACAGCGTTTGCCACTGATTGGAACTTGTATGAATACAACCGCGTGCCTTTCGGGCTCCCCACGGGAGCAGCTGTGCTTACGAGACTGCTAGATAGGGTCTTCTCCGACATCAAATTCGAGTATCAATACCATTACCTTGATGATGTCGTCATATTTTCTGAGTCCTTTGAAGAACACCTTGATCATCTGAAAGAGGTCCTTAATCGCCTCCGTAAGGCAGGGTTAACAGTTAAGCTGTCCAAAGTTGCTTTCGATGAACCTTCCATGTCATTTCTAGGGCACATTGTGTCGCCCGATGGTGTTGCTGTAGATCATTCTAGAACACAGGCCATCCGTGATTTCAAACCTCCTAAGGACATCAAAGGAATTGCTAGATTCATTGGTATGGAAATTTATTCCTAACTTCGCTAATAGAGATGGTTCATGTTTGTGGGTTACTGTAGACACGTCCTAGTTCGTGAACCATGGGCAACGGCTGAGTGGCCTAGTAAGTGGTCCTGAGAGTCGGGATACCAGTTGCTATGGAATGGGAGTGGGCATCTCGGACATATTCTGAGTCATGGCCCTACTTGTGGTCAGGCGGCTTTGACTATACAATTCACCAGTGGTCCATAACCCGTTAGAGGAGAGATCCTCACTTGGACTATGTGCAAGTAGGGCAGCATCCTGCTTCATGAATTTATCCGAGCTAAGAACACTTTAAGCAAGCCTCGGACCAATGGGAGTAAGGGAGTCCCACTCCCATTTGACAGGCGAGGGACTGCTTGGAAACAACATGGCGAACGAATTGGAATTCGATTGGGAGCTATCAATATTAATGGGGCGTATGGAAGAAAGAAGGATGAACTGGCTGAGTCAGCAAAGAGGATGCATCTGGATGTGCTAGGAGTAAGTGATATTCGGGTAAGGGGAGATAATGAGGAAGAGATAGGAGATTATAAAGTGTACTTGACGGGTGTTAGAAAGGGAATGGCAGAGTTTGGGGTAGGGCTCTTTATCAGGAATACCATTTCACGCAACATAGTTTCTGTTAGGCACGTAAATGAGCGAATGATGTGGGTAGATTTGTCAGTCGGAGGAATTAGGACAAGAATTGTGTCCGTGTATCCACCATGTGATGGTGCAGATGAGGATGAAGTTGACAATTTTTTGAAGCATTGAGTGACATCGTGGTCAGGGTGAACAGCAAGGATAGAATAGTGCTAATGGGCGATTTCAATGCGAGAGTTGGGAAAAGAACTGAAGGATACGAAAGGGTGATTGGTAAATGTGGGGAAGATATGGAAGCTAATGGGAATGGGAAGCGTCTGCTGGACTTCCATGCTAGTATGGGTTTAACTGTTACGAATACATTCTTCAAGCATAAGGCTATTCACCGCTACACATGGGAGGCTAGGGGTACCAGATCGAAAATAGACTATATCTTAACAGACTTTGAATTCAGGAAATCTGTTAGGAATGTACGAGTTTTTCGAGGATTTTTCGATGATACAGACCACTATCTGATCTGTAGTGAACCAAGTATCTCTAGTCCCAGGGTAGAGAAAGGGAAATCTGTCTGCAAACGAATAAGGGTAGAAAATCTCCAGGACGAGGAAATTAGACAGAAGTACATGGATATGATTAGTGAGAAGTTTAGAACAGTAGACAGTAAGCAGGTTGAGGATATAAAAAGTGAATGGGTGGCATACAGGGATGCTGTAATAGAAACAGCTAGGGAATGCCTAGGATCAACTGTGTGTAAAGATGAGAAAAGTCGAACATGTTGATGGAATGATGAAGTGAGAGCAGCCTGTAAACGTGAAAAGAAGGCTTATCAGAAATGGCTCCAAACAAGGGCCGAGGCAGACAGGGATATGTACGTAGATGAAAGAAACAGAACGAAACAAATAGTTGCTGAATCCAAAAAGAAGTCATGGGAAGATTTTGGTAATAACCTGGAAAGGCTAGGTCAAGCAGCAGAGAAACCTTTCTGGACAGTAATAAAGAATCTTAGGAAGGGAGGGAAAAAGGAAATGAACAGTGTTTTGAGTAATTCAGGTGAACTCATAATAGATCCCAGGGAATCACTGGAGAGGTGGAGGTAATATTTTGAACATCTTCTCAATGTAAAAGGAAATCATCATGGTGGTGTTGCAAACAGCCAAGCTCATGGGGAGGAGGAAAATGAAATTGGTGAAATTATGCTTGTGGAAGTGGAAAGGATAGTAAATAAACTCCATTGTCATAAGGCAGCAGGAATAGATGAAATTAGACCTGAAATGGTGAAGTATAATGGGAAGGCAGGGATGAAATGGCTTCATAGAGTAGCAAAATTAGCGTGGAGTGTTGGTAAAGTACCTTCAATTTGGACAAAGGCAGTAATTGCACCTATCTATAAGCAAGGGAACAGGAAGGATTGCAACAACTATCGAGGTATCTCATTGGTTAGTATTGAAATGTTCCTTACTACTAATCTTATTTTACAACATATGTAAATCTGCATTTAACTTGAAAAATCTGAATATCTGCATTCAAAATGGAAATTACGAAAATTAACATTCATTAAATAAAATACACACTTGTTGAACCTTGTACTCACACTTACTTGTTACCTGCTTACTTTCACATACATTATTTGAAGGGCGCCAGCTGTCACTCAGTACAGCAATAATAGAATGAGACTCTTAACTATCTCTAGGGTGTGGGGTAATAAGATTACTTTTGACAATATACCATATAAGTTCTGGGAAAAGGAGATTGGCGTTCGGTTTCCCCATTAATTTTGAGGTTAAGATATTTTACTTTCAATGAAATGAAACTATGAATTCGTTTGATAGAACAATATATATTCTTTAAATAATATATCAAAAAAATAGTGAGTCTTGTTGCGATAAAACAGATGAGAATATGAAATTATGACATTGCAACTGAAAGAAACTAGGCATGAATTTGAATTCTTCTTGACCGGACATTTAACGATTTATACGAAATATTTCCCTCACTGATTCACTTGACTGTACCTTCAACACTTTTAGTGTAATTACGACGTAATCCATTGCTCTGGTGTTTACTGTAGATGAGTCACGCCTAACGTGGTGATGCATCCTTGCGACTGCTTCTTCTCCATATCATCTGACTTCTTTGTAAGTCAATATGGTATGACCTCTTGGCAGGTCCAGGGTTGCCCTCTCTGACTCCTTGGTAAGCCTTGCGTCCGCGTCTTCCACTAAGTGACGGACCAACCATTTGGTCTCACTCTCTCAATGACCAATAATGGCTCACTGAGTCTTCTCCATCTCTCGTTCACACTGGTTGACTGGCCAACTAAGGCCTCTTGATCTAGTAGACTACTTCACTGTACTGCATCCGTATAAGTAATGACTGACGCTACAATATGCATCCACCTTATATAGACGTTGGTTGACACCGCTACGTAATCTCCAGAAATAACCATGACATACTCCCACAACGCGGCAAATATTACATACAGTGGTGAAATAGCCCGCAGGCGGCTAACTCCGTGAGCGCATATCTAAATAAATACGATGACATAGCCATGGAGTGGCGATGACTTGGCAGAATCGCCAACAATATTGCACAATGCACCAACGTCACATCTAATCTCTGATATATACAACAATTCTCACTGTACAGGTATTGAGTGTTATTCTACACATACGTATATATGCATACATGTAAGTACAATCTTGCAAGCAACAGGCAATTGCAAAATTGAATAAAACGGATAATTACAATAATAGTACAATATCACAGATAACATAATAATAATACTGACATAATAATAATAACAATAATAATAATAATATACAGATAAAATCATACAATAATAAAATACAGATATCATCTTGTAACGGGATTTGAACCGTTACAATTCGCCTCCCTCATAAATAAATCGAAGAACAAAGAATCGATTGATTTATGAACAACATGATAGAAATATAACACTGACACATATAAACACTTTAAATGAGTATACAACAATAATTTTCTTTTTCAACATCCATACATTTTATAATACATCACATATATGAGAATTTTTCTCGCACATTGCCATCGTAGATAACTGTCCAGTGTCCCATTCTCATACAATTCACAAGAGCATAGCCCTTAATTTAACACACACAAATAATTTTCAATGATTACACTACATTCTTCTTTTTTTAACATATCAAAACTTTTTTGTGAAATATCACTTATATGAGAACTGTTCTCGCATATTGTTATCGCAGATAACTGTCCAATGTCCTGTTCTCCGTATTTTTTGGCACACAGTACATGACAATGTAGCACTTATTCTTCCAATACACCAATACGACACTTGGTTCACACGCATATCGCAGATGTTAGTTTTATTTTGCCAGTTTCTCACAAAATTTAATCTTACTCTTATTTCAACAAATCTCACGTGACGTACTTCCTTACATATATAATACTATAAATAGCGACAATATCCCCTTCCTGATCTTTTAAAGACTATGCACACTCCCCGATACGGTTCACAATAGTGAAATACCCCTGATACAAAAATAACTTAGACATATTTCCCGCCTCTGCAGATGATGAAATGGAACTCTGAGTAGCACTCTGTCACTCAAACTGAATCAATTTTGCCCTTGTAAACTTACATATCTCAAAAAATCACATCCTACTTGGCAACAATAATTAAAGAATCAATACTCTGACTACAAGATGGTTCAATTATTCCGTAATCCAGCATAATGTTTATTTGTTCTTAGACGTCCCTAGCATTTTTAAGTTGAATGGGGTACTTACCTCCCACAATTGATGAATGGTCATGTACTACAAATTTATGTTCATATACGTGTTCTTCCTCACTTACCACTAAATACATCTCGATGCTTACCTAACATCGAACACAATTACTCCTCTGTAATTCACTCAAATTACCTCACGTCACTGCCTCATACCGACGATCCCTCGGATACTGGTCGTTATAGACACGTAACATACCTCAACACATTTCCTCTCACTAGGAACAACTTCACTTACCTCTCATATATTTCAAAGAACACACGTCACCAACACACTTACCTCAGACCATCATAATTAACACGTACTTCTTTGCTAGTTTCCTCATAGAACAAACACACACTACCTAAATTAAAGTCTACTCTACTTCCATAATTTGCAACCAAGTCAGCTCCTAAAATAACTGAGTACACAAGTTTTGGTACAACAAGGCATAGTTGAAACTTACATATGAATGGGTGAAAACCATAACGGTATAAGTAACATTTTGGTCATTCAGAGAAAAAGACATTTAAACATCTTCAACACTCATATAAAGCATGGTATTTGTAGTTACACCACCCATCACTAGAGCGCAGAATATTACCGCTATCACTTGTATCTCCTGGTTGGTGAAAGGATACATCCTCCTGGAGTTACATCCTGCACTTAACTCATTTTTTAAAGAAATGTCACTTATACCGTTATGGTTTTCACCCATTCATATATCTTCAATTGACTGGTACCGCTATCATCTTATTTACTCACGATGACTTACCCAACGGCTGTTATAAAATAGTACCTTCTTCATATCACAATTTCCATCATCGACTACCTCACTGCTTACAGTATATTCTCAGTATTATAAGTACTTACATCACTTAACAGAACACTTCTTACGTCGAACTTACTACTACCATTAATTACTGTATGATCTACGACTACGGCACTACTTAAATATCTCACTTAACACTACTTAGGTCACAATCACACTGTACTCTTAAATCTACTTTCACTACATAACTACTTATACTACATACCTGTTCAACTTCTACCTTCAACCTGTCCACTTAACTTACCCGATTCCCTGTGAATCTGAAATACTCTGGCTCCAGAAAGAAACCTGGATAACATTCATATTAAGACTATCATAGTCTCTCTGATAACTCAAACCCGTACGCCTCCCATCTTCCGATTCTCTCTGATTACTCTTCTGACCTTCTCTCTCATAACTCAAATCCATACGCCTCCCATCTTCTGATTCTCTCTGATTACTCATCTGACCTTCTCTCTCGTAACTCAAATACATACGCCTCCCATCTTCCGATTCTCTCTGGTTACTCCTCTGACCCATATCACCATCAACACAACTATTAATCCTCTGCGGATCATGATCACCCCCTCTCCTCTGATACACGGCTAACATTTTTCCTCTCTCTCTACTATACTACTTTCCTCAGACATCATGCGCTCTCTCTCACGCGCGCGCCCTTCCACACATTCCTTCCAAAGCCTGTCAATGAAATTTTCTCTAAATTCTCTCAAATTCGACATATTATCCCAGTACACTCGAAACCATATTTTACTTTCACCAATGAAAACATTAGACAAAATCTCCAACACATATTCCCATTCAATAACATTATTCCTCAACTTACTTGCAAATCTTTTCTCAACTACTTTTAAACTTACCAATTCTATAGTATTACACTGATTTCCAGAAAACTTGGTTAAATCACGATCCCTACTGAACAAACCACTCGCTACTATCATTTCTCCCCCCGTCTCACCTCTACCTTCCTGCCGTATCACTTCCTGGCAGTTTACAACTTCTTCTTCTTCTTCCGCTGCTCTTTCAGCATTCTCTTCCACTATTCTCACATCTTCCTGAAATTATTCCTCTCTCTTTCTCACCTGCCGTGATAGCGTTTCCTGTTCGTTCCGTAGTTCAGTGACCTCCACAAGTTTGCTTTTAATTTGTTCATTACTACTAATCTGTTCCCTCGTCTCTTCCCCAACTGTATTGCAAATCTTGTCCAATCTTTCCTCGACTACCTCATGAATTTCTTCCCGATTACTAGAAGTTTTATCACTTAACAGTACGATATTGCTACTGTCCTCTGTACATATTCCCTTGACTTTCTCGGTCTGAATATGAAAATCGCTCCGATTCAACTTCATTTCACCTTCAATTTCAACACATTCTTCATTTACCTTATTTTCTAACTTAGATATTTGACTAGTTACCTCTACTATCTTAGTATCTATTTTATTATTTAGTGATTCAGTTAAAGCATCTATTTTCTCATTGGTCACATTAAAATTTTCTTTATTACTGCCAATTAATTCCTCCATTTGTTTCTTATTATTTTCATTACTAATATCAATCATTTGTTCCATTTAATTACTTAGAGAGTTAATCTGTTTATTGCAATTTTCATTATTAGTCCTAATTAATTCTTTCATCTCTTCCTTACTATTTTCGTTACTACTAATTATTTTTTCCATTTTATTACTTAGAGAGTTAATCTATTTATTGCAATTTTCATTATTAGTACTAATTAATTCTTTCATCTCTTTATTATTTTCACTACTAATACTACTAAAAAATTCCTTCATCTCTTTCATCTCTTTCTTATTATTTTCACTACTAGTATCAATCATTTCCTCCATACGTTTTTGATTATTTTCACTGAGCTTCATATTTTCATTACTGAAATCGGTAAATCTGGCCATCAGCAAATTACAAAAATCTTGGTTCATTCCCCCCGCGATTTCCTTTTGAGTTTCAGTGTGCTTCTCAATTTCTGCACTTTCCTGAATTAACTCAGAAGCTTCCATCGTCTTCACCTGCTCCCTATTCTGAATTTCACCTTGGATGTCCGCAGAAGCAATGACCTCGTCGTCACATGACTTGTTATTGTCTTCCTTGTCCATCATTGGTCCACTAGTGATAGTACGCGATCTCAAATTAATTTCCCTCTTCAAATCCCTTGACATATCCCAAAAATACAAATATGTATCACAAAATTACACTCCTAATATTTACCGGTAATGATTCCGTTGGCTTAAATGTGCATACTCTTCCCAAATGAACCTATGATATGCTGTCATTCAGACCAAATTCTGAATTTATTCGAGTCCCACGTTGCGTCGACACATTGTGAGGTTTCTTATCTTGCTGACTAATTTTACAAACATATTAAAACTGGATTTAACTTGAAAAATCTGAATATCTGCATTCAAAATGGAAATTACGAAAATTAACATTCATTAAATAAAATACACACTTGTTGAACCTTGTACTCACACTTACTTGTTACCTGCTTACTTACACATACATTATTTGAAGGGCGCCTGCTGTCACTCAGTACAGCAATAATAGAATGAGACTCTTGACTATCTCTAGGGTGTGGGGTAATAAGATTACATTTGACAACATACCATATAAGTTCTGGGAAAAGGAGATTGGCGTTCGGTTTCCCCATTAATTTTGAGGTTAAGATATTTTACTTTGAATGAAATGAAACTATGAATTCGTTTGATAGAACAATATATATTCTTTAAATAATATATCAAAAAAATAGTGAGTCTTGTTGCGATAAAACAGATGAGAATATGAAATTATGACATTGCAACTGAAAGAAACTAGGCATGAATTTGAATTCTTCTTGACCGGACATTTAACGATTTATACGAAATATTTCCCTCACTGATTCACTTGACTGTACCTTCAACACTTTTAGTGTAATTACGACGTATTCCTTTGCTCTGGTGTTTACTGTAGATGTGTCACGCCTAACGTGGTGATACATCCTTGCGACTGCTTCTTCTCCATATCATCTGACTTCTTTGTAAGTCAATATGGTATGACCTCTTGGCAGGTCCAGGGTTGCCCTCTCTGACTCCTTGGTAAGCCTTGCGTCCGCGTCTTCCACTAAGTGACGGACCAACCATTTGGTCTCACTCTCTCAATGACCAATAATGGCTCACTGAGTCTTCACCATCTCTCGTTCACACTGGTTGACTGGCCAACTAAGGCCTCTTGATCTAGTAGACTACTTCACTGTACTGCATCCGTATAAGTAATGACTGACGCTACAATATGCATCCACCTTATATAGACGTTGGTTGACACCGCTACGTAATCTCCAGAAATAACCATGACATACTCCCACAACGCGGCAAATATTACATACAGTGGTGAAATAGCCCGCAGGCGGCTAACTCCGTGAGCGCATATCTAAATAAATACGATGACATAGCCATGGAGTGGCGATGACTTGGCAGAATCGCCAACAATATTGCACAATGCACCAACGTCACATCTAATCTCTGATATATACAACAATTCTCACTGTACAGGTATTGAGTGTTATACTACACATACGTATATATGTATACATCTAAGTGCAATCTTGCAAGCAACAGGCAATTGCAAAATTGAATAAAACGGATAATTACAATAATAGTACAATATCACAGATAACATAATAATAATACTGACATAATAATAATAACAATAATAATAATAATAATAATAATAATAATAATAATAATAATAATAATATACAGATAAAATCATACAATAATAAAATACAGATATCATCTTGTAACGGGATTTGAACCGTTACAGTATACCAGGCAAAGTATTCACTGACATCTTGGAAGGGAGGTTGCGATCAGTTGTTGAGAGGAGGTTGGATGAAAACCAGTGTGGTTTCAGACCACAGAGAGGCTGTCATTATGAGATTTTCAGTATGCGCCAGGTAATTGAAAAATGCTACGAGAGGAATGGGCAGGTGTTTTTGTTTTGTAGATCTAGAGAAAGCATATGACAGTGTACCGAGGGAAATGATGTTCGCCATACTGGGGGACTATGGAATTAAAGGTAGATTATTAAAATCAATCAAAGGCATTTATGTTGACAATTGGGCTTCAGTGAAAATTGATGGTAGAATGAGTTCTTGGTTCAGGGTACTTACAGGAGTTAGACAAGGCTGTAATCTTTCACCTTTGCTGTTCGTAGTTTACATGGATCATCTGCTGAAAGGTATAAAATGGCAGGGAGGGATTCAGTTAGGTGGAAATGTAGTAAGCAGTCTGGCTTATGCTGACGACTTGGTCTTAATGGCAGACTGTGCCGAAAGCCTGCAGTCAAATATCTTGGAACTAGAAAATAGGTGCAATTAGTATGGTATGAAAATTAGCCTCTCGCAGACTAAACTGATGTCAGTAGGTAAGGAATTCAACAGAATTGAATGTCAGATTGGTGATACAAAGCTAGAACAGGTCGATAATTTCAAGTATTTAGGTTGTGTATTCTCCCAGGATGGTAATATAGTAAGTGAGATTGAATCAAGGTGTCGTAAAGCTAATGCAGTGAGCTCGCAGTTGCGATCAGCAGTATTCTGTAAGAAGGAAGTCAGCTCCCAGACGAAACTATCTTTACATCGGTCTGTTTTCAGACCAACTTTGCTTTACGGGAGCGAAAGCTGGGTGGACTCAGGATATCTTATTCATAAGTTAGAAGTAACAGACATGAAAGTAGCAAGGATGATTGTTGGTACAAACAGGTGGGAACAATGACAGGAGGGTACTCGGAATGAGGTGATAAAGGCTAATTTAGGAATGAACTCGATGGATGAAGCTGTACGCATAAACCGGCTTCGGTGTTGGGGTCATGTGAGGCGAATGGAGGAGGATAGGTTATCTAGGAGAATAATGGACTCTGTTATGGAGGGTAAGAGAAGTAGAGGGAGACCAAGACGACGATGGTTAGTCTCGGTTTCTAACGATTTAAAGATAAGATGTATAGGACTAAATGAGGCCACAACACTAGTTGCAAATCGAGGATTGTGGCGACGTTTAGTAAATTCTCAGGGGCTTGCAGACTGAACGCTGAAAGGCATAAAAGTCTATAATGAAAATGTATGTTTGTATGTATGTATGTATGTATGTATGTATGTAAGTATGTATGTATGTATGTATGTTCGCTAATAGAGCGGCACACTTGAACTTACTTCGTAGGAAAGGCGTCAAATTTGGGTGGGGTCTTCTCAACAAGCCGCTTTCGAAGATCTGAAATTAGCTCTTGTAATGCCCCTATCCTTGCTATGCCCGATTTCTCGAAGAAATTCATCGTTCAAACCGACGTGTCGTCGTCGGCGGCGGCTGCAGTCCTTCTTCAAGAGACTGAACTAGGGAGGAGACCCATCGCCTATGCATCTAGGACATTATCGGCTCAAGAAGCCAAGTATTCCATCTATGAACTTTAGGGTTTGGCTGTCTTATTTGCATTAGAGAAGTTCCGTCTCTATCTGGAACACGTCCAGTTCGACTTGGAAACGGATAACCAAGCATTAAGCCGGGTCTTAGCTAGGCCACATCGTACTGGTCGTATAGCCCGGTGGGCAATCAGAATTTCCGCCCTCCAGTTTGATGTTAGGCACATTAGAGGAACTGAAAATGTTGTGGCAGATGGTCTAAGCCGCATGTTTCCCAATGATGTAGAGACCTCTGAAGAGGAAGACAGTTCTTCACTTCCCGAGTCCATATCGCCTGGTGTAAACGCCATTCTAACGGATGCTCCCATGTTATTTAGGGATATTGAAAAATATCAACGTGAAGATCCAGTGCTGGCTCCTATTATGGAAACGCTTTCTTCGGGGGAACGTGTTGTCCCTTATGTATTGAGGAATGGTGTTTTATGTTCTTGTGCCCATGATCTTCATGTACTATCATGAGACCCCATTAGGGAGCCATTTAGGCATCTTTAAAACTAGAGAAAAGATCAGAGAAATGTTCATTTGTAAAGGTATGGACGGCGAAATGCGTGAATTAGTAAAAGCTTGTAAAGATTGTTGGCCAAGTAAACCTACCATGTCCACCAAGCTAGGTCTCCTGTCCTCCCATCAAGCGTCGCGCCCCATGGATCGTCTTTACATCGACTACGTAGGAACCTTCCCCCAATCAAAGGGGAATGCCAATAAATTCATCTTTGTGTGTGTAGACGGTTTCACAAGTTTTTCCTGGTTATTTCCGACTAAGCTGGCTACCGCTCAGTCTACTATTTCTTGTTGCTGCTTTCTTTGGCCAATGTCAATATATCGTTTATGATAATGCTAAAGCTTTCACCTCCAATCTCTTCCGAAAGTTATGTTTTCATTTATCCATCTCACATGTAACAACCTCTGCGTACTATCCTCAACCATCTTTGGCTGAACGGGTCAATCGTAACCTGAGGTCGGCTCTAATTGCCTATCATCACGACGATCATTCTAGGTAGGACACTTCCCTACATTGGTTAGCCTTCGCTCTGAATTCGGCGGTTCACGAATCTCATAAATTCACTCCAGCTTCATTGATGTTCAAGTTTGTACCCAACACGCCGCTCTCTAACCTTTCGTCTCTTAGTGATATTCTACCCGAGACAATGGTTCCTGATAACATTAATGATCTTTGGAAGAAGGATAAGGCCAATCTTAAAGTTTCTCATGAAAAGGTTAGGGAAAGATATGATCGTGGACGGAGGCCCACAAATTTAAACGTAGGAGACCAAGTAATGATTAAGAACTTTGTTCCCGCGGGCAAGCTTGCCCCCAGATTTCATGAACCGTGCACGATTTTGGATTTCCTAACTCCAGTAACATTGTTAGTAAGTAGCCCTGCCACCGAGAGGATCTTTAGGGTTCACCTGTCTCAGGTGAAACCTGTGTAAATTACTTGCTCATTGGATCTTTAACTCCTTGTAAGAACCCCAAAGGTTACATTTTTGGGTTTTATGTTTAAGGCCTTCTGCCCTGTGTTTGTCCATCTACCATGTACAACTATGTAAAACGTTCCCCATGGTTACTCTGCTGTCCTTGCCCAACGGCCATTACCAAGCTCACGTCTCCTGCTAAACCACACCAGTGGCAATAAAAATAAAAGTCTCCACGCCGCTGGCCGCACAGCCTCACCACCAAGACTGTACCCTAAAGCATTTATTCCAACAACAATTCTGCCGCCAAGATTTTACTGTTTCAGCGCAGTTCAGCCGTGCGGTGCCATACCCCCACTGTGGTGGGGTAAGGGCCCACCCCACTACCGTGATGTCTTCCTGGGTACGGCGCGCCCGAGTCTTGCTCCCGGCACAGGCTGATGTGCGGCGCACCATCTCTGGACTGTAAACAAACCTTGCATTTGCGGCGTGCTTCACGATTACTCCTCTCATAGTGCTGGAGAGAGGTATCTCTGGGTACTTGAGGGATCAGAGCGGCCTCCAGTGGATACAGGCAGCGGCGGCAGGCCTTGCCGTAAAAATTAATCGGCAGTTACATGGACACTCTATATCTGCAATTAATACATTTTTGCTTCAAATCAACCTTTGGTGGACTTGGAAAAATATTACTTCCATGAATTAATGTTTTTGTTTCGCAATTCTACCACAACAAAGAAACTCTAAAACTGGACTTAAACTAGTCCCACCCATCTATATCAAACAACTTAAGAGACCTCCGACTACTGAAAAATTGTATTTTCTCTTCTAAATTCTTCTTCAACTAATCAGCAACAAACTTGGACTTTTGTTTTGGAAAAGAAAGTTTTAACATTCTTCTGTGTCACCCCTTGGAAGGACTTTTTGGGGGGGGAGGTCTGTACCGGGCGGTACACCTCTACGATGCAAGTTCAAATCTTGCGCCAATTGAAACTCCTCTACAGGAGAAACGCTGAACCTTAAAAACGGAATCAACTCAACTGTTTATCAGAAGATGTCTCTGGGTGTTTTGATTTGCTTTTGTTGATCAAGAAGTATGGACATTCTCTAACAGATGTCTCTACTAAAAACTATGATTATGCACTCCGGTGCGAAGGAATGAACTTTCTTGGAGAAATTTTGTATTCATAAGTTTTGTCTTTACTAAATTTTGTTCCTTCATTTGAGGGTTGGCAATATTAAGCTTCCTTTCCGCCTATTTTGAATTTAACCAATCCTAAATTTCTGTAATTAATTTCCCACCAATAAGGTGTATCTTCATCGATTTGTGTATAACTTTTTGCTGTTAGCCAATAAACATTTGTGGGCGAGTCTTAATCATTCATGAAAGGTCTCGAATTTTTCGCGAGGGTATAAAAACTGCTGATTTTCTTGTCTCGGTGCCACTTCAACAACATCTTGCTTAGTGTATAGAAGCATAGCAGGGGGCGGTTAGCGCCTCTTTCTTCGGGCAGCAGCTCTTAAACAAGGTAATGGCCGATTAACATCTATCTTTCCTCTTTGCTAGCTCAGCAGTTTAACTCGCGGGGAAGGTTCGAAACCTTTAATATGCAACCTATCTCTTTAAAAAGTAAATCCCTTTTCAGTCTATGTAAAAAACTACAAATTTCTTCAACTGTAAATCGGGGGTAGAGAGTGCTTTATCCTCTCGAGCTCCCCTTCATTTTGAAGTTGAGGTGACTACATTTTCATAACCGTTTCTTCTCTTCCTTAATGTGTTAAAGTTTTCTCATACGAGTCACCTCCCTAGCTTTGGATTTACCCCTGTGTAATCGGCCGAGAGCCACTTAGGTTTTAAAATGTGTATTTAGGAGTGCAAGTTCACGCCTCCAGTCCTCACTGTACTTTGGGGCCAGTAACTTACCCTGTTGTTTTTCCTTCATTGCGAAGGCCCTGTAGGTTGGGTACAAGTTACCCCTGTTTCTTTATAAGTTATGCCTTGATGGCAGTTTAGTGTAATAATCTGTTATGGCCTTTAGAGGCTCGAATTATCGAGAGAGGGTCAGCTCGTTATGGTGTTGTGGTAAAAGTGCCCTAGAGAGGCTTGAGATGTGAAGTTGGGAGCAAGTGCTCCATGTAATGAGGGGTTTTCTGCCCTTTGGTAATTTGTGGTTGTGAGCTGAGGGCTCAGACTTTGAGGATCGTAGCCTAGAATTTGTAATATCCTCTTAACTTGTGCTGTCGTTTGTAAAATTTCATTTTACCTGATTTTTCTTTGTTATTTCACCCAGTGAAAATTTTTAAATCTTGTTATCAGTTGAAAATATAACCTTTATTTAAATTTTAAAATTCATCTTTCGGACTTGTAGTTAGACACATTCCAGCCCGCACCTTCTTACACCTCTGCCTTCCACGGATAACTCCGTAAGAATAAGAATAATTGTACCGGGCCGTACACCTCTACGAGGCAAGTTCAAATCTTGCGCCAATTTAATCTACTCTACAGGAGAAACCCTGAATTTTAAAAACCGTACTAACTCTACGGTTTATCAGAAGAACTCCCTCAGTGTTTTTGATTTACTTTTGTTTTTCAGTGATCAAGAAGTGTGGACATTCTCTAACAGACGTATCTTCCAAATACTATGGTAATACACTCTGGTGCAATGGAATGAACTCTCTTGAAGAAATGTCGTATTCATAAGTTTTGTCCTTACTAAATTTTGTTCTGTGATTTGTAGGTTGGCAACATTAATCCTTCCTTTTCGCCTGTTTTGAATTCAGCCAATCCGTAATTTTTGTAATTATTTTTCCTCCAATCATTGCTTTCTTCGAATTTCAATGTGTTATTATTAGTGAACCAATAAAATTGAGGGGGTGTGTCTACTCATTCCTGAAAGGTCTCGAATTTTCCACGAGGGTATAAAAACTGCTGTTTTTCTTGTCTCCGGGCCACTTCAGTAACATCTAGCTTAGTGTGTGGATATGTAGCAGGGGGCGGGAAGCGCCCCGTTCTTCAGGCAGCAGTTCTTCATCAAGGTAATGGCCTCTTAACATCTTTATATCTTGCTAGCTCAGCAGTTTAACTCTCGGGGAAGGTTCGAAACCTTTAATATGTAACCTACCACTTTAAATGTAATTTCTTTTTCAGTCTGTGTAAAAACTACAAATCTCTTTTGCTGTAAAGCGGGGATAGAGAGTGATTTACCCTCTCGAGCACCAATTCATTTTGAAATTGAGGTGACTATGTTTTCATAACCGTTTCTACGCTTCCTTAATGTGTTAAGTTTCCTCATACGAGTCACCTCCATAGAATGGGATTAGCCCCTGTATTATCGCCCTATGCTTCTTAGGTTTTAATATGTGTATTTAGGAGTGCAAGTTCTCGCCTCCATTCCCCTAGTATTTAGGGCCGTTAAAATTAATCTATTTGTTTTATTTGAGGCCCAGTAGAATGGGTACAAGTTGCACCTGTTTATTTATAAGTATGCCTTAAGGGCAGTTGAGTGTAATGTCTGCTTATGGCCACCTGATAGGCTTGAACTATTGAGAGCAGGTCTGCTCTTTCCTAAATTTGATCTCTGTGTGCCTCTAGGAGGCTTAACATTGTAATTAGGAGCAAGTTCTCCTTGGCATGATGGGGTTTTCTGCCCCTTTGTTCAATTTTGAATCTTGGTCAAGTTGGGCTAATAGCTCAAGGATTGTGACTGTGGAGCTCTAAGCCCAAAACCTTGTAAATAAAACCCTGAACGCGTAAAATTATTTGGTACCTGCCTTTCGTTGTTATTTCACCTAGTGGAAATTGTTAAATGTTGGTATCTGTTATTTGTTGACTTTTAAAAGAAACTATAACCTTTGTTAAAGTTTTAAATTAACTTTATTTTTGTAGTTGAGACCTATACCAGCCCGCACCTTCTTTCACCTCTGACTACCACGGATATCTCCGTAACAAGTGGTAGCAGAGAGTGGTTGAATGGGTCTCATTTAGCCCCTTTTGACGGCTAAACATTGCTTTATTTAGATCTCTATCCATTTTTTCAGTCGCTGGAATTTTTTTTCGATTTTTCTAAATTTTTAAAGTGTCTGTCATCATGCCCGGCCCTCGTGATGTCCTCCATCCCGGCTAATGCGCAAGGAGGAGTTGATCTATGAATTAACAATTAGAAATATTCAATCTGGAGGCACGGTTGCGGCCGATATCACTAAGCTTAAAGGTTCCCTTGAATTGATGCTCTCTCTACGATCACTGATAATACTACTGAGCTAGCATCCGTAGGTGTTTTTTTTTTTGAAGGGGGTGACCTTCACCTAATCAGCTCAAACGTGTACAAGCTAGATTATACCATTTTGCGAATAGAGTTAGTGATCTATTGTCTCTTAAGTTGAGTGACATTCAAGGGAAAGAAGCTAGTGCTCTTCTCGAAAACCTTGCTAAATTGTCCAGTAAGGTTACCATATTGTTAACTGGAGCAGTCCCTTCCAATACCGACCAACCCACTACGGTAAACGTAGTTAGCGAGGAAGGGTCTTCTAAAGGAGAAGAAAATCGGAAATCAGTAGGAGTTCAATAAACCTCTGCCCCTTTAGACAATGAATTTGAACGTCGTTCCTCTTTGAATAATGCACCTTCTGAATCAGCTTCTCCGCCACTTAGGCCTCTACCTACTATGTCACCCGTCTTCAGCAGTTTTCCCCATCCTTTAGCAATGCGGCTCAGAGGTATTTCTAAGTTTTCTGTTAACTCTACCAGTGACGTTATTTCATTCTTAAGGTTTTTGTTGAATTCCAAGATCATGCTCTTGTTTTTTCTCTTTCCTCGTGTCAAATACTGCAGATTATTTATCCCTATTCAAATGGTGTTCTATCTGACAAAATAGTTAGGCCAATTGCCGAACAATCATCTATCGAAGACTTCCACGCCCATCTGTTAGCTAATTTCTTTCCGGCTCGAGCTAGGTCATCACTAATCCAGATGTACTATTACCGAGTACAGCGGCTGGATGAAAATATTGCAGACTTCATCCAAGATATTAAGTTCTATACTTGAGTATGTGCACTCCATTTTCCAGAAGATCAAATTGTACAGGCTATTGTGGAAGGAATTTCCCCATCTTACAGGTCATATTTGTGCTTTGCGTCGCGTCCGCAAACCTTTTCCGACTTGGAAGCTATGGCTGTTTCAGCCGAAGGGGTTAGATACGCCGACACCTTACGTGTCGCGAAAGAACCCCCTCCATCTTCTAGAAATGTTCGGCCTCCACCTCGCCGAACCGTAACTCGCCGCAAATGATATGCTTGTGGGTCACCCGACCATCTTCGGAATAAGTGCCCCTTAATTAAATCCAATGGGACAAACAAGGGAGCAGGGTCATCCCAAGGCTGTTTGAAATGCGGCGCTTTTTCAAATATCGCCAAGAAGTGCCCGAATTCTAATAGCACTCCCTCCTGCTCAACTTCGGATGCAACTTCCACCAACAATCATAAGTGACTTGTGGCTTCGGCTGAGTCGGCTAACCCATCTTCCCGAGGCTCAGCCCCAAGTAAACCAGCTGAAATCTCAGGGAAAATTCAGTTTCGAATTTACCTTTTGAAGGTCCCAAGGAATGTCTTAGGATTGCGGGGGATACCCCCGCACCTGCACCATTTCTCAAAATTGAATTGAATAATGAGCCCGTAACTGCTCTTTTAGACTCAGGCAGTGTTTTTTCTATTATTTCGGCTGAATGGTATTCCTAATTAAAATCTGTGTGTAAACTTCCTGATTATTGTTCGTCTTTGGTTCAATGCGTTTCGGCAAACTCTTCTCCATTAGAAATTGTAGGTTTTCTGTATGCAAAAATTAGAATTGCTAAATTTACTTGGAAAGTTGAACTGTTTGTGGCTAAGCACTTGTCTTGCCCCATTATAATAGGAGCGGATTTCTTGTCACACACCGGTCTTGTGCTCGACATTCAGAGCAGGTTGTGCACTTTCAAATTTGTCAGTAATTTCAAAATCCCCTTGTTATCATGTAGTTCTGTATCATGTTCATCTATTTCGCCTACCCAGGATGAGATGTTGTTAGATCTTAGACATCTACCTGAGGAGCAGGCAGAGAGTATTCGTAAGTTGTGTCAGTCATTTCCAGATGTTTTCTCTGATACTCTTGGCGTTACTGACCTCATTGAATACAAGATTGTGGCTACGAATTCGATTCCAGTCTGGTTTCCGCCTTATAGGCTGTCTCCACCTAAAATGAAGGCTCTGAAAGAAATCATAGATCAGATGCTAAAAGATGGTATTATTCGCTCCTCTAAGTCGGCATATTCTTCCCCTATTTTTCTAGTCCCGAAAACCCAAGGTGGCTTCAGGCCTGTGATTGATTATAGGGCTCTCAGTCGGAAGGTGGTGTTACAATCTGTGAACCTTCCAGACCTTCACTCTTGTTTCTCATGGTTCCGAAAGGCTAAATTCTTCACCATCTTTGACCTCAATCAGGCTTATAACCAGATACCACTAGCTGAGGAATCTAAACACCTTACAGCGTTTGCCACTGATTGGAACTTGTATGAATACAAACGCGTGCCTTTCGGGCTCCCCACGGGAGCAGCCGTACCTACGAGACTGCTAGACAGGGTCTTCTCCGACATCAAATTTGAGTATCTATACCATTATCTTGATGATGTCGTCGTATTTTCTGAGACCATTGAAGAACATCTAGATCATCTGAAAGAGGTCCTGAGTCGCCTTCGTAATGCAGAGTTGACGGTACAGTTGTCCAAGGTTGCCTTCGCTAAACCTTCTTTGTCATTTCTAGGGCATATTGTGTCGCCCGATGGTGTCGCTGTAGATCATTCTAGAACACAGGCCATCCGTGATTTCAAACCTCCCAAGGACATCAAAGGTATTGCCAGGTTCATAGGCAATGTGAACTTCTTCAGGAAATTTATTCCTAACTTCGCTAATAGAGCGGCGCCCTTGAACTTACTTCGTAGGAAAGGTGTCAAATTTGAGTGGGGGGCCTTCTCAACAAGCCGCTTTCGAAGATCACAAATTAGCCCTTTGTAATGCCCCTGTCCTCGCTATGCCCGATTTCTCTAAGAAATTCATCGTCCAAACCGACGCGTCGTCGTCGGCGGTAGCTGCAGTCCTTCTTCAAGAGACCGAACTAGAGAGGAGACCCATCGCCTATGCTTCTAGGACTCTTTCGACTCAAGAAGCCAAGTATTCCATCTATGAACTTGAAGGTTTAGCAGTCTTGTTTGCTCTAGAAAAGTTCCGTCTCTATCTGGAGCATGTCAAGTTCGACTTGGAAACAGTTATCCAAGCGTTAAGTTGGGTCTTAGGTAGGCCACGTCGTACTGGTCGTATAGACCGCTGGGTCATCAGAATTTCTGCCTTCCAGTTTGACGTTAGGCATATTAGAGGTACTGAAAATGTTGTGGCAGGCGGACTTAGCCGTATGTTTTCTAATGATGTAGAGACCTCTGAACAGGAAGACAGTTCTTCACTTCCCGAGTCCATTCTACATGAGGTTAATGCCATTCTAACTGATGCTGCCATGCACTTTAGGGACATTGAAAAATATCAACGTGAAAATTTAACGCTGGCCCCAATCATGGAATCCCTTTCTTCTGGGGAACATGTTGTCCCTTATGTATTGAGGAATGGTGTTTTATGTTGCCCGTCGGGGCATGATAAGAAGATGAAAGTTGTGGTTCCAGCTGTTCTCGTGCCCTTGATCTTCAAGTACTATCATGAGACCCATTAGGGGGGGATTTAGGCATCTTTAAAACTAGAGAAAAGATCAGAGAAATGTTCATTTGGAAAGGTATGGACAGTGAAATCCGGGAGTTGATAAAAGCTTCTAAATCTTGTTGGCTTAGTAAACCCACCATGTACACTAAGCTAGGTCTATTGTGTTCTCACCAAGCGTCGTGCCCCATGGAACATCTTTACATCGACTACGTAGGAACCTTCCCCCGGTCTAAGGGGAACGCCAACAAATTCATTTTGGTGTGTGTAGATGGTTTCACAAGATTTTCTTGGTTATTTCCGACTAAGCTGGCTACCGCTCAGTCCACCATTTCTTGTTTAAATTCTATTTTTGCTTCTTTTGGTCCGTGTCAATATATTGTGTCTGATAAAGCTAAAGCTGTCACATCCAATCTCTTTCGTAAATTCTGTTTTGATCTATCCATCTCTCATGTGACTACTTCTGCTTACTATCCTCAACCATCTCTAGCTGAACGGGTCAATCGTAATCTGAGGTCGGCTCTGATTGCCTATCACCATGAAGATCGTTCTAGGTGGGACACGTACCTGCATTGGTTAGCTTTCGCTTTGAATTCGGCGGTTCATGAATCCCATAAGTTTACTCCAGCTTCTTTGATGTTCAAGTTTGTACCCAACACGCCGCTCTCTAACCTTTGGTCTCTTAGTGATATTGTACCTGAGACAATAGATCCAGATAATATTAAAGATCTTTGGAAGAAGGCTAAGGCCAACCTTAAAGTGTTTCATGAAAAGGTTAGGGAAAGAAATGATCGTGGACGGAGGCCCACCAATTTAAAAGTAGGAGACCAAGTTATGGTCAAGAATTTTGTTCCCGCGGGCAAGCTTGCCCCCAGATTTCATGGGGCGTGCATTATTTTAGATTTTCTTACGCCGGTCACATTGTTAGTGAGCAATCGAGCCACCGAGAGAATCTTTAGGGTTCACCTGTCTCAGGTGAAGTCTGTGTAATGTACTTGCTCATTGGATCTTTAACATCTTGTAAGAACCCCAAAGGTTATATTTTTCCCTAAAATTAGGCCTTCTGCCCCTTATATTTTACATTTGGTTGTTCTTTTTTATCTGCTCTGTATAAATATTGTAAAACCTTCTCCGAGGGTACTCTGCTGTCCTCTCCGTATGGCCATTACCAAGCTCCCGTCTCCTGCTAAACCACACCAGTGGCAATAACAATAAAAATAAAATAAAGTTTTCCACGCCGCTGGCCCCCCAACCTCACCACAAAGACTGTACCCCACAACCATTATGGTCCAACACAAATTCTGCCGCCGAGATCTTACTGTTTCAGTGCCCCCACAGCCGTGCGGCGCCGTACCGCCACTGAGGTGGGGGGCGGGCCCACTCCACTCCAGTGAGGTCAAGCAGTGTACGGCGAGCCGGAGCCCTCCTTGCGGCCAAGGCTGATGTGCGGCGCACCACCCGCAAGCTACTCGAGGACTGTAAACAAACTTCGTATCTGCGACGTGCAGCACCACTACCCCTCTCATAGTAGCGGGAGAGGTGTATCTCAGGGTACTTGAGGGGTCCGGGCGACCTCGACGGAACTTTGGCAGAGGGGACTGGTCTTGCTGTCAAAATTAATTGACTGCTAATGTACTTCTTCTGCTACATGGACACTCTATTAATTATTTTTTGACTTCAAATCAACATTTGGTGGACATAGAAAATATTACTTCCAGGAATTAATGTTTTTGTTTCGCAATTCTACTACTACCAAGAAACTCTAAAGCTGGATTTAAACTAGTCCTACCCATCCATATTAACCAACTTCAGAGACCTTCGACTACTGAAAAGTTATATTTTTCTCTTCGAAATTCTTTTTCAACTAATCAGCAATAAACTTGGACTTTGATTCGAATTTTTTTTTTCTCTTCTGTGTCACCCCTTGGCAGGACTTTTGGTGGGGGAGGCATGTACCGGGCGGTACACCTCTACGACGCAAGTACAAATCTTGCGCCAATTCAATCTACTCTACAGGAGAAACCCTGAACATTGAAAACCGTACTAACTCAGAAGATGTCACTGAGTGTTTTTGATTTACTTTTGTTTTTCAGTGATCAAGAAGTGTGGACATTCTCTCTAACAGATGTCTCTACCAAATAATATGGTAATACACTCTGGCGCAATGGAATGAACTCTCTTGAAGAAATGTTGTATTCATAAGTTTTGTCCTTACTAAATTTTATTCTGTGGTTTGTGGGTTGGCAACATTAATCCTTCCTTTCCACCTGTTTTGAATTCAGCCAATCCGTAATTTCTGCAATTAATTTTCCTCCAATCATTGCCTTCTTCTTCGAATTTCCATGTGTAATTATTAGTGAACCAATAAAATTGAGGGGGTGTGTCTACTCATTCCTGAAAGGTCTCGAATTTTCCACGAGGGTATAAAAACTGCTGATTTTCTTGTCTCCGGGCCACTTCAGTAACATCTAGCTTAGTGTGTGGATATGTAGCATGGGGAGGGAAGCGCCCCGTTCTTCAGGCAGCAGTTCTTCATCAAGGTAATGGCGTCTTAACATCTTTATCTCTTGCTAGCTCAGCAGTTTAACTCTCGGGGAAGGTTCGAAACATTTAATATGTAACCTACCACTTTAAATGTAAATTCCTTTTCAGTCTATGTAAAAACTACAAATCTCTTTTACTGTAAAGCGGGGATAGAGAGTGATTTACCCTCTCGAGCTCCGCTTCATTTTGAAATTGAGGTGACTATGTTTTCATAACCGTTTCTACGCTTGCTTAATGTGTTAAGTTTCCTCATACGAGTCACCTCCATAGATTGGTATTAGCCCCTGTATTATCGGCCTAGTGCCTCTTAGGTTTTAATATGTGTATTTAGGAGTGCAAGTTCTCGCCTCCATTCCCCTTGTATTTAGGGCCGTTTAAATTAATCTATTGTTTTTTTATTTGAGGCCCAGTATAATGGGTACAAGTTGCCCCTTTTTATTTATAAGTATGCCTTAAGGGCAGTTGAGTGTAATGTCTGCTTATGGCCTCCTGATAGGCTTGAACTATTGAGAGTAGGTCTGCTCTTTCCTAAATTTGATCTCTGTGTGCCTCTAGGAGGCTTAACATTGTAATTAGGAGCAAGTTCTCCTTGGCATGATGGGGTTTTCTGCACCTTTGTTCAATTTTGTACCTTGGTCAAGTTGGGCTAATAGCTCAAGGATTGTGACTGTGGGGCTCGAAGCCCAAAACCTTGTAAAAAAAACCCTGAACGGGTAAAATTATTTGGTACGTGCCTTTCGTTGTTATTTCACCTAGTGGAAATTGTTAAATGTTGGTATCTGTTATTTGTTGATTTGGAAAAGAAAATATAACCTTTGTTAAAGTTTTAAATTAACTTTAATTTTGTAGTTGAGACCTATTCGAGCCCGCACCTTCTTTCACCTCTGACTACTACGCATATCTCCGTAACAATAATAATAATAATAATAATAATAATAATAATAATAATAATAATAATAATAATAATAATAATAATAATAATAATATTAATAATATTAATAATAATAATAACGTAAGGAAGGGCCTCAAGATTATGGGAATGAATCACGAGGACATCTCTAACCAATCAAAATGCAGATCATTGATCAACATCTTCAAGGGCTTCCCTGATGAGAAAAAGGAGAACAGCGGCTAAACAGAAGAGAGAAGACAGAGAAAGAATGCAACGTTTCTGGGCTGCAGAAAAGGCTTCCAGAAATGCCTTATGGTTACGTGACGTGGTCTTTAATGGCCCTGAACGAGAATAATAATAATAATAATAATAATAATAATAATAATAATAATAATAACAATAATAATAATACATTCATTTCATTCATTAATAATGAGGCATGTACTCCCGCAAGTAACAGTTTTTCTGTGACCCGTCTTTTCTTACACAATTTCAAGATGTTTACAAATATTTTGAACATGCCCCTTGGTAAATTATTCCAATACTTTGTTTAATGGTATTTGTTCGTGACGTCGACCTCTGTAGATCTTATGCCACTACTTGCACCATATGTTAGAAACCTGTGTGTTATTGTAATTGCGGAAGAGTAGAGTGTTGAATGTGAGGAAAGGAACGTTAAGGACGGCACAAAACACCCAGTCCCCAGACCAGGCATATTAATCATTACAATTAAGAAACCCTGACCCGGCCGGGAATCGAACCCGGGGCAGCCGGGTGACAGGCGGACGCGTTACCCCCTACACCGCGGGGCCGGGTTTCCAATCCCTTCCTCCTCATCGTATAAATGAATATTTGCTCCAATGTATCCTCTTGAATTCCAACTTGATCTTCATATTATGATATCTCCCACCTGTAACAGGCCACACAAGTTTATCCGTCTCCACTGACAGCTCGGAACATACCACTTAGTCGAGTAGCTCGTCTCCTTACTGCTTTCCTTTGGATCTTCTCCAGTTCTCGTATCAAGTAGTCCTGGTGTGGCTCCCGTACTGTAGTTGGGGTCTTACCACAGACTACTACGCCCTCTCCTTTACATCCTCTCACAACCATGTCCAAAGATCTGAACTATTTACTTACAGCCTCCATTTCACTGCCCTTGTTGAGGCGGTAGAGGCGGGATCCCTCACTGAGTCCAAGGGAAAAACCAACCCTGGAGGGTAAACAGATTAAGAAGAAGAAGAACTCTGTAATTCGGTTTCTCGCTGTTTTGTTTTATAACGAATGGTGCGCAGCAGCACGAGTCGCTTGTAGCTCGTGGCCTCCATCTGGTCCGAATAGACGACGTGCGTATTGATTGCTTAGTTCTGGTGTTGAGTGCCTATTCCTCCTGGTTCCACATATCATGTAGACGCCGACCATGAAGAAAGGTGAGAGTTAATGAATGAACACTGTGACCTCCCGCATGAACAGCACGTAGGGATCGTCTAACGAGAGAAATATAGCCCCAAGGATTGCTCAATCAAAGCGGTTATTTCATTCCCGTTCCTCATACTGTACGAGGAAGGGCGGGCCATCAGCTCAACTAAGGAGCTCTTCGGCCATAGAGAGGAAGAAAAACAGAGAAAAATGGAAAATGCAGTGGGTATGTGTCGTACATACCATACAAGGATATTGTGTTGGAAACTGGCGTAAGAAGACAGGGCCAACAAGTCGGACCCCAGGGGAGACCCGCAAGGCACCCGTTTTAACCAGAGGGAATGAGGGTGAGAACTTTATTTATTTTTGGAGCAAAGCATCTCGGGCACGCATTTCGAAAAAGACAATGTTACATAGCGTTACAGAGAGTTACATTACACATAGTGAGGTGGAGAAATAAGGGGGTTCGGGAGGAAGTTGGAGGCAGGAGGAGGGTAGTGTTGTGAGAGAAGGTAGGACAGGGTGGTGGTCATGTTGGTGACGGAAGTAGCAAGTAAACGGAGAAGGTCCAAGATCGGGAGGGGTGGTAGGAAAAGAACGGTTGGGGGAGCGGGGACGTTGAGGGGCGGCGGTGGTGGGCGAGGAGAAGGACGGACATGGCGGGGCGGGGAGCGGGGACGTTGAGGGGCGGCGGTGGTGGGCGAGGAGAAGGACGGACATGGCGGGGCGGGGAGCGAGAATGTTCCACTGGATAAGTTCTTCCGCGGAGACGGACGCCGGTGGTGATCGGCTGGTCCACTTCGGCTGGAGATCAGAGCTCAAGACGTGGCGCCTTGGTCGTTGAAGATCCGAAAGACTCGACGGGTCGCAACACCAGCCAGTTGAAGTTCGGTCTGGATATCCTGTTCTGCGATGGCCGGGTCGATGCCACGGACTACGCAGCTCAGAGATGGGTGGAGAGGCGGTGCTGCCGCGTCGGGCGTGGATCTACGGCGAGCAGTTGGAGCCGCAGAGGTGGTAGCCGAAACGTTGGCTGTAGGAAGCAATTGACTCGGGAGAGAGACAGCTAAGGAGATGGGGGGAGTAGACATGATAGGAGAAGAGTGGCTAGTCGTGGTAAGTACTGGCGAAGTAGTCAAGGGAGTGGAGGCAGAAGTATTGAAGGTGGGTGTGGTGTTGGTAAACGTAATGGAGGTGGGGGTTGATGACGTCGTCGGGCGAGATGAACGTGGTTGAACTGTGAGAGGAGGGTCTATAAGGGATCGCAGGTCACGGATGAGAGAATCGGGAGTTGGAACCACCTCGTGCCGTCGACCAGCGGTGATGGCGCCATCTGCGATGAAGTTCTCCACCTGGGCTTGTTCCCGGAAGAAGGCGAGGACGTCCGGTGAGGTCTGTCCAGAAGATCTGTTCTGAAGCCGGGCAACTTCCCAGATTGAGTGGCCGTGTCCAGTCGGAGAAGGACGTGTCCACAGGTGTACATGGTGGGGGAGGCGACAGCCAACGAGGCGTCTGCCCGTTTGATTGTTCTTGGGCCGACTGAGCAGAGAAGAGCGCCACCCAGCCGAAAATATAGCGTGGAGATGTGAAAAAGATGTGTCACCGAAGCCCTGTTCGTAGTGTGACCGTATATGAGGATTGTTTAAATAGTAGCCTATATGCAGTGAGTTATCATAGACATTGTGATGCTTTTCACCAGAGTAGAAGCGATGACGCATAATTAAGAAATCAGTAGAGGAGATTAATGAGGGAGCGTAAACTGAGATTCACAGACAGTTATCAAGCGTCGGTGTGCATGAGAAACGATGAACGGGGATTGGTGGAGGTCCCTCTTGGTCAGGGTGTGGTTTCTTTTGTTTATGCTTGTGAAAATATCTTGATGTTACAGGCGCGTGTGCTACACGCCGATTTACTGATTACGTATTGTAAATATGTGTTTTATCGAAGTGAATTGAAATCCCAGTAAGGGTTTTACGTGATTGTGTGTAATTAGTTATTGCGATACATGTCCGACTCCATGGCTAAATGGTTAGCGTGCTGGCCTTTGATCACAGGGGTCCGGGTTCGATTCCCGGTAGGGTCGGGAATTTTAACCATAATTGGTTAATTCCTCTGGCACGGGGGCTTGGTGTATGTGACGTCTTCATCACCATTTCATTCCCATCACGACGCGCAAGTCGCCTAGAGGAGTCAAATCAAAAGACCTGCATCTGGCGAGCCGAACTTGTCCTCGGATACTCCCGGCACTAAAAGCCGTACGGCGTTTCATTTCAGGTACGATTATTAAGATAAGGGTAGTCTAAGTGATAATAGCCCGTAAATAGTTACGTAAGTGCGGTTAGGATTTCACCACAGTGTCTGAGGATATAAAATTTTAAGCTACTCGTTTCTCATGAATGAAATACAAGTCACAGAAATCGCAAGTGTAGTCTGATCATACTCAAGTTCTTTGATTCTGAACTGATTATCGTGTCTACGTTGGATTAGGCGTGTTGATGGAATCGTGAACGTCTGCTGATATAATGTAAGATGTTTGGTGGTTTTCATTGAGTTCGATCATTTTGTGGTTTCACTCCTGTTTATTTGAATAAACTTAGTAACTAAATTTAATCGATTGTCGCCCATTACTTAAGTAGATAGCTTCACCCGAAAGTAATGCCGGTCCGTCGAAGTATATATTCCACAATATCTGTTTTAGGCTTTGCTTAGAGAGTTAAGACCGAACACGCCTAAGTGACTGGCTGGTTGGAGCATCGTCAGATTTTGGTGGTGATATGGGGACACAATAACCACTAAAACTCCACAGTTCTGGTCGTATGGCCAAGGAACTGACAATGAATATGTTCCTTCATGAAAAGTGGAAGAGGGAACTTTTAGGACATGACGGAAAAGTAAACCATTGTTTACAACGTACAGAATATGTATTACTATAATTATACTGGCGGAAAAAATATCCAAACACTATGAAGTAACAAATGTAGAACACGGAAATATTGGCAGTATATTTGTCGAGGTAACATACTTAATTAATTATAGGTACAATGCTAGAGGTAAATATCCGCGCAGAAAGGCCATCGCAAGTATTCCATGCTGGTCCATTAATGACCGGTGTAATCGCCTGACTTTTGAATGCAGGCATGGAAACCTGCATTCATTGTGTCGTACAGATGCCGGATGTCAGCTTGTCGGATGAAGTTACATGCCTGTTGCACTTGGCCGGTCAATACAGGGACAGACCAAGGCAACATACCGACACTCAGTAGACCACATTGGGTTACAACAGCGGCATGGGGGCGTGCATTATCTTGACAGCACAACGGGTGGAATCACCAGATGGACAGTCAGGGTGCGTGGAATAACCACGAGAGTGCTCCCGGTGTAAGTCCAGTGTGTCGACGCCTCCTTTCAACAACACACGGCCATCACTGGCACCAAGGCAACACCAGCTTCCATTGGAAAACACAACGGACCTCCACTCCATCCTCCAACGAGCTCTCGCTTGACACCACTGAAGTCGCAGACGGCGGCGCCGCACGACCTGTCCTTCAAGTAACCGGTTTCGAACAGTGTCGCTCGGATTGCTGTCCACTGCCCCACAGCAATACAGCGGTGATGCCACGGGGACATCCGGAGCCCGTTCTTCTCTTGACCGCCGCTGCCAGCATGCATGCACAGTGGGGACTATCACAAGTCGTTCCACCTTCACGTAGGCCTGTTGAACCGCAGTGAGCTGTTGATGTTGGCCTCTTCGTCGTCGTAAAGGCATTCTTGACCCACTCACAGTCACTCCGTCCAATCTCACAGGTAACTAAAGCTCTCGCATAGTTCAGACCGTATTTAAAGCAAACCTGATGTGAAAAGCCATGGGGCCGCTACAAGCGTCATGCCAAAGGGATTTGTGGGAAATTTGAACCAACGTAATCTTTCAGATGTACAAACATGCCTACTAACGTTCGTTAATCCAGCACAAACCTTTCTTTGTGTTTGGATATTGTTTTGCCACTGTATTAATACTTATATACACGTCCTTTTTTCAGATAAATTTGAGTTTCTTCCTTTCAAACGATTTAGCTTGCTTCTCGAACTCTTCACTAATAATGTCGATGGTTTCATGAGCTGCCGGACTCATAACTGATGCACCCTCAACATGTTATTTCTTGTTGAAGTACCGTTACAAGGGAGTGCTAAAGCAAAACGTATAACACATCACTTGGAGTAAAATCCACATCAATAGTCGTTCTGTTACGAGTACTGATCGCCAAGTGTTCACTAGTATACGTTCAACGATGCTTCTCGCGTAATGCCTGTGTGCGCAGCGGGATTCGACCTGAACTAAAGAGTTAGAAGTATTTGAATGTCGATTATATTCATCAGTTGTATTCGTTGTCCGACTCGTTGGCTGAACGGTCATCGTACTGGCCTTCGGTTCAGAGGGTCCCGGGTTCGATTCCCGGCCGGGTCGGGGATTTTAACCTTAACCCGCCAATGCACGGGTTGGGTCTGTGAGACCCATGCGCTGGTACTTCCAACATTTTCTGATAGACGGTGATAGCTGTATACTTCCGGCTTCTGCTACCTTCCTTTTATCACCGGTGTAGTATTCCTGCAGACGAACATAGAAGTGATTACTTTAGTACGTGAGCAGTGGTAAGTTAAAGTGCTCTGTGGGTCTGTGAGACCCAACCTGTGCAGTCGGGTAAGTTTTTTAATCATAAGCATTTTAGTCTTTCCATGTTATCCGTGTACATAAAGAAGATTATAGGGCGATTATATCTTAGCGTCTTGACCAAATCCGTGGTTTAGCTAGACTGGCTGCCTTTCACCTTAGTTCCTTGGGTTTTAAGTACAGAGGTGAGACTGAAAATGGGTTGACCTGGGCTAATGAGTTCGTTTCTTCGTAGGTCTAAGAAAAAGGAGTGTTATGATGTCAGCAATCCACGTGATATGGAACGAGTTGCCGCATTATAGAAGGAACCATTATCAGATGATGAAATTTACTGTGGTTTTCCTCTCGTCGATGCACAGCGATGATGAAACTGAGGAAAGTACAGAAGGAAAGAGGAAGCCTGTAATAGTCACATTCTATAATTCCGCTAAGGGTGTTGTAGGCTGTGTAGACGAAAGGACGGCTCGAAACTCCAGACGTTGGAAAATGGTGGTCTTCTATGCGATGCTGAATATTACAGGCTTTAACGCATATTTAATACACTGACTGACAGAGCAAATGCAACACCAAGAAGGAGTGGTTCGAAAAGGATGAAAGTTGGGGAAAAAACAGAGACGGCACGGACGAATAATTGATGTTTATTTCAAACCGATATGCAGGTTACACAATGCGCACGGCATCGACTCAGTAGGATGTAGGACCACCGCGAGCGGCGATGCACGCAGAAACACGTCGAGGTACAGAGTCAATAAGAGTGCAGATGGTGTCCTGAGGGATGGTTCTCCATTCTCTGTCAACCATTTGCCACAGTTGGTCGTCCGTACGAGGCTGGGGCAGAGTTTGCAAACGGCGTCCAATGAGATCCCACACGTGTTCGATTGGTGAGAGATCCGGAGAGTACGCTGGCCACGGAAGTATCTGTACACCTCGTAGAGCCTGTTGGGAGATGCGAGCAGTGTGTGGGCGGGCATTATCCTGCTGAAACAGAGCATTGGGCAGCCCCTGAAGGTACAGGAGTGCCTCCGGCCGCAGCACATGCTGCACGTAGTGGTGGGCATTTAACGTGCCTTGAATACGCACTAGAGGTGACGTGGAATCATACGCAATAGCGCCCCAAACCATGATGCCGCGTTGTCTAGCGGTAGGGCGCTCCACAGTTACTGCCGGATTTGACCTTTCTCCACGCCGACGCCACACTCGTCTGCGGTGACTATCACTGACAGAACAGAAGCGTGACTCATCGGAGAAAACGACGTTCCGCCATTCCCTCATCCAAGTCGCTCTAGCCCGGCACCATGCCAGGCGTGCACGTCTATGCTGTGGAGTCAATGGTAGTCTTCTGAGCGGACGCCGGGAGTGCAGGCCTCCTTCAACCAATCGACGGGAAATTGTTCTGGTCGATATTGGAACAGCCAGGGTGTCTTGGAAATGCTCAAGAATGGCGGTTGACGTGGCGTGCGGGGCTGCCACCGCTTGGCGGCGGATGCGCCGATCCTCGAGTGCTGACGTCACTCGGGCTGCGCCTGGACCCCTCGCACGTGCCACATGTCCCTGCGCCAACCATCTTCGCCACAGGCGCTGCACCGTGGACACATCCCTATGGGTATCGGCTGCGATTTGACGAAGCGACCAACCTGCCCTTCTCAGCCCGATCACCATACCCCTCGTAAAGTCGTCTGTCTGCTGGAAATGCCTCCGTTGACGGTGGCCTGTAATTCTTAGCTATACACGTGTCCTGTGGCACACGACAACACGTTCTACAATGACTGTCGGCTGAGAAATCACGGTACGAAGTGGGCCATTCGCCAACGTCGTGTCCCATTTATCGTTCGCTACGTGCGCAGCACAGCGGCGCATTTCACATCATGAGCATACCTCAGTGACGTCAGTCTACCCTGCAATTGGCATAAAGTTCTGACCACTCCTTCTTGGTGTTGCATTTGCTCTGTCAGTCAGTGTATTTAGAGCAAACATCCCTAACTCTCCAAAAGTAAGGAACAGAATAATTTTTTTGAAGAAACTCTTGTTTCTTATAACTGAAGAACAAATAAGAGAAAGAGCTGTCTCAAGATATCTTCCTAAGAGCATTCGCGATACTGCAAAAAGGATACCTGGGTTGACGGCAGAAGCAGAACGTGAAAATAAAAGAGGACATAGTGCATATTGTAGAGTGAGAAAAGACCCGCTACTCGCGCTGTTTGAACTCTCCGTATTTGTGTGCAGTGAATGTTCCAGTGAACTTTCTGGATAGTGAAGATTAGGTTATGACGATTTCATACATTTTTACTTGATAAGTTCTGAATTTTGTGTTCAAATAAAATATTGTGTGTAAATTTGCAGTGGTTAGAGAATTGCTTTGTAAAATGTTAAGTAAGTGTTAATCATCAATGGTTTTGTGACAGCAATGTGTTTATAATGTTATCGGAACAGGAGGGAATGAATACTGAAAATAAAAATATATTAGCATACTATAAAAAAGAAATACGATGATGGGTCTGTGAGACCCGACCCGTTTACTCATGTAACTTTTTGTGACCCGTGCACTGGCGGGTTAATTGGTTAATTCCAATGGCACGGGGCTGGGTGTATATGTTGTCTTCATCATCATTTCATCCTCATCACGACAAGCAGGTTGCCTACGGGGGTCAAATAGAAAGACCTGCACCTGGCGAGCCGAACCCGTCCTGGGATATCCCGGCACTAAAAGCCATACGACATTTCATTTCATTTCAGTTGTATTCGTTGATCGCTCTACCACGACATCTTCATTCGAAAGACCATTCGGTAATAGTTCATTACTATATTTCACCATTTTAAGTTTCTTTTTCCACTTGTCTAACTTATTATTTTCAACCAAACGTCGTTCACATGTTGACGGCATAATTGCGCACGACATACTCACGTGATTAATTGTTAGATAACGTAACCTCAAGCCGGAAACTTCTGCTACCACTAGTAACTCTATGGTCACACCATACTTCATCGAACTGGACACCTTAGTTTTTTGAAAATCAAAAATATGGCACACACATTTTTTAACAATGGATCAAATTCGTTACTGAAATATTTAAAATTAATGTCGGGTAATAACAAGTTCCCCTTTTAAAATTTGCCCTTTTTACAGGTTTTTCTTGAATAACATTTGGACTGGATAAGTTTTCCAAAATCGTCTTTTCCCATTTGACAGAACTCTCCAAGAGACTCGTTTCCACATTTCTCTACCTTCAGCACTTTAATCACAACTGAATGAAATACCTTAAGTTCGCGTTTTTTGCTAAGTGAGGCCCATTACTGTATTGTGTGATGTAAGAAATATTTTCAGTGTTAAAAAGGCCAAAAAAGCACCATTAAACTTTCAAAAAGACAACGAAAATTGAAATTGGCAAAACGGCTAAATAATAACGGGTCGTACCACTCCCAAATACCTTTATCTCCATTTGACACTTCGATATATCCACCCAGATAGAAAAAGACACCTGCTAGTTCGTGAACCAAGGGCAACCCACTTTCAGTATTAAAAATGTCAGTCCTGTCCTACGTTGTTTATGTAATGGCGGGGAAGTTAACAGACCAGTCCAGTCCCTTCGTGTAAACACTTTTATTAAATGTTCAGAAACGTCATATTGTTTAGTTCAATTTGCATACACACTCTGCATCGCAGTTTAAAAATATTTCCAACCATTATATATACTTTACACCTGTTGTATGATTACACCACTCCCATCATTACATGACGCAGAAGATCATCAGTTATGCGGAGTTTTTAATAAAATTTCTACCGTATATCCCAAACGTGAGGAAAGTGAAATGTTCTTCAGAACTCTTCATTACAACCTGGAGTTTGCCACCCGGAGCAGGCGTCGTCTGGAACTCGAAACTTGTTGCTGGAACTGGAAGGAGACGATCATCGGCCAAAGTACTGGGCAGGATGACAGAATGGTCACCATTAAATTCACCAGATATTTCAATGTCCCTGAAGCTTGAGTACCTGCTTCCTGGATTTTCAACGAGTGACCCGCACGAGTCAAATTTGTCGTTTGCGCATAAGAGGATGGCGCAAACTTGTAAACCGCCTGTTGCAACTCCGTCAAAGGTTCTGAATCCATCGAATGCTACCAGATGGTATGTGGGCTGTATCTCGCTGAGCACCGGTGTTTCTAAGCTGAAGTTCATATTCAGTTTGAAAGTACAGTGGAACTCACCGCTCGAGAGTGTGAACTGGTCTCTGTACAGCGCGGTCTGCGGTGTGAGCTGTAGCGACGTGTACTTCTCAAGGTGTTCCTTCTTCAGCTCTTCAACTTGTTCTTCTCCTTGTCCAACTTATCATCCAGACTGTTCTCATTCATTTCTTCCCGTTTGAAGCCTATTGACAACATCTCACGATCGGGGGATACAGGGATGATGAAGCCACTGCGTACGTCGTGGTCTTCATTCTCAGAATACTTCTTGAGCACCGACGCTACCAGGAGGTAGCTACCTCTAGTGTCTGGCATGGTTGCCACAACAGCCCCTTTCCTGCCTGCGTAAATTCCACTGCCACCACTACCAACCTGGGGGTAGTTATAGCCCGCACCGAGGAAGTCACATCCATGGCTAGCGCCCAGGAATCCTGAGCCTGCACAGCTGAAACAAAGACAACACATGAAACTAGTACATCTCCTGGAATATGTACGAAATATTCCGTATTAACTACTTGCTTTCCTGAGGTACACCCTTGCTCCAGATGAGTCCTGTAAGAATTTGAATATATATATATATATCATGGACCTCCCTTCCCCTTTCAGAGAGTTCATAGTGGTTTCTAGATCCTTCTTCTGTTAGAATTACCGAGCATTTCAAACATACAATTTCCTTCTGTCCTTCTTCATTTAGCAGCATGTATATTGTTTCTTATTGACTTTGTATTTCCATAACATATTCACATACAAAAACGAAATAAAGAAACGCAAATCAAATAATGATGTAATTTTCTCTACCTTTACCACCTCTATCTTTTTCCACCATCCCTTATGGATTCCCTCCCATTCTTTTTGTCACGAAATGAATATATTATTCAGGGTACGATTTTTCACTTTCGATGGCATTTTTAAAGTGAGGGAGAGAATTAATGGCTTTTTGGTTTTCGGAGCCGTCAAAGTGACGGAGTTTTGTCCCACAGAACGGAAAGCAGGCATTTTAAACATTGAGAAATGGGAACAGGAAAGCATAAGAAAAATTTTAGGCCCAAGTCTCACCAACGGACAATATCAACTTACTGTAGAGGCTGATAGGAACTCAAACAATACACAAATATTTAGAGTGATAGTAGAAAACGCAGGCTAAGGTTCTATGGTCATATTAAAGGAGTGCATCCAGACAAACTTAGCAAACAAATAGGCGAATTCTACGAAAACAGCAGTAAGACTAAAACAGACACAATGAAATGGATTTGCGAAATTAAAACCGATTTGAAACAGACAGGAATTACACCAGCAGATGTCAAAAACAGAGTAATCTTCAGATCCAAAATTCATAAAAGACAAGTTGAGCAAGAGGAAACACCAAAGAGAAGAAAAGAAATATGGGCAAAAAGGAAGGCAAATGTACGCCTCTAAGTTCTTTGCGTAGTCCCAATGGGCTTATTCGCATATAATAATAATAATAATAATAATAATAATAATAATAATAATAATAATAATAATAATAATAATAATAGTAATATAATAATAATAATAATAATAATAATAATAATAATAATAATAATATAATAATATTAACGTTAAGCGTTCATACAGCTGTTGGTCCAGTTGTAACCTCTCCCGGTATTTCCTCCAAGGAATGAGTGAGTTAGGCCGGGAGATCCTAGCCAGGATGAGGGCAAATGACGGCCTATGTTTATATTGTACTTTCGACTCGCCACCACCGGCAGGACGTCCCACGAACCATGCCAGTTCCACACCGACGAGCGATGAACCGACAGCATGGGACACAAATCCAACTACGAGCTTTTTAACCGCAACAACTTTAATATGTGTACTCATTCCGATTACGGGGCCTCGGATGAGTCGTCACCACCTCCCCGTGCCGGGAGTGGATAATTTGCGCGCCTGCTGTTGGGTTAGACACTCGCGCACTACCCGTGTCACAGATCCTTGCACCAACATTAAAAAACTACAGAACGTCATCTATACATGTAAACACAGTTCTAAACACAGAACATACTTTCACACGAGATTTAATTCTCCAGACATCTACAAACCACAAAGAATCACACCATTTTCTTTTTACACACTCCCCGAGTCCTCCATTTCCAAAGAGTACATAACCAAGTTCAAGGAAGTAAACAACACAAAGAACACATATTACTGGTTTCCCACATCCTCCCCCCTTGATTGTCGCACGAAGCAACAATCAACTAGGCTCAAAGGTTCAGTTTCTCAGGAAATTTTACTCTCCTTCCGCTTCTCGTCACCTGTACCTCCCTCAGTGGCGACATTGAAGGTTGTCGGTCTCTGTCATCAACATCAATGACAGGACTAACATCTGAAGGTGAAGACCCCTCCAACAAGTAGTCTCTGTAAAGGGCGGGTAAGTTCACCAGAAGAAGTCTTCAACCGTACCACTCGTACCACACCATCTCTTCCAGGATACACCTCAAGCACCTTGGCAATAGGCCACTCGATCCGTCTTTTCTGGTCGCAACCAACGAGCACAATGTCCCCTTCCTTGATTTTTGTAGTTTCACCACTTGACTTCTGATGACAGTGTACAAGCTGACCCAGATATTCATCCCTGAATCGCTTCCTCAAGTCCTGACGTAGTTGCTGGATATATTTCATCCTTTTTGTTAAACATTTCTCATCTATCAAGTCCAAATCAGGAGTACTCACATCAGGCAGGTCTTGTAGAAACATGGACTCAAATCTTGAGGCTTTTCTGACATGTAAGTGAGAGGTCGAGCCTCGCAGTCACATATTATACTCAGCAGTTCTTCGTAGTTTAGAGACGCTCTTCCCAGCACACGACGAAGGGCTCTTTTGATTGTTTGGATGATCCTCATCTTCCCTCTCCGTAAGTTTAGAAGGTACTTACTCTTTAACTTCAATAGTTTCATATTCTGTGATTTTGAAAGAGTCTAGATCTGGAAGATCCATAAGTTTTTATTGCAGTATATTCTACTTCTTCTGTTTTAGAAGATTTCTAATCTTTAATTTGTTCTTGTCTGGGTTTAGTACATAGTACATCCTCTTATTACAGTTTCATTCTCTTCCTTTTGAGAGATACATAGATGCATCTTCTTTAATAGTAAGGAGTTCCTCCTTATCCATATCAAGATCTTCCTTTTCTAACAAGGTCCTCCAGACTCTTCCTCTTCATATTTAACCAGCTTGTCCTCTGATAGTTATATCAACTTTTTTTTGCAGTAATATCCTCCTCTTTGGTTGTGAGATGTTCATGTGTTTTAGTTCTTGCTCCTTGATGTTAACAGATTCTAATTCTTTAAATTTAAGAGTTTCATAATCTTTGTTTTCAATGGATTCTTCTTCTTCTCCATGTTTCTGCCTGATGCAGTTTAACAAGTTATTTATCCTCAATAACCTCCCCCTCCTATACAATAGATTTCTTCTAATTTTCCATTCTCTGTTCATTTTAAGAGTTTGTGATCATGAAACTGAACTTCCTCTTCTACTTTAGTGAAATATTCTGCATCACTTTCAACCCCGTCTTTCTATAGTGGAGTAGGCTTCCTTCCTTGAATCTTCAGTATTCTGTTCAACATGAACTTCACGAGATTCCTTCCACTAATTTCCATTGACATTTTACCCTCA